>NW_019154089.1:41120847-41771383 GCF_002288905.1 Enhydra lutris kenyoni | reverse complement strand
CAGAGATCGCAAGTAGGCAGAGAGGCAGGCAGAGAGAGAGGAGGAAGCAGGCTCCCCGCTGAGCAGAGAGCCCAATGCGGGACTCGATCCCAGGACCCTGGGATCATGACCTGAGCCGAAGGCAGAGGCTTTAACCCACTGAGCCACCCAGGTGCCCCTACAAACTATTCTTAAGACTGGTTCATGAAGGGACACCTGGGTGGCTCCATCAGTGAAGTGTCCGGTTCTTGATTTTGACACAAATCCTGATCTCGTGGGTCCTGAGATCCATTCCTGTGTCAGTCTCTGCGCTCAAAGGGGAGTCTGCTGGAGATTCTCTTTCTCCTTGGCTCTTTGCTCTGCCCCTCTTGCAGGCGCTTGTTCTCTCTCTCTCAAATAAATAAGTCTTTAACCAAAAAGACTGATTCGCTAATAAATAATGTTTAATCACAGAAATATTCTATGAAGACATGGCTCCAAATGACCTTTATGTGGTTTTTACATATTGATACCCTCCCTCTCCACAGGTTCTTTATCTCCATTACCATATTCAGATGCCGGGAATACACTTGTGACATTGCCTTTCTAGAGTTTTACTTATTCACACAAAGATGCCAAAATCAAGGCTTTCGAGGTCTGTGCACTGATACGAGAATTCATATTTGCTGAGCATCTTCTGTCATCCACACATAATGATACTCTATGGACGTTAATTTATCTGTATATTTTTATGATTCCTACTTCTCAGACGAAGAGAAGGAGGCCCAGATCAAGTAGCCAGTGAGAGGCAGATGCAGAATTGAACCCAGGGCTGGTGGATTCAAAGCATGTTTAGAGTGGAATGAAAAGTGGGCGATAAGATAGCACTTCCCCAAAGAGGAGAAAGTCTAAGGATGAAAAGAACATTAGTTTTGTGAACTGAAGGTCTGGGATGAGAGATAGCTCTGCTCCTTCCTTGTTTCTGAACTGACACAAGCTGCTGAGTTTCTATGTGCCTAAATGGGCTCACCTTTGAGGAGGCCTAGGACAGCGTCATGCTTTCGCGAGGACTGCAAAGACAAGTGACCACGAGCATATAGAAGTGTGGTGGTCGATACTAAGGTTAGCTTAGCTCTAACATACCACACAAGTCTCTCTGTGCCTTAAACCATGTGCTTTTGTATATATGCTCAGTGCACCGCAAAAGTGATTATTTTGAATGTGGTGGGAGAGAAAAGGATAAAAAACGAGACTGTGCTACACGCCCCGCCCCCGCCCCGCTGGCCTCCTGAACTGTACAGCTCAGACAGAAGTACTGAAGGAGCCTGCCTCTGAACAATATTGGAAACTTTGCTTTTAAGTTGATCTGTGACATTAAAGCCAACCCAATCCTAAATTCGTTCACTCCCCTGTGCTGCTTATATCTTTCAAGCTATTGCCAACTTTATCCCTGTTTAACCTTTGCGGTAGATAAGTAGATGCTATTAAATGTTGGACTACTGAGTAGGCCTCTTGAAAACAGCAGTCAGGTTTTGAAAAAAAGCAGATAGAGCCATATTCCAAGAAGCTTTTTAAGAAGCATAAAACACTGATTAAAACACGAACGACTGATTAAAACACTGAATAAAACATTTGAGGAAATAGCATCATTTTGATGTTGCTCCTAATCCCCAAGTTATTAATATCTTTAATATTTGGTAAAAATAAGAATTCTCTAGTGAGAATGAATGATTTTACAGGGTGATAATATCCTATATTAATTGCAGCTCTGACTTTGGTTTTAACACGGCACGGAACATTTTTCTTTTTTTTTTTTTTAGGCCAGATACATATTTGAAAAACCAAAATATCTCTATATTTAGGTATATACCCATATTTTTATAGGTTACATTTAAAATTACCAATGTGGGGGGGCCTGGGTGGCTCAGTGGGTTAAAGCCTCTGCCTTTGGCTCAGGTCATGATCTCAGGGACCTGGGGTTGAGCCCCGCATCGGACTCTCTGTTCAGCCGAGGGCCTGCTTCCTCCTCTCTCCCTCTCCACCTGCTGCTCTGCCTACTTGTGATCTGTCTGTCAAATAAATAAGTAAAATCTTTGAAAAAAAAAAAAATTACCAGTGTAAACATGGCTTAGAAGACTTCCTTTCTACAATGAACAAAGCAGCATTAATGCTTACAAATTAATTTTTCAAAGAAATGCTCTAAAAACTTAAAAGCAAACATTAAAACAGCTTAATAAGTAAGATCTAAATCTGAATTGTTCAAAATTCAATTTCTTAGTATATTTTCTGCGTGCACCTTAAAAATGTGTATTTTACTGTTACTGGGTGGGCGTTTTACAAATTTTAAGATAGTGGTAAGCGTTCAAATTTATCGCATGCTTGTTGACATTTTGTCTACCCCTTCTATCAATTATTAAGGGCAATTTTGAAATCTATCACTGTACTTGTGGATTTATCTATTCATTCTTGCAGTTTTATCAGGTTTTTTAGCGTATATTTTCAAACTCTTTTATTGGGCACATGATTGTTTCAGACTGTTCTGAACTGATGCTTTTTCATTACAAAATGACCAGTTTAATCCTGGAAATATTCTTTGGTCTAAAATCTACTTTGTCATATACTGATATAGCTATTCTAAGCTTTCATTTTAACAGGGTGGACACAAGTATAATTTCTTTTACATCTTTTGATCTACTTGTTTCCTTATATTTTAAGTGCTCTTCTAATAGGCAGCATACAGTTGGCCTTGATTTCTGTATTTAATCTGACAACACCTGTTGATCCATTGTTTAAACCACTTACGGTTAAGGTGATTACTAATATAGTTAGGTTTATATACATCATGTTCCTATTAATTTAATGCATCCCATCTCTTCTTTATTTCTTCTTTTCTCTTTATCTGGCTTCTCTTAGATTGGGTATTTTGATGATGTCATTTTATCCTCTTAGTTTATTAATTATGGCTCTTTGTTTGTTAATTCCGTTAGGTTGTATAGTGCCTATCTAACTTGTCACAAGCTACCTTCAAGTGATATTTTCCTACCTCATGTATCCATCCTTTCCCAGCTTGTATGCTCTTTCTTTTTATTTATATTATAAACTCTAAAATATATTTTTTTGATTAGATAGTCAATTATATTTTAAAGTGATTTAAGTAATAAGAAAACAGTCATCTATTATATTTACCTGGAAATCATTTCCAATGTTCTTCATTTCTTTGTATAGCTCTGCAGAGGATTTCATCGAGAATTACTCATCTGTATTTCATCTCATATCATTTTCTTCTGCTTGAAGGACTTCCTTGAACATTCCTTGCAGTGCAGTTTTGCCGGGGTTTCATTCTTTCAGCTTTTACTTCCCTGTGTTACCTTAGTATTTGAAAGATATTTTTGCTGAATAAAATTCTAGGTTGATAAATTTATTTTTCAGTACTTCAAAGATGTTGCTCTACAATCTGCTCATTTTTATTGTTTCCAATGAGAAAACGGCTCTCTTCTTTTTTGTTCCTCTGTGTATATCTTTTTTTCCCTCCTCTGGCTGCTTTTAAGATGTTCTCTCTCTTACCATTTATGAGTACTTCGATTATCAGTTGCTTTAGTGTAGTTTTTTTTGGTATTTGTTGTGCTTGGAGTTCATTGTCTTAGATATATGGATTTATTGTTTTCATCAGATTTAGAATGATTTTGGCCATTATATTTTTAAAAAATTTTCCTTCCTCCCTCCCCATTTTCTTCAGGGACTCCAAGCACATGCATATTAGGTGGCTTGAAGTTATCCTTTAGGGCACTGAGGCTGTGCTAATTTTTGAAATTTATTCTCTTTTCTTCTGTGTTTCATTTTGGATGGTTTCTATTGGCATGTTCATTAACCTTCTCTTCTGTAATACTTAATCTGCTGTTAATCACATCCAGTTTATTATTATTTTTAAAATCTTACCCATTGTAGTTTTCATCTCAAAAATTTGATTTTGTTCTTTTTTATCTTCCATAATCTCTAGTTAACTTTTGAACATATAAAATGCAGTAAAAATCATGGTTCTGATGGTCTTGTCTGCTACCATCTTGATGTCTCATTTTATAATTTTTGAGGTAGGTGTGGCTCAGTGCTTGTTTTAGGGATAATTATCCTCCACTTCTCAGCAAGATCTTAGTGAGTACTTGCCCCAGATCCCCTTGAATTATAAAGTTTTCTAGGTTTTATGGTAGAAACAGGCATTCTCCAGGCGCTGAGTGAACTGTGGAGTGCTATACTCTTGAAACTTTTTAGGTCGTTCTTTACTTAGCCACAAGTAGTTTCTTTATATACATGTGTTGATCAGTATGATGCTAAATATTTAGGTAACCTCTATAAATTTCTCAATTTCTTTTTCTGTCTAGTGTTCTCTCCAGTACTTACCCTATGAACTCTTGTTCCCTTGGTCTTCCCAGATCTGCTGCTCTGTTTCTTCAATTCAGGGAGATCCCCAGACTCCACGTGGTTTTCCCTTCCCGGTAGTGCAGCATTGAATCTCTCTGAAGATAAAAAGCTTGGATGATCATAAGGTTCACCTCACTCTTTGTCTCTTAAGGATTTCTATAAGTTGTTGTGTAGTGTCAGGTATCTTGAAAACCACTGTTTCATTTCATGTGTTTTGTCTTTTTATTATTGTTGTTTCATTCTGGAAGGGAAGGCTAGTCACTGATTCATCATTTTGGTCAGAAACAAGTAAAACTCAATTTCTAAACCAGAGAGAGAAATTCAGTAATTCTAGGAACTGGAAATGTTCTTACCAATTTTTAGTTTCTCACTGAATAGTTGAGGGCATTAATGCCCCCAAAAATAAGTAAAGTTTATAATATCATACAACTAGTTATAGTGACAGTATTAAGAATTTATGTTTTCTTATGCCTATATTCTAGAATTAATCTGTATGTGTTTTAGTCATAGACCATCTGACAAGATTCACAAAAGTCATTTTTTTTCCATTCTCACTTCTTAATTTTCACATAGTGAAACTGAGAACCAAAGAAGTTATCATATTGTGCAGAATCCTGAGGCTACTGTGGATCTGGGCAAAGAAAGAGGACTAGTTTAACTAATTGTTTCTTCTGGTTCCTGATCTGCCCAAACTGAAAGCAGAACACTGAAGGTTAGCCATGGAAAGTGGCTCACTGTGCTGATTCTCCTTTAATCACAGTTCAACATTAAAACAAAGAACAACAAGAAACCTGCTTTGTAAAGAGAAAGCTCATGAGACCTTTTAGCCTTAAGGAAGTTAGAAAGTTATAGTCTATGTGATCAATTAACAATGGCATTGCCCAAGACAGTCAATAGCTCTCCCAGGAAAGGCCCACATTAACCACATGGAAAGGTTAAGGATAGATGGCAGCTGAACAAGTGAATAAGAAATTTTTGGACAATGCTCATGCTCGAAAACTAGTCCTTTTCATAGCTTGCTATTCCTTCAATTCTTTCTTCTAGAATACCACGAATATAAAACAAACAAACGACTTCAAGGAGGTACTGATTCATACTACAGATAAAATCTCTGATAGATAAACAATGGATGTTATCCTGCCTAAGGTGTTTATAATTTAAAGGAATAATCTTGGTGACTCTAAGACAGTGTTTTTGAAAGTATATGCCATGATCACTAATAAATGGTCATAGAATAAAAACTTTCTGAGTTAAGTATTTGACTTCTCAAAGTTAGGCAACTTCATTGTGATTTCAATCTTTAAGTCACTGATGGCCAAATACACATCTCTAAGACAGCAAATTTCCCAAATTTGTTCATGGAACCATTGTTTCAAGACTAGTATTCTATAAAAATATGCCAGAAAAAGTTCAAGACTAGTATTCTATAAAAATATGCTAGAAAAAGTTAACCTGAGAAATAAATCCTATGGTTATATTTTTAGGTGTTATAGTAGTTTGGTGTGTAAGTTTTTTTTTTTTTTTTTTTTTTTTTAGTGTTGCCAGGAAATTTTGCCAATTTTATTTTTTATTTTTTTTATTTCTTATCAGTGTAACAGAATTCATTGTTTATGCACCACACCCAGTGCTCCATGCAATACATGCCCTCCATAATACCCACCACCTGGCTCCCCCAACCTCCCACCTCCCGCCCCTTCAAAACCCTCAGATTGTTTTTCAGAGTCTATAGTCTCTCATGGTTCATCTCCCCTTCCAATTTCCCTCAACTCCCTTCTCCTCTCCATCTCCCCATGTCCTCCCTGTTATTTGTTATGTTCCACAAATAAGTGAAACCATATGATATTTGACTCTCTCTGCTTGGCTTATTTCACTCAGTGTAATCTCTTCCAGTCCCGTCCATGTTGATACAAAAGTTGGGTATTCATCCTTTCTGATGGAGGCATAATACTCCATAGTGTATATGGACCACATCTTCCTTATCCATTCGTCCGTTGAAGGGCATCTTGGTTCTTTCCATAGTTTGGCGACCGTGGCCATTGCTGCTATAAACATTGGTGGGTAAGTATTTTTGAGGCTAAGAACTATTTTTTCAGATATAACAGAGTTAACAACTTCTATCCTTCCAAAGGTGACCTTCTGAATTTTCCAAAGTAATGTGCTGAATGCTCTCTTTCTAGGAGGTTTGCATAGAAACTATGCTCAAACAAGAGAAATTAACAGAAATTTTCTACTCATGATACTTCCCAAGCAGGAACCATTACCCCTTAATTACAGAACACTGAAATTGTATTTTGGGGAACAAAGAGGAAAAAAAAAAACCTTAGATGGGTGGCATAAGGAGGAGGAATTAGGGGTTCATTTTCATTTCCTTCCAAACTAATTGCCTAAAGAGCTTTTTATTTCATCAGGAAGTACACTAACAAATGGCCTCCTTGACTTTTGCTAATCACTTTATTAATGCTTTAGCCAGATTTTAAAATATGCAGTAGTATTAATATCTGAGGAGAAAAACCTTTATTGTGCATAAATTACAAATTTACTATCTCAATTGCAGTTGAGTTTTAGTGTTTCCTTTCCAGAAAAGCCCTAGTGCATATTCTTCAGGGAGTAATTCTGCACTCTTAAGGGAATGAACTGAATGACCTAATAGGGCCTTCCATCTTTAATTTCTGTAATTCAGGAAAGCCTCATAAAACACAAGCTTCCTTTGTGAATTAACTTTTCTCTGAAAGTATTGAAACCACTTTCTTGCTTTCTTTGGAAGTACTTTAAAATGTTTAACAATATTAAAAATATTTACTAGACCCATATTGAAAAATATCAGCTAAGTTATACTTGATGCTTCAAGTATAATTCTTCTGAAAGACACAAAAATGGCACATGACCTCTTCATTTCTTTTCCAATTATAGGAAGCTGTCCACTCATAACACCAAGAAAATAATTTTGGGGAGAAAGAATCTAAAACAAAAATCAAATGAAACTAACAACAAATTATGGAATATTTTTACGCATAAAGTGTTAAAACATCATTGTTAAAAGAGCAAAGGCATTTATGAAAACTGAAAAGAGGTATTATATCCCATTTTAAACTTTCTAGTAAATGTAATAAAAATATGTAATATTTTTTATTGAAAATCATGTGTGCTAGAAAGCATGAAAAATCTAGGAGAAATATGAGTATTGACTGTTTACTATAAATGTTTGCAATTTAAGAGGGAAAACAAAACCTACCATAATAGAATAATTAGTCACAACATAATGAGTCATGAACTTTAAGCTTATGAGGGTTCTGGTGGAGCTCTGAGGGTGGCAGTATGCAAAAAAATGAGTTGGAATGTCATTTGCAACTCCTATCTCTACCTCTCAGACCTTTTGGTCAAATATTCATCAAGATTAGAATTCTTTACCTTAGAATGCTAATTTTGGAAGGGCTTGGGTTTCCATGAAACACAGTATCATATACAAAATTGTGTGTGTGCCTTTGTGTTACCAAATTTTATGACATATTCATTGGTTTTGTGAACCTAGCATGTTTAAAGAGAGTAGCTATTGTCTTTCTTGGTTATAATTCTAAACTAGCATGAAAATTCATTTAAGTAACATAAACTATAACATTCAAAATGAAATCTATATAGACAATATCAATAAATTGATAGTAGCCCCATTTTGTGACTTACTTGATGGAAAATGTGAACTGATTTCCAATGACATATTACAGAATAATTTTTAAAATCATCTGATAGCGGCACACCATGCATTAACTTTATTTTTAGCCTGTATCTTCCCCAAGTTCAGGTAATAAGCTACACCAAATAGACATTGACTTTGGAATGATATAATACCAGAGAATGACATTTCCAGATTTCAAAAATAATCAAATCAATCAGCAGATGAATAGATAAACAAAATGTAACGTATAGATAAAAGGGAACATTATTCAACCATTAAAATTAATGAAGTTGTGATGCACAACATGGATGAAATTTGAAAACATTATGCCATGTGAAGTAAGCCAGACACAAAAGGACACATATTGTATGATCTCATTTTTATAGAATAGGTAAATTCATAGAAACAACAAATACTTTAGAGGTTACTAGGGACTGGAGAAAGGAAGAAATAGAAAGTTACTGCTCAATTGATACAGATTTTCATTTTGGGGTGATGAAAGGGTTCCAGAAATAATGTTAGTGCTTGTATAGCTCTAAATATAATTAATACCACTGACTTCTACACTTAAAAAGGTTAAAATGACAAATTTTATATTATGTGTATTTTACCAAAAAAATGTTTAAAAATAATTGAGAACATTTTCTTGCTTTACTTTTCTTATCAGGACTTTAAAGAGTTTAATGATCTCAACCTGAAAATCTAGAAGGTTATAAAACATTTATAAAAGCCACCTACTCTGCAGATAGTGACATTGAGACTCATTTGTTTGGATTAGCAGCCTATGTTTGGGAAAGAAAAGATGAAAGGTTGACCAAAATATGAGTATTGATGAAAAATGAAACAGAAGACAAGCAAGCAAAAGACCTTTGATCCATATTAGCAGTGGACGAAAGCACCACAGTTTTACCATTTTCTGGGATATTGAGATCTTTGGTAGAAAGAGGAGAAATGAGGTTGATGGAGAAGAAAAGGCTCCAGGATGAGAATCAGAAGATCTACAATCTAGTTTTGATTCCATTGTTTTCTATATATGGTAATTCTGGAAGCTTACGTATCTGTGTCTTTTTTCTTTTGAAAAATAGAAGGGCTAGATGAATATTTTTAGGTCTCCTCCTAGCTGTAAAATGATGTAGGTGTCTAAGTTCAGGCATTATAATTCAGTGCGAGATCAATTGTTGAAGCCAATTTTTAAATTCAAATTTTGACAATTTTTATAATTATTGTTCTTATTTTATCATTGTCAGTACTGTCTACATATTTGACATTGTCATTTGGATTTAATAAGTTAATTTGTATGTGTGTGTGTGGATACCTTTCACAATTTAATAAAAGATGCTCTTATGAAATGTTCTATCAACATATTCCTCTAAGAGCAGGGTGTGGTATTTAAGCTTGGAGACTACAGAATATAACCAAACTATATACCGTAAGCTCAATTTGTACTTCTGACCATGTTACTAATCAATCTGAAAAATAATTGTTGACTTTAAAGCTCAATGGCAATTAAGTTCTAATAAAGTTAAAGTTTCCCCTCTTGTTATATGTCCAATATAATTTTCTTCTTTTTCACAAAAGAACTACAAGTAATATTCCTTTTGACTAGATCATCCATTCTGTGTAGGCACTATCTTCCATATTCTTTCAGTTCCATCTAAAATCCTTCCCTGGAAACTTTTCAAAACTCTTACCAAATTGAACACTTACAGAAGGTGGAGGCTAAGATGTGTTTTCAGGAACAGGGCATGACAGTATACAGCATATATTTTTTACATATATGCATACAAAAGCATACAACTTTTACAAAGGCCATGTGGTTTTGAGGTTGAATGTGGCAATGGCAAGAATAACAATCCCATAAAAATTCTAAACACAATTTTAAAAATTTGTTCTTTGAATATATATTGTTAATGTGTAAAATTGATTCCCTCCATTTAAAATATTTTACATCTTTTAGATGAATTGCTTTGTTTAGGTGTTGGATTCCCCCAACAATATTTCTAAAGGAAGGAAGTTGCCTTTTAATTATTATTTGATTCCATCCTAATACAGTAGTCATTAAATTACATGATAGGCATTATTTTTGTTGTTCCATCTGTGCTGTTTTTGCTTTCCCCAGCTGCTTATAGCTATATCTTATATCCTCAGTGGCGAAAATGAATTTGAAGTATACAAGGTATATTAGCAAACTCACAACAGCTATGGGTTATAGCTTAACTTTGGGTCATGTAACAGCAATCCCAGGATCTAGGTTCTCCAACTTCCCAAAATCCAAAATCCACTGTACTGTCAAACATATCTGGGGTTAAGCATGCCTAAATGGCCTCTAAGTCATGATTTAGGGTGGTATTGGGACCCAGATGACTCAGTTAATAATCTTCATTGATTTATGTCCCAGAATTTTTCCACCCTCTTTGAGACCAAAGTTTTGCCTTTACTGTCCCTGGGGATTCTTGAACACCATTAACTCCTGCTAGACTCCTCCACCATGGATTCCATTAACTATCTTTCATCAAGGGCAACCTTGGGGTAATATGGGCAGATTCTCTATTGAATAAACATTAATCCTTTTTCTTCCAAATTACAGTATTCAATTATATCCTTCACTGTCATAACTGACTCAAAACTTTAACCCTCTTAGAATATATAGTAACTGATGTAGAGTCATTGTTCATTCACTGTGCAATAAACAGATATACCTAACAATGTATGTACAGACCTTTTAAATTTCTTCCAAAATTATGTTCTTTTGATGACACAAGAAAAGTGTGAATTATTGTTCCTATTGGGACAAAAAAGAGGTGCAAAACAATTTAGGATTAAAGAATTTAGCAATAGATATTTTAAAAGGTAAAAAAAAAAAATTATTGCTTTAAACAACCCAGTAACATATTGGAAAAACGTTAGTCATCCAGACACAAAATGTCATCTAAGGGCCTTTCCATTTAGTAGATACATTGTTACAGGGAAACTACATTTCTAGGGACATTATCAACAAATGTTTCCCAGAAAAAAAGACAAAGAAAGCCATTCATTTTTTAAATAAATATGGCTTCTCACTGGTCTTCTCCTGAGCCTTACATTAGATAATCAACAACTGTGTAAAATTTCAAATTTGTCTTAAAAATCATATGCTCTATGGTAATCAGCTTACAACATGATTTATAAGCACTGAGAAGGGAGAAGGAAAAGGCAGAGAGAACGCATTTTCAGCTTTCTGTGAATACACTGTGTCATCCCATTCAGCACTCGGATACAGCCTCATACTTCAAAGTGCAAAAGCACAACCCAGGAAGTCTTCCAAATCCATTTTTATAAAGAGGAAGCACTTGCCAGGACACAGGAAGTACTCAACACAGTACTGGTAGTTTGTTGTATTGTTTCAGCAAGCATTGCCAGAACTCTCCAAGAAAGTTTAGTAATGACAAATAATGGGAAATTTGAAATTTGAAATACTATCTTAGCCCAATTCCAATGAGCTACTTTTCCCTGGAGGTTGATAGCTCTTCTATCAAATATAAAATGAAAGATTCTTAGGAAAATGAGGGCATTCATGGGTATAAGATCAGATCCTGAGAAGTCTATGATGATCTGTGTTAAATTTCCTGTTTAGTTTCAACAGAATGGCTGGACTATTAGGTTTATGAGAAGTTTAAAATTGAGTTTTTGTGTTTTTGTCTAATTTCTAGCTCTTCACAGACTTTGGAGAAATATCCTTGATAAAATTTTAAATAAATAAATCTAATGTGGTTTTACTAGATGTTAACTTATCTAGTTTATGATTATCTTACTATTTAACAAAATTTGTAATTAACTATTGCATTCATTGCATTCATTGTATACTGTGTTCAGTGTTATTGGGAAACTAAAAAAGTTAAAACTATGGGCTCCTTGTCCTCAAAATATAGACAGTCCTTCTACTTTTGAGAAAGAATTTTGATTTCCTTATGCAAAATCATCATATATTATTATTATTATTTAGTAGTATTAGTAGTAGCAGTAGTAGTAGTAGTAGTATGTTCTTAACAGTAAGGCCTAAAGAAGTAAGTATATATACAAAATAAGGTTAAAGGGGAAATGAGGTTATTAGCATTCCATTGAGTTTAATGATGTAATTTTTGTCTTTTGTAACCCCTATAGTAAATGTAGCTTGAGCGTCAATATTTGTGCAGCCAAAGTGATTGGCTTATACTTTTTTTGAGAGAAACCAAAGACTGCAGGTAATATAAATTAGGTAATCATTTTTTGTTGATTTTTTTCTACTATATGATGGAATTTGGAAATGGTTCCAGAAATACTAAATTTATGAAATGTAGTTACAAAAGAGGAACGTCATTTGTGCAGAAAATAAATTAACATAGTAATGAAAAGTCTACACGGCTTAGCTAGAGTATTAAGAAGGTTGAAATTAAAACCATCTGCATTTGCCTGAATTTTAGTAATTATTTTATAACCTATTTCTTACTTGATACTTTCTTCCCATGCAACCTCTCATTGCAACTTGACCAATTCAGACCCATATTACTTCATACACAGACTACTGCACCAGGCCTAGTCTTTGTCACCTCAATCCATCTTGCACAGTATTGTTAGAATAAACTCCTGCAACATCACCAATGTTCTTGTCACACTCTGACTCAAAAATATTCAATTGTTTTACCTATTAATTTGATTTCAATCTATCAAATATTTTTGAAAACTCTTTTAAAATAAACCTCTACTTTAATTGGTCCATTCAACTTCTATCCCCTGAATGCTCTTTATATTTATATTACTCATCTTGATGTGCTTGTTTATAGTGGCCCTTTCAATAATACCTTTTACCCTATATATAACCAATAAAATGACAATTAAATTCATAGGAATAATAATAAAATGTATATCTTTAATGATTTAACTCAAACATTGCTTTTTTTATGAAGAGTTCTATGATACGCTCAACTGGTACTAGTCTTTCCTGAACTCCTTTTAAGCACCTAATGCATATAACATTCTCATGTGTTAATGATAATCTGAATCTCTGTCCTAAAAAATAGTTTAAAGGTATTATTGCTTCTTCAACTGCCTCGGTATTGCTGCCCTGCATCTTAGGATAAATGGAATGACAAAAACAGTTATCAAGGTAGTTGAGGCAGAGAGGACATGTCAGAGATGTTCTCTCTGATTCAACAGCTGATCACAGACATGTTGAAATGTGCCCTGATTGCCTCACAGCTGAGCGCTTATGGATTGTCTCCCTGATTCTTAATTTGATACAAACAAATAGAAAGCCAAGAAAATCCTCCAAGGATTTTTTTTTTTAGAACTCTTAGGAATCTATAAAGACATTCAAAAGAGCTTAAAGTTAAATCCTTTCATAAGCAACTTACACGGACAACAAATTTTGCTCCAGCAAATCTCAGTGGAAAATATTAAGCTTAGTCCTTAGAACCAAAAATGGTTTTTGCATTATGGTTGCTCATAAAATGTGTTCAATGTAGGGAGACAACTAGGGAGGTACAAATTACCTCAAAATGGTTTGAAGTATTTATCTCAATTTAATAGCCATCAATTTAATAGCAAACTTGAAGAAGATTATTAGAGGGATTTTAATAAAGAGACTATTTGCAGAGATCTAAGGTTTACAGCACCAACAAGGAAGGGGGCAGCACCCCAGATGCAGCCATATCAGAGATCCTTACCCATCTCTAGGCCTGAAGAGGTAAGTGGAGGGAGCTGTTACCATGACCTGGCAAGCACCACAGCTGTAACTGTAAGGAAGGAGGGACTGCCTCACAGAAAGTGTGGCCTGTAGAAGAATATAGTCACTGACAAATTGAGGACAAACAAGAAGGATATAATTTCCTTAACCTTTCCCTCTTTCCACCCACCATTTTGGGTCAGGAGAACCCAAACTGATGAAGATTATAGGGCTCAACCTCTGGGGCACAGGATAAAGTGAAGAATAGATCTGAAGGGACAGACAGAAAATATCCAACATAGCCCCAGAACTCATGCCAAATAGACACCAATTATCCCAGTCATTATATCACATTTGATTAATCACTTTAAGTTGAGAAAAGGCCATAAGGCCCAATCTACTGAATCTATTTAAAATTTCCTCTGTGATATGGACGCTCATAACCTACATACCTCTTTATACTAGTTCTTTGTGTGAAGTCTTACATTCAAAATGCAGGTTCTTCAAAGTTAGGACGCAGAATTTTGCTGGATAGCATCAGAAAAATCTATCTGAGAGTACTGTTCGGTGAACCACTCTTTAATTTACTAGTCTGTATGATTATTAGATTTCACAATTTTACAGCTATGTTCCTATTGCTGTATTCTATTGTATACAATTAAGAAAATGGATAGAAGTATTTTAATATTTTGGTAACATTGATTGATTTACTAAACTTTGATTGTATGATTTTTGGGGGGGAGGATCTGTCCTTGAGCTCAATGGAATGAGCACTCTACGGGTTCCAGGCTTTCCATGAAGCTTTGAATACTTACACATGCATATACTCATTCATTACATATTTACTCGTGGTCCATAACATGCTAAGCATTCTGCTAACTGCTGGATGAATGATAGTGTTGGAATAAAAAAGAATGAGGTTTTGACACATCCTTAAAAAGCATGAAGTTTTTGTATATTCAAGCTCTTTCTCTTGGACAAGATCCTACTAGTGCTTCCCAGTATTGACTTCTAACACTACCTGTGTTCATCCCTGTCTTCAACACACTGACCCACGTGTTTTTCCTACACTGCATTCTCCAGTTCTAGTAAAAGTTGTTTTTTTATTAGTTGGAACATGCAAAGAAATTTATTTAGAAAACGTATGAGCAGAACGTTTTATGAGTTTGCATTGTTTAAAATATTAATAAATAAATGCTACCTAATATATCCTGCCCATTTCCTTCAATGAAGTTATGTCATACATCTATAACTCAGATTCCTTTAAAAATTTTTCTTAAGATTTTTATATTTTTAAATAATGTATACCCCCTTTACCCATTTCCTTTACCCCCACACCTATCAACAAACCAATCTGTTCTTTGTATCTATGGGCTTGCTTTTAGTTTTTGTTTTTAGATTTTACATATAAGAAGAATCATATGATATTTGTCTTTCTTGTTGACTTATTTCACTTAACATAATGTCCTTGGGATCCGTCCATGTTGTGACAAATGTCAAGATTTTAGATTCTTTTATGGCTGAATTATACATACATACATAATTTCTTTGTCCATTCATCATCCATTGATGGACTATTAGATTTTCTCCATATCTTGGTTATTGTAAGTAATGCTACAAAAAACATGGAGTACATATATCTTTTTGAGTTAGTGAGGTCTTTTTTGGTAAACATCTAGAAGTGGAATTTATGGATCATATGATAGTTCTATTTCTAATTTTTAAAAAAGATTTTTTATTTATTCATTTGAGAGAGAAAGAAAGAGCACAAGAGCGTGAACAGGTGGGAAGTTCAGCGGGAGAGGAAGAAGCAGACTCCTCACTGAGCAAGAACACTGACATAGGACTCCATCCCAGGACCCTGGGATTGTGACCTGAGCCCAAGGCAGATGCTTAAGCAACTGAGCCACTCAGGCTCCCCTATTTTTCATTTCTTAAGGAAACTCTGTACTGGTTTTCATAGTGGCTGAACCAATATACGTTTCCACCAACAGTGCACAAGGGTTTCCTTTTTCTTCACATCCTTGCCAGCACTTGTTATTTTTTGTCTTTTTGATAATAGTCTCTTTAACAGCTGTGAGGTGATATCTCATTGGGATTTTGATTTGCTGTTGATTAATGATGTTGAGTATCTTATCATGTTCCTGTTGAACATTTGTATGTCTTCTTTGGAAAAAATGTCTATTCAGATAATTTGCCGATGTATTTGTTTATTTATTTATTTTTTATTTTATTATTATTTTTAAAGATTTTATTTATTTATTTGACAAACAGAGATCACAAGTAGGCAAAGAAACAGTCAGAGAGAGAGGAGGAAGCAGGCTCCCTGCTGAGCAGAGAGCCCGATGTGGGGCTCGATCCCAGGACCCTGAGATCATGACCTGAGCCAAAGGCAGAGGCTTAACCCACTGAGCCACCCAAGTGCCCCACATTTGCCAATTTTTAAACCAGTTTGTTTTTTGTTTTGTTTTTGTTTTTGCTTTTTTGTTTTTTGCTTTTGTTTTTTGCCATTGAATTGTATGAGTTCTTTGTATGCTTTGGATATTAACCCCTTATCAGATATATGATTTGCAAATAATTTCTCACTTTCAGTTAGTTGCCATTTCATTTTGTTCATGGTTTCCTTTGCTGAGCTTTTTAGAATGATTAGAAGCTTTTTAGTATGATTAGTTTAATCATACTAGTCTAATCATAATTAGTCTAATTCGTTTTTGCTTTTGGTGTCAGATTTTAAAAATTTTAAAAATTGTAATACATAATCTATTCTTAATTGTCCAGTCTTTGCCTATAAACATATCACTTATGTATTTTAGTCACATTAAAATGGAGGTGAGGACAGTATAAAATACCGTATGTGAACTCTAAAAAAGTATGTTCTTATATTATAAAGGATGCTAAACAAAATTTTAATATGAATGAAGTTATTAGGAACATTTAAACCTAAGAAATTAAATATGAATATTACCAACTTTTGGTTTAGTCCAGTATTTTTTGGAATACATTGATAAAGACAACTATTAATTTTTGAAGTCAAAGTTCAACTCCGTATTGAGTTTTCTTGCAATGGAACTAAAAATTTCAGCTGATTTCTATCTAGTTTATTTTGTTAATCCCAAGGATTTGTTTTAGCTAGGGAGTAATAAACCTTATATGGCATTGCAACTATTTCAAATAGAGAAGTATCAAATTATCTAAACTCTAAATTTAGCAACCGGATGATTTGTTTGCATTTTGAATAGACAGTAAGGGAGAAAGAATAAGATATTTCTTTTTATTTTTCATTGATGGCTTATCTACATCGATTGCAGTTATGTACGCATCTGGGAGTGACAGTATTCTAACATTTGCCAACTGCAAAATGACAGTGTTATATAGGAATTCAAATGATCAATGGTCTTTTTTCCCCCCCAAAGTAACACTCTTTCCCTGACATTAAGTGACCTTTATTAAATTCAGCAACTTCCCTCGGTATGATGAATGATTAAAAAAAAACTCAATTAATGGATGAGTTTCTTTGCAGCATAAATAAGACATGCATCTTTAAATCATTCAGTGGATTATTACAGCTTCCGGGAACAAGCCCAAGTTCCTTAGCATGCCACATAAGACCCTTGTCAAACTTGCCCTACATCCTTCCCTTTTCACTTCATACTCAAGTTATACTGAAATTCTATCCATCCCCTAAATCACCAAGTTCTCTCTCTTGCCTCCTCCTCCATGCCTTTACAATCATGGGTCTCTCTTTTTGGACTGCTTTTGTTCCCTCTCTAGTCCTTTCATCTGGACAACTCTTTGTCATCTAAGAACAAAATTTCAACATTACCTCCTCTTAAGAGTTTATTCTGACCATCTCAATTTCAAATGAATATTAGGAGGCATTCCTATGTTCTGCAACAACATGGAATACTTTCTAGTTTGCAGCACTTTTTTTTTTTTTTGAAGATTTTATTTATTTATTTGACAGAGAGAGACACAATGAGAGAACAGAAGGGGGAGAGGGAGAAGCAGGCTCCCTGCAGGGAGCCTGATGTGGGGCTCGATCCCAGAACCCTGGGATCATGACCGGAGCCAAAGGCGGACACTTAACGACTGAGCCACGCAGGCACCCCATTTATAGCACTTATAACAGCAAATTATAATGATCCTTTCACTTGTCCAGCGCCCCCAGTAGACTGTTTCTTGAAAATGGGGATTGCGTCTCATTATTTTTCTTATTTTGTACTGAAAATATTTATCTATTATAATCTCCTACGCCCCCCAAGAAAATCCTTAATTACCAGCATCTGAAGCAATGTTGATGGTATGATTCTCTTGAAATTTTGAACACTTGAGTTTTACTTCATTGTCATTCTAATGAAGCAAATCTTCACTTAGAAAAAGACACATCACAATAGTTGGAAAAAAGTCATAGTATCTCTGTCTTCGTTTTGCTCATGCTAACTAGTTATGTAAAAATGAGTGATATGTTCATTAAGTTTTTGGTTTGGGAGAGTTCTATGACACCAAATGACTAGATGGAGTTGATAACTATTTTGATGGAGTTTCTCATATCGATGGAGTTTCTCATACTTTATTATTATTTATCTCCAAGTGAAAAGTGATAATTTATGTGAGATAAACCACTTGACCTGACAGATGTTGAATTGATCTAAACAAGTATTTTTGTATTCTATCCCATTTCCATATTGAATATCTACGTTCTTGATTATTAAACCACTCTACTCTAAAAATGGAATTTCATTCTTCAATATCGCAAGAAAGATCTTGAGAATTTTTATGCTTTTGGGGAGTTATTATTTCCAGATGCCAGGAATAGAGTAGATTTATTTCTTGTTCCTTGGAATATAATCTCTGTTAACTTTACAAATCTTCCTCTTAGGAACATTAAGGATGGTCTGCAGAAGAAATGTTTGAGGGAATCATAGACTCTTATCCTCTGCCTGCAGTTCAGGGAAAACAAACAAACAAACAAATAAACAAAAAACAAAAACCTCTGGGACTGCAGAATAACAGAATATCTCAGTTCAGGGTAATAATAATATGGAAGTTCTGACTGGGTGTCAGAATTCTCTGTGGAGTTTTTTAAAAGGCAGGTATCTTCATTTTCCAGACCTATTGAGTCAGAAATTCAGTGCTTGTGGAACTGGTATGCTGTCTTTTCTAAAATCTACAAAGGCCACTTAAACTTAATGCTCACTTGAAAACCACCATATTATTTCATACTTTATAGCATGTACAACTTACATATTGTCTTCCCATATTTTTTTTCTTTTAATCTTCACAATACTACTAAGAGATAAAGTATATCCTATTTCCTAAACAAACAAGCTGAATTCCAGAGATAGTTGACAATACCGGGGGTACTCAAAATCAGTATTTTTGACTCTAGGCCCCAACCGTCCTTCTACACAAGTATAAAAGTTAAATATTTCAAACAGCTAAAACCAAAGTACCTCTTATGTTTGTTTAGTTCTCTGAGACTTATCATTATACTTCTCATTATGTAGAAATTGTAAACTATTTTATTTCATTTTGGTACAATATGAAGATACTCTCTAAATGTTTAATATTTTAAATTATGAAATCAGAGATACAATAGTCATTTTTTATTGGTCTTTTTTTTTTTTTTGATGTTCAAATTCATTATCACCTAGTCATCACTACCAATGAAGATAATTAAGACTTTTTCAATAAAACAACTTAAAATGAACTCTAGGGGCGCCTGGGTGGCTCTGTCAGTTGGGTGTCTGCTTTCAACTCAGGCCCTGATCCTGGGGTGCTGGGATTGAGCCCTGCATCTGGCACCCTGCTCGGTGGGGAGCCTGCTTCTTCCTCTGCCCCTCACCCCACTCATGCTCCCTCTCTCACTTTCTCAAATAAACAAAATCTTTAACAAAAAATGGATTTGACTCCTTTCATTTCTAAATTTGAAATTATTTAAGATTCTTTGTTTTAGTTATTCCAAGAAGAAAAGTAAATGTATGATGTTTCAATTTTTGGTTAAAATGATACTATAAACACATTTAAGTTACAATATGTAAGTATCATATATCTTAACTCCATAAACTTGCATTTGGTAATTATAATAAACACTGCTCATATAAAACACTCAAATTCAGCACAGTGATTGGTTGTTCTTTAAGACATTATTTCTTGGAAAGAAAAAGATTATATTTATACTATAAAGAAAAATGAAAAGTGTATCCTTTCCGTTTAAGAGCCAACTTGAAAGGCAATAGTTGATGTGTGCTATGATACTGAGCAAAATTTTCCTGTTACAGAATGGTTTTAAACAGGATCTCTTTAAAGTTCATGGACTAATTCTTTGGTATGTGTTTGCTTCTATGTCAGGAGGAGGATGGAAGAAAACGTTGAACATTGTAGCATCTCCATCTGAAAAAAAGCGCACGAACTTTGATATACAAAACATCTCTATTTTTCTCAACACCGCCTTTAAAAATTCTCATCCTGAGAAATTTTGAGTACAATCATTCACTTACTTCTTAACCATTCTTTAGGGTGGATGCAGTGAATGGCCTATGACAGTCAGTTTGTAACACTGTGAATGAAAGATTTAAGACCTTTAATCTCAAGAATACCACTTGGCGTCAGCAGACAAGCAGGACACTCCTTTACCTGTCCTCCCACTATTTAAGCTATGTCCTGCATTAAAGATGAGTTTACTTACAGGCTATGGAGACATAACATTAGCTTCTAATCTGGAACAACAGTCATCAGATTCTGATTTCATTTAGATATTTTCCTAGGAAATAAAGTATGTTATTAAAATATACTTAAACCATTTTTTTGTGTGTGAGACAGAATAGCTTTTCACCTAAGTGCAGAGGGTTAACTGTCTACTTTTCTTCAAAATACTATTTAATTGAAACTCCATAATTTCCTTACAATGAAATTAGAGAAACGATCATAATTAAAAAATTTCAAATTATTTTTTTCTGGCTTTCTCAAATGGCTGTTCCTTAACCATTTATTCAACAAGTTTTCATTCAGAAGATAGTGAGTACAGCAATACTTAATACAAGAATATAAGACCCACGGGGTGCCTAGGTGACTCAGTTGGTTGAGTGTGGGACTCTTGGTTTCATCTCAGGTCATGATCTCAGGGTGGTGAGATCTAGCCCTTTGTCAGGCTTCCCGCTCAGCATGGAGTCCGCTTATCCCTCTCCATCTTCCTCTGCTCCTCTCTGCTCCCTTGCTCATTCCTGTGTGTGCTCTCTTTCTCTCAAATACGTAAATAGTGGGCGCCTGGGTGGCCCAGTGGGTTAAAGTCTCTGCCTTCGGCTCAGGTCATGATCTCAGGGTCCTGGGATCGAGCTCCACATCGGGCTCTTTGCTCAGCAGGGAGCCTGCTTCCTCCTCTCTCTCTGCCTGCCTCTCTGCCTACTTGTGATCTCTATCTGTCAAATAAATAAATAAAATCTTTAAAACAAACAAACAAACAAATAAATAGATAAATAAATCATCTTAAAAAATTTGATAAGTTCCATGAGGCAGGTAGAGATTTTTGTTCACTCTCTTCACTGACCTATTTCCAGTACGTAAAACAGTAAGTTTCTTTGGGTGCACACAACAAATATTTGTTGAGTGAATGAATAAAATGCATATGTCTGTCTTCCATAGATAAGCACTTTCACTGTGAACGTTAAGAAATGATCACAGAACTCAAGTTCACAGTCCTTTCTTCCCCAAATTCTCTACCAAAACAAACCTCCATATCTCTAGGGAATCTATGGTCAGTCTGCACAGTAGTACTAGAAGAGAGTGGGATTCTGAAATACAATTAGGGGTTGGAAAGTTCTGTGCCCACTTTAATGTCCAATGTTGCCACTCTATAAAGCTAAGCACTTTCAGTAAATAGTTGCAGTAATTACTTATTTCACGTAATCTTTGAAGGTTTACTTTAATTAGAAACATAAAAATCCAATCCCAATTGGGAAACTAAAAAATATTTCACATGGCGTATTCAGTCAGATTAAGGCACTTTCTGAAATCCATTTATAGTTCATTTGTTTTTCCATGTAAATGTAATTCTTATGGTTTTTTCTTTTCAGAATTTTCTTGTCCAATTGGTGATCTGTGCAAGAAGCTTGTTTTCTTACAAATTAAAAAAAAAATCCTCATTATAAAAAGCTACTTTTTAGAAAACAAGCACACTTTATTAATTGATTTTTTAAATGAGCACACTTTAATATCAATGTATATAGATGAATAAACACTTTGAGGTGTTTGTTATTGGCTTTCTTGGAAGACTTAACTCTTTCATTTTACATAGTAAATTATTATTTAATTTAGACCAGTGCATCAGTTGCCTAAAAGAACGAATACACCTCATAGTTCATAAATAGCAATTCTGGTGTGAGAGATTTAATGTGCTATTTACAGATAGAATTATTCGCAAGTATTAAGTTTCATATACATGGTAATGTGCATTTTCTCATACAGTGAAACTCACTGGAAAGTTTTGCTAAATTTAATGCTCTTCAGAATCTTTCTCAGAGACGCATATCTCTAAGGTGTTAAACTAATAAAATAACATTCCCACAATATGTTTGGGTCACTAAATTATGAAAATTAGAGACTTCCTCACTCAGATTGAAGCAATGTTATTCCAATTGATTCTTAAGAACTTCAGGATGTTAAAAAATTAAGCAATAAATTTGTCTTTTGATATGTCTGGAAAACTAGAGGAGGATAAACCAGTACTATGTCATTATTGCGGTTGAAATAGCCACCACTTAATTACTTAAGTAATGCTTTACAACTGAAATCAGAGGAGGAAAAAAAAAAGTTTTTCAATGTACTATTAGTGAAAAATGGATGTTTTTACCCATTTGAAGACTCCATTTCAAAATCACAGGTGCACTTTATTTTCTGTATAGGTCACCCAGAGATGTTTATGTTAGTGTCCACAAATTATACATTAACAAAGTGTGCAAAGACATAGTGTTGTTCTTGATTACTTGAAAAGTTCATGTACAGAGTTACAAAACCCCTTTTATCTTTAAACATATAGGAACCTCTTGTCTTGAATTGAGGAGTTAATTTAGCTCTTTTGCGTATATTGTTTGTAACCCTTTGTCCAGCCTTCCAAAAATGTAAGCAAAACTGACTATTTACTCTGTGCTAGGCTTATAATCTTTTGCATCCAAGAATAGGACTGCTGACACAGTCTGCTTACAAACTCTTTTCTGTGTGTGGTACTGTTTGATATGACCATATATGAACTATAGTCCAAACCATCTTGATTAACAAATTTTGTAGCTTCTGGATAGCAGACATATGTTCCTTTTCACTATTTTCCTAGAGAGTTCAGGAATCAAAAGGACACTAGCAACCGAATATTCAGATTAATAATAATAATGAAAAAACCCTAAGGTTAATTGCCTAATTTTAAATTCAATTTTTTTTTTTTTTTTAAGATTTTATTTATTTATTTGACAGAGAGAGATCACAAGTAGACAGAGAGGCAGGCAGAGAGAGGGAGGGAAGCAGGCTCCCTGCTGAGCAGAGAGCCCGATGCGGGACTCGATCCCAGGAACCTGAGATCATGACCTGAGCCGAAGGCAGCGGCTTAACCCACTGAGCCACCCAGGCGCCCTTAAATTCAATTTTTAAAAAATAGTCTGTTTTGATCCCTGGAGGGCTAACAATCTCCCATTTTTTTTTTAAGATTTTATTTATTTGACAGAGAGAGAGAGAGATCACAAGTAGACAGAGAGGCAGTAAGAGAGAGAGAGGGGGAAACAGGCTCCCCGCTGAGCAGAAAGCCCCATGCAGGGCTCGATCCCAGGACCCTGAGATCATGACCTGAACTGAAGGCAGAGGCTTAATCCACTGAGCCACCCAGGTGCCCCTCCCATTATTCTTAATGTAAAGTTTTCCTGCCTTATGTTTCCCCAATCTGTTTAATTTTAGTTATTTGACATTCTTCTGATGTGATGAACTCTGCTGAACTGAAATGTATGGAACATGATTTTACGTCCACATGTAATGACTTTTCTCCAAGTCCATCTGTTGCTACTAATAAAACAAATTTGTGAACAAAATATGTTAATAACAGCAGACATAAGTCTTCACAAACTTCCTATTGTTTCCACTTCTGATAATGGCGGGGCCTACCAGAGCTACTGTAAGTTTAGATTTCCCCCAGAAACACTGGACACCCTAAGTTGCATTACTTGATCTCTCCAAAACGGCCTCTAACCCAAGCTTTACGTTGAATGCTGACTACACTTAATTCTGTAATGGTCAAATAAACTCTACTTCACCTCTAGCAATGATGCAACCATTAACCATTTTGAAAAGAAATGTTTCCTTTCATAAACTACAGCACACCTTCCTTCCTGCTGATCTAGAAGAGATAGCAGTCATCTGTCAACAGGGGTCACATTGAAGGCAGCACATGGGAGAAATTTTAGTGTACCAGGGAAAGACTTGCTTCATTTAGGAACCTGAAGAAAATGCAAATTTAGAATAACTTCATTTTTAGCACACTCTAAATTCTTTTCTCTCTTGTCTCTGTAAGTGATGGTCTTTCCTCCTGCCCCCTAGTTTCCTTTGGCTTTGCATAAAATTCTGGCTATCCAACTTCCCCAGTATGAATCCCAGTTTTGACTTCCTTAAAGGTAATTTAAATCTCATAATTTAGTTTATTTTTACTTTTTGTAAACTCTACACCCAATGTGGGACTCAAACTCATAATGCCAAGATTAAAATCGCATTCTCTATCAGCTAAACCAGCTAAGTTCCCCTTTAGGGTAATTTACATTGAAGTGCAAATTTATGGATTCATTTCCAGTAGAAGGACATTTGGAACCTTAAAGAGGAATGTTCATTTCTAATATTTCAAATATATGAACAAAGATAGATGTTAGATAACTACCTGAATAACTAAATAGATGGATAGATACAAAATACATAAGACAAAAATCTTCTTGATGCTTTTTGTGTACTCCTTTTTTTGCCTCAAACTAGAGAGACATAGATCACAAGAATCAACAGTGGGTACTCCATTTAGGAAAGTTTGTCCATATCTTCTGAATAATTCATTATCATATAAATAAAAGCTGAAGTTTAATTTGTGTGCTAATGTACAATACAGGCATCATATTGTGAATATTAAGGCTTTAAAGGCATGTTTTGTAATATGTGTTAAATAAAAACATGTTTCTTAAAATTTTCTTAATAACTGTATATGTGACCTCAACCAACGATGCAGATTATTCATTGACTAGCTTCCACCTTTATGCATATTCTGCATTAAGATTATAACTAGATCAATAAAAAAAATCTTCATATGTTTCAAGATTCTCTATGCTGTGAATAACATTTGTTGTTCTCTTTGGAATACATCTGGATTTCTTAAGGACATAATCCCATTGATACTGCAATATATAGCGTGCAAACATAGTGCTGGTTTCTTTAATTTTTCTAACAGAGTATGACTTTCCAATTGTCTCTTCCTATCATCATCTGAGAATCTCTTATTTATGTTAATAGTGGGTGCTATTGTTGATAAGCTACTTGTAACAAATGAGTCAAACAAAAAGGCATGAATTCTGCAGATGGTGGAATAATTCAGTGGGATAATCTGCATAAGCAGATTCATATTTTCATAGAAAACATTTTAATTTAATGTTTGGCTTTGATCACTAGCTTACTGAACATCCTTATTTTTTTTTATCTAGTTCCCACCTCCTTTTTAATTAAAAATTGTACTGCAATTAGTGATTAATCTTTTTCCAAGTAGCAACATGATTATATCATGCTATGTTATACAGTACAGATTTCTATTGTTACAACTTTATTCAGATATATAGTTTTATGTCACCTGCCCCCCTAGTGAAATATCATTCAGAGTGAAGGAAAAGCAAACAATTCAATGTTAGCTTTTATTTTATTTATCTGCAGAGAAAGCACAAGTTTTCTGGTCTGGGATGTAGTAATTTAGAAGTCACTACTCCATTCTAATAATAAGCAAGGAAGTGAACAAGCAAAAATCAACTTTTCCTAGTTCCATCGGAGAAGTAAGGTGACCAAGCAAACCGTTACCCTCAAAATTGGAGGAACAGACAGGAAGATACAGAGATTCACAACATACCAGAGCAGAAATCCCAAAGCAGAAACTTTCATAAAAACTATTGCTGGGATAGAAAAACCCGAACTGTAATTTACGAATTGCTAAATAACCTGAGAAAAATCTCTTACTTCCAGCTGGAGAAGAGGAAAATAAGCCACTTTGAAATAAACTAGAGCATTCTGTTCTTAACAAGGACTGACCTCAGAAGAAATTGTTTTATGAAAGTGTAAACTATTGGATTTTTTTTTTTTTTTCAGAGCTTAACCTAAATAGAGGAAGGGAAATATCTAGCAGCAGCCCCTTCTAGTCACCCTCTTCCACATATGGGCATCCTGGGCTGAGAAACACTAGTAGAGTTCACATCCAGAGGCACAGGCTTACCGAAAGACTGAGATCTAATCATATGAGTTTAGATATAGAATACATAGAATACTTCCTCTCCCCCTACACGTTATGGTCATATTATTAATGTCATATTTACTGCAGTCTTTTTACCTAGTTTTTCATGTCCACCTTTCAACAAAAAATTACAAGGCACAATAAAAAGCAAAAATAAAGTTTGGAGAGAGTGAACAAGGATCAGAATCAGAGTCAGATACAGCAAGAAGGTTGGAATTAATATATCAAGAATTTTTAAACTATGATTAATAGACTAAGGGCTTTAATGGAAAAGTAGACAATATGTAAGAACAGATTAATAACGTAAAAGATAAAAATTCTAAGAAAGAATCAATAAGAAATGTTGGATATCGAAAACACAGTAACAGAAATGAAGAATGCCTTTGATGGGCTCATTAGCAGACTAGACGTGGCTAAGGGAAGAATCTCTGAGATGGGGGATATGACAACAGAAACTCCTCAAACTGAAAAACAAAAAGAAAAAAAGACTGGGAAAAAAAAAAAACGTAAAGAATATTCAAGAGCTGTGGAACAACTACAAAAGGTGTAACATGGGGCACCTGGGTGGTTCAGTGGGTTAGAGCCTCTGCCTTCGGCTCAGGTCATGATCTCAGGGTCCTGGGATTGAGCCCCACATCGGGCTCTCTGCTCAGTGGGGAGCCTGCTTCCCTTCCTCTCTCTCTCTGCCTGCCTCTCTGCCGACTTGTGATCTCTCTCTGTGTCAAATGAATAAATAAAATCTTAAAAAAAAAAAAAAGTGTAACATACATGTAATAATACCAGAAGGAGAAGAAAGAAAGGAACAGAAGCAATATTTGAAACAATAATGATGGAAAATTTCTCCAAATTAATGTTAGATGCCAACCCATAGACCCAGGAAGTTTACAGAACACCAATCCTACACCTAGACATGTCATATTCAAAGTTCAGAAGAAATAAACAAAAAGTCATAAAAGAAGACAATGGAAAAAAAAAAAACCCAACACTTCAGAAACCATGAAAGCAAGAAGGAAGTAGAATGAAATATTTATGTTTAAAGGAAAAAAATACCAACTTACTATTTTCTACTCTGTGAAATTATCCCTCAGAACTTAAGGAGGAATACAGACTTTCTTAGACAAACAAAATTGAGCAAATTTGCTTCCAGTAGAGTTGCCTTGTAAGAAATCTCAAAAGAGAGAAGGAAGTAATATAAGTCAGAAACTCAGATCAACAAAAATAAAGGGAGTGCATCAGAGAAGTAATAAATGAAAGTTAAGCAAAATTTCTATTTGTAGGTGAAGGTTGGTTCAAAATAATGGCAAAATGTATAAATGTATATATATATATATATATATATATATATATATGTATAGGTGGAATAAATGACAACAGATGACGGCAGTAATACAAGGGGCAAAAAAGAAGAATTAAGAATATTTTGCTATTAAAAGTTACTTTTACTACCATGAAGTAGTATAATGGTATTTGAAAGTGTACCAGGACTGGATATATTGCAAGCTTTAAGTAAAACCAAAATAAGTAAAAGAAGAAGTGTGAAAGACAAATATGAAACAGAGAACAAGAATAATAAAAAAGAAAACAGTAGCAAATATGATAGATATTAATCCAGCTATATTAATAATTGTTTTAAATGCTAATGATCTGACTACATCATTTAAAAGACAGATTGTCAGGGGGTGCCTGGGTGGCTTAGTTGGTGAAGTGTCCAGCGTTTGATTTCAGCTCAGGTGATGATCTCAGGGTCATGAGATCAAGCCCCATGTAGGGCTCTGTGCTGGGCATATAAGCTGCTTAAGATTCTTTCTCTCCTTCTTCTTCTGCCCCTCACTCCACCACCCCCCCACACTATCTTCCAAAAAAAAAAAAAAAATTATAAAAGGCAGATTGTCAGAATGGACCAAAAAACAAGACCCAGTTATATTTCTTACAAGAAACTAGCTTTAAATATAAAAACATATATAGATTTAAAGAAAGGAATGGAGAAAGATAGACCATGTTAACACTAATCAAAATAAGCAAAGTAGATATATTAATTTCACACAGAACAGACTTCAGGGCAAGAATAGTTATCAGGGATGAAGAGAAGCTACACACAGCGATAAAAGGCTTAATACTCTAAGAAGGTATCATAATCCATAATGTATAGACACCTAACAACAGAGTGTCAAAATATGTGAGGCAAAAACTGATAGAACTGCAAGGAGAAATACATGAATTCACTATTATTGTTGGAGACTTTAACATCCTGCTACCAGAAATGGACAGATGTGGCAGACAGAAAATCAGTAAGGACATAACTGAACTTAAGAGTGCCATAGATCAAGTCGATGTAATTGGCATCTATGAACTTCTTCATCCCAAAACAGCAGAGTTCTTCTCAAGCTCACATGGAACATTTATCAAGATAGACTACATTCTGGGCCATAAAACATAACTAAATGCATCTAAAAAATGAATTAAAAAAAAAAAGAAAGAAAGAAAGAAAAGAAAAGAAAAAGAAAGAAACCATACAATGTCTGCTCTTAGATCACAATGAAAGTAACTAGAAATACTTGGTGATCAAACAACACACTTCTCTTTTTTTTTAATTCAAGTATAATTAATGTGCAGTGTTATAATAGTTTCAAGCATGCAGTATAACAATTCAGTAAACCTATACATTTCCCAGTACTCATCAAGATGAGAGTACTGTTAATCCCTTTATTTATTTTACCCATCCATCTCCCCTCTGGCAACCAGGAGTTTGTTCTCTACAGCTTAAAGTCTGCTTTTTGGTGTGTCTCTTTTTTTCTTTGTTTATTCATTTTGTTTCTTAAATTACACATATGAGTGAAATAATATGGTATTTGTCTTTCTTTGACTGACTTACTTCACTTAGCATTATACCCTCTAGGTCCATTCATATTGTTGCAAATGGCAAGATTTCATTCTTTTTTAAGGCTATGTAATATTCCATTGTGTTATATATCACATCTTCTTTAGTCATCTATGAATGGACACTTGAGTTGCTTCCATGTCGTGGCTATAGAAAATAATGTTGCAAAAACATAGGGACGCATATATCTTTTAGAATTAAACAATACACTCCTAACTAACACATGGGTCAAAGAAGAAATACCAAGACAAAATTTTAAATATTTTGAACTAAGTGAAGATAAAAATATACAACTTTTCAAAATTTGTGGGCTTCAGAGAAGCAGTATGAAAGAGAAATTTATACCATTAAATGCACATATTGGAAGTGAAAGATCTAGAAGCAGTATGAAAGAGAAATTTATACCATTAAATGCACATATTAGAAGTGAAAGATCTAGAATCAGTAATCTAAGCTTCTTTCTTAGGAAACTTTAAAAAAAAAGAGCAATAAATCCAAAGTAAACAGAAGAAAAGAAATGATAAAAATTAGAACAGAAACCAATGAAATTGAAAACAGGAAATGAATAAAGCAAATAAACAAAATTAAAAATGTTTTTTTTTAAAGTATCAATAAAATTGATAAGCTTCTAGCAGGGTAACTAAGGGAAAAAAAAAGAAAATACAAATCACTAATATCTGAAATAAAATAAGGGTCATCCATACTGATTTCTAGTACACTAAAAGATAATAGAGGAAAACTATGAACAATTCTATGCTCATATTTGATAATCTAGATTAAATGGACCAAATCCTTAAAAGATAAATTAACAACCCAATTAAGAAATAGAAAAGACCTGAACATATATCCAAAGAAGCTATTCAGAGGGCAAGTACACTTTAGCAAAAATGATCAATATTGTATGTCATCATGGAGTTGAAAATTAAAAAAAAAAATGAGATATCACTGTGCACTACTTAGAATGGTCAAATCCAAAACATTTACAACAAACACTGGCATGATTGTGGAGCAATAGGAAAGAATCAAAAACTTATGTCCACACAAAAATCTGCTCATGGATGTTTATAGCACTTTATTCATAATTGCCAGAACTTGCAAGTAACCAAGATGACCCTGAAATGCACTTCATGGGTGAATTAACTGGCACGTTCAAACAATGCAATGTTATCAGCGCTAAAATGAAATGAGCTATCAAGCCATGAAAAGACTTGGAGGAAACTTTTTTTTTTTTAAAGGTTTTATTTATTTATTTGACAGAGATCACAAGTAGGCAGAGAAGCAGGAAGAGAGAGAGAGAGAGGGAAGCAGGCTCCCTGCTGAGCAGAGAGCCCGATGTGGGGCTCGATCTCAGGACCCTGAGATCATGATCTGAGCCAAAGGCAGAGGCTTAACCCACTGAGCCACCCAGGCACCCCTTGGAGGAAACTTAAATGCATATTACTAAATGACAGAAGCCAATGTGAAAAGATACCTACTATATGATTCCAACTATGTGATGTTTCTGGAAAAGGTAAAACTTTGGAGGAAGTAAAAAGATAAATGATTGTCAAGTTTGGGTGGGGGGGAAGGAGGGATGAATAAACGGCACAGGATTTTTAGGGAAGGAAAACACTACTGTATGATACTGCAAAGATGGATACATGCCATTAGACATTTGTCCAAGTTTCTAGACTGTACCAAGAATGAACCCTAATGTAAACTATGAACTCTGGGTGATTATGATGTGTCAATATGGGTATATCGATTGTGATAAGTGTACCACTATAGTGAAGGAAATGGATAGTTGGGCAGTTTGTGTATGTGTGGGGACAGGAGGTATGAGGAAACTCACTGTACTTTCCCCTCAGTTTTTCTGTGAACCTAAAACTGCTTTTAAAAATAAATCCCAGTAATTTTTTATTAAAAGCACATCGAAGTTTTTGTGGACTACACATATTTGTTAATTTCCATAGAAAAAAGTATGGTGGTCAAAAAAAAGTGGTGGTCAAAACCCTGCTTCTTATAGATTTGGTCATTAATTCACTCAACATTTTCTTTGGGTGACAATCTTTTCATGCAATAACTTGAAACTCCTCTAACTTAATAGAAAAACTATCAACAGACTCTTTTCCCCACATTATTTTTACATTACGTTGATGGTTGCATAGCTGGGAGAATCCCCAAGAATTTCCTGAGGTAGATGCTGAGCCACCCAAGGATGATGTGAATTAAATCTCAGGTCCCTGCCGCAGTAAACCACATTCAAGAATACTTCAAATCTTAACATGATGTGAAAAAAGTTTTAAATAGTTACCTAACTCTGACCTGACCCTCTTGTCTTTTATGCCTCCCCTCCACACATTTTAATTATGTGCTTATGAGGTACTTGCTGTCTTAGTCGCTTTGTCTTGCTGTAACAAATGGCCTTCGACTTGGTCACTTATAAACAACAGAAATTTGTTTCTCCCAGTTCCAGTGGCTGGAAATCCTCTGAGATCAGGGAGAGGACCAGTCTGGTTAAGTTCTGGTAAGGATCCTCTTCCAGGTTGCAGACGGCCAACTTCTTGCATCTGAATGTGGTAGAAAGATCAGAGGGGAAGCAGGTCTCTTTTGACTCTTATAAGGGCAGTAATCTCATTCATGAAGACCACATCTCACGATCTCATCTAATCCTAATTACCTTTCGAAGGTCCCACTCCCTACCATCTCATTGTAGGGTAGGATTACAACATAGGAATTTTGTGGAAACAGACATTCAGTCCATAAAACTCTTCAAAAAGTAAACATCAAAAAGCAAGATGGTTACTTTTGATTAGATAACCACTGTTATCTAAAGTGTATTTAAGATTTAGAAAATATTATTTTTATTGTTTTGTTTGTTGTCTTTTTTTTAAGGTTGCAGTGTTAAATCAGTGAAAGGCACAAAAGTACTTCATATTCTTATGTGGGAAATGGGAGTTAATAGAGAAATATATTGTGGAGGTGTCAAAAAAACTTTTTGCAACAGCCAGAATATAGAGGATACATTAAGGGAAATGAAATCTCACTACTATACCTGGAAGCAATAAGCTCTGACCTGTATCAGAGAGCAGTTGCTTGTATTTCAAGTGAGAAAGCTGTCCTTTGATCGCTATAGGAGGTACATCTTTGTACCTCAATAGGAGTATGTTTCAGCAGGAAGATTCAAAATGGTTGTTGTTTGGACTTGATTAACAATTTCTTTATCTTCCTTCAGTTCACTGGAAAGAACTATGGTTCTCAAATTTTAATGCGCATTAGGATAGTCTAGAGGGTTTATTAAAATCAGATTTCTAGCTCCCAAACAGATCCTGGTTCAGTAGAGCTAGGGTAGGGACCTTCCTCTTCTAGCGAGTTCCCGGGGGATGCTGATCCTCCTAGTCAAAAGAATGTATATTGAGAACCAGTGGGTTTGAATATACTACTGGTTGAATGTACATGTATCCTCAGAATGTACCAAATTGTTATTTTTGACACCAACAGAGACCATCTTTCCCATGAACATATGAACAGCCCTTCAGATATGAATTGATTTTTTTAAATTTATTTTTTAAATTTCTTTTCAGTGTTCCAGAATTCATTGTTTATTTACCACACCCAGTGCTCCATGCAATATGTGTCCTCCATCATACCGACCACCAGGCTCACCCAACTTCCCACCTCCCGCCCCTCCAAAACCCTCAGATTGTTTTTCAGAGTCCATAGTCTCTCATGGTTCATCTCCCCCTCCAATTTCCCCCAACTCTCTTCTTTCCATCTCCAGATGTCCTCTGTGTTATTTCTTATGCTCCACAAATAAGCGAAACCATACGATAATTGACTCTTTGCTTGAGTTATTTCACTCAGCATAATCTCTTCCAGTCCTGTCCATGTTGATACAAAAGTTGGGTATTCATCCTTTCTGATGGAGGCATAATACTCCGTAGTATATATGGACCACGTCTTCCTTATCCATTGATATTTTTATTTTTAATGAGCTTGTCCTGTAGGGTAGTAACTTTTGTAACGAGAAGAAATATACCAGAGGAAACCTGAATTTGAAGTAAGGAAGTTTGAGTCCCAGCTTTTTCACTTTTCTGTGTTCAGCAGCTTGGGCTAATCAATTACTATCAGAGGCTCGCTTTCTTTCTCTATAAAATGGGAATGATACCGGACTCCCACAGCTGTTTTTGAGTGTTAAGTGGGATGAGGCTATGTGAAAGTGTCTTGTAAACAGCAAAGTACTCTACAAATGTAACAGCTTATTATTATTGATCATATTATTGATTTGAGAATGCCTTCCCACCTTCAAAAATTCTGATGTAGAAAAGATTCATCATAGTGGGTGAGTTTTGTTGACAGACTACAGTAAGCAATCAATAAATTTTTATAGACTAATTGATAAAATAAGGCAGATTCAGATGCTGATATCTTACAATATATAGACAGATTAACTAAGAACTCTACTATTCACTTGTAACAGCAGACTAAGAGAAATTGATTGAATACAATTGAACAAGTATTTATTAAGTGCTTCCTCTGTATTGGGTTCCATGATTAACCATTCTCTGTTCATGTTTTAAGTTATTTCAAATACCAAACACCAAATGAATTTCCCCACTTGAGACTCAATTACTTCTTTGAAAATGGGCCCAACAGAACCAATAATTTAGCCCAGGCTACTCTGCTCTGAATCTGAATTTATTCAGTATAAATCCTCATACATCATATTAGTATAGTTAAATTTCTATCTCCACCTTGGTGATCTAAACAAAGGATGTTAAGTGAAAAAAAAATTACAGAGCAATACAAATTTAGTATGATCTCATCTCTACATATTTTTAAATTCCATTATACATGGCATATCTGGAGAAATGGAAAACAGGAATGATACAAACCAGTTGAAAGTTACCTTGGAGGGGAAGAATAGAGGGGAAATTTAACATTTTACTTTGTACATTTTTTTATAGCCATGCGCATTTATATAAGAATATTGTACTGAGAACAATTAAAAGTAAATGGTAATTTAAAATATTTTTATGTATGTATCAGTACACCTACAGAGAGCTACTGCTTGGGAAGCATTCTCCCACATGATAGGTTTGTATTTCCCTTCAAAAATATCCCATGAATGAATCATTAGGCTTCCTGTCCTTGCTAAAATAGAATCCCAAACCAGTTCCTTTAACAGGTTATTTTTCCGTCAGCGCTAATTCACGTGGTTCCTGTGCTTTGTGTGAAAATGTACCACTGCTGAGCCCTGGGCTTCCCTTTGAGCGGTCAGTGAGAGTGATGTCTAATCAAGAACAACTTTCCCTGCAGGGTTCCTTCCTGTAATTTACTTCCCACTGATTCTCAGGGAGGTGATTCCGCAGTACAAATACATTCTCTGTTTAATCAGTTCCCTTGATTTCTTTCTGAAATCCATAAGAAGATGGCATTGGAATAACACCATCTCTCTGGGGCGGCTTTAGACACTTCCGGCATTTTGTCAACAGGCCTCGGAGCAGAACCCCGCACTAGGCCCTAGAGCTGGGTAGAGGAGAGCAGTGAAAAAGAAAAGGACACTCTGTCTCCATGCCTAGAACATAAAACCAGGAGAAAGGAGTGAGAGATCTGGGTCTAAGGAGAGAAATCAGAATAGGGTAGAAGGCAGCTGTGAAAAGCAGCAGAATTAAGGAGGGTGAAGGAAAGGGAAAGTCACCGGATCCCATTTTGTAGCAAAAAGAATTCTTTAAAGGTTCGAAGATCAATGAACCTAACTTTGAAATTTGAATTATAATGTCAAACTGAAAAGATGGCAAAAGCTTCTAAAGCCACCCTAGATATAAAACATTAATTACCCAGAGAAAACTTAAGTAGAACCTGCTTCCATGGCGCTCTTGCCCAGTTCCGAGCTGCCTTAGCTGACGGTCATATTCTACCATCGTCGTTTGTCTGAATGTCTGTCTCCACTCTGGACCCCAAACTGTTCAGTGGCAGAAATTCAGATCTTTATCTCAGTTCTGCAACGATGGCTGTATTACCTAGACTTCATAAATATATTGAGTAAATACATGAGAATCTACATTGGGTTTTTTTTTTTTTTTTTTGGAAAGTTAGTTCCTGAAACAATTTTATGTTGAAAGGTATTCACAGTTCTTCTAGAAAAATCTTGGATGCTCCTGTACTAGACCCTGTATTTTTTAGTTGCTATTTAGAATTCTGCATATTCTGTTCTCACAATTTTATTCATTCTTTTCCTTTATGTGGAATCTCTAGTATATCCCTTTTTTCTTTTCATTTTTCCTTAGACTAACTTCCAAACTCACCTTCTTCCTCATAAAAGTGTGCTTCTGAATCGTCAGTGCAATACAACTTGTTTGTCCTTCTATTTTGTTCTGCTTTACTTTAAAGCAAAATAAAATGAAATTGAAGGAAACTTGTCAAGGTAGCTGTTGAGAATGGAACTCTGAAAGAAGATTGCTGCCAACAGTTTTTTTATTTTTTTCTTTCTAAGCCTGAGAAAATCACTATGATTTTGTTTTCCTTTGTGTGACTCCTTTTCTACACATTGCTTATCTCTGTGGCAAGTAATAGAAAGAAGGGAGAGGCTATTTTAGGACGAACCTGGCAGCTTGCAGGTGATTCCAGGCACAGAGGAATTCCAGATCCACCCACCCCCAATAGAAAGAAGTAAAGAAACCAGAAGACTAGGAAGAGACAAGAAAAGAACAACTGAAGGTCGTGCCAGGCAAGAGATCAGGCCTAATAAGCAAATGCCAGATGGAAGTCCAATTAATTCAGAAGGAAATCTGGGGCAAGAAGAGAAAAGCTGCTAGAGTAAATGAATTAATTTCATAGAGAATTATAATGCCACACAGATCCAAGTTGACAATCTCAATGTCAAACAGCAATCAATCTTCAAACTTAAATCACACCTGGTGGAATTCTTTCTTGATAACCCCAAAGTGTTTTTCTGAACTCCTTTAGTTCTCAGGGTATACCTCTCCCAGTAGAGAACCACCAATTGCTACTTTGGATTCTGGTAACTTTTTATGTTTGGTCTGTGATCTCTTCTGCTGTATTATAAATTTCTTTCTTGAAATATCTATGTGGTTTATCTATTACACCATAAATATAAAATTACTGCAGTAATAATTTTCCTGATATGAGCAGCTGATGATATCAAAAGTCCTCATATGAATAATATTGTTAGGCCATCTCAAGTCAAATTCAAAAGCTTAAAACCTCTATCCTCTAGTACCTTGCACACTGAACAAAATTGGTAAGAACTGATGCTATGTCATTGTTATATGGAAGATATTCATAATAAATGTGTTGTCGATGAACCCTAGACTCTGAAGTCACTCTTCTAGTTTCTTCACACCTTTTTTTTTTAGAGAAAGAGAGAGTGCCCACATGTGTCACTGGGTTAGGGGGGCGGGGGGAGGGACAGAGGGAGAGGGAAAGAAAGAATCTTAAGCAGGGTCCCAGCCCATCACAGAGCCAATGTAGGGCTCAATCTCACCACCCTGAGATCATGATCTGAGTTAAAATCAGGAATTGTATGCTTAACCAACTGAACGCCCAGGAGCCCCAATTCCTTCATACTCTTAATAGTACTTGAGTTACTGTGTTCTCTTTTTTACTGTCTTTTCCCCCACATTAAACTATAAGCTCTGTGTATGCAAGGAGCAATCTCTGTCTTGCGCACTCAAATCTTGAGGGCCTAGAGTAGTCCTTAATACGTATTCAATAAATACATATTAAATTGAAAAAGTGCTGTTGATTCTGACTGTACAATAGGAATTATGACCTTAGAAGAAGAAATTAGGCAAGAGCCTGATTGATACAGAAAGATATCAAATAACGTAAAAATAAATAAGCCATAGACCTGTATACAAAAAAGCAGAAAAACTTTTAGAAAGGGAATAATACAGCTTCTCAAAGGCCAACATGAAGAGTCTAGCTCACTTTTTTCCCAGTCTTCATAAAATTCCCCTCAGTTTCATGGTTTTTATTGTGTTTTTTGCCTACCACCATGGATGTTCAAAACATCTTTATAATTAGGTTATATACTAAATTGCGCTACTGAGACTATTATCTATAATAGCACATTTGTCTTGCCATTTGAAGTCCATCTTTCCATGTTATCTCCTTGACTAACGCACATTACAGGATTAACTCACAAAGGACATTTCACTCACACACTGGTTTCTGTTCCCTACTTACATCAAGCATAAGAGTGCTAAGTCAGTGGGGCCCCACTGGGGATCAATATGGCACCATTTAGTTTAGATGGAGAAAATCCTGTCCTAAGCATTGGGAAACCAAGCTGTGCATGCAGAGGCGTATAAAAGAAAGTCTCTGTAGCCTTGTCAATAAAAGACAAAGTAGAAACAACCTAATGTTTCATTACCTTGAAAATGGATGACTACATTGTGATACAGTCACACGAGGGAGGGAATATTTCACAGCAGTCAAAACAAATTAATTACATCTATGTCTATTAACATGGATGAATCTAAAAACATAATGTTCAGTAAAAAAAAAAAAAAGTTAGGTATAACCTGCTTTACAAAATATAGGAAATCTTATCCACCAACTTCTTGGAAGACAGGATTCTTCAAAGAGCTAGGCATCCATTTATTAGATGGGGACTTGCCCAAAAGTACCATATTTTTACTTAAACAACAACAACAAAACCTCTCTCAGATATTGCTATTCACACTAACTGTCTCCACCAATCTGCTTACCTGTGCTTTCCATTAGGGAACAGAAAACTAAACATCCTTTCATTAGAGTTTTTCTTCCTTAAGTAACATAGAAAGCAAGGTAAGAACAGAGAGAGAGAGGCATAGAAAATAAGAGAGAAACAGAGTAAAAGGCGGAGAGGTTAAGAAAATAAAAATCTCCAATCAGAATCAAATCTGTCACTGAGAAAACCTTGATAATTATCTTTATTAAAGGAAGACACAGAAGCTTTTCATCTGCATGCTCCTGGTTAATTATTCAGTTCTGCACTTCCCTCTGCTTATCCTGAAGCGGTACTAAAAGGTAAGAACTGATTCTGATGAGTTGGTTAACCACCATTAATGTTCTTGATAATTGACTATTTAGGTGTGACATTTTATTTGAAAAGAAAAAGAGAAACTCTTTCTGGAACAAAGAAATCGTTCTCAGGATTTTCAATGTTTTTAAAATAAATACATAGAATTTGAATAATTTAAGACCTTCAGTGTCAGGCTTTGAAAAACTTAAAAGCATAAGTAAAAATACTTGTGGATAGCCTACAAACAGTTTCCTCTGAAGGGGGATTATTAATTATTGAACTTGTCTGTACCAGATTAGTTATTTTGAGTTGTTTTGACTCAATTTTGTAGCCACATTCTCTGTGGCGATATTTAGTTCCCTTTAAACTCTATTTTACAATCATCTTGCTTCAATTTCATGAAGTTCAGATTTATCCTAAGCAATTTAGAGGACATTCGCACATACTCAGTTCCCTAATGTAGCAGTCATCCTGTCTCCTGACTCATTTTATTACAAAGGAACAGATGTGATGGGAAAGGTGATGGGGGGGGGGGAGCTGGGAGGCAGGGCTATTGACTCCTTTTAAATTTCATATTTCAAATGGAAAGTAGCACACTCGATTTTTTGCATTAAAACATAGGGGTACATTTATAATAGCACCATAACATTTATGACCAGGAATGACAACAGAACAAGTCAAACAGCTTCTCCAAATTATGTCCTCATTTTAGAAAATCAAAGGCCTCTAGAAGCCAATCTCTTAACCCAATTTTCATTGCAATGACTCTCTTTGACTGATGATATTAGGACCATCCGAAAATGTGAAGTATGGCGAACTTTTTCTATGTAAAAACAGCTGATTCCATTTCTAGAGAAGTCCTACTGCCCTAAAAGTCTTCCTTATATCAAGCTTCAAATATTTCCCTGAGTTTATACCCTTTAATTTCCATCTTCTCTTAGAAACAACCTAGTTCAAAACTCTTACCTCCAAGGGCTTCATAGCCCTCAAACTAACTCAAAACAACTTTCTCTCTCTAATCTTCCCTACTTTAGGATATTTATGGTTAACTTTTGTCAACAACTGCTCCGGGACACAAGTTATAGAACCCCCATTACCTTGATTGCCCACTCTTCAGATCACTTTTGTCTGACATTCAGGATAGTGATGAAAATTCCCAAGTTTTAGAGTCAGAGAGCGCTTGTTTGAAATCTCAGCCTCGCTGCATTTTTGCTATGTGACTGCATAGGATAATGTTGGTTGAGTTATCACTCCTTCATTGAGTTACTGCTCCTCAACTTTGTTGAGTTACTGCAACCTCAACGTTGAGTTACCACTCCTCTTCCAATTACCAGTAGCAACCCCATTTTTTCCCATCCTGAAACATCCTGAGACTTTAAAAACCTGCTTTCCCTGAAATAAAAAGTACCTAGGAGTTCACATCCCCCTAGGGTGAGCCTCCACAAATTACTGCTCAGTGCGGAGGTATGAAAGATTGAGTTCCCTCGCTTCAGAGTTGGGTAACCTTGGGGCTTACCTCACACTCCAGAGCTCCCCTGAGCTCATAGGCTGAAGTCACCTCTGAGACTCTGTCAAGTTTCTTCCTTTCTGGATCTCTCCACTTCCCTGCTCTGCTTCTCCCACTTATCTCTTGGTTTCTCCTGGAAGTACTTTCTTAGTAAACCACTTGGCCTAGAATTCTTATCTCTGGTTCTGCTTTAGGGAAACCTAGATGAAGATGAGAAATTACTATACTCTCCAAACTCATTTTCTATAATTGGAAGTGGGATCAAAATTGCACCTATTTCTGGAATTAATGTAAGGATCAAATGCAAAAAAGCATATAGTATGATATAGTGTCTGGCATGATACAAATACTCACTAAAAGGTAACTTATCAGATTCTCTGGGCCAAGAATTGAATGTGACATTCAAGCTGCAGAAAATTCAGGTTAATAGGTAATCCAGTTTTCGCTAATGAAGCTTAAGGATGCTGTCTTTCCTTGAGAGGGATAGCTACCATGGAATTAGAGCTCACTGAAAAGCTCACTGCTCAAGACTTGCACACGGTGCCCAGGAACTGCTCAGAAGCCTTCACTGGTTTCTTTTCTCTTGGCCTTGATTAGCAGTGAGCCAGAAAATCCTGATCAGCAGCACTATTTTGATGTCGTCTCTGGGGCACCAAGAGGAAGGATGTTTCCAATATGAAACAGAGAAAGTCAAAATCTAGAATACTTGTCCCAAATGTTCATTTCAAAGAGCTCTCCAAAAGATTAAATGTGATATAAGTCTATATGCCAAAAATGTCTAGGAAAACTGAGGCTTTCCGGTCTTTGTTTGGCACATCAGACTGCATATTTGAGAGGTACAACACTGTGCAACCAATTATGAGATGAGATTGGTATTCCAGGGTTGCGTTCACCCAGCTGCAGAGCTCAATCAGGGTTACATGCACAGCTGAAGGAAACTGGGCAACAGTTTTAATTAATTGGCAATTTTGAGCCTCTCATGCTAAAGCTGCCTTAATGATGGAAAAAGAAATGATGTGGGAAGGCAGCACAATTTGAAACATGCAGATTTCCAACTCTGAGCTTTTAAGCAGCAACCTATCATTCACACAGTGATTATATGCTATAATATTTTCTAGTTATAAAAATCTTAAATAAATGAAAATCAGCTTAGAATTTTGAGTTCGCTAAAAGCTTTTTGGCTTCTAAAAAGGATTTAACTGGATTCTAACATTGTTTTGCAATTGAGTAACTACTACAACTATTCTATTTATTTGCATAATGTACCTACTATGATTGCTAAAATGGAAACAGTGCTTTATGATTTATAAAGTCCTATTATAAATTATTATCTCATTTAACCCTCAAAACAAAGATAGAGTAGCAAAAAAAAAATTACCATCAACCCCGTTAGAGAAAAAGACAATAAAGTCGTGAATGTTTTTAGTGGTGATGTGAATCTACTGACTCATATATCATTTTTCCAAATTGCATTGTCAGCTCAATTCACATCAATTTATCTATCTATCTATCTATCTGTCTGCCTATCTATTTACTTTGAGGGGAGGGTGAGAGAGAGAGAGAGAGAGAGAGAGAGAGAGAATCTTAAGCAGGCTCCAGCCCAAAGCCCAAGGCCCAATGAGAGTCTTGGTCTAATGACTCTCAGATCATGAACTGAGATGAAACCAAGAGTTCCACCTTAACCAACTGAACCGCCCAGGTGCCTCACATCAAACTATCATGTAATCTTGCTGATTTTTCTAACAGAAAAAGAGATTATATTTTATCATGATCCAAATATCAAGGGAAATGAACCCATTTGTAAAGTATCATCTAGTTCAAGTCCTACTTAGTGGTAAAAAATAATCATCTTTCCTTCAACACTGACCCAACTGGAATCCCAGCTTCTACCTTGCTTCTCCTATTAGACAATGTGTGTTGGAGTCATGTCACTATTACCCTCATATTCTTGATAAGCAAAGCCCAGTTTTTGTTTGGTAATATGTTTCCTAGATAATAAATGAGTTTGCTTGGGAATGCATAATTACAAAGGAATTATCATGCTTAGGCATTGCTTGGGAAGAGTTTACAAACTTGCTGAACATAGAAAAATACATACAGGTACATGGAGAGCAAAAAAGTGCAAAACTAGATAACACTAGTTTAGTGTTTAGTGAGGCTTTAATCAACACAGGCTTGGTGAGGCTTTAATCAACAGAGAGCCACAGGGTTATAGAGATGGTCCAGGAAGTTGTAGCTGATACTACAGCTGCATAGCTATCTCTGATCGCATGCACTACCAGTTTTGTACTCATAGGCTCTGTGTGCCTACATTCCCAGCCGCCTGCTCCCCGGTATCTCAGTTAGAGGGAAGCTGAGAATACTTGCACAGTTTTGCCCCTCCCCACCAACCAGGCCCAGACTAATCAATGCACCTGGATGAGACAGTTCAGAGATGTCACAACACTCTCTCTAGACCTCCCCTGCAAGGCTGAGCCCAAGTGACTCTCTATGGGACTTCACTCCATACGGTGGCCATGCTTGCTCCCTTCTCACCCTGGGTCCCCTTTTTTCCTCACCTGCCCACTTTTTCCTGCACTGTCTTAATAAATCACTTTCACAGAAATCCTTTTTTTTTTTCTTTGTTTACTTTTGGAAAGTTCACTGTAAGGCAGAGAAGTCTGAAATTTATCTGGGCCTTAAATATGCTTTAGATTTTAGTGGTATGTTGAAAGTTCCTTCTCTGGAGGGAGAATGTTGTGAGCAAATGCTTGGGGAGTAGAGCTTTGTACGGTTTATGTAGGTGGGAGGAGGTGCGGCGAGAAGTCTTTCTGATGGATAACTCTGAGTGGGGTAAAGCCAGGGAGCATAATTTTGGGTAGGTAGGATAACAGAGCAGAATAAGATCAAATAAGTCCTAAAGGGGGAAGGAGGGGGGAAAAACAAAACAAAACAAAACAAAAAACAGATTTTTGAATTTAATGTGATAGGGAGTGGGAAGACGTTTTAAGTCCAAAGCAGAATATGAAGAAAGCAGGCTTTTCTAATTACATTTTCTAAAGCATGGTACAGAGCTCCAGTTTCTGTAGATGCTCTGTGGAAAAAAAAAGGTTCTCTGGTCAAATGATGTTTGAAAACACCTTCTACATCTAGCTCATTGATGATTACCAAATGACCATAAACCTGTGAAAGCTGGGGTCAAGGATTAGTTTTGAGGGTTTTTTAGTATCTAATCTTTCCCAGATTGAGAACTACGCTCTAGTGTAGTGCTATTCAAAGTATGACCCACTGCTGGTAAAGAATCCTCTCGTGCTTTATCAAGCATTCCTAAACACGCTTGCCCACTGAACACTGTGGGGAAGTCATTCTCACTAATACAGTATAGAACGGGTTTTCCTGTGAACCTGCTTTAGGAAATTCTGATTTTAGGAAGCTCGGTGGAAGCAGCAGAGACTGGATGGATGCCAAGAGCGTTGTTAGGGGCAAGACTGGACTTGTGGCCAGAGAAATGTAAAATAAACTAAGAATTGGAGATATCTGAAAAAGTCACTGGATATTGCAAATGGAGATATTGGAAGACTAAAAGAACCTGAATTTCCCAGCCCCACCAAAGTGGTATAACACAAATGGGTCAGTGTAGTAGTATACATTCTCTCAGATATCTGAGATATTTAATGGAAATAGAGATATATCTAATAGAGATACCTAATGGCTGATATCTAATGGGAAATAGGAAATTGGACAGCATCTTGAAGCGAAAAAAAATTTTAATTAAAAATTGAATGAGTCAGTCCAACTTGGCTCTGTTATCCAACATGATTTTAGTAATATTAAAAGGTAATTTTACTGAATTTAAACATTAAAATGTTTTAAAAGCTTGTCTGTAGTTTCAGTTAACCTCAAGTAACATAAGGACCGGTTTTGATATCGTTTTCTGGGTAGGCTGGGCAGGATTTTTTCAAATTTTAAGGAGCCAATGAAAACGACTGGAGATTCGCTTAAAATGCAGATTACAATCTAATAGGTCTGCATAAGGACTGAAAATTTGCATTTCCAACAAGCTCCCACCGTGGTGTAAGGTTGTGGTCCAAGGAGCACACTCCGAGGAGCAAGAGGGTCAAAGATAAAGTCCGGGATATAATATCAATGCAGAGACCCTAAATTAGAATTACAATAGAAATTATTTCTACTCTGTCAAGTATTTACAGTGTCCTTCATTGTTGCATTTGTTCCTTTACTTTATTAATTTTGTAAAATGGTATTCACTGCCAACTGAGGATATTAGGAAAGAATGAATGATAGGGAGAAAAGATGTGGGTAAAGGAAATTTTAAATGAGATATGAAAACCGTGGGAAGCTCAAGGGAAGACTGATGGTATACTTTCAGAATGAGAGTTTGGTACAGGTGGGAGGTTCCCATGGCTAATTTACAAGTTATGCAGGGGAAAGGGACTGTTTTATCAAGATATATTTTTAACATTTTTTTTTCATTCTGAGTTCTTCTTTTTACTGTTAATTTTATACATGCTGTGGGCTGAGAAATATGAAAAAAGATTTCCTTTTAATAGCAATGTTACCTAAAGCCAACCACACCAGTTTTTAACAGAATCTTTCTGCTCTATTATATTATGTTATTTTAATAAACTTCATTCTCTGAGGAAGTTTCCAACACCACTTCCTTCGTTTTTGTATGTCAGTACCTTCTCAATTCTAAAAGCATAAGCTCGCCTAAGAAAAAAGAGAAAAAACATTCTTGTAATCATTTGTATTCAGAGTACAATGGCAAAAGAGAAATAGTGGTTTTCATTGATTTTCAGATGTATCTTTGTTACTCTGTGGAAACAAAAGCAAGGGGATTTGAATAATAAACCTTTGAAATGCTGGGGTTTCTGAAATAGCAACGATGAAAACATAAGCTCTACCCTTTCGTTTTTCATCAGATGGTCCTACTGACCATATCTGAATATTTTAACTCAGAGGTCCACCTTAAAATTAATAAGAGAGTAATAAAAATAATTGTTCATTTTAAAATCCTCATGTCATTACAGGATGTTATACATAAAACAAGTTCTCATTTTACTTTTAAAATATGACTATACCTTTATGAGATATGCAATGTGTTTTTCAGAAGATTTATAGGTAAACTTTGTATTATATTATTAGCCAGCCATAGCTTCCTCTATGGATTAAAGAATTAAAATGTTAATGGGAAATTCATGGCTCAGGAATTAGAAAGCTTCCTTTTTCCTCTGAATGACTAAGTATATATTTGGCTCTTTTCAATATCGTGACCCAAAAAATTCATTAGATTTACATTAACAAAGTGAGCAGTGTATATTAATCTTCTCAGTGTAGAAAAAAGGTAAGAAAACTAACAACTCTTGAGTGTCTTTAGTGTCCCAGGTCCTATCAAAGGTGCTTTCATTTAGTCATTTCATAAAATGTAACCAAAATGTAGGTCTGTAAATTAAAAAGAGAAAATTATAGACTACCTTCAAATAATCAGAGTAAAACCACCCATAAGAAAAAATTCTAGTTCAAGGAATGTAATTTATTGTGACAGTAAATAATTTTTGTGCCCCTCCTGTGCAACCTCATAATTGATAAGAGATCCAAAGTACTGAAAAGGAAGTCCACAGAGGATGGGGGTCACCAGATCCCCCCTTTAGAACTAGACCATTAACAATGGATCTGAGAGTTAACTCATTTCTTTCTCAGAGACCACTGAATTTTTATGCTTGCATTTCTTATGTCCAAGGCAAAAGAAGAAGACACAGAACTCTGCCTTAGCTGGAATGTTTGTACTTGACTTGAGTTTGCAAACCATGTATTAATAAACAGTTGACATCAGAGCAGTTCAGTCTTTAAGGATTGAGTTAATAGAGGAATTAATTCCTATGGAAAAATTTTGGAGTAGAGAAAGTTACCCAAACTTTATGAAAATACATGGGAAATCAGGTATGAGAGTACTCGAACAAAAGTTAAACAGATAAAGCAAATAAAAACGGGAATTTAAAAATTATATCCAGAATTATATGAGTCAAAAATTTTATGGCCAAGAATCAGTGTACACACATCTTTCTGTTGCTTTACATTGGGGATCACTACTGGAACAACAACAACAAAAAGTCTTTAGAAGAATTTTTGGACGCAATCCCTTCACACTACCTTACTTCAGTCTTGAGCACTTATAGTTTTGTTTTGACGGTTTCTTAACAAATTTACATTGAAATGGTTATATTTCCATTTTACCAGAAAATATGCATGCCAAAATGAGTTTGAAGTTTTTCATAATATACTGTTTACTATAAGTGTAGATAGAAGAGGAAGAACATATATGTACTTACATTAGATTTTTTTCCTTTTACAATTAGATTTTTAAATTTCTTTAAACTGTCTCTTGAATTTATTTAAATTGACTTATTCCTTTTCTGTGAAATATTACCTTATCCTCTACTAAATTGCTTTTTTGGGGTCTTATTTTAATGGCTAAAGTTATCTTCAATTTATTTCAGATACAAAATTTCAAACTACTGCTGAAATTTGTTTTATGAAAGATGATATTTTCCAGCAATTCCAGAAAATACATTGAGATTTTGGATGTGTATAACAAGTATAATGTCCATAATTATTACAGATGATTAGGAAAGGGGGACTAAAATAATAATACAGAAGTGTCACCAATATACCACAGGAGGTCCTAAGATGCACCTCATGCTTATAATTTCATTTAATCCTCATCACAACACTACGAGGTGGGTTTTATTGTTACTATTCCAGGTAACCAATGACAAAAATTATTTTAGTTCATTTTTAAGAAAAATAGTTTTTGTAAAAATTATACATCCTTTCTATATGAAAAGAAATTTGGTCAACTTATAAAAGGGCAAAGAAGAAGGCAAAGTATCTCCAAAAACTCATCACACAAGAAAAAAAAGTTATTAGTGTTTGCTGAAAAATATTTCAGAAGTGTCTTTTTGCATGTGTATGAACACAAGGGTGTTTCTATGTATTATGGCCACACAGATTGACAGATAAGCAATAAGAGGACAGATAGATGAATAGATAATAGAGATTAATATATAGAGTGGTGATAAATAACAGAAATCCATGAATGGTTTGAAAAACAATTTATTTTTCTTTCTTCTCTTTCCACGTACATGATCAACAAAAGGCATCAGTGTATGATAGAGGTGGTAAAATTAGGATGCCTGAAAAAATGCAAAGAAAAGGTACTATTTAATATCTGATATTCAAAACAGGATTTTAAGGAGACTTTAGGCTCAAAAGTCATACATCATTAAAAGGAAAAAGAATATTTTATGTTCTTTTCTCTTCCCTTTAGTTTATCAAGAACCAGTCTTCAAGGAGTAGCCCATAAAGTCTTCAAAATGTGACTTCCACACAGGAAGAAGTCCTAGGTCACTTGCATTTTGCCAACTGCATTGGTCAATTCTCAGTTAACCTGTGACATAAAGGATAAAAGATGGGCTCTGCTTCAGCCCCTCCTGTAGTGGCTGACAAGAGGTCAGCAGGCTGGGGCAGACCAAGGGGCAGGCAGGTGCTTGCAGAGCTGTGGCCCGGCCACAGGTGCAGGCCTAGTCCATAAACAAGACCACTGAGGACCATGCACAGCCCGGCCACCTGGTCGACCTCCTGAAGCAGCTGAGCGGGCTCAGGGTTCTTTACTGGAAGCTGGATGCTGACAAATTGAATGATCCGGGATTAGGAGAGATCCAAAAAGGGAGAAACTACTCCTGCATAGATATAACAACTATATGCAAGAATAAACACCCAAATTATGAAGAAAAAATTAAGATGTTCAATGAGGAGGATTTGCACCTGGATGGCGATCGGGAGATCTTGGCCTACAGCGGGTACTTTGATGTGGAGTGGATCCGCATTTTCACGGAACAAGGGGACATGTGGGAGAAGCGGTGTGAATGGCGTACAACCTGCCAGCTGACCATTTCGAGGCTCAGGGACAGTACCTAGAATTTTTGGCGCAGAGCAGTCGTGCTCCCAGGATCTAGTTCACCCTTCGCCCTTGCAAATGTCCTGAACGTGATCACAGCAGAGAGCCCGTCCTTTCGTCTTGTTTTTATATTTTAGACCAGGGGCTAGGAGAGCTTTGCTTTGCAAGATTATATGATCAGGCTGTGTTTTAAGGAAAGGAGCTTTATTATAAAAGTGATTTTTACATGGAAGCAACTGTGGGAATGTGGACAAAGTATATTCATTTGAACTAATTCAAGATCAGCGTTCAGCAGTCCTGTGTTAGCACATAGTTTCCACTTTAACCTGAATGAGAGTCCTGTCTCCAAATGTGAGCGGCGAGCTGCTCCTCTGGGACTTGTCTCTTCACCTGTAAGTAGATGTCAGTGAATGACATGTCTGCATTGTAAGAAGATACCATAAGAGATGACAGGGCTGGCCACATAGAAGACACCTTTCCCCCAAAACTGGGTACGGAGTGCTGTGGGGAGCAAGGTCTCACATTAGTGGGGGAGTGGGGGGACACTTGGAATCGCTACGTCACTTTTTTCTCCAAAATAAGGTAGCTGTCTTAATTTTATACTCTTGGCTTGGAGTCCTTATAATCAGGTACATAGGGTTCATTAAAATCTCCCCGTTTAGATGCTTTAAAAAGGGAAGGGGTGGTAAAGGATGCTTAACTACTTCATAAGTTTATAATTATAATTACCTCACCTGTACAGAATTCTTTTTGTTTTTAATTTTTGGAAATTGTTTTCATTTTTGTTAGCATGTATATTTTACCCCATATTTTTACATAACCCATGTTGTCTTTTAAAGTATCTGTGTTTATATTACAAGACATGTATTATTAGTTATTCTTTTTACTAGTTAACAAAGTATACAATGCTAATAATAATTCAAATAATAGTGATGATTGCTTGGTTAATAATGCTCTGGGTCAACACAGAATTTTAACTTTTCTTCTTCTTTTTTTAATATGAAGCCTCTCATTTTATTTTATTTTATTTTTTCAGTGTTCCAAGATTCATTGTTTATGCACGGCACCCAGGGCTCCATGCAACAGGTGCCCTCCTTAATACCCACCTCTAGGCTCACCCAACCCCCCATCCCTCTCCCCTCCAAAACCCTCAGTTTGTTTCTCAGAGTCCACAGTCTTTCATGGTTCATCTCCCCCTGGATTTTAACTTTTCAAATGTTTATAAATGCTTTTTCACAAAAGGCCTTAACTATAAATATAACAAATTAAAAAAATGTGAATTCCCATCTAATGGAGAAAAAAAAATGAGTCACAAAGAGTGAGAATAACTTTCCTCAGGTCATACCGCTGGTAGCTGGTTGGCAGCTAAGAACAAATTAGATCAGTTCTCCAAATCCCCGCACCAGTATTATTTTCATTTAACATCCCTTTGAAGTTATCTCTGGACAAATTTCTTCAATTTAGGATCTAGGTAGAAAAGGTCACTTAAGGTATCTGCATGGCAAGGTCTATCAGAGCCAGTAGTACTGTGGTCCTCCTTCTAGGTAGGAGGACCTCCTTTGTCATTGGTAAGTCTTGCCCATTCTTTAATTTTCTTCTGTCTAAGCCCCCACACTGATACACTGATCTGACCTGGAAATACAAGGACGTTTTCTGGTTACTGTGGCTTTGAGATAATCTCTCTACCAAGTTGGTCATTGCTCAGGCAGTCAGTCTGTCATAACTTTGTCCAATCCAATAATAAAAATTGGAAATGGGAGAAATCAATGCATTTGAATATTTTTAAGTGAGTAAGGGCACCCTTTTAAAAATATTCTTTCTAAGCTGAGAATTAAAATGCAGAACAGTGAGAAGATGCTGAAGATTAGATACGAAGAAATAGTTTAGGAGTCCAGAAGCCCTAATTTCACCAGATACTGACTCACTGACTCACTTCATACTTAGAACAAAGATTTTTATTTTTAAAAATCTCTATTCTTTTAGTGTATATGTAAGATTAAAAAGAAAAATGAGAAGAATGGAAGAGACTCACCTATTAAATCAGAAATTCAGACTAAAAATTCAAAACTATGTAAAATGAAAACATTTTTATAACATCTCAGAACTTAAGTTCAAACACTACAAGATCTTATTTATAGAATCTGTCTTTGCCGAATTTATTTAATCATATATGTAGTCAGATTAATCACATTCTGAAATAGTCAATGAAAAATGAATTCAGAATCTCAAAAACAATCCCTGATAGACTTATTCTCATAAAAAAGTAAAATCCTTGAACTATTCCTTGTCCAACAAATGACTATGAAACAATGGGGGACACTTAGAGGAAGGAGCTTAGTGTCAAACTAACAAACAGGAAATGAAAGCACCTGCTGTAATTATAGAGTGTGCTCCTTTATCATTGTAACACATTATCAACTTTAAACCAGTGCTCAGGCTGGTTTCATATATATTACTCTTGACCCTACCTCATGTTTTGTTGCATTTGAAAATGCTTTTCCACTTTAAACTTCTAAATATCAGGCTGAGGAAGCCTGGCTTAAGAGCACTTATTAAGAGCATTTCACACCTATTTTATTAAATTTAAACTGTGTTGAAATCATTGGAGTGTCTCAGCTAGGTTTCCCTTGAACTTATTACCTTACTAAGCACATAGAGGTCTTTCCCAAAGGCAGGATCTCCTTCGAAAGTACCATCTCATATCAGCTTATTAGCTATGATGGCCACTTCAATTGGTCGGCAACATTAGGAGAATAGAGGTCTTGAGTGTATACTAAAAAGTTTCTGAAGACTTAATAAATCTATAATATGGGTTTTGTAGTGTTTTGTTTTTTTGACCTTCTTCTTGGTCTTCCATTCTCGGGATCTAAAAAGGCATTAGCCTAATGTCTAAAACTCTCCAGGAGTATTTACATTTCTTTTTGTGAAAACTGGTAGAAGAAAGAAGACAGCCTCTCCTGGAGTGATAATGGACAACTGTTCATCCACTCTAAGTTCTTCTGCTGGGGATACTAGAGCGTTCAGCATCTTCACTCCAATTTCATTCAAGCCACTCAAAATAATAGGACATTTGCACTTATGCCACCACTCTAAAAACTTTAGAGGCTACATTACCACATAAAGTTTCTGGTTTAATTGATAGCATGAAGCCTGAAGATTTTCTCTGAATGTTTATACTTTCTTACTGCTCCCTAATTTAAGCTATCCAAAAATGAGCTGCTCAGCTACTTTTACAGCAAAAGTCATCTTCATAACAAAATTATCTATATATTTCTGAATTTGAAAATTTAAAGCTGGAAGTGATGGTTTATACTGAACTCAGTTTTATGTAGATAAACAGATCATTCTATATTTTGAGTCCTAGCATTTTGTTGTTGTTGTTGTTTTGAGTCCCAGTCTTTCCCCCACAGAAGTTACTCAAGGTCCAGTAGGGAAAATAAAAATCTCAGTAGGTATTTCAACCAAAAGAACTTAATATAAATGACATAAATAGATGTTGAATGGTATAAGAGGGATGGTGGGCAAAGTTAGCAGCTTCTTGGGAAGAACCAAGAGAGGGATGGGGCTTGAGTTGAGTTCACAGAACTCAGCAGTTCGTAGGAGGAACCTCATGGACTCAGGTCTGTGAGGAGAGATGCTGGTGTACCAGAGGTGTGTGGGGGCTGGCCAAGGATTGAGCACCCTGAGAAGGTGCACTTTTAGGTTGCTCCTGGTATCTCTTAGGAATCACAATCAAGCTGGTTCTTGGAATGCCAAAAAAACAGCTAGAGATCGCAATCAACTCCTGTTGCCAGGGTGAAGGAGTTGTCTGGGGAGACCCTGACAGTAACAGCAAGTAAATACAGGCTCACATCCTATCTCCCCTCCTGCTTTCCAATTTCCTTCCGGTTCCCCATTGGCAAAAACTAACAGGGAGCCAGCTGGCAAAAGAAAACTGTTGTTTTCAGAGTTCTAGTCCCAGCCTTGCAAAGCAGAGTATAGAAAGGTGGATTTCAAGCTGAGAGAGAATCTTATCACTGCTGTCATGTCTACTCATCATCCTTCAAGCCTCAGCTAGGAGAGCCTTCCCTGACCCCCCAGGTAGGGCTCAGTAAGTTCCCCCTTCCTTTGTTCTCATAAGGTTTGATTAGGGGCAAAGATGTAATCACAAGAATCTCTTTCAGTCTCTCTCTTACACACACAAGAATAGGTGAACAATAAGCTCATTAAGAATACAATAAATAGGGATGCCTGGGTGGCTCAGTGGATTAAGCCTCTGCCTTCCACTCAGGTCATGATCCCAGGGTCCTGGGATTGAGTCCCACATCAGACTTCTTGCTCAGCAGGGAGCCTGCTTCTCTCTCTGCCTCTGCCTGCCACTCTGCCTGCTTATGCTCTCTCTCTTTCTCTCTCTCTCTCCCTCGGATAAATAAATAAATAAATAAATAAATAAATAAAATCTTTAAAAAAAAAGAATCTAATAAAGTAAGAAAATACTTTTCACCTAAGTCCAAAAAAAAAAAAAATGTTCAGTAAAGCCATCTGTGATCAAGGATTTAATAAGAAGGAGCTGCTAAGTGTAAACTGGTGGTTTATCATATTGTTGTTATAATCTATTGTCTGAAAGTCCCCACAAGAATATGAACTTCTAAAGCTTCATCACTGGAGAGCTGTTTAATAAAGATGATGCTAAGTTAAAGAAGGAAGGCAGCCAGGAACCTTCCCAAGGTCCGAGGGTAAGCAGAGGAGAAACCATAATACCAGGTTCTTGGATTTCATTCTAGGAGTCTTGGCATCACGCCACTTCAGAGAATGCTCCTATTCTTTATATGTATACAAATCTCTCCGTAAAAGAATTTAAAGTTTCATTAGTTTTGACCACTTCTTATGCCATATAGAAAAATCAGTTCAAAATGGATAAAAGACCTAAATGTGAGACAGGAATCCATCAAAATCCTAGAGGAAAGCGCATTCAGTAAATATGCTCTTTGACATCAGCCATGGGGACATCTTTCCAAATATGTCTCCTGAAGCAAGGGAAACAAAAGCAAAAATAAACCACTGGGACTTCATCAAGATAAAAAGCTTCTGCACAGCAAAGGAAACAATCAACAAAACTAAAAGACAACCTACAGAATGGGAGAAAATATTTGCAAATGACAGATCCAATAAAAGGTTAGTATCCAAAATACATAAAGAACTTATAAAACTCAACACCCAAAAAACAAATAATCCAGTTAAAAGATGGGCAGAAGATATGGAAAAGACAATTTTCCAAAGAAGACATGCAGGCCCACAGAAACAAAAAGATGCTCAACATCACTTATCATCAGGGAAATACAAATAAAAAATACAATGAGGTATCAACTCCCACCTGCCAGAATGGCTAAAACTAATAGCACAGGAAACAATAGGTGTTGGTGAGGATGTGGAGAAAGGGGAACCCTCTTACACTGTTGGTGGGAATGTTGGCACAGCCACTCTAGAAAACAGTATGGAGTTTTCTCAGAAAGTTAAAAATAGGACTACCCTATACCCAGCAATTGCACTACTAGGTATTTACCCAAAGAATACAAAAATACTGATTCAAAGGATATGTGCACCCTGATGTTTATAGCAGCATTATCAACAATAGCCAAATTATAGAAAGATCCCAAATGTCCTTCAACTGATGAATGGATAAAGAAGTTGTGGCGTATGTGTGTGTGTGTGTATATATATATATATATATATATATATATATATATAATGCAATATTACTCAGCCATCAAAAAGAATTAAGTCTTGTCAATTGCAACAACATGGATGGAGCTAGAGAGTATTATGCTAAGCAAAATATGTCAGCCAGAGAAAGACAAATACCATATGGTTTCACTCATACATGGAATTTAAGAAACAAAACAGATGAATGTAGAGGGGAAAAGGAAGCAAACCATAAAACAGCTCTTAACTATAGAGAACAAAATGAGGGTTACTGGAGGGGAGGTGGGCAGGGGGAATGGGTTAAATGGGTGATGGGTATTAAGGAGGGCCCTTGTGATGAGCACTGGGCATTGTATGTAAGTGATGAATCACTGAATTCTACACCAAAACCCAATATTACACTGTATGGTAATTAACTGAAATTTAAATAAAAAATTGAAAAAGAATAAAAATGAATAGAAAAATAATTAAGTTGTATTAAATTTTTTGAATATAAAATATATAAAGAACAAAATTTTAAATATCCTACAATTTTACCATGTATATAATCTCAGTTGACATTTTTAAATAAGGAAAAACGTGCATAGTTAGAAAAAAATAAAACTGTTCAAGGAAGCATAAAATAAGAACATGAAAATCTTCCTCTCTGTTTCAGACCTTTTAAAGGAGGATTTTGGTTAAAATTTTAAAGATTTTGGGGCACCTGAGTGGCTCAGTGGGTTGAGCCGCTGCCTTCAGCTCAGGTCATGATCTCAGGGTCCTGGGATCGAGTCCCGCATCGGGCTCTCTGCTCAACAGGGAGCCTGCTTCCCTCCCTCTCTCTCTGCCTGCCTCTCTGTCTACTTGTGATCTCTCTCTGTCAAATAAATAAAATCTTTAAAAAAAAAAAGATTTAAAATGTTAGAAAAGCTTACTCCAGGTATAAGGATATAGCTGTTCTGTTATGGTTCCAACTTTTTATTTTCAGTCTAAAATTATTTATTATTTGTCTTTTTTAAGGATTTGTTTATTTATTTGAGAGAGAGAGAGAGAGAGCAGGACCTGGAGGGGCAGTGGAAGGGAGAGAGAGAGAGAGAAATAGAGAATGTCAAGCAGACTCCACGCTGAGTGTGGAGCCAGGCACAGGGCTGGATCTCACGACCCTGAGATCACAACCTGAGCTGAAACCAAGAGTTGGGACGCTGAGTTGACCGCGCCACCCAAGTGCTCCTAAATTATGTGAAAGTGTATTCTTGAACACTTTCCTCTAAAACCATCATGGTAAAATGGCACCGTAATATGGTAACATGATACAACTCAATATACCTTCAATAATATGTAGTTTAATTCTCTCACTGTGGAGATGAAGAAAGTTTGGGGATAAAGTTTGTGTAACTACTGCGGGCCTCCAAATCAATAACTAATAGAGTCACTAATACAATTCAAAGTTCCTGCTTTCCCATCCTTAATACGTATATTGCCACCAAATTCAAGTAACAGATAGAGGGGAATTAACTAAAACTATATCTTAAACTTAGTGACAGATCATCTATAATTATGTTGCTTTTATAGAGTGCAGATTTTTAGACAAAGATAAGAGTTCATAATATTTTTGCAGTACTAATGTTAGAAATCTTCAGGCAAAAAATATTCTACATTTCCCCAGGTGTTTCACATAAGTCTGACAACTGTTTTTAAAACATTGCTAATCCTTTAAGCTTGTATCCTAACATCATTTGTGTTTATGTACCTCATTACAAATAGAAACGGGAATATTCTCTAAATATTCGACTTGGTCAGAATTTCCTTTGCCATATTCCAGCCTCACATGCCCTGTAAATGAAAGGAGGTAACAGTTTTCCTATATTAACAATATTATATCTCAGATGCAAATGCTGTGTTCTTGGGATTCCTTTGCCATCATCAAGAGTATCATTATCTTGACAGAATGGGGGATGGTGTTGCAGGAATCAAAGAGACAACACAATGTTTGAGCAAATTTTAAGAATACTAAGTGGAAAAATAAATGCAAATACTCCCTAAAATGCATTTCTGTTTATGGGAGGTAGGAATTTGAATTAATCACTAAAACAAACATATCCAGAGCAATTAAAACATTCAGTCTGTATTCCCTTAGGGTTAATATTCTGACTACAGAACAGAGAATTAATTGGGCCTTTTGCAAAAGAAAAAATGCTGATGATCCATTAAAATAGAAGACTACCTAATAATCAGATTTGCGAAGTTAGTAATAGTGATAATATCCGATGTGATCAAAAGTGGAAAAATGGAGACTTCCATACATTGTTGCTAGAGGTGCTAATTGGTCCAATTTTCCAGAAGGCAATTTGGCTTGTCTATTAACATTTTAAATGTGCATGCCCTTTGATCCATCAAGTCCAATACTAGAATCTGTCCCAAGGAATTCACTGAAAAGTGCACCAAAAAATCTAAGTGAAAGGATGTTTACTGCATTGCTTATAGCTACAAACAGCTGGAAAATGTCCTCACTGTCTATCAATACAATATTGGTCATTTATTTAATGAACATGCAGCCATTAAAAAGAATGACGTAGATGCATTTGCACTGACATAGAGAGATGGTAATGATATATAATTAATTAAGAGGAAAGAAAACTGGGGAATAGGCCACAAAAAATGTTTAGAACTGTCTGGGTACATGCGTGTTTATAGACATACTGTTATACACTTAGTTTTGCATGGCATATTTTTATCTACCGCTTTACACAAATTTGTATTGTTAAATTATGTTACAATGAGCTTTTATTATATTTATAATCAGCAAAGATAATAAAGGTATTCTAATTCAGAAGGAAAAAGGACCATGCACGTAACTGTCAATGGTGGAGAGTCATTAAGTCAAGTTCCATAAAATATGGAGAGTTTTTTTTCCTCTTTTTATTCCATAAAATGTCAGCATTAAATTTTGCAAGTTATATTTGACAGGATATAAGCACCAAGAAATGCCCCGATTACATAAGCTTAGGAAATCTTGGTTCAGTGTTAATGTTTTGCCTTTATTTGATAACCTATAACACATGCTATGATGACGTAGGGCAAGGTTATTCCTGGTAATAGTAGCTAGTATTTATGGAAACTTTACCACATGACAGGTACTGGTCTCAGGGCTTTAAATGTATCAACTCATTTAATCCTCTCTATAATGCTGAATAATAGTTGCTACTGTTATCTTTCTTTTACAAATGAATATCTGCAGTATCAAAAGTAATTGGGCCAGTATTACAGAGCCAGTGTAGTGGAATCTAGTAGGAAGACCAATACCGGAGCCCAACACTAGGGTTTTTCTTTGGAGAAGATTTGGGATCCTTTTCTTGATTTATGCTTTCACTAGGCATAAAAATGTTACATTTGTAAAGCTATTTCCTGGAAATTGTATAAATCAAGGGTCTTCTAAGAATCTTCTCTTTTATTCACATTTAGCTAAAAACCAGCATGAGAGCTAAAAGCTGCCCATTTAGAATAAATCAAATGCTATAGCAGAAGAGAAGCCTGAAGCCGCTCACCTTCCAATGATGAAGAGGAAATGCACAGGCTCTGTAATGCAGCATAGAGGACAGAGGGCCTCCTGGTGCAGGGGTGTGGCGCAAGAGGCCATGCAGGAAAGGGCATGGGGGTGACGATGAGAGTGGGAGGCGGGCAGTGTTAAGAGAGCAGAAGGGAAATGGACTGATTGAGAGGACAAATGAAGGTCGCAGGAAGTGAGTGATACAGGAGATAGTTCTTAAAAGATTAATATTATTTGTAAATTTTATTGTTTATCTGAATATTAAAAAACACATACTTGGGGCACCTGGGTGGTTCAGTAGGTTAAATGTTTGCCTTTGGCTGGGGTCATGCATGATCTCAGGGTCCTGGGATTGATCAGGCTCTCTGCTCAGAGGAGAGTTTGCTTCTCCCTCTCTCTCTGTGCTTTTGTTCACTCTTGTTCTCCCTCAAGTAAATAAATAAAATCTTAAAAAAAAAAAAAAAAAGCAAATACTCATTGTAGAAATCTTAGAAAGTACAGAAAATCATTTTTAAAAAAACCCAATAAAAACCACAATTCAGAAACAATCTCATTTTGGGGTATTATTGGCTGGATACAATTTCAACAGTGATGAAAGTGGAGACAATTTAGGAAGAACAAACGCAGAGAGGTGGGAAAGACCAGATTGTATCGTATACTATTTAAATAGCTGGAACAAAAGGAAGTTAAATGTAAGTCTGAAAGAATAGCTTAGAGGACTTCATCATAGTAAACCTTAAATGTGAGGGAGCCACAAGGTAAGCAGTGGGGAGCCACTGAAGGTTTTAGTGCCAAGGAAGGATGTGTTTGAAGGCACACTTAAGGAAGATTAATTTGGTGGTAGCTGGGAAAAGGGAATGATGGGAATTGAAAGCACTTAATAATTCATTACAGTGATCTAGAGGGAGAAGTTATATATATAATCCTGAACTAAAGAAAAAATAGCAAAGAGGAAAAATACAAGACACACATAATTGCAGAGACAAAGTCCTGTTCACCTTGCCTAAAATGCCAGTATCTCTGTGATTCCAGGTTTTACTATCTCTCATTCTATTTTCCTTTTCAGGGGGAGAGCCTAGGATGTTGCGAGATTGTAGAACATCAGTTTTGACAATTCTACAAGAGTGGTTAATTTATTAATTATTAGATAAATTATTCTGTGTTTGAAACAAAATACCTAAGACAAGAAAGAATCAGTTACCTTCACAAACTCAGAGACAACATTACAGAAAAAGCAAGCTTTCACAAGGATTTGAACAAAGGCCCTCCTGAGGTTAGTATTTTGCCAAAAATAAAATTATTTGGTTATAAGATTTAGCAAATGTAAATCTTTCTTCTTGATGTATTAGTTGTTACATTATTAACAGTCTTAGAAATAACAGGCCATTCAGTAAATCACTTCTATTTAGAGAGAAATTATGTTATGATGACAAAAGTTTAGTATTATCTCTACATATATTTAATAAATCACCTTAGTTTGCCTCACATTTTTCGGTGTTGTCTGTTATGTTTTTCCACGACTAGTGTTAGATATTATAATTCCCGCTAGAGATAAAGAAAACTTTTGAGAGCAATCAGAAGAGTTATTCTGTCAGAAATAACTCTGTCACTTCTTCTCCCAGATCTGACATTATGCAATATCTGACCTCATACTTCATTTTTCTAATTTCTGAAGTGGAAATAGAAGTTGTAATTGTAGAAGTTGAAGACGTTGTAGAAACCAAGGAATTGTATTCCCCATCTGTGTGTGTGTTTATAAAAGTGCTCTATAGGCATTCCAAAAAAAAAAAAAAAAGTAGTATAGACATCCACAGGAAATGGTTTCTGTTAGTTTTTGCAGGCTATATTTGCAATAAACACTGTAGAAAGGTTTCCAGACCCCCTTGCGTTCCTTATACCACTAGCCCCTGCTGCCTTAGTCAAAGATTGATCGGTAAAGAAGTAGGAAAGCCCAGCATCCTTATCAAAGGTGAGAATATCTCCAAGGCCCAGTGTATATTCTAGAGTTCTCCAGGGGTTTCTGCCTGGAGCCACACTACATGGGATTTTTGCCTGACATGGCACCCTTCCTAGCTTCTTCTCTCTACATTTGTGTCTTGTGACAACCCCTGACTGTTTTTTTCCTGGGGTAATTTAATACTCTCTTGTATGTGAATCCTCTTCTCAGAGTTTAAGCTGGGGAACCTGACCTAGGAATTACAAACTGAAAAACAAAAGTGAACTAGTATAAAGTTTACTGAAAACACATTGTCATTTTCTTTCAAGAAGCCAGGCCATGGATATGATAAGAGCAACTAAACCACCAGAGAAATACATTAAAAATCAGAGATTCAGGAAGAGCTTCTCAATACACTTTTCCAAAAATATTGTCATGTCAAACTGAAAAGGAGAAAAAATTCAGTGTGACTCATTCTTTTCAGAACAGTAATAACTGCCACTGACTGAATTCCTACCTATGATTATCACTGCTGTAGCATTTTCCATATCTATGTCACTTTGTCCTCACAACGATTCTACAATGGAGGCATTGCTTTATTTTTCATATTCAGAGTATAGCTCTGAGCTTACCAGCTTAGCAAATACCTCTACCAAGACTCAAACCCAGATCTAATCTGGCACTTGAGTTCATAGTCTTTCCACTTCACCTGACTGTACTGCTCTTCCGTAAGGGCCTTCTACCATATAATAGGTGCCTGTTAGTTTTACAGTGACATTGATGGGAAATGATGAGATAGTATTTATTCAATGACTTTCATCAAAGTACTTACTCAGCAAATATAAACCAAACTCTTCCAATTGTTTCAAGGGGCTAAAAAATAAGATGTCTCAAATCTTGTATTTTAAGAATGCCAAGATGTGACTGGTTATGGCTATGTCATGGACTTACCCATTAAAGAAGTCATCGACAATTTGCTTGACGAAAAATGTCAAGCAGAAAAGATAACAATAAACCATTATGCAAGTGCTGAATCAGGAAAGGGCTATTAGGCTTAATACTCCATGTCTCGCACCTAACTATTTTGATTGTTTAGATAATAACTCTGGCCAGCCATTTTCCTGTGGTAGTCATTTCTGACTTCTGAAGGCTGATCAGCTTATTATTCCTGTTACAGCATGCTATCATGAGGTACCTTCAGTTATAATGCTGTATCTTTTATCTATAACAACTGTGGAGAGAAATCAAGAATGTCCCTACAAGTGTGGCACAAGAAACTGGAGCCATTTTTCTTTTTGGGGTCAGACACAACAAAATATAAAATTCATGGCAGTCTTTGACATGGAAAGCAGCATAACTCAAATGGATGGCATTGTATGTATCTGGCCTTACAAAATATAAATACCATCATCACATCCTGTGAACTCTTCTTTTAACCCTATGGCAGCAAATGCTTTTCATCCATGGAATGGTTCTACACTTGACACACCACCTTGAAGATTTTGTATGTTTCGTTTAGCAATCATTTGGATAAAGAGGTTTAATTTTGGATAAGAGATTTAATTTAAGAATGGATACTAATGAAGTTGAGTGAAGAAATGACCTAATGAAGACAGGAAAACTGAATTTTCTCTGTAGCTGTAGATTACTTTGGAATCAGAAGTGATTCATTTCCAACTGTCTCTATATACATGGAAAGTAATTGGATGCTATCATGGATTGAACTGTGTCCTCACTAAAGATGTTGAGGTCCCAACCCTCAGTACCTATGAATGTGAACTTATTTGGAAATAGGGTCTTCACAGATGATTGAGTTAATTGTTCACAGCAGTTATTCAGAAAGCCTGTAATTCCCATTATGACTATTTAGTAAGTCATTAGCTCAGCATTCAAGATTCTCTACATTTCTGACAATGTGTACTACTTTTAACTTCATTTTCTAATCATACCACATATAAAGCATCCATAGTCTACTCAAGTTGATGTCCTTGTAGTTCAATATACACACTGAAAATCCCCAAATTTCTGACACTGTTTCTGCCTCTTTACTTGTCAAAAGTGTCCTTTATCCTCTTCATTTTTCCAGACCCTAATCTTACTTCAAGGCCCAGTTTACCTCCTAGCATTCCCAACAGAATTTTCCAGAACGCACTGAAGGAGGTAATGATCCTCTACTTTGAAACCAACATTACTTATTGCCTTCATATTATTTGGTTCTCTAGCTATCTAATATGTATTAAGTATACCTTTTTGTGTATCTCTTCTCTCTCCAACAAGATTTAAATTTATGTCTTTGCAAATTTACTGTATAAAAGCTATCATCCAATAAACATCAGTTGGCAATTATGATACATATTAATAACTTATGATATATATATTATCATATAATGTATATGATATGTTATCAATAATATATATTATGATATACATGATATATCAATAGTAGTTGTCGATTTTTCAAGATTACTTAAAATCTACAGATATTTTTAAGGGTAATGTTTTTGCATCTGTCTTATGAAACAAGTCAGCATTATTATCTTGATGTTACAGAGCTGAAAAACAGAATGAGACACATTAAATACTTCCCTAAAATTAACCCCAATTTTGAAGTAAGATGTCAACAAAGAGGCAGAGCCTGAATACAGACTCAGTTCTAACTCCAAGCCCATGACTTACTTATCCAGCATTAAAAAAATATCAGTGGCTGTTTAATAAAAAGGAAACAAAGATGAAGATAAAACAACCACCCTCAAAATGCTGAAGATATTTTAAAAGTAACAAATATGTAAATATCATTAATTTGCCTCTGGTGTACCGCCTAGTTTCTCTGACACAGTTTTTATTAATTATGCTATCAATCTAAGAATATATAGGAAGTTATTATGTATTTTGTCTTTCTATATCCCTTGGCCCTGAATGCATAGTCAAATTTTATTGAGGAATAAATGTAGAACTACTGAAGAGAACAAAAGATATGGACAATTCCAAAGTAAAGAATTAAGAGACCTATTTAGTATACTAGGATACAATTAATTTGATCTGTGATATTGGATGAATAGTGCTAAGAAAAAAATGAAATCTGATGAATTCATTTTTTTAAAACTCCTTAATTCAAAACTTTCTAACATTTGCATTACCTCTTTAACATATATCAGAAAGAGAGAGAGGGAGAACCTTATACTCCCAGCCAGATTTTCCACCCTTTCAAGAACCCAGCTATAGCTTATCAATCTGAAAGAACAATTATTGTTCTTGTATAAATGTGGTGCATGTAAGGAACTAAGTGCTTTTTTTTGCAACTAAGCGCTTAACAGGTGCTGTATTTTTCTATCTAACTGCTATACTCCAAACATAGTCATTAATAAAAGATCAAGTGTTCAAGAATACCTTAGGCTTAAAGAGTGCTTTGTATACCTAAATTTATTTCTTTTCTTGGTTCTTAGTGCATTTTCCAGGGTGTAGGTTCATATGCAAACTTTATCTCTAGGTTCTGGAAAAGTCAGTAGTTGAGTGTCCAAATGGCAGTTAAATTAGTTCAGTTTTGTTGCTCACCTTAGTATTACTGTATTCCAAAGGACTATGTCTCATTTTGTATGAACGAAAGAATTGAGCAGTATAGGATCCTTTTTAAAAATCACCAATTTGTTTACTAGTGGAGAAAAACACTGTACCACATCAGTGCACACCATCCCCTTCTATTAGTGAAAATCAAACATTTATATGCAAAGTCCGTTAGCTTAGATTGATAAAGCTGCCAGGAGCTATGAGTGTGTTCCAGCAATCAAGACTGAGATAATGCTAGCTGACCAAACATTCACCTCAACTTATTTCCTTCCCTTACCAACTTTTCATTATTCCCACACTTGATACTGTGTTTTGAGGTGATAGCTGAATTCTCACTAAAATTTGGAACTCACCTTACGACTTTGTCCTCATTTTATGTACTATATGCTTACAAGAAATTCTATAAATCTGGCAAAATATTTCAAAATAATGTATATGATTTTGTTTGGGTATGTGATGATCTAGATGCCTCTGTGTGTGTGTGTGTGTGTTTCTAGCTTTATTAGGGCTTCTTCTCTTCTTTGGTTCATCTGTTTGAAATTGTTTTTATTTAAGCACTAATTAAAAATTTTTTTTTTTATTTTATACTTTTTTCTCGTGCTTTTCACTAGTACTATGGAAAAGGAATTTTTTTAAAAAGCTAGTTACACCAAAAAGCAGAAAGATTGAACAAGCCATAATCCTTCTGCTAATGGATATGCTATAATCAACAGGAATGTTACATAAAACTAATATTTCCATTCCTTTACATTTGTAGAAAGGTTCAAGACAACTGGTTTTTCATTATCAATTCTAAGCTGCTAACAAGCAGATTAGAAAAGACGGGAGACCATTACTGTCTGGGAGAATTCATGTTTCTCATGGAGGGGTGAAATAAGAACTACATTCTGAGCTTTCTTGAAAAGAAGCCACTTAATCTTCCCCAGGGGTCTGGTGGGGTTTCCTGAGCTTTTCCTGGCAATAGTCAACTGTTGTTTATGGGACCATGCCAAGACGCCAAGGGGTTGAGGAACTCTCATTTGGATGGCTGGCCTGTCTGGCACTCTCCTTGGTGCTGGCTGCTTCCAAGGCGCTTGCTTCTCTGGGCTTTGTTTTAGCAAGCCAGACTAAAAAGGGGCCACCCCACACAGGCCTTGATGGATTCACATCCCCAAATGATTTCTTAGCTTTATTACCTCTACCTGACCCACCTCCCTAAATTTCCTAAATTGCTGCAGCCCTGCAGCACCTAAAATTTACCTTGCCTTGGCACTTAGCAGATTTGGAATTCACTTTGTGGTTTGGTTTCTACCGAGTTTGTAAGACATTTTGGAGAATGCACTTGCAAACTGCAAACTGCCTTATACCTACAGCACCTAGCATGGAGTAAGTCCTCAAAAAATATTCTTTGATGATAATGGTGTTTCCCTGTCTTCTTCCCAAGAAAGCAACACATATAGTTTATAAGATTTTATCATATCCAGGGGCACCTGGGTGGCTCGGTGGGTTAAGCCTCTGCCTTCAGCTTGGGTCATGATCTCAGGGTCCTGGGATCGAGCCCCGCATCGGGCTCTCTGCTCAGCGGGGAGCCTGCCTCCCCCTTCTCTATCTGCCTGCCTCTCTGCCTACTTGTGATCTCTGTCTGTCAAATAAATAAAATCTTAAAAAAAAAAAAAGATTTTATCATATCCAGAAAATGCTCGAGATAACAAGTTTAGGGGTGTGGCCTACAATCCATGAGTACATTATCTTTATCTTTCCCTTTCTTTTTTGATAATCACTCAAAACTTCCCATCCTTCTTTGTCTCTCTTTCTCTTTCACATACAGCACACATACACATGCAAACCGATACAAGGTTCACAGTTCCCAGACACATGTTCATCTTTCAATAGAATCCTAAGAGTAGAGATTAAGAACATAGAATTTAAAGCTAAACTGCCTCTGTTCCTGTTCCAGTTCTGATAAATATCCACATGACAGCAGTTTCATTGGTATATTTGTGCCTCGATTCCTCATCTATGAAATGGGAATAATAATAGAACTTAACCCAACAGTTTGTTGAGTTAACCACCTAGTACATTTAAAAGAATTTCCAGCTCATAATGAGTAGTATATTAATACTGTCTACACTACTTATTTTGGAGTAGTTCAGCTAAGATGTTACTTCTCCCTCTCTAGATCATCAGATCAGATGTCCCAGGTGTCAAACCTCAACTTATTGAAAAGTGGCAATGATAGTTAAGGTGAGAATCTAACTAGAAAATCTAGATCCTTTTTTCTCTTGATCAAGAGAGTCCAAATCAACAAACTCTTCTTTAATGGAAAAGATGCTAGTCATGGAAGAGCAACTAATTAAGCTAAATAAGTTTATGAGCTACAGAAAGGTTTACAAATCTTTCACACAATTTGGTTTTTATGTAGCTTTGCACAATCGTGTCTCTTGAAAGTTGGTCTTTGGAACAGTCAGTCTGAAGAGGTGATGTTGAATGCATAAGAGTATTAGTGAGTCACGGTAGAATAATGCCCAAGGAAAATGATCAATTTTTAGATGTGATAGTTTGGTATGAAAGATTTGTTTTTTGTTGCCTCATCTCTGTACTATTCCTTGGTTTCCCCCATGAAAGGCCTGCTCATGGATAAAACAGCAGGTCATTGAGTGCTCTGTATTTAAAGTAGGTTTTAAAGTACCTAAAGTGATGACTAAAAGTGAGGGGCCAAACTTGAAGATCATAGTGAATGAGGTCTCATGGCTTGGCTTCAATGAAGGCAAATCTTTGGTGATAATTCTGCTTTACTTGAAGATTCCCCAAATTATGCATATCAATGGGAATTTATGACCGGTACGATGGAATAAGCCCAGAAGCGTGACTCCCCAGATTACTTAACAGTTGATGACTGTTTTAATTCTGTAGGCTATGGCTCACTGTCCTTGGATAACTCTGAAGTTGACTAGGTGAACCTGGCCCAGCTGAAAATATCGGCAGCATTTATCCTGGCTAGGAGGTATAGGGGATCACTCTAGCTTTACATGTATATGCATCCATCTGGAAGTAGAAGGTTATAGAAGGAGGCTCACTGAGAAGTCATTCCAGTTATTTATGGCTGCATAACAAACCATTCCAAAACTTTGTGGCTGAAAGTAACAACAATCATTGATTTTACTCATGAATCTGCCATTAGGGCAGGACTTGGCAGTGTGGCTCATCTCTTCTCAGTGAGCATCAGTTGAAATGGCTGGGCTGGGACTGGAAGATCCATTTCTAAAACAGCTCATGCACATAGCTGGCAAGTTGTAGCTGGCTGTCAGCTGGGAACTCAGCCAGAACTCTAGGCTGGGGGTTTTCCTCAGATCAGTGGAAGCTGAGCTCTAAGAATAAGTGTTCCAAGAGGCTTTGTCAGGAGGAGCAAGGCTTCTAATGACTTTGCCTTGGAAGTCCTTGTATATTGTATTGGTAATTTAAAAAGTCATTAAAACTAGTCCTCATTCAAAGGGAAAGGAGTGAGGCTTCATCTTTAATCGATCACAGAAGTTATTATTCCTAAATTTCTACCTCTCGGTAAGAGAGAGATTCATGACCTCTCTGTTATATATACTAATTGTTCCAATTGCTTTCTAGCTTCTAGACAAGTAAATCTTGTTTGATATACCCAAGAGGTGTTTTCTTCTGGTCTTCTTGCAGATCTTTTTTCTCCATTGACATTTGGCAATAACAGCTTCTGCATGCTTTCACTTATATCTCTTTTAGTTGGTGTATTTAGACTGCTGACATTTAAAGTTATTATTGATGTAGTTAGGTTCATATCTATGATATTAATCACTGTCTTTTACTCACTCTTCTTTTATATTCCTATTTTTTTCTCCACACTTTTTCCTGCCTTTTCTGGTTTTAATTGAACATTTTGCTTAATTCCATGTTCTCTCCTTTCTTAGTATATCAATTATGCTTCTTTGAAAATATTTTTCAGTGGTTGCTATAGAGTTCATAATATACATTTACAACTATTCCAAGTCCACTTTCAAATAACATTATACAACTTCATGGGTAGTGCAAGCATCTTATAATAACAAAATGTTCCTATTTCTTCCCTCCCATCCTTGTATCACAGCCGTCATTCATTTCACTTATACATTAAGCATACAAAGACATATAGACATGCTTATATAACCTTATAGATCTTTATATATCCTTATGCATATATAAGCATACACACATATATGTAAGCAATTAAATACATTTTATTATTTTGAATAAACTTCTACCTATTAGATCCATTAAAAATAAGAAAAATAAAGGCTTTGTTTTACCTTCATTTATTGCTTCTCTGATGCCCTTCCCTTATTTTTGTATATCTGACTTTCTGACTCATATTACCTTTCCTCTCCCTGAAGAACTTCTTGTAATATTTTTGTAAGGTAGATCACCTACTAACAACAAATTTCCTCAATTTTTGATTGCTTGAGAAAATATTTATCTTTCACTTTTTTTTTTTTTTTTTTAAGTAGTTTCCACAACCAATGTGAGCCCAGTGTGGGGCTTGAACTGAAGATCCTGAGATCAAGACCTGATCCTGAGATCAAGTTGAATCAAGAGCTTAACTGACTGAGCCACTCAGGTATCCCTCTCCTTCATTTCTGAAGGATAATTTCATAGGTACAGAATTCTATGTTGGTGTTTTTTTTCTCTCTCTCTCTCTCTCTCAGCATTTCAAATGCTTCACTCCATTTTCTTCTTACTTGCATTGTTTCTTTGAATGGAATTCTTATCTTTACACCACTACAGGTAAGATATCCTTTTCCTCTTTCAAGGTATTTTTGCCTTTGATTTTATGAAATTTGAAGGTAATATGTCTTGGTGGAGTTTATTTTTTGGCATTTACCCTGCTTGGTATCCTCTGAGCTTCTTGGATCCATGGTCTGATGTCTGGCATTGATTTAGAGAAATTCTCAGGCATTCTGGCTTTTTCTCTTTCTTCTCCTGGTATTTTCATTACATATGTTATACCTTTTCCTTTTGTAGTTGTATCATACTTCTTGAATATTCTTTTTTTTTCACTCTTTTTTTTTCTTTGATTATCAGATGTGTAAGCTTCTGTTGTTATATTCTCAAGCTTGGAAATTCAGATTTTTTTCTCAGCCTTATCTAGTCTACTAATGAGCTTACCAAAAGTAGTTTTCATTTCTTATAACATTTAAAAAATTTTTAACACTTCTTTGTGATTCTTAGAATTCCCATCCCTTTGTTTAAATTATCCATCTGTTCTTGCATGTTGTCTAGTTTTTTCTTAAACCTCTTAGCCTATTAATCATAGTTTTAAAAAAATTCTTGGTCTGATAATTCCAACATTCCAGCTATAACTGACATTGATTCTGATGTTGGATCAGTGTCTTCAAACTAGTTTTTGCCACTTATGATAAGTTGTAATATTTTGTCAAAAGATGGACATAATGTACTGGGTAAAAGGAACTGCAGTCGATAGGCCTTTAGTAAGGAAGTGGTAAGATGTGGAGGGAAGGAAAGCATTCTTTGGTTCTATGATGAGATCTCAGTCTTTTGGTGAGCCTGTGTCCCTGGACTAGGGACTTCACCTTTGCTTCTGGCTTTGTTTTTTAGGGAAGGGAGGGTCTTGTTGTTATTGTTTTTCTTCCTCTTAGGTCGGATAATAGGCTAGAGGGGGCTGGACTTGGTTATTTTCTTTCCCTCAGTTAAATTAGGCTCTGATAAAAACCCCAGCAGATTTGGCTTTAGTTAAAGTGCTCTCTCCTATAAGAACTGAATGCTCTGACTTATTTCAAAATGGTTCTTTTCCTCTTCTCCCTGATGGAAGTAGGAGGTGATTTTTCTCTGTTATTCAATGTGAGGATGGGGTTTAACCCGGGAGTTAAACTCATTTAAGGGGTAGGCAGTGGTGTTTATGACTGGGTCCCACAGGAGTTTTACTTCTCAGACTCATCCACACTGAACCTCCAGTCCTAGGAAGGTTTCTACCTAGTGGGTCCTTGCTCAGGTAACTTGTGATTCCCTGTATTCACCTGTCAATGCTTTTCCAATTTGGAGGTAGCAGTTTGCCCTGTGACCTCCCTCTCTGATGAATCTATCTAAAAAGAGTTTTCAATTTGTTCAGCTTTTTGCTTGTTGTTAGGATGGAGTGGCCACTTCTAAGTTCCTTACATGATGATGGGAAACAAGATATCCTAATTCATTACATTTTTAATGGTTAATATTTGAATTTCAACAAAATAATTAGAGACACTTGATATTTGCTGGCAATAGTTATTAAAATAAGAATTTTAGGTAAATTCCAGGTTTTTAATTACATTAACTTAATAAATATTTGGAGGACATAATGAAGGAGATCTAGGAAATAGTTTTACCTAGTGAGAATATATAAGTATATCCTAAAAGTAAATGCTGAATTAGAAGATAAATAAAATAAAGCAAATTGTGACTTCTGTGCTAATGTTGGCACACTCATCTCCCTTATTTCATGAAACTAATGTCATGAGGGAAGACATTCTCATAATTTTCATGAATATGAAAAAAGTAATACGGATGTCTTCTTTCTAACATGGAGAATATCCACACGGGTGCTTCTACTTCTAACCACCAGGAAAGGAATGTGTTATCTTTCAAGACAAAATCTGTCTTATTGTTGCACTCATTGTAGCTGATATTGAATCCTTGGGAACAGGCAGCATGTGGCACAGCTTGACCTTGCAGATCAGGCAGATTAAGAACATTATATTTTCCACCCAGTCAATGCAAGGCCCATGGTTAATGATTACTTAGAGCATAAATCCCACAGCTGATTTTCTGTCATTTGGAAATGATCAGAGCCCATGTCCAGCAAAATCTGGCAGTGACATTTTTGGCAAGCTATTTCAATAACAGATGCTTTCAGAAGAGAGAAAGCAAGCCAGGATTGGGGTGGGGGAGGAGTGAAAGCGTTGTATATTTTAGGTAAAATTTATTTTGCTTATAGTTCAACCATGCACCCACATTCTTTCAAAATGATGTGCTGATATTAGAGAATTTTAGCATATTAATACATTACATGTCACTACTGGGATGGAATAGTATGCCTGCTGTTTCATTCCAGTTGCACAATTGTGAATTCTATTTCCATAACATTGTCAGAAGTGCACTGAAATAATTTCAACCACCTCAGGCAATAACTTTTCTTTAATATTCATCAGGATAAGGTTTTGTAGGTCACTGAAAAAGGACATCTAAAATGACCATCTTTATTAAAATAGAGAAGATGATAGAGAGGAGTAGAATCAAGGTAAGAAGTCAGGTAAGTAAGAGAATATGAATTTCCCTCCAGTAATAAGGCATCTGGTGGATATCTCTTCATTCAGTTCATTGTTTTTGTTGTTGCTGCTGCTTCCTCTCTCTCCTTGTCCCTCTTTACATTCAAACTGTTCATGCTGGTATGGAGAATACAGCATAATATGTCCACTGGATGAAGGGCCTAGGCTGAGTTGGGGTGGGCTAAGGTTTCCAGGCAGCAAGGTTTTCCTGATGGCTTTCATCAGGCCCTGGAGGCCTACATTACCTTACACCTGAGATCTGTTCTAAAAATACAATGCATGCAAGTGGTTCACTAATCAAAACTGCAAGGCAGTCAGAGTTAACTTTTGATTTTGCTCATTTGTCTTTTTCTGGGCAGTTGCTGTCTTCCAGGCACACAGATCCCTAAGAATGGCCTATATATGGCTGTCCAAATCGACCATCCATCTAAGGCTGCTCTTAACAAAGTTCTCTACAGTCTGATTCACCTGCGATCTAAGTTCTTAATATTCTCTGAGCTCTGTTAATGTAACAAAATATTTATTTGGATCTGTGATTATATTCACAGACATCAAATTGTGAATGACTGATAAGCAACGCTTTCTGAAGTAGCTGCATGTAAAACGAGTACTACTAGCATAGATTATTCTTGACCAATAAGATTACTAGATCGGAAGATGAAGAAAGAGTACATCTGTAAGTCATTTGATAATTTTTCTTCCTTTCTTGTTATATGTATTAGTTAGGCAGCTGTACGAAAATGACCCAAAATATAAAGATAGATAATGCAGGACTGTTACGGAAACATTGCCATCATTGACACTGTGGCTTTCATCAGATTCAACTCAACTGCTCCATTTGTTGCTATCTCCCAGTGAGTAGAAAAAGAAGGGAAAGATACAGATTGTTTTTACACCCATTCCATTGACTGAAACATAGTCAAATGGTCACACAAATTACAAAGGAATGAGTCAAAGATCTATGAATATTTTCCTTGAAGAAGACAGCCTTATGAGAGACAGTGAATGATAATAATCTTCAAGTACTTGACGAGTACTTGAAGTCTACAAGTACTACAAGTCTACAAGTACTATAGAGAGTGTAGTCCTCTAGGCCAAACTGGAATATCTGAGTTATCCAAAGGTAGATTTCTAACTCAGTGTAGGAAAGCTATTTCCAATAATAAAACTCAAAAATGGATACCTTTGGAAGGAACAATATTTCTAATCTATGTTATTTCATTACCTCTAAGATTTCTTCCAACTCAGATTCTAGAATATCATTATATATTTTTGAACAATGTGATGCCCTCAGCTTCATGTATGCATTTATACAAAGGTGCACAAACAGTTCATCAGAAATTAAGATAAATAGCACTCATATCTAACTATTCCCACCACCAATCTTTCACCTTTGCTATGACTTCCCCTGCTATAATGGTTTGGTTAAGACATATTTATAGCATTGGAATATGAGCCAGCACAATATAGAATATTCAAAATCTAGATATAGAGGACTTTTCCATGGGGCTTTGGGCATGTTAATCATTTAGCAATGCTTAGTTGACCTACATATGTAATTTAGGAGTAGACAGTGGGCAGCTTTGAAATCTAAGGTACTATTGCAAGTTATTAGGAAGCCAGAATGCATTCCTTCATTCCAATTTTAAGATTGTAATATGATCACATAATTCTTAGTTCATCTTGGGACTGTGGTGGTTTAAGCATGTTCTTCAAGCCAAATGACTTGAGTCTGAATTATCATCATATGAACAATTTTTATTCCAGTGAATTTTGTCAATTCATTTAGTCTCTCTTATCTTTGATTTTTTTCATTTTTAAATGAGAATAATGTCTGACTTATAGCATTATCCTGAATGTCACATGAAATAATCATGCCAAACCCTTTGTAAATTTTATACCAGTAAGATATTAATAATTTTCTTGGAATGTTGAAATACTTTCAAAGATAAAATTTTCTCTTATTCCATATTTTTAATTTATCCTTATGGATTATCTCGATCCTTTTTTTTTTTCAGTCCGGCTTTTCTCTACCACTTGTTCATATATCTGGGCCATTATTTTTACATTCCTATGTTTCTTCCCTCCTTCAGTCCCAACAATTACTAATTTTTCAAATTAAAATTTACTTGACTGTTAACCTAAGGAAAACACCCAGGAAAACAGTGACTGTAAAACAGCTTAGAAGCAGAAAGCCAAATATGGCTATTCTTTTATTTAATGGAAGATTAAACAGACTCAAATAACAGAAAATTAGCTATAGCTCAAAAACTCAGAAGAGTTTAGAGGATTCCAAAGATTACAACCTGCTTAGTTCTATAGCATTCTAGACATCCTCTCTAAAATGAGAAGTAAAATAAGTAAAATTCTGAGTTCAAATTGCCAGTCCAGCAGAACAGCTATTTAAAAAGAGACTGTTCTCTGTTTAGCAAAATTAGTCAATTGGAGAAAGACAACTATCATATGATCTCCCTGATATGAGGAAGTGGAGATGCAATGTGGGGAGTTTGGGGGATAGGAAAAGAATAAATGAAACAAGATGGGATCGGGAGGGAGACAAACCATAAGAGACTCTTAATCTCACAAAACAAACTAAGAGTTGCTGGAGGGAGGGGTGTTGGGAGAGGGTGGTTGGGTTATGGACATCGGGGAGGGTATGTGCTATGGTGAGTGCTGTGAAGTGTGTAAGCCTGGTGATTCACAGACCTGTACCCCTGAGGCTAATAATACATTATATGTTAATAAAAAATAAAAATAAAAAAAATAAAAAGAGACTGTCTCCTTCCACAAGTAATCTAAAGAAATGCTCTAAAGGACAATTGAAAACTGATGTTCACAGTTGGTTACATAAAATTTTGTCTCAGTCTTCTTTAGGTCGGATAAAGTTGTGGTGCTTAGTGCTCATTATGAGTGTAAAGTTGTGAACAAAAATAATCTACCCTGTAAGTCAGCACATTCTTCATCTAGGGTGCAGTGATGGTCACCATCTTTTAAATGCAAATGAAAAATTTAAAAATATGGAAGCATAAATTGATATTGGCAAAGAAAAGTGATACTTGAAGTATTCTTTAAGCTGCAGATTTTTCTGTGTTATTAACCCCAAAAGTCATAGTTGAAATGTTAAAATTTATATTCATTTCCCCAGAAAGAAAATGCTGGGGTTATATTATACATCTCAGTGGTATGGGCAGCATTTTCTAAAACTCAGAACAGAATTTTAGAAACATCTTAAGCCTCCGTCTGTTGGCTACTCTAGTCAAAATTAATTATTCATACCTGTATTCCTATAGTATCTTATACATATATTAATTACAGCACTTATCATATTGAATTGAATCATATAAAATTTAAGCATGTAATTTATCCATCTTAGGTAATACTACATACTGAGTCTAAGGGAATTGTATTTCTTGAATGTGATCCACATTCAAATATTCCTTTTATCATTAATTTGTTCATTATTCAACAAATTGTGCCAAACATTGTTCTAGACACTTGGTATGGCTCACAAGAGGTATTTAAGGAATATACATGAAAATGCTTCCTTACAATTCAAAAAGACACATACTATTTTAATAAAGCAGTCTTCATTATTTGGGATTCAAAAAGACCTTGCAGAGAAAGTAGCATTGAGGTGAATCTAAAGGAAAGATAAAGTTTTACAGATGGAGGAGTTTGAGGAAAGCATGGAATTATTATAGACACATTGCACTCATATTTACACCCAAATATCTATCAGAGAATCTATAAAATTTTAGGCACCCAATATATGCTAGCTAAATAAAGAAATATTCTTTCTCCAATCCTACTGAAATTCTTACACTATTGTTTAAAATTATATAATTTATTCTTGATTCAGGAAAACTAAGAAATAAATTATTACTATCATCTGAAAATATCCAACCTACTTGAAAGTTATCACCCTTAGCTATGTCTTTCTCCTATTAAATTATTCAAATATTTTCCCATATGAACACTATTTTCTAGCTCTTTAATCACCTTTGTTATTACCCTCTGTATTCTAAACTTGAACTTGCAAATTACCCTTTCAGAAATATACTTTGGGTTACCTTGGAACCCCCAAAAGATTTACTATTCAATATCATTCTTTCCTAAGCTCCTGTTCTTTCATTTGTGACATATTTTCTCTACATATACAGTTCTCATGGAGACATTAAATAGTTTATAATAACATTACATTTTGAATTTGGTTTTTTCATGAGGAATTATAAAAGCTATGGTCAAAAATTTCACCTGTGAACTTGGTAAATTTTTTTCCTTTTTTCCTTGAAAAAGTCACACTGAAAACTATTGAAGTTAAACTGGCATATTTCGCCTAACCTCCTGAGGTAACATCTCAAGTTGTGTTTTATTAAACCCTGTGAGTCACAGTGCTCTCTCTTGGTTCAGAGCTCTTTGCTACCTATGGGTCTTATTTTACATCAGGAGCAGCTGAATTTCACACCTGTATTTGCCACTCTTCTAGATCCTTCCTCTTGAGCTTATTAACACCATCCAGCAGCTATCTTGAAGATATACTGTCAGGAAAAATAAATGTTTTCTGCAAGGAGCAAAAAGGTTTTCTATTCCCATATGTCAGCACTTCAGTTCAGGCCTGTTGCCAAAAACTAATAGCATTTAAACAATAGTTCATTCAGGTGAGAGTTATGAAAATGCTTCTCTTCTGAGATGATTCACAAGATATTATTATTCAAAAGTGAGAAGAAAATTGGTTGGTTTTGCATCTAAAGACTACTGAAGCACATTGAAAATGAAGCTAGAGACCTGATTCCTAGTCCAGGTTTCACACATAACTTGCTACTAGACAATGAATTTTCACATGACTTTCCATCATCCTCATTTTCTCATGTGTAAAATTAAGAGAATACCGTCTTTTTTACCTAGACATTTTTTGAGGCTAAGGAGATACTGCATGCAGAATCATTCTAACATTGTAAGACAGTAAGTGTATGTCAGATATTATTAATATTCCAAATTAGATGTTTTAAAAAATAAAATCCATTACTACACTTGATCTTAGCCAAAAGGCCAAAGGTGACAAAAGAGAGTCATTATGGATTAATTGTTATTCACCTGCTTTCTCATTCTATGTTTGCATTTTGGGAAATTAGTTATTTATGTTCTGTTTGTGAACTTTCAAACCAGAATACAATATGAAAAATCCATGTTATTATTGCCTCACTTTTATTTTGTTTTGTTTCATTGTCTGATGAATCTTACAGTACTTTGGGGTGGGACAACTATTTGCCAGAGTTGAGTTTAGGGTCATAGAAAGTCATAAACCTGAGCTATTTGGCTGAAAGATGAATAAACTAAGTACACGCTCACTCCTGGCTTGAGACTTACACCTAGGATTGCAAATGTAACCTTGTGTTTGTTTAGAATCCAAACACATGTAGGACCATCTATGATCATAATAAGGAAAAGTGAAACGGGCTGTAACTCTGAATTCTGGTTTAGCACCAAATCATCAGTGAGCTTGAGGAAGGTCACCTGATTTGAGTAAACATTTGATATAGTTTTGTCAGACAAGTGTAGATCAAGTAAAAGATTAACAAAATATGAGTAGTGAGGTTGTGCATACTTTTTACTTTATTATTATTTTAGCTTCTTTGTATTTAACTAATTTTGTTAGAATGAACATTATTCACCTGTGAGATTTACATAAATGAATATCTGGATGACTAAATAAATCACCATCTATCCTTCAGGCCAAACGTTAATGCTGTCTCCTTCATGAAGCCTTTACCAGTCCCTTGGTCAACAGCGATAGCATTCTCATTTGATTGATAGATAGTTGATATATATCTTATTTCTCTTACAAACTTAAAATTGTTTTGACAAATCCAATTCAATAAATGTCCAGGGTCTGTATTATGTTTATATTTGTATACCCTGTGTCTCTAGCACAGTGTCCTGTAATAAATATTTATTGAATCTGTTGAACTGAGAAGGTCATAATGACAAAACATGATAAATCATTGGCACCAACTACAACCATCTGGTATTATTTGATTATGGAATTAAAAACCTAACATAGGTGGTGTGAGGTTTTTTAAAATGAGTGAATATCCAGTAGAGTTTTTGAGTAGAGGATTGATGTTCTGTATGCATGAATTCAGCTTCAGATAAATACACTTAATTGTCTGACAGAAAACGTCACCATAAGATGTTTGAACTCTGAGGGAATACAGAGATTCAAACTATTGAGAAATCAATGTGATGAGTATCCTTGAAAAGGTTAATGCTCTCAAAAAGGCTCTTTGAAATCCTTGTTAGCAATGTTATTCTGAGAGAGAAATGTGATTGTGTGATGTTTTGAGGTGGTAAATTATCTTATCTGAGGTTTGTTAGGGCAAAGACAAGAGTTTGTAAGAAAAAACGCACGTCTGATTTATGTCCCTAAACTTTGTGGATTTTATTTTGGCATTTAAATAAGTATTGAAATACATGACTGTGAACAGGTCTTTGTTATTCAGTGATAACCTTGCTCCTTCTTCCACCAGACCACAAGATATACAGAGGGTCATTTTCCAGAAAAAAACTCATTCTTCTGTTCATGATTCATCACACAGACTGCTGACAACTGGGGCTCTCTGTTCTCTAGCATGGGGCACAGACACCCGTCTTTGACACTCTAAAGTGATTCTGGTCAGTAGAAGATATAAAACACTAAGACCATGTTGTTTAACTCAATTAGTTAGCTCTGTTTTATGGGTATGCGATATATAAGGGGACACACTGCTTTCTTCAATAAATAATTTGTTGTGTCAGTTATTGACAGTGTTGTCAGCAAACAGCATTCTCCTGTCTGTCCCTCAGGCATTGTCATCTCAGTGGCAGAAAATCACCTTGACCAGGCTTACACACTTCAGAGAGAGGGGCCATATTAACTGATAGATCAAAGCAAGTTTATAAAGGCCAGACCATTCCAGCCCACATCAGGACAACTGTGAGAGGTAGTTGCAGCCCCAGAGCTCCCAATGGATCAGCTGAAGTTGTTGTTTGGCCTGTATTGCACCTCATTTTCTCCTTTAACTCAACCTTCTTCTTTTTTTTTTTTTTTTTTTTAAGAGGGAGAGAGTAGGTAAGTGAGTGGGGGAAGGGGCAGAGAGAGAGAGAGAATCTTAAGCAGGCTCCATGCCTAGCACAGAGCCTGATGAGGGGCTTGGTCTTATGACCCTGAGATCATGACCCAGGCCAAAACCAAGAATTAGACACTTAACTGACTGAACCACCCAGGTGCCCCAATCCTGCTTTTCCCGCCTCCATTCTACAGGTATTGATTCCAAGGGCACTTCTTAATATACATCCTGCACATTAACCCTCATGTTAAAGTAAGCTTTGGAGAACCCAACCTGCTATATGGTGGAACAGACAAACTTAGAAATTGACTTTTCTTAATTGACAACATAAACAAGGATTCAGAAGAAATAATGTTAGACAGAATGCTAGACAGCATTCTATGCAGTATGAATATTTTATAAGAATGTCCTTGGTAGGACAGAGCATGGCATGAGTGAAGCTAAGAAGAGTAAGCTTTGTGAAAGAGTGTCAGAAAATGGAGAAGTAGGTGACTAAATTTGCAAAGACCTCAGCTGACTGTAGCTGACCACTGGCATTTGGAGGTTAGGATAGTATCATTGAGAAAGTTGAAAAATAACAAGAGAACAGTGGGTTCCATGTGGTAACCAATGAAAAGTTAGTGACTTTTAAAAACAAAAAACAAGAAAATCAAAGTATACTTAAAATTGTACCAAGGAACTTTTAGATATATTATATTATTTTAACGACCATATTCCTGTAAGATAGGTATTTCTCCTTCTGGTTTGTAAGTAAAGAAACTGAACTTAAAAAAGTTGAGGAACCAGTCCATTGTCACCCAGCCAACAAATTTCAGAATTGGAGTTTTAATGTAAGTCTAATTTCTGTTAAATGTCAGTCCTTTTAATCATTGCACTACCACATATATAAAATATGAAGATTTTAATATTTTTTAAAAATGTTTCCTTTTTTATTAAGTAATGAGAGGCAAAAAATTTCAAAATCTCCCATCCATGATCACTTATTGCTGCCGATATATATTTTTTTAATTAAATTTAATTTTTTTTCAGTGTTCCAAAATTCATTGTTTGGGTGAGCCTGCAAATATATTTTTGAACTATTCTAACCCTAAGCCATGATGTATGTAGATACAGGAATCCAAGAGGAATAAACGATCGAAAACTAAACCTTCCAGGCAAATACAAGTTCCCTCTTCTGGTGACATAATCTATTAACACATATGGGTATATTCATTGATAACCCCATCTTTATACTTTCTTAGTAGATGTAGACATTCTTTGTCCTCTGTTTCAGCAGTTTGATTCTTCAGAGACCTCTCTTCACTTAGAAGTTTTAGTGTGACTGAAAAAAGTAGAGCCCATTCCCAAAATGCTTTGTATTATTTTCTCTGGTATTCAGTCCCCAGTGGAAAAGCAACTTCACAGCATGTCAGTGTTGAAAAGAGACGAAACATATGCATTCTGGAAACTGGAACTGACTTTGGGCCAGTAACAGAGTTGCATAACGTTTGTAATAAAGATTTACCAAAAGGAACATATAAAGCAGTATTCATGTTACATTCTTATTTGTATCATATGTTCTCAATTATGATTAAAAGGAGATACATAGGCATATCTTGAAATACTACCTCTTTCAGAAGGACAGTGCTATGTAGACAATGGAGTAGTTTATTGAGTGATGATAAACCTGCTCAAACTTGTTGACCAGTTGCCCTTCAACAATCTTATTCAGGAAACCCTTAGCTATCTGTTTTATTCTTATAATCTAACCATTTACTTAAGGTAATAAAAGGAGCCTTTTCATAAATTTCTTAAACTCAATCATGTATTTAAATATTCCATATATTTCATTATTGCAGAAGAAGCTAGTGATAAACCTTAGAAACTCTTCGATACATTTATAAAAGGACCCTATCAAAACCTGGGAGGGTTCTATAAGGTTAACCATGGGTTCACAACAAAGCTTCTTGATCACCTCCAATGAAGTGTAGCTTCCAGTTTATCACGTGTTATCTTAGCACATCTACCTTCTTTTCAATCTCTTAACTCCCCACATCAATTAAAGGCCACAGACAAAACTACTATTTCAAGGCAACATCACATACAAATAATTTATTGATGTGCTCCAGGAAAGCACAAATAGTGGAAAGAGAGATACCACAGAGTTTTGTGGAACTGTGTTCATTCCTGCATTATGGCCAGGCCACCTTCAGATAAAGTGCTACCAATTGTTGACAATAAAGACATCATGTTAGTCAACAGAGCTTAACATGCTGAAAAGTGTCTTCATGATGACAGTTCAACTGCATGGAATAATCATTTCAAGTAGGAAATCGAACAGTTAGCAATAATTGCATTGTGTAAAACACACACAGTGTACCCTCACACATAAGAAAAATGAAATTCCCTGAGGAAGCATTAGGCTTGTATTCAGGTCTCTTAACATGGGATGTATATATATTTTGTGGAAGTCAATATTAGTGATCTTGAAGTAACATTTGGTTAACTAATATATGTTCATTAGATACTTTCAGAAATCTTTACATTTGTCTTTTAAGGAACCCATGATAGGAGCTTACCTAGTTCCTTCTTTTCTTTGAGGATTTAACTATAGTATCATTCCTTTGTGTGGACTTCCTTGACCCTCCAAGCTAAAGCAACTCTTTTTCTAAGACATTACTTTGCTCCTTTACTGTCTACTAACATATCATTGTTTGGTATTTTCTTATATATTTATGTAATTTTTTTTCTTTCTTTCCCAACTGGAATTTAAGCTCGCTGTAATTAGAACCAAATTTGGTTTTCTTCACAACTGTATCCTCAATATCTGGCACGTAATAAGATCTTCATATAAATGCGTGGAAAAATGTTTTTTTAATTACATCAAGCCTGGATGTTATGTTTTGACTAACATTTATTAAAGACATATAAAGGGCCCTAGTCTTCATTATTACATATAATTTTATACTTTAATCCTCATAATAGCCTTGTGATGTGAGCATTAGTATCTACCTTCTGTAGATGAGAAACCCAAGGCTTGGAAAACTTTTCTTTATATCCCAATATCCCCACATGGTACATAGCTATACAATCTATCACATGATTACACACTCTTATTTTGGTTTCTAGTTGATTGCTATCTAGTTGATTGCTATCTACAGGTGTTACCAACTACACTTTTAGCTTCTCACCATAGGAATAGTGTCTTCTTTTGGTTTTGTCTTTATATTCACATTCATTTCAATGGTGGGCAGATAGATATTTCTACTAGGAAGGTAAAAAATGCATGCCTATAACTGAGCGTAATGTGATCCTTTGCAGAGGTCACAGAATCACTCCTTTTATTCTCCAGGAAATGGATCTCTAACTAGGAACTCAAGACCAACTGACATATCTGGTCTTACTCTAAGCTAATAATAGACATCATGAGATTGTCTATGTATTGGGGTTCCTTGGCAGGAAGAAAAGCATTTACAGTTGCATTGGATCCCCATTCTTATATTTCTATATACTTTACTAATCATTAACATTTTATACCTGTCCTCATCCCTACTCCCACTTATTTCAAAACTTTAGGGGGCGCCTGGGTGGCTCAGTTGGTTGAGCAACTGCCTTCGGCTCAGGTCATGACCCCGGACTTCCAGGATCGAGTCCCGTATCAGGCTCCCAGCTCGTTGGGGAGTCTGCTTCTCCCTCTGATCTTCTCTTCTCTCATGCTCTCTCTCACTCATTCTTCCCCAAATAAATAAATAAAATCTTAAAAAAAAAAAAAAACTTTAGGAAAATAAGAAGGCAATATTTTCTCTTAAAAATTGGCTGCTGCTGATGCAGGCTGTCTCTTGATAACAAAATTTTGGTTATGTTACTTGTTTTTTAATTTAATTTAATTTTAAGATTTTATTTATTTGAAAGAGAAACAGAGATAGAGAGTATGAGCAGGTGGAGGAAGCAGAGGAAGAGGGACAAACAGACCCCTTGCTGAGCAGGGAGCCCAAAACAGGGTCCCAGGACCCTGAGATCATGACCTGAGCCAAAGTCAGAGCCTTAATAGACTAAGCCACCCAAGCATCACTCTTGTTTTTTTTTTTAAATAAGACAAATAATAGAGAATCCTAGTCTTTGATGAGTAGCATAAAAAATACTACTAATTTTAAGCCTGTACTGTTGATTCTAGTTTCTATCTAGGAAACAAGAAAGAGAGTAGCTTCTAAAGTCTGCAGAGGGTATGACTCTTGATCTTGAAGTGGTAAGTTCAAGTCCCATGTTGGGTGTGGAGATTACTTAAATATAAAATCTTAAGGGGCGCCTGGGTGGCTCAATTAATTGAGCATCTGCTTTTGGCTCAGGTTGTGGTTCTGGGGTCCTGGGTTTGAGCTCCACACTGTCAGTCTCCCTGCTCAGTGGAGAGCCTTCTCCCTCTCCCTCTGCTGCTTCCTCTGCTTGTGCTCTCTCTCTGTCAAATAAATAAATAAAATCTTTAAAAAGAATAAAATCTTAAAAATACATTGTTTGATAATAATATATTACATTTGTCACAAATAAGGATTTTTGAGTAGCAAAAATTCCTAACACTGAATTTTTTCCTCAATAAATTTTAAATTAATACAGAAGTTCAAACTTGACCTAGTTTATTTTCATGAAATAGTTATAAATTAGATATAATTATGCATTTCTTCTAAATTAGGATCCTTACCCAGGAGAAATTTTCTTCTTTCTTGATTTCTTAAAATAGAGTTTTAGATAGCTAGTAAAAATAAATTGGAGGAAACAAAGTCATTAAATTATCTAGTTTAGTAGAGATGCTTTCATCAAATACTACCTTTTTAATAGATAATTTCTTCTTTACACATTATTCATTATTCATGACTGATATTTCCAGTTTAATTTTCTTTTTGCTCTCTAATAAAAGAATGTTATCAATTCCAAAGGTTTTTATTGAAATATTTCACTGTATTTTTTCCAGAGAATTCTAATTTATTAGGAAAATGTGAAAGACTTACTTTAAAGAATTGAAATGAATCTTCTTGGGACAAAAACATAGTACTGTGTATAAATCATTCAACTGAATCACTTTTAAAGCCCATAAATATAGGCTGGGTAACATATTTGCATATGCCAACCAAAATATAACATAAAGCTATATTATCATACTTTAATTGCTTTATCGAGAACCCATTTCTTTTAAATTAGCCATAAAATATCACATTTAAAATTTCTTGTGTATAGGAAGATGTATGTATTTGTAATCATGAGACCATACTAAACAGACATACTACTTGGAAAACCAAAACAAGCAAAATCTATTAATTTTAATATTGAAAGAATAAGGCAATCTGGCAAAGGAGTAAGCTGTCAAGTATGCAACTCATTTAAATTACTACCAGGTTTCCCTTTGTTTACATGACAATGGCACTCCCCCTCTGTAATAATACAGAACACTTTCCCCATTTTCAGAATTCTTATTTGAGACCTAACACAAGCTCTAAAACTACCATGTGCCCTGTCGCTCAAATAAACCTACATCTTCCAGTTTACAAATAAAGGGAATGAAATGTGCAGTTAAAATCCATACTTTCAGAGCGGTTTCTTTTAGAATAATTTTCTGGTATGTTTAGAAGTACTCAGCATGTGCTTAATATTTTATCTTAGGAATAGATTATTTTATTTATACATCAAGCACAACAAATTCATTGAGCTAGCTAAGCAATGTGGTAAATGTGCCATTCATCATTTGAAACTGATGAATTATTAAATCTTATCAATTTGTCCAGTATTCAACTTATTTAGAAATATAGAAAAGCCAGGTTTCAGAGATATGTTTTTAATTTATTCTTTTTCCATCCAGAAAATTCTATCAATGTGTGCTGAAGAGAAAGTAACTTTTATTTTAGAAAAACATAATTTTTAGCTTATATATGACCAGAGGAGGCTTTGAACAGTTTATAAAGGGACACTGACAGGAGTGTTGATATAGATAAACAGAACAACTGATCAATTTACTAATTGTAATATAAAGTGAATGATCCCATACTAACCTAAAAGAATATAGTATCCTCTTAGAAGACTTTATGCAGAGCTTTCAATTAATACTGTATTTCTTTTCTTTTCTTTTTTTCTTTTTTGTTTGTATATTATGACATGTTTCACTAGTGTTGTTCCCAGGAATTTAACATGAGTATCTTTTGCTTCCCTTTCATAGACTTCAAACCCTTCAAACCAAGGAATTCATTTCTTCACTTTAAGGTATCTAATTCTATACTTTACACACAGTAGGAAATAAATTCTTGCTAATAAGGTAAATTTGTATGATAGACTTCTGCCACTGTGAGATATTCTGAATCCATGCAGAGTTCAAATATTTTCAAGAAATCTTTTCTATCCAATATGTTAGCAAAAATCTGACATTTAGTTTTTCAATGGTTATGGATATGATCATTTGAACCTAGTCTTCAGATGGGTTATAAGATGAAATTTCTTTAATATTTTTTGGAAAGACTAAATTGTAAATAATGCTAATTCAATAAAGATTGATGGAGTGCAGATACAGTGCTAAGAAAGGAAAGTAGCTTACAGTGTAATGGTGGGAATATAATTCCAAAATTGAACTATTTCAATATAACATTGTGTCTCAACTGAGTTTTCTCCAAAAATCATAGCCTTGGGTGAGGGCCTGAATATTAGTAGTTTGCATGGGAATATGATTCCTGAAAGCAGATGTACAGGGAAGTGACCATGCAGGGACCATTTCAGGAGCCTTATAAAATGCACTGCAGAGCTTTGTGTCCCAATGGCCAAAAGGGGAAGCAATTATCTACTAGTTCCCATTGTACATTGATTAAGGGTGAATCCACTGGAATTAATTTTAAGAAAATTCAAGTGGCATGTACTAAGTGCTGGCAGCTTACCATAGCCATTCTAGGCAAAGACATCGGAAAAGCTCAGGGCAGTAAAGGATAGGTAAAAAGCACAGGACTAAGGCAAATCATACCCACACCAAGCCATTCAAAGATTACTTGGGTTCTGTCATTCCTGCTGGAAGTCTAGTTGAAATACAAGATGGAACAGAGAGATTAATGTGTCCAATACATATGGTAAGAGCTAAGATCAAGGGTGATGTACAAGCAAAGAGAAGGAAATGTTTTGATCAAATTTGGGATTTAGGGAAGACACCTGATATAATATTATGTCCAAATGGGGAAAATAAAAACATAAGAAGATATGTTCAGGATGTTCAGAATGGAACTATGCCCTAATGATCATGGTTAAGTATTTCAGGCTTTTAGTATCTCAGACTACAAATTCAAAAGAACCACAAGCTGTTAGGACCAGCCACCTCCCCACGGGACTTCCTGAGATGGGAGCTATTTCACAATACCATCTATATTTCAACCATGGTCCACTTAAGGACAGAATGTTGTCTCTTGCTGTAAAAAAATCGGGTTTTTCTTTTCCAAGCCAAGGGTAAAAAGACTTCCAAAATTCACTTGGTTGTATACAAATTTATGTACCGAACCTAAAAAGAGGATTGGGACAGATGTCATAAGAGGGCATTTATGAAAGTGATGTCTGATATCACCTCCTTCACTCTTGATTTTAAGTTGCCTAGGAAAGAGGATACAAGATCTTAAAGGTTGTAGGAAGGGGAGATGGATATTAGAAAACCCTGGAAGTTAGATGAGATTGTGTGCTGTTCTTTAGGTGGGACAACCACAGCATTGAGCAAATAAGCACATTCATCAGAGGCATATGACCTGAGATGTCATATGTTGGATGGGTGAAGGGGCATCCACAAAATGTCAGGACGTTGCTTAGGAAGAACTGTCTTCAGTGAGTTTTGCTGGAAACAACATCTGTCCCCAGCAAGCCCATAAAAAGAAAGCTAAAATAGTAATATAGTCAGCCACATAGGAGACTGCTATATTACAGGGAACTTGAGGAAGAGGGATGAGTGAGTGTGTACATATATGTATGAGAGAAAAGAACACAAGTAAACTACTACCTTCAACCTCTCACTTGAATTATCTTGTACTAAGGGGGCTGGATAAAATATGAAGTTTTTAAACAAACAGTACTGAACCTTCAGAACTTAAATGAGACTGAATAACAGAGGTCAATAAAAACGTATAGAATTGGACTAAGATGGCTTTTTAAGGGAAACTATTGCATATTGAGAAAAAAAGGATCCACTAAAGCAGAATTAGCATTAATTGTTAAAACAGAAATTCATATTATAAATTATAAATTGGTTATAAAGCTAATATTTATTAAGTCCATATTCTGGGATCAACCCTTACTAATACCTTCATTATCATCATTTCACCCAAGGTTATGAATTACTTTGAAATTTATTTTACAACTGAGGTTTAGACGGGGTAAGTATAGAGATTTAAAATCAATCTACATGGCTGCCTCCACAGTACACAACCCCTCCCTTTTTTTTTTAAGATTTTATTTATTTATTTGACAGACAGAGATCACAAGTAGGCAGAGAGCCAGGCAGAGAGAGGAGGAAGCAGGCTCCCCACTGAGCAGAGAGCCCGATGCGGGGTTTGATCCCAGGACCCTGAGATCATGACCTGAGGCGAAGGCAGAGGCTTTAACCCACTGAGCCACCCAGGTGCCCCCACAGTACACACTCTTAACCACCATGTTATGATGTCATTCTTTGGGAAGGACACTGCAAGCAAACAGAAGAGGAATAGCACAAAAGAATGGCACGAAACAATATACGTGCAGAGATACATGAAACTTGGCATTACTGAAGTCTTAAGGGTGAAGGAGTGAAAAGAGGGAGATTGGAGAAATGAGGCCAGGTCAATGGATAGAAACAAGTTCATGGAGATCCTTTTATGCACACTACTAAGCTCAAATTGTACGCATAGGCATTAGGGAAATTTGGAAGGGTTTTTAAGCAAGGGAGTAATATGATCTGGTCTGTGATTTCTGCCAAGGTTGACTCTCTTATGTGTACTAACATTGCTTTAGCCATTTATCAGGTTCTTAGTCTTCACCTACTGACTTTAAAATTCCTTTAGGTAACAAGGAAAGCCAAGCAAGAGACCAGAGGAGATTATGGTTCACAGCCACAATGACTACTACAAAAACACTTAAAGAACATCATAATAGTGTCCACATTCAAGAATTAAGAGCCACTATGTTGAGTTTTTTATCATAAGTGGATGCTGAATTTTGTCAAATGCTTTTTCTGCATCTATTCAGATGATCATATCCTTCAATATTTTAATGTGATGTATCATATTGACTGATTTGCCACTGTTGAACTATACTTGCATCCATAGAATAAAGCTCACTGGATCACAATGTATGATTCTTTTAATGTGTGATTGAATTGGTTTGCTAATATTTTGTTGAGGACCTTTGCATCTATGCTCATCAGGGATATCGTCTATGATTTTATAGCTTTATATTGTCTATCATTTTATGGCATTCTACTTGATTTTAGTATCCTGGTAATGTTGGTCTCATAAGAGTTCCTTAAGAAGAGTTCCCTCCTCTTCTATTTCTTAGAAGGGTTTGAGAAAAATTGGTGTTAATTCTTTGAATGTTTAGTAGAATTCACCAGTGAAGCCATCTGGTCCTAGACTTGGTTGTTGGGACGTTTCTGATTTTTTATTCAATCTCCTTATTAGTAAATTGTCTATTCAGATTATCTATTTCATTACAACTCAGTTTTGGTAGATTGTATGTTTCTAAAATTTTATCCATATCTTTTAGGTTGTCCAATTTGTTGACATAATTATCCATAGTAGTTTCTTATGATCCTTTGTATTTCTAAGATATTAATTGAAGCATTTCCTCTTTCATTTATGATTGTATTTATTTGAGTCACACCCACCCTTATTCTCTCTCTCTCTCTCTAATGAATCTAGCTAAAGTTTTGTTGATTTTGCTTATCTTTTCATTGGTTTCATTGATCTTCTCTATTATATATATATATATATATTTTTTTTTTAATTTGACAGAGATCACAAGTAGGGAGAGAGGCAGGCAGAGAGAGAGGGGGAAGCAGGCTCCCCACTGAGCAGAGAGCCCGATGTGGGGCTCGATCCCAGGACCCTGAGATCATGACCTGAGCCGAAGGCAGAGGCTTAACCCACTGAGCCACCCAGGCGTCCCTCTATTATATTTTTAGTCTCTTTTTAATTTTTTTCTGTTCTGTTTTTTTTTCTTCCTTCTATTAATACTGAGCTTCATTTGTTTTTCTTTTTCTATTTCCTTGAGGAAAGTTAGGTTGCTTATTTGAGACTTTTCTTATTTCTTGAGGTAGACCTGTATTGTTACGAACTTCCCTATTAGAACTGCTTTTGTGGCATCCCACAAGTTCTAGTATGTTTTACTTCCACTTTTATTTGTATCTGAGTATCTGTTTCTCTTTTGTTTTCTTCTTCTACACATTGGTTGTTCAGTAGCATGTTGTTTAATCTCCACACATCTGTGAATTTTCCAGTTTTCTTCATGTAATTCATTTCTAGTTTCATAACATTACAGTTGGAAAAGATGCTTTATGTGACATCAATATTCTTAAATTTATCATGACTTATTTTGTGACCTAACATATGATCTAGCCTGGAAAATATTCCAAGTGCATCTAAGAAGAATGTGTATTCTCTTGCTCTTGAATAGAATGGTTTGTATATGTCTGGTAAGTCCATCTGGTCTAAAACAACTTTTTTTTTTTTAAGATTTTTATTTATTTATTTGACAGAGAGAGATCACAAGTAGACGGAGAGGCAGGCAGAGAGAGAGAGAGAGAGAGGGAAGCAGGCTCCCCGCCGAGCAGAGAGCCCGACACGGGACTCGATCCCAGGACCCTGAGATCATGACCTGAGCCGAAGGCAGCGGCTTAACCCACTGAGCCACCCAGGCGCCCCTAAAACAACTTTTAAAGTTGATGTTTCTTTATTGATTTTGAACATCCACTTATGATTTGCAACTCTCAACAAAGATGGTATAGGGGGAATATACATCAACATAATAAGAGCCATATATGACAAGCCCACAGAAGATATCATATTCAATGGTGAAAAGCTGAAAGCCTTATCTTTAAGATCAGAAATAAGACAGGAATCTCACTCTCATGACTTTGATTCAGCATAGTATTGGAAGTCCTAGCTAGAGCAATTAGTCAAGAAAAAGAAATAAAAGGCATCCATGTTGGGAAGGAAGAAATAAAACTGTCACTATTTGCAGATGACATGCAATATATATAGAAAACCCAAAGATTCCATCAAAAACTGCTAGAACTAATAAATTCAGTGAAGTTGCAGAATACAAAATCAATGCACAAAAATCTGTTGCATTTCTCTTTTTTTTAAGGTTTTATTTATTTATTTGACAGACAGAGATCACAAGTAGGCAGAGAGGCAGGCAGAGGAGGAAGCAGGCTCCCTGCTGAGCAGAGAGCCCAGCAGAGAGCCCGGCAGAGAGCCTGATGCAGGGTTCGATCCCAGGACATTGGGATCATGACCTGAGCCAATGGCAGAGGCTTTAACCCACTGAGCCACCCAGGTGCCCCTCTGTTGCATTTCTATACACCAATAATGAACTGTCAGAAATAGAACACAATCCCATTCACAATTGCACTGAGGAGAATAAATTTAACCAATGAGATGAAAGTCCTGTATACTTAAAAGTATTAGACATTAAAGAAAAATTGAAGAAGGCACAAATAAATGAAAAGATATTTGTGCTCATGGATTGGAAGAATAAATATTGTTAAAAATGTCAATACAACATAAAGTGACTACTTTCAGTACAATCCCTATCCAAATTCCAGTGCCGGGGGCCCTGGATGGCTTGGCTGGTGAAGCATTTGCCTTTTGTTCAGGTCATGATTGCAGGGTCCTGAGATTGAGCCCTGCATTGGGCTCCCTGCTCACCTGGGAGTCTGCTTCTCCCTCTCTTTCTGCCCCTCCCCCTACTCATGTATGCTCTGTCTCTCTCTCAAATAAATAAAGCCTTTTAAAAATTCTAATGGCATTTTTCAAAGAAATAGAATAAATAATTTTAAAATTTGTATGGAACCAAATAGCCAAAACAATCTTGAGAAGAAAAACAAAGCTAGAAGCATCACAATCCCTAATTTCAAACTGTATCACAAATCTATAGTAATTAAGAGAGTTTGGTATGGTCATAAAAACAAACACATAGATGAATGGAATAAAATAGAGAGCACAGAAATGAATCCACCCATATTCAGTTAATTAAAGACAAAGGAGCAAAGAATATGCCATGAGGAGAGGACAGTATCTTTAATAAATGGTATTAGGAAAACTGGCCAGTCACATGCAAAAGAATGAAACCGAATCACTATTATACCATACATAAAAATTAACTCAAAATGGATTAAAGTTTTGAATGTTAGATTTAAGACTATAAAACTCCTAGAAGAAAATACAGGTGGTAAGCTCTTAACATAGGTCTTACAGATGATTTTTTTAATCTGACACCAAAAGCAAAAGCAACAAAAGCAGAAATTAATAAGGGGAACTACATTATACTAAAAATCTTCTGTATGATTACCTGGGTATCTCAGTTGTTTAATATCTGACTCTAGATTTCAGCTCAGGTCATGATCTTGGAGTTATGAGATTGAGCCCTGCATCAGGTTCCACATGCAGTGGGGAGTTTGCTTGTGATTCTTTCCCTGTGCCCCTCACCCCTACTTGCATGTACTCTCTCTCTCTCTCAAATAAATAAGCAAATCTTTAAAATAAATAAATAAATAAATAAATAAAAATAAATAAAAGTAAAAAGCTTTTGTACAATAAAGGGAACCAATAAAATGAAAAGGCAACTATTGAATGGGAGAGAGTATTTATAGTTCATATATCTGCTAAAAGGCTAATATCCAAAATATGTAAAGAATTTATATAATTCAATGGCAAAAAAAATCCAATTAAGAACTGGCAGAAGATCTGAATATACATTTTTCCAAAGAAAATGTAAGATGGCCAACAGGTACATGAAAAGATGCTCTACATCACTCACCATCAGGGAAAATGCAAATCAAAACCATAGTGAGGTATCACCTCACACCTGTCAGAATGGCTATTATAAAGAGATAAAAGATAGCAAGTGTTGGGGAGGATGTGGAGAGAAGGGGATCTTTTGCACTGTGGTTGGGAATGTAAATTGCTGCAGACACTATGGAAAGTAGCATGGAGAGTCCTCAAATAATTAAAAATAGAACTACCATATGATCCAGCTATCCCACTTCTAGATGTTTATCCAAAAAAGAGGAAGGAAGGAAGGAAGGAAGGAAGGAAATGCTAACTTAAAGGGCACCCTCATGTTAATTTAAAATAGCCAAAATACAGAAATAATCTAAATATCCACTGATGATGAATGAATAAATTGTGATAAATATATATATATGTATACATATATACATATATATATACACATACATACAATGGGGTATATTTGGCCATTAAAAAAAAGAATGAAATTTTGCTATTTGCTGCAACATGGATGGACCCCAGGGGCATTATGCTAAGTGATATAAGTTAGAGATAGACAAATATTGTAGTATCTCTCTTATAGATGTAATCTAAAAAACAAAACAAAACGAAACAACAAACAAATGTAGAAACAAGCTTATAGATACAGAACAGATTAGTAGTTGCCACAGACAGAAGGGGGGTGGGGAGTGGAGAAATAATTTTTTTTACATGCAATCTAACTATATTTTTTGATCCAGTGTGTGTGTGTGTGTGTGTGTGTGTGTGTGTGTGTGTGTGTGTTTGTAAAATTATATCTATATCAACCTATTAAAAAAAGAAATGCTATTTTAAAAAAGAATTAAGAGTCAGAACATTTCATTGTCAACCCTTAATTCAAAACTTCACAATTCACTTTTTTAGAATCACTTTCTACATAAATATATGGATAACCAGCTCTTTAAATATCTATAGTTTAACGGCTTTTGAAATTTGACTTTGGCATTTTTTGTTTGCAAGAAAAGGTTGGTCATTAGCTAATTTTAATGTTTATGCCTAGAATTTCATGTGACTAATTTAAAAGTCATACTCCTTAAGTATTATTAACATTTTTTCTATGGATCTTTTGACATTATAAAGTGAAATATAATCTTTATAATGTTCTAAAATTTCTTTACCCTGGGGATTTTATGTTATACCACAGACAGCTTCACATCTTGAGAGTATGGAATTTCAAGCCCAATTCCTAGAAGAAAATTAGCAAATATTGTGAAAGTGACTATAGTATTAGCCAACATGAATAGCATGTAAACTCTCTTAAGTATCATATAAGGCAAAGACTAATAAATTCAAGTCATTGGAAAAAAAACAAAAAGCAATAATCTCTGAATCTTAATAAGAATCCTTATTTTAAAAAAGGTGCATGTAATAGTTAGAAATAAACTTAAGAGGAGAAATATCTCATTACAAAAAGTAAAACAGACAGTTTTGGGGCACCTGAGTGGCTCAATTGGTTAAGCATCTAACTCTTGATTTCAGCTCAGGACATGCTGTCAGGGTCCTAAGACTGAGCCCTGGGTCAGGCTCTGCACGGGGCATGGAGCCTGCTTAAGGTTCTTTCTCTTCCTCTCTCTCTGCCCCTCCTCTCGCCCCTTTTTTAAAGAAAAAAAAAAAAAAAAGTAGACATTCTTCTGTTTGGCATTCATATAAAACTCAATACAATTTCAAATTGCTAAAAATATGTTATCATATTTATTTGTGTTTTTATGTATAGAGTTAAGAGAAAACACAGATATGAAAAGATTCTCTCATCTAAATATACAGACATATTTGTAATTTTCTAGGCACCACAAAATGCATGGCATTCTGGCTGCATCATTGAAATTACAAAGTAATATCTTTTAGATGACATGTTAAGTCCAAGTTTTCCAGAGATTAAAGATTACATGGTAAGTGTGGTAAAGAAAAGAGTTTATAAATCCAGGATCCCAAAAGATGTCTTCAGAAACTCTTCTCATTCTCTCCCTAAAGCAAAGACCTCAATATAACATTAACTTGCAAAAAAGATTTTCTGTTCAAAAAAGCTGCCTAGAGATTATTGGACATGTAGTGTGGTAACTGACATCGATTATTTGCAATTTATGGAATGCCACACTTTCATGGTTACATTAAAAGCCAATCTTGTTTCTTTTCATAGCATGCTGAATGAACATGGGTTTGTTCTATTCTACAGAATCTGGAAATTTGCAATATGATAGTAAAATACTAAAGAACACTGATTGAAAGAGAATGCTACACAACTAGTTTGAAGTAGCAGACATTTCATAAGAATCTTCACAAACAGATCATTATCATTTTTTACTTTATAAATTCTATTAAAATAAAAATAAATAAATAAGAGAACATGTAGCAAAAATAAAATAAATAAAAATCAAATAAATATATATTCAATCCAAAAAATCTCAGCTACACAATATTTTTGAAATACATATATGTAAATTATATACCTCATATTCATTATGAAATTTTAGTAAAATATTTATATTATAAAGTTAGAGTAGTTTGGGGTGCCTGGCTGGCTCAGTCAGTGGACAGTGGGACTCTTGATCTCAGAGTTACAGGTTCAAGTCACATTAGGGGTAGAGAGTACTTAAAAATAAAATCTTGGGGCGCCTGGGTGGCTCTGTGGGTTAAAGCCACTACCTTCAGCTCAGGTCATGGTCTCAGGGTCCTGGGATCAAGCTCCGCATCAGGCTCTCTGCTCAGCAGGGAGCCTGCTTCCCCCTCTCTCTGCCTGCCTCTCTGCCTACTTGTGATCTCTCTCTGTCAAATAAATAAATAAATAAAATCTTTTTAAAAATCATTAAAAAAATAAAATCTTTAAGAAAAGTGAGAGAAATCTTAAAATAATATGTGCTATATATTTTGTAAACCTTAAAAATGTGTTATTTTAGGCATTTTTGGTATTTTTAAAAATAAAACATAAATGTTACATTAGGATCTTAAATACTGTAAATGTAACTATTTGAGATAAATAAATAATACTAAGTAAACGTGCTGATTTAGCTTACTGGTTGATACATACCAGCTGGATAAATTATTGACCAAAAAAATCCTTTGGCAATTGGTCAAGATAAATTCTTATGAAACTAAGAATTAGAATTTTATTTTTACTTCAGAAAAAATTTAAGAGTTGCTTTCTAAAATGATTTACACTACTAGCTACCATTTTCTTTCTTTCTTTTTTTTTTTTTTTTTTAGAGATTTATTTATTTGAGGGAGAGCATGAACTGGAGGGGCAGAGGGAGAGAAAGAATCTCAAGCAGACTCCACACTGAGCACGGAGCCCAACACAGGGCTCAATCTCACAACCCTGAGATCATGACCTAAGCGGAAACACAGGCAGACACTTAACCGACTGCCACACAGGCACCACCAGCTCCTACTAAAAATTGATTTTCCCCTTTTATTTGCTTTGCTACAAGTTACTATTGATGATGATACAATTTAATTTCCTAGTAATTATGCAAATTCATAAAAAATAGTGTTTTTTTATCTGTTTTAATTAACTAATTTATTGTGGTGATAATGAATGTGTGTTTTATAACAATGTTAGGAGTCTCATATGTTTTAAGGAAAAGAAAAATTTTTAAAAACAATATTATGTTTATAAGCTATGTACATTAAATATATTATTATTTATTTCACTTTCTTAAATCCTTCATTCAGTCTTAGCAGAGACCACAATTAATTTAGATAAATTAATAATAAAATTTCATTTCTTTATTTATGTAATATATTTATTAATATAAATTAATTAATTCTCAGGGCGCCTGGGTGGCTCAGTGGGTTAAAGCCTCTGCCTTCGGCTCAGGTCATGATCCCAGGGTCCTGGGATCGAGCCCCACATCGGGCTCTCTGCTCAGCAGGGAGCCTGCTTCCTCCTCTCTCTCTGCTTGCCTCTCTGCCTACCTGTGATCTCTGTCAGATAAGTAAAATCTTTAAATTAATTAATTCTCATTTATTTCCTATTGGACATTTAGCTGCCATACAATTAAAAAAAAACAGCAAAATTCAACATAGTTTTGAAAGCTTCCACTTGCTTGAAGTGTAGACGCTAAAGCCAAAATTGAAAGTGACTGGATTTTTCCATCATTCAGAAATGATCACCATTCAGTCACAGTAACCATGAAAAATGCCCACCTTAAAGACTTATTAAACCTATCAGTTCATATTCAAGAACTGTTCGTGTCTATGGCTTTAAGGGAACCTGGCCTATTCTTTAGATAGGACAAACTACCAACTACTTCAGGTATTTTTTTTTAAGTTAAAAAATACTCTGGGTAGGGGGATGCCTAGATGGCTCAGTCGTTAAGTGTCTGCCTCTGGCTCAGGTCATGATCCCAGGACCCTAGGATCAAGCCCCGCATTGGGCTCCCTGATTGGCAGGATGCCTACATCTCCCTCTTCCATTCCCCCTGCTTGTGTTCCCTCTCTCACTGTGTCTCTCTCTGTCAAATAAATAAATCAAATCTTAAAAAAAAAAAATACTCTCGGGTCAGAATAAAGTAAGTGATTAATTGTAAGTTAAAATTCTTTCCTGGGGCGCCTGGGTGGCTCAGTTGGGTTAAAGCCTCTGCCTTCGGCTCAGGTCATGATCCCAGGGTCCTGGGATCGAGCCCGGCATCAGGCTCTCTCCTCAGCGGGGAGTCTGCTTCCCCCTCTCTCTCTGCCTGCCTCTCTGCCTACTTGTGATCTCTCTCTCTCTCTGTCAAATGAATAAATAAAATCTTTAAAAAAAAAAAATTCTTTCCTAATTCTGAGAACTGTAGGTGGAGAAGGAGGGTAAGTAAGTAAGGGGGTAAGAAAGAAAATAAGAAGGGGGTAAAACTAACACAATTTACTGATCATAAAAATTAATTTGAAAACACTTTAAATTCAGGATGCAGTGATACCTCTCAAAGATGGGAGTGGGGTGTATATTCAAGCTAGAGACAAGGCAGATCTCGAACCTGCAATGTTTGCCGATAAAACTCGGTCATGAATTTTCATATCCATGTGATTGGTCTTCAAAATGGAATCAGTGCCTGGAGAACAAAAGGTAAAAAATCAGGGTGATAGAGAAATGCACATTTACCTATGTAGCTAACTGGGGTCCTTGGAGAATAGAAAGAAAATCTCTTGAAGATGAGTCTTAATTTACGTGTTTGTAAGTGAAGTTGTGAGGAAAGAGTAAATAGTACTTTTCTAGTTTCTAGAAAGAAGTAAACAGTAAATGAGTGCCTTATTTGTTTTACAATATCTTCAACGCAAATTAAAGTGTAATAGAGGGTAAGAAAAAAACAACAAAGTTTTCTTAAAGTTTCCAGACCAAACGTCAACATTAAAACAACAATATTAAGTTTATATAAATGGAGGTGATTTAACCCAGACAGGCTGGCAAATACAACACTTAAGTGAAAAAGGCACCAAAATGCTTCCTCCTCTATTAAAACCCCAAAGAATTTTAATTTAAACTTAATTAGAGTTTTAAGTAAAATGTTATACATTAATTATCCAGTCTCTAAGGACATGCAAAATAATGTTCTTTCACAGGAAGTTGGTTCAGCATTGACTAGCTGCCAACCGTCAGACTAAGGAATTTTTAAAGTGACCTGCATGCAGAGGTTTAAAAAGGTAGAGGAATTAAAATTATATATACATATATATGTGTATATATAAAAAATTAGTATCACTTTTGTTAAAATTCTCTGTGACACTATACTTTTATAATAAAAGAAAAGCACGTTGCCAACGGGGAATAAAGTATTCATTTAAATCTTTTTAAAATGAGAAAATATAATTTTACATAAATTATCACTTTTTTCTGTTTTAAAAGAAATAACTTCAATCAGAAAATATTCAAGCTTAGCATTTCATGTCCTTACGATCCTCAAATCTTTTCCAGTTAGTCTTAAATGTCTATTTGCTTATTCAAGTAAACAAATGACGAGTCTACAAATTAAATACATAACCCATGAATAATGGTATCTCAATAAATTTATAGGCTAAATGTAGAAAATTCTCACATGCAAAATATGTCATTTATATTTATCTTCAAATTTTACATGTACCTCACACAAGTAATTGAACTCAAAACACAGGAAATCATCATTTCTAAGGGTTTAATGTTGATTATGAGCCTAGACATTGGCCAGTCTTCAACAAATAACAAATTTTAATCAAGTTCCATTTGCAATGTTTCCAGACCACCATTAGCTGTTTAAATAGAAACTGAAGTACGTTTCCATTGGGAGAATTTTACGTTGCCTAAAATTCTTGCTCTTAGGAAAGTAATCTATTGTAATCTACCTCCATTTTGTAATAGTATTTAGCATATTGCCATGTGGATGTAGTTTTGAAACATGAATTTTTACATGTAAATGGAAAACTACCTTCTTTATTATATATTTAAGAATAGCAGAGTGTATTTTGTTTTTAAATATTTTATTACCATTCCCCATCCTCGTTCTGCTTCTCTTCCCGTAACCAGCCATTCTAAAATGTCTGATGCATCTGATGCATAACGTTTTGTTTACACATATCCTTATAAGATATGTATTGTGGTTTTGTGTTCGTGTGTTTTAAATTTATAAAAATATTTTGCTCTAGAACTCCCTTTACTTGTTACCTCATTTGAACATAATATATTCAGAATCTATAAATTTTTCTGGGTCGCATTTAGATTGAGGTAATCCAGCTTCCATTAGAGCCCCCAGTGATTCATACTTCTTGGTAATATGTCCATGTGTGATTGCCTCTTATATTCAGAGTTGGCCCTGTGTGTGACTAATGGGATATAGTAGATAAGAGGAGGTATGAATTCTGAGGCTAGGTCATAAAAGATAATGTAGCTTCTGTCCAACTCTTTCGCCCTCAGGACTTAGAGCCCAGACATCATGAGAGAAGGAAATCCCAGCCATAGGGAGAAAGCACATATATACATTCCAGTAAATAGTACCAACCAAGGTCTTAGCCATGAGCCAACATCAAATGTCAAAAATGTGAGTCCGGCTTCAGAAAATTCCAGCCTCTGGTCTTTGAGTAGCACTAGCTGAGACCAAGTGCGATGAGATGTGTTATACTTATTAAATTTCATATTTATGAGTGTCAGTCAGTTTGAGAGCTCTGAGAGGTAAGTTCCAAGGAAAATCAGATAGGCAAGAGATTTGTGTGAAAAATGCCTGCGAAGGATTAAGGAGGAGGGGGCAAAGAAGAAGGGAAGTGTTTTCTGAGGCAAATATGACACCTCTCTGAAATGAGAGAAGGAAGAAAGGAGACAGGTAAAAAGAGCTTCAGACCACACTTCGTTTCTGAAAAAATCTTGTCAAGGCCAATGGGGGGGTCTCCTAAGCAAAGGTTGCTCATAGAAGAGTACCTGATGTCAGGCAAAAATAACCAGGCTCTAGTATCCTTGCCATGCTTAGTCATTGGCTGTGAGGAACCGTGGGAGAGGACGACATTGGCATGAACACCACAGGACATTCAATGGCATGGCAGCTGGAGGCCATCGGTCAGGTATGTTCCACACTAAAGGTTCTCTTCATGGCCACCAGTCTAGTCCATTCAATGCACAGGTCCACTTCTCCATGCAGCCCCCTCCTAATTTCCCTTAGACTTCACCTCCTGAGAGAAACTTCCTTCTTAAAACGTTCTCTTTTATTGGCTTTCATGGTACTACACACCACTGATTTTCTGTGGCCCTCCCCAGTCTCCTTGGCTGATTTGTCTTTCCCCTGTAACAAATAAGGGATCTCCCCAGGAACTGGCTATAGGTCTTCCTCATGGAAGATGGAGATCAACAGGATGAACTATTGCCCTCATCAGTGCAGTTGCTTTCAGGATCACAATTGGTATTCATTATGTCCATTCTCCACTATCCACTATATCTATTCATGTTAGCCTCTGCTGTTCTTGATGGTTGTATGTATAGAAACAGAGAGAGATTATATGGAATTGTCTCTCGTGACTATGGAGGCTGAGAAGGAGATTATGGAGGCTCAGGAAGGCTGCAGTCAGCAAGCTGGAGACCCAGGAAAGCCAATGTGTAGTTGTATAATTCCAGTCTGAGTCTGAAGGCATGAGAACCAGTAAAGCTAGTGGTGCCAGTCCAAAAGCTATCAGGCTCAAGACCCAAGAAGAACCATTGTTTCAGTGTCACTCCAAAGACTGGAAAAGACCAATGCCCCAGTTCAATCAGTACCCTACAGAAGGTGGGTCAGTCTTTTATTATATTCAAATCTTTAATTGATTGGATGAGTACTGCCCACACTTAACTCAGTCTACCTATTCAAATGTTAATCTCATTTAGAAACACCCACCAAGCATGCCCAGAATAATGTTTGGTCAATTATCTGAGCACCATGTACCCCAGTCAAACTGACAGGAAAGTCATCACAGTGACCAATCCAGTGGTGCAATGCAAACCTTGTTTTTTGGAGTAGATGAGCTCTTGGTTATATATCATTGTCAGGCCATGGTTGCTGTACATGTCCATTCACAGTTTTAACTGGAAAACGATAATACTTTGAAGTACCAATGTGGATGACCTGGGCTCCACATGTATTGATTGCTCCATGTTAGGATCACCTCCAAGAGTCATCATTTTCTGTAATTGACATTAAGTTTTTTTTTGTTTGTTTTTTTAATCTGGTACCAAGTATATGTGGGTCTTCTTTTCTTGTTTAACGTTGAGCATCAAGTTAAATTAATTATTTGGTAGGAAGTTCTTTGCTATTTGAACTTAATAACTTTTCAGCATTTCAACTATTTACCTCAAAAAATCTTTTTGCAAAACTCTAAGGTTTTGCTTTTTTTTTTTTAAGCTTATTTATTTATTTTAGAAAGAGAATGAGTATGAGCAGGGGGAGGGTCAGAGGAAGAGGGAGAGAGAGAATCTCAGGCAGATTCCCCACTGAGCATGGAGCCCAATGTGGGGCCCAATGCAGGGCTTGATCTCACTAAACTGAGATCATGACCTGAGCTGAAATCAAGAGCCAAGTGAGCCACTCAGGTGACCTAGAAGCTCTAAGGTTTTTTGCTTTGCATCAGCTATTTCCTAAAACTTTGGAAAAGAGTGACAAATTGTGAGACAGTGTCTTTCACATTTGTTCTTTGTATGTTGTGAGCATTTTGCCAAAACTCAATTGATAAGTTTTAAGGACATCTTGATGTTAAAACTATTCCATAAATCTGTTAATGGAGTAGTATCACACCAACTACTACACATACTATTGGAGAGGCAAGAAAAGACCACTTAGGATCTTCTTAATCAATAACTACAGGTACTAAAAACACAACAGGGAAAGAAAAATAAAAAAGATTACACAGATAAGATGTTTCTAATCAATAATAATAGAGGAATGTCTGGGAACATTATCTGTTATCAAAAGAGGCTTCTTTGCTAGATTTTCCTTCTTCATGTATTCTATTATGAATAATCACAAAGAAAACACTTCCTATAATCATTAAATGCTTGTTTCACAAAGAAGTCTTCAATGATCCTTTAGGGGCCATGTGGTTTGGGGAATGATAAATTAATAAATTTTTTGCTTAACAGTATATCATAATTTCCACCTAGAAGCAATGCTAGCCTATCTTTGAATGCTTCTAGCTACCTGAAATAAACCTACATGATGACATTCATCTCTAAAGATACCCAGTTTCATCAGTATTGAAAATGTGCTTTTGGGGTGCCTGGGTGGCTCAGTGGATTAAAGCCTCTGCCTTTGGCTCAGGTCATGACTCTAGGGTCCTGGGATCAAGCCCCACTCAGGCTCTCTGCTCAGCAGGGAGCCTGCTTCCCTTCCTCTCTCTCTGCGTGCCTCTCTGCCTACTTGTGATCTCTGTCAAATAAATAAATAAAATCTTTAAAAAAAAGAAAGAAAATATGCTTTTGCAGAATTAACCACATTATCAATAGTTTCCTGCAATTTATTGATGTAATTAATATTGGAGTATCAGCCTCAGCTGCTTCACCTATGACCTTCAAATTATATAGTCATGCATAGTTTTAAAATCTGTTGAAACATCCTGAACCTACTTGAACTAAGGTCTTTTGGTGAATCTCTCTCTCCTCCCTCTCCTTTCTTCTAGTCTTTGAAGATGTTTAATGCTTTCTGCTGTTTCAACATGGTTCACTACGGCATTCCACAAAGACTCAGGTTTTTAATATACAATGCATGGTTATTTCCCTAGTTTTTTAGTACCAAGAGCTCTTTTCATATTTTTTCCTCTTTTTTTTTTTTTTTAACTTCCTCACATGTGGAGAATCATTGCATGTCTGGTAAACAAAAACAAGGGCACTGCTTGGCTTATGTCATTGATGAGTTCTTCCCTCTCAATTCAATTAAGCACTTAAAACTTTTCTTCCAATGAACAGCTTTTCTGGACTTTAGGCTTGCCTAATTTCTTAAAAGATCTTTTCACTTAATAATGTAAAGAAGACAATAGATAATGCACAATACTTTTAAACAAAGATCCTATTAGAAGAGCTAAGATATGACTAAAACAATCCATACACTCTCATTCAAACTCTTAATGCAATATAATTGTTTTTACAGGTACATTAGACTATGTTTTCAATAATGAATGGGGGGGGAATTTTCCAAGTATTTACAGTGAGTATGTGATTAAGAGTCGAGATAAATGATAGTGAGAGATACATGTGTGCTTGCAACATTATATGACTCATTGATGACTCACATGTGAAGAGGACATGTATTTATTTGGACCTCTAAGCAAGTGTGAGTGGGATACAGCTCTCAAGAGGATCTGAATTTCTTGAGAGTGTGTGTAGAACAATACTTTCAAACCCAGAAAGAAAATACTATTTACATTTAAAAATATGAGACTAGTGAGAAAAACAAAGATTAATAAGACAACTAACAGTGTGTTCTGTCATAAAAGCAAACAGAAGAGAGACTACATGATGAACTATATCAAGAATTTGAGAAAATATTGTTTTATTTTCTATGGAAACTTGAGACAGCCTTTAGTGAACCTAGATTTATGATTGATTTAATATTACTCCATGTAACCTTTACATTTTTGATAAATCTTATAAAATAGTAACAAATTAGAGTATATTTTGTTAGTAAAGAACATTTTCATATAACACATCAGATAATAGCTTCAGAAGACCACCAAGGAGGGAGCAAAAAAAATAGTTGTCTTGGATTCTTGTTAATAAGTATCTTTAAGTCATAAATCTATGCTACCTAGTAAGAATGCATCACCACCTTGTGGAAATTCCTTCAAACTACAGACACATGATCCCAAGATCCAGATGGATTCAACAGACTAGTAGATCAACCGATTTCATTTCCACTTAATTTGACTATTATTTCTATGTAGCTCACAACTCAATCTTAGTCTCTCAATCCAGCTTCCCTCTTCAATGCTAGACCTATCTTTCATTTTCCCACTGATGCTCTGCAGCCACTTCAAATATCATAACTTCCCAACCAAATTCCTCATAATAGTTCTATTTAAATTAATGGACACTCATCTAGTGTTCAGTCATCCAAGCTAAACATTTTAGGTTTTAGCAAAGTCAATTATAAAAATCTTGCATTAAAATCCACTCCAACTTAAAATTGGCCACCAAATTCTGCGTTATAATTCCTTAATGTCTTTCCCACTTATCCTCTTCTTTTTATTTCTATTAACAAAATCCTAGCTTATGCCTTCAAAATTGCATATCTAGCCCATTTTAACCATCTTATATCCATATCTATGCTTCTAGTGTCTCTTCTTCCCCCATTGTCACTGCTAATACTGCATCTCTTCCCTTGTTAATTATCTTACTTGATTTAAACTGTCTTGGGCATTATGGCCTCTAATAGTCTTATCAGAGTATATGTTCCTTGCCTTCTTTCTTAATACTGTGCTGAATATCTGATGTTCCAACCATACACTCTACTTACTATGTACCAAATATGCTCTGGCTCTGCTTCTTTCTTACCTCTGTTCCTAAGCTCGAACTTCCTCTCTTTGGCATGCCCTTACAGCATATATGGATTTTAAAATTCTTGTGAATTTTAACATTTGTTTGAACATTTCTGCAATGAAGTATAGTAAACTTAAAGACCTTTTTTCATGAAAAATAGTTCTCAATCTAAAAGGTTTTCCAATCTGGATGTTTAAGGGATATGCAAGTTGTAAAGGATATTCACTTGACAAGCTAAGTAGCTAAATCCATACTGGAGTAATGAGTGGCATTTTAAAAAGTTGACATATGAAGGAAGAGCATGTCTCCTCATATATCTTAATTTCAATTCACTTAGTTTTTTATATAGCTTTTGTTCTGTTTAAATACTTAACTGTTTAATAGAGTTTAACGAGCATTTTGATCTTTATTTGATATCCCAAATCTCCTTACTAACTTTGCATTTTAAGCAAATGAGTTTTATGCTTTTTCCAAAAGAATCATGCATTTTAACTTCAACATTTCAATTGATGATTTCTGTATACTGGGCAAAACAATGTAGGGTGAGTTGATGAGAGAGAAATTGTCATAGGGTGGCAGGTCTGGGTGATGACTAGGGCTGGGCACATGTTTAGAATCGGATCAGATCACAGTGGCAACAGGGGTTTTCCAGGAGGTTTGGAAGGATTGTAAGGAGGCAAAAGAGATCACCTTTAAGCAGTATGTTCTAGAAACAAATCAGATAAGCCATATTCAAAAGAAGATTAAACAGAGGAGGCAGTCTTTGGTCAATTTTGAAGCAGCACCAGGGAGAGCTCCCTGCATATGTCAGTCTCCACTTGCAAGAGACTGATGATGTATTCTTTGACCACTGGCAGCTAGGAGCTTTTCAGATGGACCTGATTCCCAAAGATAGTCTATCCGACAGCATAGATCTCCAGCCTGTTTAGTCATATCTCATTCATCAGTGGAGGAGGCTTCATTATCATAAACCTAAAAATCATTGGGATACTAACCCAGGTTGATTTGAGCTTGAGTTAGAAGATTAATTTTGGTGTAAAGATTCTCCTAAAGTCTCAAGTCCTTTGTAGTCAAAGGTTTTGTTTGTTTGTTTGCTTTTCTCTATTTTATAATCACCCTGGAGAAATGGGCTGAAAAGAGTCACCTTGCCTCTGAAAAGAAACCCCCGTTTCCAGGACAGCCCAGAGCCAGTGACTAGTTGATTCAGTGTTATAAAGGCCAAGCTCTCTTTTTTTCAACTCAGAGCAGCTCTGAAGAGCCATTTAATTTTAAGTCCTTCATGGTATCAGCTGAGGCCTCATTGGGACTGTAGCCCAGTGAACTTATTTAGCCCAGTCCTGCTTCAGTTTCTTCTCCAAGTGTTGATCCTGAGAATATCCACCATGGTAAAGACACTAAACAAGATGGAACAATTCAGCTAGTTGCCCTCAGTCCAAATCCATCCTTAACCACCACAGTGCTGATACAATGGACATATAAATATAGTAGCCATAGTGGCAGAGATGGTAGCTAAGCATGAGCTAAAGACCATGGGTTCTCACTCATCAAAGCTGACACAACTATTGCTGTAGCAGAATTCAAACCTGCTAATAACAGAGGCCAACACTCAGCACCTAATATGGCACTGTCCCTTGAAGAAACAAGTCAGTTGTTTGGTGGCAAGACTATTACATTTGATCCCTTCTACCATGGTAAGGGGCACTGATATATTTTGTTGGTCACTGACATGTATTCTAAATGTGACTGTGACTTTATTGTCCGTAGAGGTTTAACTAAAACCATCATTCAAGGGCTTACAGGATGTTTGATACACTAACACTTTATCACCTATAACTTTGCATCAGACATATGGTTCAACTTCACAACATAGGAGGTATGATAGTGAGCACATGACCGTGAAGTCCACTGGTCTTGTCACATATTACACACACAGTGGCTTGTAGCCTCTTAAACCATGTAATGACCTATCCAAAGCAGGGCTAAGGTGCCAGCTTGGAGATGTTACCATGGAAAAATGATGGTATTCTCCTCCAGGATACTGTATACCCAGTAAATAAATGACTATTATAGAACCCAACAACCCCCATAGATAGAATACATAGGTCTGAGAATCCAATGATAAAGTACCAGTACTTAACCATGTGCTTACCATGATTCTCGGTGACCCACTTGGAGAACTAGTACTTCCCAAATATGTAACTCTGTCAACCAGGAATACAGAAAGAGTCCCATTGAACTGTAAACTACAGCTGTTGCCTAAATGCTGAAGCCTTTGTTACATTCGCATCAACTTGCCCAGCTTTTGACTCTTCCCAACTCTGCTTCCATCCCTTTTCAAAGAATGAACTTCTTGCATACTAATCTTCCATTTTGAAGTTCGCTTCTGAGGGCACTCCATCGATGATAGCTACTAATAGTAAGTGGACCCGATATTTTTGTGGATGATATAAACATCTGTTAATGACTACAACAGATAACCTTCATGGTCTGATTCTGATTGCATTATAAGTATTTAGTTATGTCATCAATGTGTTCAACTGATTAAAAAGTATAAGCCCTCTGGACTGATTCTCATTTTTACCCAATAGGAATGCAGATATATTCACTTCAACCTTAACTATTGGGAAAATATCTTAATACTGAAGAGAACTGAAGTTGTAAAGCCTTAATATCTATATTCCATAATCATAGATAAAGATTATATCACATATATAATTTAATTTTAAATAAATGTATCCCAGGTTTTAATTTCAGGAAGCTTATTTCTCAAGTAGAGCAAGCTTGCCGTTATCTGTCTGATCAGGAAAAGGAAAGTGTTGATTAATCATATTCCCCTTAATAGAGATTCCAAATGTACTATGTTTGAATGAGCAATTTTCAAATAATTCAAACATACCAACATACATTTAATATCTAGTTGACTATGAGAATAACCCAATACCTTTCTTTGATGAGTCAAAAGTCATTTTAGGGTCCTATTACATTACAGGTTTATCAATATAGACATTGTAAATTAGACTCACAGGAATAACTACTAAGAAATCTATTGTTGGACCGCAGAATGATTATTACACTGTCACAACACATTTTGAACTACATATTCTAGGTACAAAGACCATTGGAGACCATCATGCTATGCTTTAACTGTATCCCACAATTGTAAAAAAAAAAAAAAAAAAAAGATGATGTGCTTGTTTAGCTTTCAAGTTATAAACTAGTGGGTCAGTATGTATGACTTAAGAATAACTGAGGAAAAAAGTGGGCAGTACGAGGAAACAAATGAAAAAACATGATAGGTCGGTGATGAGTATGATGTGTACCTATCCCTTCTGCTCCATGAAAATCGTTGTCAATGAGAACCTCCTTCATTAGCATCTTTGCTCACAAAAGAAGACAAGGTTGTTCTGATATATTTCCTCTGAACAACTACAACTCACTTTATGAATACATCTGACATGCACTCAGTATCATTGCAGCACTCACCCTACCTTGTTGTCAAGGAAACAGACATCACCATCACTTAGGAAGTAGTGAAAAGAAATCTGTAAAAGAACAGAAGTGTATTGTATATTGCAGGGTAAGAGTTCCTTTCTCTGAAAGAGAATTTGATAAGTTTCCCATTTTAATGAATTGAACCCAAACTCACTGCAAAGCATAAAATCTTAGCATGATAGATAAGATGCTATAAACAATGCTCACTGATGGCAGAATAACAACACGGGTGAATTGGCTTTATATTTACAGATAGTATACAGAGTATACTCATTATACCCAACATAAGGTATGCCATGTCCACATCCGAAAATTATTAAACTGGTTTAATTTAGTGAATTAGCTACTTTAAAAAAAATAACAACTATAAACCAGTATATAAGCAGTTGACTTAATGCAATTAATTCATTTCAAGTTGTAAATTCATTTGCTTGGGAGATGTATTTTTGTTAAAGTCAACGTACTGAAATGATTAAGAACTTGTCTTCTAATTTAAATAGCCTTGTAATCAAACTGCAGCTTATTTAAAAAGGAAGAGAAAAGGATGGCACTTTCAGAGGGTTTTAAATGAGAATAATGAAGGGATTATTTAGAGAGGTATGGGAAAGTAGAAGGAAACAATAAGAGATGGTGAAGAACCCCAGGACCAGAAAAAATGAAAGCCATTACTCCCCCCAAGAACTCAAAAAAATGGTATTCTCTCAGAATTTGATGAGAGTGGGAAGAACCCCAGTAGAAGCTACAGCTACCAAAGGAAGTAGACCCTCTATGCAACAAGACAGGAAGGGAGAGGGAGCGACTGTACAGTAATGAAAAGTAATACCATTTCTCTCTTCTTTCACCACCAAGCTTGCTGAGCTCTCCCTTTATTTGAAGCTAATCAGAAGCCGGGGAAAAAGAGAGCCTGGATGATGCAGCGTGAATAGTTCAGCTTCCCAGAGCAAAGCAGAGTAGAAAATTGACCTAGAGAAGCAAATGGAAAATGATATCCAACATATCCCCTTATTTGTTACATTATCCAAGACATATTACTTAATCTATGTATTTGTTTCATCATCTCTAAAATACAGTTAATAATAGTATATTTCTTACAGGGACATAGTGGAAGTAGTATATGAAAATGGCGAGAATACCATCACAATTCAATAAACCTTACTGATTATTATTTCTCCAAGTCAGTTGTTTTTTTTTTTAATGAAAAATGTCAAAGTGTTCATGCCATCGGAGGTGCAGAAAGTAACTTGAGAAGTTGAACATTTAGAAGACATTCAAAACATAAAACCCTAAAATATATACAACCATGTTAACATTAAACAGAATACTAGTTTGACATTTTTTGCATTCTTCAAAAAAAATACTTTTCAAATTATAAAAGTAATTCCTTATCAGTTGTGAAATGTGTAAACACAGTCTCTAGTTTTAATCTCCCTATAGCAGAGATATCAATTTCTTTCACATTAATACGTTGGTTGGGGCCTGTAGTCTGCAGACAGAAAAAAGGGCTCCCCAAAGATGTCCATGTCCTAATCCTCAGAATCTGTGAATAGGTTACCTCAGTGGCAAAAGGGATTTTCCTGATAGGATTAAGTTAAGGATTTTGAAATGAAGAGATTATCCTGGATTACATGCATGAGCTTAATGTAACCACAAGGGGCCTTAGAAGAGGAAGGCAAGAGGGTCAGAGTGAGAGAAGGAGCTGAGATGACAGAGCAGAGGTGGAGTGATTGGAGTAAGGAGCTGGGAGTCTAGGAATGCATGTAGACTCTAGAAACTGGAAAAGGCAAGGAGACTAACTTTCCCTAGAGCCTTGAGAAGGAACACAGCCAAAAAAAAAAAAAAAAAAGAAGGAACACAGCCTTGCAGACACATTAAAATTTGGGAATTTTGAACTCCAGAACTGTAAGATAATAAATTTGTGCTATTTTAAGCTACTAAATTTGTGATGATTACAGCAGAAATAAATATCTAATACAAGGTCTGTGCTAATTGTTTCTCTGTGACTTCCCAGATCCATTTTCTGTCCTTTCCCATCTTGATCTGTGCCACAGAAGGCTTTTAGCTGAGATCATGAATGGGGAGGTACGGGCAGGCAATGGGAAGCCTAGAAGAGAAAGGCTAGAGTATTTATCCCTATCAGACCCACCATCACTGCCCTTTTGAACATAGGCATCCTCGCTTCCCCAGTTTCCAGAATCCAAGGCATATATAGGGATGATAACAACTTCCCACTGTTGTTAGCCCCAAATGCTTTACTGCCCTGTTGGTTCCCTTAACACTACTCCTACCCACACTTCCCTAAGTAGTCCCTTCATTAATACTCTCGTTAAGCCCTTTGAATGTGCCATTTCATTGCTGTCAATACACTGTCCAATTCAACACAGAAGATCTTTTCCATAACTATTCATCTAAGATTCCCTGAACTGTGGGGCGCCTGAGTGGCTTTGTCCATTGAGCATCCGATTCTTGATTTCAGCTCAGGTCTGGATCTCTGGGTCGTGGGGTCCAGCCCCACATCTCTCCCTCTCCCCTTGCCCTTCCCCCTGCTTGCACGCATGCTCTCTATATCTCTCTCTCAAATAAATAAATAAATAAATAAGTCTTTTTCTTTTTCTAAAAGGACTCAATTAATTGAGTCTTAAATTGTTCTTGAGGTGCTCTGAAGGAATCCCAACCATAAGAGTATTTGACAGTACAACAGTCTATCAGTAATTAAAATTTGAATTTGTTCATCTTTCGAATTGAATTATAACATCTGTCCCCACTATAGAGAAACCAAATCCTCACCTATTAAGACACACACACACACACACACACACACACTTATAGTGGTTATTCATATTTACATATAAGAAATAACATTTACAAAAAATGTCACAAAAACAGCTTCAAAGAGGAAAAAAAATGTGTTTTAGCCAATTCTAAAATTAATTGGCAAAGGCAGAAAGAAGAATAGAGATACTTTTCATGAGGTAATACAATTCACTGCAATACTGAAGGTCAATTAGATGTAACAGATCATTACAGGAATAAATAAATGGTGAGTAGAATTTAATTTTAAAAAATGTGTGTGCCCATCAGGAGCACATTTGTTTTTATTTATAGTCTGTTAAACCTATTACCATGGCTGTTTTTAGAAACCATATCAATGCAATGCCAAATATCTGGACTGATCAAAAATATTTAGATAATCTTCAGGAGATATGCTATAATATAGAAAATAAATATCCAATGATAGATATCCAAAATAGATTCATCACTTTACATCTGGCTCTTTTATACTGTGTGGGTATAGATGGATCAACTTAATTATGCCCAAGTAAGAGCTGGGCCAAAGTTGCCAACAGATGGAACTTTCTTCTTTATGTACTTAAATCACAAACATTCACATTTTATTGAATTTGATAAATTAGGTAAAGTAATAAAATGGCATAATTTTTACCAGTCCCCTCAAATTGGTTAAATGACTGTACTTCATGCAAATCTTGAAGGTCTTTCTCCATCTTATAAGTAATCAAACCCTACAGATTAATTTTTGCTACAAGCAGATGATGAAAGATTCTGGGAAATAAAGCTGAAGTTCCCCAAAAGTGGGCTTGAGATTTTTCACATCAGTTAAAATGGGTTTTGGTTCCCCTTTTGCTATAGATTCTACCTCTTCTCACTGTGTCCGTGGATGAATGTCACAAAGGACAGAGGACTGGGGATGGCTCAATGGGTACTACTGTCCCTGGACATGCCACCAAGAGTCTTACATATAAAGACATGATAATATCAGTTCTATATTCTCACTGAAACAAAGATCCAAGAATAAGGTTTCACTCTCTAGATAACGTATATTTTAAAAATGCTTCAAATCAAAGCACTGTAAAAATAAAACTAGTTAAATATACACATTAAGATGATAATTTTAGCACTTCTTTTATCTCTAAAATAGGTTCCTATCTCTAAGACACATTAAGAACAGACAAGATTTATGCTCATGTTGTCTGTGTTAAACACTTGTTTGAACTACACTGAGTTGCCTTCATTAGACTTACTGGTATTTGTTAGTAAAACATGCGTGCTTGAAGTACATGTGTATGTGTAAATACCTGCATTTCCAAGGTCAATTTAACATTTTTACACAGTATTGTAATGAATAATTTATATTTGTTTAAGAGAACTAAGAAGAAATTCTAGTTGATATATATGATAATTAGTCTGTCTTTGTTATAAGGTATTCGTTTCTGTTTAACTTGATGTATATTGTTATTATATGCATCAAGTCCAAGTTATAATGTGATATTTCATCACACATTACATCATGCATAGTATTTATAAGATATATACACAATATTAATGAATAAGTGCTCACATTGGAATTTATTAGCATATTACATATGAATACATAATGTATACATATATATGTACACATACATAATGTACATATATATATATATATACAACTACATGTATACATATATATACATACATATATATGGCTTGCCTGGCATATCTAAGAAAAAATAAAGCTATATATTTCTACATGGCTACAAAAATATAATAATCATCAACAAATTATTAACTAGCAATTAAGTCCTTAGTGTACTTCCCATTCTTAAGTCTTTTGTTGTTTAAACAGAAACAGATCTACTATATCCTTCCTAATGCTACTACTATCGCTACCACCAATGATAATAATTATAGTAATAATAGTAATGATAATAATAATGCTATCATTACTGCTATCACTACAGTGTCTATAGAATCAATCTGCTTGGTATTTACGAATTATTTTCACATCACTTATCTTAGTTTTTACACATCAACCTTGTGATGTTGGAATATACTCTTTAATATGAGAGATATAGAGGTATGCAGGTATGTAGGTGCTAGAATAGGAAGGTTAGACATATTTGTCTCATACATCTCTTGCAACTAAGACTTGCACCTTACCTTTTCTATGAGTAGACTTTCCATGGATGATATCTGAAGCAGATATCTTCAACATGCATTTTCTGAGTTGGTACTTGAAAACCAACCAAACCTCAGCTGGTGTGGGGCTGCCTCAACCCACCAGAGGCAACAATTGAGGGCAATGAGTGTACATCAGTGGCCAAATAGGAATAAGGAAAAAAACTAGAATGGACAAACCAAGGTTGGGAGAATGTGTGATAATCCAGATCACCTTATTGGGCACTTGAGCTCATTCAGAACCAGCATAGGCATCCAAATGACTCTTACAGAGTTCAGGGATTGGCAGGATATCTCCTCAAACATCCTGGCAACAGTACCATGAAATGCAGAAGGTGCTAAAAATCACTTGGTTCATCATGGTACCTTCTCAAGAGGCAGCGATGCCATTCCCTTTCTCTTTGATTCAGCAGGTGACCTGGATATGAAGCAACGTTTCAGTTTACAGATTGCAGGAGGCACGTGTATAGAACACTTGGCAAGATCAAGGACCAAGAAGCTGAATAATGAATTTGGTGCCCTTTTGGCTGCTAAGCTGATCGATGGTAATTGCTTACTCACCTCAAGCAAAGACTTGATGTAAATGCATGTTCTATGGCACCTTTCCGGGAGTTATGGAAAGAAGGCTCAGTATTGTGCTTACATTACACCTTTTTCAGGAACATCAAACGGAAAGATTTGTGGAAGAGTTCATCCTTTGAATACTGAAATTCAATTCGAACACTCAAAGATAACTTTCACTTTCTGAGTTTTTCCCCAAGAAATTACAAATTATCCTTACTAATTTAGACAAGCAATCCACATTTCCTTTCAGGTAACTTGTGTAATTACTTTGTAGAGAAGGTTTATAAGCCTTGAAAGACTAGAATTGTGAGAAATGCACAATATTCCAGCTAGAACTTTAGAATAAATTTGGAAAGGGCCACTTTCTCTAATAGAATGATGAGAGAACAGAATGGTTGTTCGACCAGTGGGTAGAATCTCACTTTCTCCAACTTTGGGGAGATCATTATAGACTAGACCTATTTTGGGCCAAGGACATTTTGATGAGTAGATAAGAAGCGCATCTCTGTAAATCCTAGAGGAGAGTTGAACTGTTCTTCATTTTGTCTCAGTTGGAAGTATTTATTTGCCCACCCAAAAAGCTTCCCAAAATATAGCTTATGAGATTATTTAAAAACATAAATATTTAGAAGGACACAACATACTCAACATATTTTTAGAAAATGTTGTTGATATTAGCAGCAGCAGCTAGTTGTTTATTTCATACAATTTTGAAACAAAGACGAATCAAGATAAACCCTACAAGTTCTCAGTAATATACTGATTCAAGATGTGATAGTGAATAATGCTTTCTCTCAATGGAGGAGATATAGTTAGATGTTACATATTATGTATTATAAACATGTCTGTAGATAACTTTAGAGCAATGCTTTCTCTTAAAATGTATATAAATATATATGATATATAGTTCACGTATATGAATATCACATGTATTTCATATATGTATGTATGTGTGGTGTGTGTGCACATCCCACCAACATAGGCCACCTCAAACAACATGGAAATATCTTGAAATGAAATCTAGAATTATTAACTACATTATATTCCTACATACATGATTATGTATGTAATGGACTGACTAAAGATCCTCTATCCCTGATTCAATGCAATATATTACCTCATTTGTGTCTCTCTTTTTCTCTCACTAGAGAGATTCTCTGGGAGAAAGAATAAAGCAGCCGTTGACATCCTAGAACTTGGTCTGACACTTACAACCGGGCCTCAGTATTGCTAGTTCTTAGGAGCTGGCCTGGCCCTCCCAGCTAAGACTCAGTTTTTTCCTATTTGACTGACCAAAACAATCTCACAGAATATCAACACGAGGCAAGATTTCTCTGTTACTGTAAAGAAAAAGATCACTTCATAATTTCATTTAAGCACAGCTCACTGCACAAACCACAGAAATATCAAACATCTCCTGGCTAATTTAAGTGATTGCTGCTTCCTTACAGCTTTATTGTCCTTCTAGTCTTCCCTCCTTCTAGAAAAGACTAATTAGGATACCCAATTATCTATTTTTCCCTACTTCCTGATAGCACCTAATCCAGAGCAAGCAAGCCTCCATTTCCTTGACCTCCCTTACCAAAATCACCAAACCAAGGTACGAATCCTCTAAATCCCTTCTACCACCATTTTACTAACACACTACACAGTTCCCCATGGTGTGTAGTCTCTCTTGCTGCAATGAACAATAAACGCAGACTGTTCAACTACAGGTGAATTCAGAGTGGTCTATTGGATGGAAGGCATTAACATATGTGAACATTTTATGACAATATCATGTATTGTGTGAGTCTATTTTTAATAAATATAGATATATATGTAGAGATATATAATTACATATTTATTATATATATATATGAGGGCTTGTATTTTTGACTCTCTTGTTTAAATTTACATGTTTAATTAACATGTTTTTGTATTAATTTTGAAATTACTTTTTTAAAACTTATTCTTTTATATATTTTCCTTTACATCTCCAGATATTGTTAACAGTTAGGAATTGTATTTGGTTACAAGCAATAGAGATGTCCCTGTCTATTTGGCCAAAGCAATGAGAGGTTAGTTCTCCGAATGGAAAGGAAGCCCACGGGTTGATAGCTGTGGTAAGTAGAATTCTAAGATGACCTCCAAGCTTCTCACCGCCAGCTACACATGCCTTTTGAGTGTGGAAAAGACCAGGTATATGATGGGATGTCACTCCCATCATTAGCATATCGTATGTGGCAAAAGTGAAAGGACTTTACAGATACAGTAATTAAGGTCCCAAATTGGTTGTTTTTTTAGTTAATCAAAAGGGAGATTATCCTGGATCAACTGACTTCATCAAGCAAAGGCCGTTAAAAGAGGGAATGGGCTCTTTCTGAAGAGAGTTTCTTCCACTGGCTTTGAAGAAACTAACAGCTACCTCGTACACTGTGGAGATGGCCACAGAGAGAGGTCCTCAACTACATGCTGAGAGTAGTCCCAGGGCAACAGCTAGCATGAAAATGGGGACCTCAGTCTGTAACAAGTGCAAGGAAATAAATTATGTGAATATCCTGAGTGATCTCAGAAGCTGATTCTTTCTCCATTCAAGGCTCTTAATGAAAATGCTGGCTGGCTGCTACCGTGACTGAAACCTTGTGAGACCTAGAGTAAAGGACTCATGCCCAGGCTCATGATCCAAGGAAACTGTGAGATAATAGATAGGTGTTTCAAGCTGATAGACTTGCGGTAATTTTTATGCAGCAATAGATAATACAACAGTTTAGAAATGATATAATGGCTCTTAGAAAATAATCAGAGATCTGGGCAACCCTTCCCTCTACCAGTTCTGCATAGCTTCTTCCTCAAGGTTATCCCAAAACATAAGATGGCTGTTGGACCTCTGGCCACAGGTTCTAATCAAGGAGAGAAAATAATAGGAGCAAGGGAGGTACATGCTAGTTGTCTGTTGCCCTTTTAGTTTTCCCAGAAGACTGACACATAAACCTCCACTTCTACCTTATTGGCCATGCCTATCTACAAGAGAAGCTAGAAAATAAAGTATTGTAGCTGGAAATATCTAATAAGAAAGCAAACAAAAACAATTCTCTTAGCAAGAAGAAGATGGTTGAAAGGGACAAGGACATTTGGTGAGTAAACAGCACTCTCTTCCACAAAGAGAAAAACAAAGGAAAAACACATTTCCTGACATCAGTCTTTCAATGTCCTTTTTTCTGCTTTGAAAGTTTGCAGGTAGGAGAGAATTTTCTGAGCAGAATGCCTATAGAAACACAGAAGCATATTAAAAAGCAAGCTTCTGATCAGAGTACAAAGAAAGATTTCTAATCAACACTAATGTTCTAGATCTCGTTCCATCTCTTCTGCCTAACTCTTCCCCGTCTTTAACAGACATTTGTTCACCCACTGGATTCATGTCCTATGCTGTGGAAAGACCCACAAAAATGAGCGGTTGCCTGATCCTTCCTCGATCAGGATTTTTTTGTTTTTTGTTTTTTTTAAAGATTTTGTTTATTTATTTATTTGACAGACAGAGATCACAAGTAGGCAGAGAGGCAGGCAGGCAGAGAGAGAGAGGAGGAAGCAGGCTCCCCACTGAGCAGAGAACCCGATGTGGGGCTCGATCCCAGGACTCTGGGATCATGACCTGAGCCGAAGGCAGAGGCTTTAACCCACAGAGCCACCCAGGCGCCCCTCGATCATTAACTCCAAATCCAAAACATGAAGAGAAATAAGCCTTCTATTTAAGCACTATCACATTTAAATCACTTCCCTTTACCCTTCTCCCTGCCTCACAGCCAACACACAGGCTAGCGTGTTGAGGAATGATTACAGACAGAACCAACATGACTACTTGAAGATCAGATAGAAAGGCCACTTCACAGCAACTTAAGTTGACAAGGAGAAAGAATGAGCTAGGGGCATGCTGGAGATCGATCCACAGTGAACAGAAAGAGGAAGGTGGCTGGGAAGCCCCAGGCTGCAGCCCGGTATTGGAGGCAACGCCCAAAGCATATGAAGAGCTCACACATAAATCAGGCAGACTCTAGGACCCACTGGGTGACAGAACAGAGTGTTTAGGAACCAGCCACTGACATCTGAGGAAGTTCAGCCAAAGGCAGCAGGACTCCAGCAGTCTGGCTGGGAGACCATTTGATAGTTCATTAAAGATCTGCAGAAAGTCGACGGTTGATAGTAATGGTGTAGAAGTATACTCGTTCCTGAAAAACTTAAAGAGTTTTGGGGCGCCTGCGTGGCTTAATAGATTAAGCCTCTGCCTTCGGCTCAGGTCATGGTCTCAGGGCCCTGGGATCAAGCCCTACATCGGGTTCTCTGCTCAGCGGGGAGCCTGCTTCCTTCTCTCTCTCTGCCTGCTTCTCTGCCTACTTGTGATCTCTCTCTCTCTCTCTCTCTCTCTCTGTTAAATAAATAAATAAAATATTTTTTAAATAAAAAAACAAACAAACAAACAAAAAACCTTAAGAGTTCTGAAGATGGTAGACAGACCTATGCCTAAACAAGTGAAAATGACATCATAAAAAATTACCCCCAGAGCACTAGAAATTAGAGAATAATTTGACTTTGGGGAAAGCAGGATATTTGAGATGCCTTTTTGAAAATGTATCCTGGGATCCCTAACACTGATACTACCGGAGGACAGAAAAGTGCTTAAAATTATAGGATTAGGTCACAGAAATCTCAAATTAGTGTTCTCGAGCAACAACTGACAAAACACTGGTCAGGCCAATGGTTGAGGTAAGTTTCTTCTCTCTTTCAAATGCTTCATTTTATCACATACAAGGTTGTACATTTGCCCTTTGCCCTATCACCTCCCTATAGAAAGTATATAACAATGATATTAATCATAGTAACTATAATAAAGAAAAAGGTGGGATGCCTGGTGGCTCAGGTTAAGCAGTTAAGCATCTTCAGCTCAGGTCATGATTTCAGGGTCCTGAGATCAAGCCCCCTAACCCCTACCACTCTGTCAGACTTAGCTCTCACCTCGGAGTCTGCTTGTCCCTCTCCCTCTGTTCCTCTACCTCCTCTCTCCCCATCTCTTTCATAAATAAATAAAATCTTAAAAAAAAAAAAAACAGTAAGACAATGCAATGATCAGTTTCTTCCTTTCTTGGCGTCTACTTTTATTAGCTTTATTGAAGTATAATTGACATATGATAAATTATACATATTTAAAGTGTATGATTTGGGGTACCTGGGTGGCTCAGTCATTATGTGTCTGCCCTTGGCTGAGGTCATGATCCTGGGGTCCTGGGATCAAGCCCCACATTGGACTCCCTGCTCAGCGGGGAGCCTGCTTCTCCCCCACCCCCTCCTCCTGCTTGTATTCCTTCTCTCACTGTCTCTCTATCTGTCAAATAAATAAATAAAATCTTTAAGTAAGTAAGCAAATAAAGTGTATGATTTGATAAACTTTGATACACACACACACACACATATATATATCTTTATCTGTGAAACTATCACCTCAGTCAAGATAATGAAACTCCAAAAGATACATCACTTCTAAAAGTTTCCCAATGCCCCTTTGCAATTCCTCCCTTCTGCCTCTCCCTGTCACCAACCCCCATCCCCAAGCCCTGGTGGATCCATCACTCTACATTAATTTGTGTATTTCCGAGAATTTTATATAAATGCAATCACACAGTGTGTGAATTGTTGGTCTTACTTTTTCCACTTAACATATTTGAGTTTCCTCCGAAGGATACCACATATCAATAGTTCATTTCTTTTCAGTGTTAAGTGGTATATCATTGTAAGTCACTTGTTTTTAGGTCTATCATTTTTGTTTCCTTTTTAACATCCTTCTTTTTTTCTTTCTTATTGTCAGCACAGCATGCTTATTATAAAAAAAAAAAAACTTTCACAATTGTACAAAAGGATAAAGAAACGGAAAAATCACAAACAGAAAGCCTCGGTATTTAAGTTAAAAAGAAACAACCAAAATGAAACACAAGTACCTGAAGACTAAAGAGCCTTTATCAGTGTCAAGAAGTAAGTCTTTACCAGTTGGTTGGTGCACCTTGATGGAACCGAGGGATGCTACCGCGCTTGGGGTGCCCTTGCTGAAAGCCCTGTAAACTGCACTCTGTGCGGCTACCTACATGGTCTTCCAAAGGCTGTTATGTAACATGTTTTGCTTATACAAAAGGTGTATCAATGAGGAGAGATTGTGAAATAAGGCAAGATGCTACATCTAAGAAACATAAGGGGTATACATTAAAAAAGAAAAGTCCTGGAGATCCACAGGCTAAGGACAACCAATAATCTTCATAAATGGGTACTACCTCCAAAGTTTATGGTCTGAGCCAAGAGAAGGAAGGCAATTTGATTACCACGTATTATCAGGAACTTTTCTACTGTTGAACCGCAACTAATTTCCCCTTTTTTAACATTAAAAATCCTTACGCGTTCCCCCATTGATCAGGATATACACTCAGCAGCTGCTTCTTTTAGCCTAGCAAAGATCAACCTGACCTTGGCCCATCGGTTTATACTTTGAAGAGTGTACTTTATGAAACATGTGACTAGAGAAGTATTCATGCTTGGCAGAATTTGCTGTCTCCTTTGCTCAGTATTTTACCATGATTAATCCCCATCCATCTCTCTCCGCTGCTGCCGCTACCAATGCACTCAGTCTCATATTTCTTCTCTATAGCAGACGCCTTTCAAATGTTGTTGGATTCTGGCTGGGTGTGACCTTTTATGGGGCACTGCTGCCTCCTATCAGGCTTTTATGGGCCTGTTGGTTTGTGCACATGTGCAGACATTCTGACCCTGTGACCTCCAGAATAGATTCTATGAGAACAACTGTATCTGACCTTTTCAACATTTGGGACACCCAAACTCTCTCAAGTGCATGGGTGCGAAGAATGCTCCCTGGTGGTTTTGGCTTACATTCTTCTCACGTCAGAAGAAACAGTCTGGGAGAATGTGAAGCCAGGTCAAAAATGCTAACAGAACAGCGATGTCGCTGGCAGCCCTTCAAGCTGCCCGGTATGAATCTGAGCATAAGGCAGTGTTTTTACATCTTTCGGTTTTTATTGTGGTTTCAGTGAGCATTCGTATATTCCAAATATACTAATTACATTTTCTGGTATAATCTAGTCTATAGAGAAAGCAATGGCTAGCAAAAAATCTAGAGAACTTTGAAGTCGCTTTTTAAAATTCCTTCTCAGATCTAATCCTTTCTCTTTTCTGAGTCCTGAATCCTATTGCTAAATGAGCCTACTTTATATATACGTTTTTTAAATGTAGTAATCCATTTTATGGTATTTCCAGCACTTTTGATTTAAATGTTCTGTGCTGTCACAGCTTACCAACAGTGAGCTTACTTTCATAAACACTCTAGTATATGTTTACGGATACAAAACAACTTTTAAAAATTGTCAGTCTACTTCTCAAAAAAAAAAAAAAAAAAGAAAGAAACCTCTTAAATTGGAGTTTTTAAAGTTTTAAATGCCAGATTATATATTTAAAAAAAAAACTATATAAAACGTGCTTTTTCCCAGTCTTCATCTACTTTCTCAACTTCCCTCTGCTAATAAGGATCTGGGTTTTGCTCTTAAATGCACAGTGTATCAGGATGAACTGGGTCACTGAGGCCTGTTCCTTTCCTTTGTTTCTCTTGACATTGACCTCACTCTTCTTTTTCCTCAATGAGCTTTCTCTTTCTCTCTCCGAAACTGAATACTTTTCTCCTCTTAGTCTAACAGCCATTTTCATCCTCTTTTTTGATGGCTGATAAAGTCAGGTACACCCGATTCTTCCTCTACCATTGTGTTCAAAAAGAGGGATTTCTCATCCAATCACCTTTCAGATTTCATTTTGAGATCTGTACTCATGTTTCTTCCTCACTGCTGGCATAATTCAAAAGAATATATTTGCCCTGGCCCAGCACACCAAAGTCACATCAGCACTTCTGCAATGGCTCAAGTACAGGATTATGGAGGGGCACATCATGTACACTTGGGACAGCTAAACCAACATCTCAGGATTGGAAGGAATACACCATCAAGACCTAAAAGATATGATTTTTATTTTTCATGTACTATACAAGAATCCAAAGCCAGTGTAACTATATACAGTGCTTCTCATCACTATCACCAATGGTTTGTGAGGCTCATAAAAAGAAGCGTCTATAACAAATTCTAAGACAAGGCCAAGAAGATGAAATAGCACATTGTACCACATTCTGAAGTGAGATATAAAATAATTTGGGTCTAGATATTTAAGTGAAAGTCAGCAGGATGCTAGTTACGGGTAATAATATAATTTCTGATTTAGCATTACAGTTCAAGATGCAGTAATCTTTCTAGGCTATTACGTGTATCTAGGGAGTAGGGAAAGGATTCTTAAAATATGGCAAAATATCAATTTAGCTACATTCAAGTGAGACCCTACATCATATAATAATAGTTCAATGTTTTTATAACTAGATTGAACACTCTGATAGGAGAGTGGATAGCTACATATTTGTTACACATATGAATCTTATTATTATTATTATATTTTGATAATAAGCTCTAGTCATTACAGAAGTTTACACTTGCTCTTTCACTTTATATTAATTTCTTGTAAAGTATGATGGGGTGATATTATCTCGTTATACAGTCATATTAACTTTAATATACTTAATGTATAATAATTAACTTTAATATATACATTTAAATAAAGATGAGCACAATATTGTCAAAGCACCAAAGTTAATTATAGTAATTTCTTAGGCATTATGGATGACTCTTTCAGATTTTATTTCTTGCTGATAGGATGTGATTAAAGATTTCAGAACAGTTAAGTGATAAAATACAAATTTTAAGTGCACAGCTAAAAAAAATGAGATTGTGCAAAACAGGATGGTATTAATCTGTAGCAACCTAGTTTTGTATCATCATATTTGATGGGATTTCTGTTCTCGAAGTTTTGGCTTTTGTTCTCTATAGGAACACCTCTGAATATCGATTTTAAGCCTGCTAATTATTTTCTTGGACAGAGGGTGTTATGTGTATAAAAGATAGCATTTCAAACTTTTCTTTATGGCATTAATTTACAACGTAAAAATGATGTTACATTAGCATATAACATATAACTTATACATAAAATATGATGTGCTATACACTTTTGATATCTTTCATATAGATGTGTGTGAGATATATACAATTCATAAACAAAGCCAGTTAAAACAGACCTCTATTACCATTATTATATTTTCACTTACTTTTTTTTTGTTTTTCTTTTTTTGGATCTAATTTTGTACAGTGGAGGCACTGCAGATAAAAGTCAACAATAGACAACTGAGAAAAGGCGTCAAGGTAATTGTTACGTCTTGGCTGGTGAACTCTTAAATCAACAAAGCAGCCAGTCTCTCTGCTAATCAGCCCAGGCGGGTCCCCCGGCTGACAGTTGAGCTCAGAAGTGAATCTGCGCTGCGGGGTTTCTCTCTTGTTTTCCAATTCAACGTTTGCAACACAAAGTGAATAGAATAAACTTGGGGGGGGGGTGGAATGGCAACTAATACTTTGGGCTGTCTATATTTTGAGGACGATATTAAGAAATAAACTATTCTTTTAAAATATTACGTACTAATAACTATAATGCCATTTCCCGATGCCGCCAACAAGGCGAATGCAGAGGGAATGCTGTCCTCACAATTTTCTGGAACGTAGGCACTCAGAGAAAGTTGAGCCTCTGGAGATGGCATAAAGAGGTAATTTGACAGAGTTTGAAGCAATTAAAATGGTACCTTGATTCTTTCATTTCCACACGTGTATTCATTTTGGGGAAACCCGGCATACTGAAGCACGAGCGGAGATGGGAGCAACCTAAGACTGAAAGCTTAACCTTCCCAGGGGGTTTCATCTCTGAGGCCACAGCCGGAGGTAGAGCTTTCTTTCTCCACTCTTCGCCTTTAGGAGATTGGAAGGTCCCCAGGCAGACAGCCTCCAGGTGGCACACAGGGACTCCTCCTCTTTTAGTGACCGGAGCCTCGGGCGGCAGGATTCATTCACTTTTGTTTTCACGTCCCCACCTGGGTCCACCAAAACTCGTCGGAGGCCAGCCCGGGCTCTGGTCCCAAACGTGGATGGCAAGGAAATTCACACTAAGGAACTGAGTGGCTCTCCAGGGGCTGCGCTCGCCAGCCTAGGAAGGAGACTGGTCGGCGTGTCGTTGATTTTCTCCTATAGCCTAGCAGGAGGAGAGAGGGCAAGGGGTTTAGATTCAGTTCGCTTTTTCCCCTTTTGTCAATGGGAAGATGGAAACGAAAAATGCCCTGGAGCGCAGAACACTGGGGGGTCGGGCGGGGGTGAGGGTCCAGCTAGAAGAAGATTGGTAAATGGGAAATCCTGGAGGGAGGAGGCCCAGGAGATCCGGAGGGGGCGGGGGTTGCGTCTCTTTGTTTCACGCTTCTCTTATCCCGGGACCTCTGCTAGGCTAAATTTCTAGAGACATATGTGCTTGAACACGGAAGGGTGTGGGTTCTTGGAAATACTAGAAACTTGATCGCAGGACTAGCCCGCAAAGAACTGTACGACAGGAGCTTCTGGGCCCCGGCTGGGAGGCTACCTGGGATAGGGAAGTTGACCTCCGCGCCGCGCAGCTGCGCGGGTGGGAAGGGTAGGCGTTCTTGACCCTTTCCGGAGCAAGTTATTAACTCGGTTGAGTTGATCAAATGACATTCTTTCTGGAAGGAGTCGTCTCCAGAGCCCCTTTTCTTGGTATTTAGCAGGTAGAATAGCAGGGCAAATCCGTCTCTCAACCTGAAGTCTCAAAGAATTGATGAGTTTTCTTAAGAGACAGGATCCGGAGGCAAAGATAATTCTAAACACATACCAGCCCAGAGCTCCATCCTTTCATTCACGTCAGCGGAGTCGAAGCAGACGGCAACCTTCAAATTTTTCGCTAAAATCTTATCTCTCGAATTGATCAACCACTTAGTAAGATTTGAAGATTTTTCTCCAGCCCCGAATCCACCTTCTCTTCCACTCAGAATCTCCCTGCAGATGCCACCAATGATTGCCCCTCCCCTTAAAAACAGCCCCTACCAACACATCTCTCAGCTACACTAAACAGCCCTGACACACAGTTCAGCCACCAGTTTAATTCACAGAAAGTAGCTCTAACTCTTGTTATCGCCTTCGCAACCCACCCGAGGACTCCAGCCCAGGACACCTTACTATGAGGCTGCTTTTTGAGCGCTGAATTCTGAGATCAAGGGAAGGTTATTTGAGGCATCCTGATAGATTTCCGGGCTTCCAATTCCCTCCCTCGCTTGGCTGGTAATTTTCTGCTGCTCCTCCTTCTCCTCCTCCTCCTCCTCTTGACCTCCTCCAAGGTACCCTCGCCTCCCCTCCTCCACTCCTTCCCAGTAAACCTCCAGCGGGCGGTGGAAATCAAGCCTTTGGCGCTAAACTCAAAGCTGCCCTTCGGACAAAATTGTAGTGGGGGGAAAGGGTGTCATTTCTTTCAGAAAGAATGTCATTTGATCAACTAGACCGAGTTAACTTGCTCCCGGTTTCCTGAAAGCTCGGGTGAGCCCGTGGGTGTTTTGCTAGATTCAGTGCAGATATGTTAGCTTTCAGCGGAATCGTCCAGGACTTGGGAGATAAAGCTTTTGCTTCTCTCCAGACTCCCAACTACCCTCCACGAGAATTCGATACATTTAATGAAAGCTTTGCCAGATGTAGGTTTCAGCGCGTCCTTGGGCCAGAACCTCCCAGAAGGCACATTGCACTCAACTGGCTCCAACCTGGGCTCCACACACAACTCTGGTCCAGTTAAAAATTACCTGTGCCTAGTCACTTACAGTTCCAAAGAGGTAACAAAAACAAACACCCTCCCCCCACAAAAAAGGGAAGAAGATTTCACCTGACACTACCAGCTGCTTCTGTGTGATGAGAACACTTCCAGAGGCAAAATTTTAAATGAAGGGTGCAAATTTCTGTCCTCAATTGGTCGAACTCCTCCCTGCAATGAACAGCGAACCTCACATGCTCAAGACTGAACTGAGGTTTGTGGCTTCCTCGCTGCCGGCAGCGTGGAATTCTATCTGGGCTTGTAACCGAGCAGCAGACCGCACATGAACGCTACCTCCCCTGCTGCCTCTGCCAGTAAAGAATATCGGGAACACTGGTGACAGAAACAGTTACCTGAACCCAGAAACGTAGGCTAACAAGTTCAGCCTGCAGAAGAAGATTCTTGCTAATTCACCCAGATTGTTTTAACTGGTTAATAAAGCAACTGACACTCAACAGAACCACATTCACAGCAGGAGTCCTAGTCAATAAAATGAGAATCACAACTGAAGGTTTGTTGTTGTTGTTAACAACTGCCTTTATTATTATCATTGCTTGGTATTTTTTTAATGGACAATTAAAGGAAAGAGAGACAATCGTGTCAAACCCAATGGTACAGAAAGATCTCTTCCCTTTTCCTCTGAAATTAGTCTTGATTCATCCTCAGTAAGCCACCACCTAAAACAATTGCAAGAAGGGCAAATTGGCTCTAAACACCCATACTTTCATTCTGGGTGGAATATAAATGGCTAATCATTACCCCCTTTAAACGCACATAATTTTATCTGACCCTTGGATGTGATTTAACATACGGATGGTTATAGAGCCTTATTCTACATGATTAAGACTACACAGAAAAAGCAAAAGTGAGAAGGGGATTGGAGTACATATACACTATATTACATGCCGATTTTCTGAAGTGAATATGTTCATTTTGACCTCCAAATTACATTTTTTTAATATCAGAAAAAAATAAATCCTTCATATATATCTATTCCCCCCCCCCCGAAACTGGAAGACCAGTTGTTATTCTACTTCTTCAAACCCAGTTCTAAAGAGAGCTTTACCTCCCTGGGAATAAGTCCCAAACAAATCCATAGTTCAGAGAAAGCTGATCAAAACCCCCTTTCCTTCCCAATATTGGTTAGTGGGGAAGGAAAAGGTTTTTTTCCTTTGCTGTACATAATTTTCCAAAGAATTGACCTAAAATTCACTTATATCTGCCTGAGCTTGTTGGGGGAATAAATACATTCTAAATGTGTAATGCCACTTTTCAATTGCAATTAAAACCTATTTAGATTTCTGAAAAGTAGCCTGAGAACATATTCATTCAAGGCTCTGTATCTGGCATTAAGTTTGATCTGGAATGTTTAAATTTTAAATCAGAGAAAGGAAGTAATAGCACACAAACACATAGGCTTCAGAGCCCACCAGGAATTTTAGGTGTAATAGCTGCATTTTGGAAGGTGTGCACAAGTGTACATGCCTAGATGCCACAGCTTCAAGAGTAAGAATTTACTTAATCTCAGCATACCTTTTATATTCAGACACTGTTAAGTACATTAGGGTGGCCTGGAGGTAATAGGGACTATACTTAATAGCTACCAATATTCTTCTTCTCTCATCAATAGAGGAGCTCACAACAGGGGATTCACAGAACTGCTGCGCTGAAAGATGTATTTTTGACCTAACAGAACATGCAAAGGTCAAAATAAGTCCATTTTTGTCAGGAGAGGGGAGAGGGTCCAATTTCCCCTTCGAACACAAGAGGTCGCTCCTGTGATCAAGTACTGGGGGAAAATATTGCTAATCATGGTGTGTTGTATTCTATAAAAACATTACACAATTTTTTTTTTTACTGATACATTTCATGCATTAAATGCACATGTAGCAGGCAGCTAAGGAAAGAGGAGAATAATCTGTGGTCACATTTGAACTTTCAGAAGTGAAAAAAAATGTTTGCTCCCCTAACTTTGGTTTTGATGCAAAATGTATTAGCAGCAGACACAGAACCCTGAAGCACAACCGCCAGGGAACAACATACTGGGTTCCTTCAACTTTCTCCCCTTAACAGGGAGTATCTTCCGCATGAGTAAAGGTTTTCCTCCAAGCCACATGCCAGCTTTTCTTTTGGAATTGCTACCATCAGCAGCAATAATTCTTTGGAATAGGTTATTAGTTTAGGAAGTTTAAATACCACACTGGGTGACTGGTTTGAAGCAGAATGGATAGTGAGGGCGCTTGGTGGATCTCAAATATGTCATCAGGCTTTTGGCAGCTTCTGTTTAATTCCATGTTATAAAGGTGGCATAATGGAATTTGATTGGTTAAGATCCTCTATTTACTTTCTGGCATTATAGTAGTATCTTTTTTCTTTTTTTTTTGTAACTAGAGTCAACTTGGTTATCTGTAAGGGAAACATGCCCTTATACCAGAAAGACTTGCTTTGCTTTTTGATTACCAGCATCAGCTTTGCAACAGCAGCATGACAAAAGGCTCCCTGCATATAATACTGGAGACTAGAAACTTTAAACGAAACAGATTTTTAAGCAAAAAAATTGGATAAATTTATCAACCTATATCTATTCCAATTTTCAGTTTCACACACAGAGAGATATAATAAAAATAGAGGCATGAGATCCAGCTAAGACTCTTCCTTGAGAGAAAACAAAACAAAACAGATAACGTGTTCTCGGTAAAGCCCTGCTAGATCAGGAGAAAACTCAAATATCTTAGCCTTTTTTTTTTTTTTTTTTTTTTTTTTTTTTCCCCGCTCTGGAAAAGCATATCCACGCAAACCCAGCCACTGCGGCTAGCTGAGAGCTTATCGCTCTTATCAAGGGTTAGATCTAGCGAAAAGTACAAAGAAAGGAGTTTCCTAACACAACTGGGTTTTCTCGCGGCAGCAAGACACCGAAATTAAGCCTTCTGCTGCTTGGGTTTGTGGACCTTTTAAGAAAAAACTGGCAGTCACTTTAGATAAAGATTAGCTATTTAGAAGCTTTGGGAGGGAGACGTGTGGGTGTTCTTCGTGGCCTTTCCTGTATCTGTTTTCGGGAGGCTGTAAAAGGTGACGGGAACATGTCAGAAATTATTGAAAAAGGTTAACCACGAGTTGGAGCCAACGTTCTTCTCTTTCCAGGTTGTTTCCCGAGAGAAAATGATCAGATTAACCACACCGGTGAAGTGAAACAGGTATGTCACTGCCTTTCGGTATTAGATCCCTGCCTACGTACTCCCTTAGACTAACACATTTTTTTTTTTTTTAATTCTCTAGAGACATGGAGAGCTGTCCTTTTAATTGCCGAAACACCGCCAGCAATTGCACATGTTTGCTTAAAAACAAAGGACAGGAGACCAGCATACAGAGGAACGGGACAGGATATACATAATCGCTTTAGAAACTTTCCACTACCGCAAGATATTTCAGTCTTTGGCTTTGGGTTACTGCGCTTCTAAATTCTAGGGCTGAACTGCAAAAGCAGACCTCAAGGACTGTTAGGAGAGAGTGGTCCGCGGAGCCCACCTGGTTTTACCTGCGTCTTCCCAACCTGATTCTCCGCTAAGGCAAGAAGCGCTCTTTTCCTCCCACCCCACCCTTTTTTGAGAGGTGGTGGTAACGGGATAGTGGGGGTAGCAATAGAGAACTATTCCTGTGGGTTTATTCATCCCATTCCCGGTTCTTCTTCCCCTAGGCAGCTCCCGGCGCGCCAGGCGCGGCCAGCTCGGGAACTCCCCCTCCCCGGCAGCCAAGCCCGGCCAGGCCCGGAGCTGAGCGCTAAAGCGCGAGACCAAACCGAGCCAAAAGGCCTGTTCTAAGTCGCCCCTTTTCCAAGAACCCTAGAAGGACCTCGTCATCAGGAAGACCTACCCACCAGCCACTCGCCACCGGCGGCAGAAAAGTGCCCCGCGCGCAGCACGGCCAGCCGGATTGCGGGGACCCCAGGAGCGCAGGGCGGAGGAGCAGCGCGACGGGAGGCGAGGGCGCAGACGGCACGGCCGGCAAGGAGCAAGGGAGGGGGCAGGAGGACGAGAAGGGGAAGAAGAGGAAGGCCAAAAGCCAGAGCTGCCGGGCTGCCCGAGCTCCGGGAAAGAGCGGCCTCAGCCCGGAGCAAGTTGCCTCGGGAGCCCTAATCCTCTCCCGCGGGCTCGCCGAGCGGTCAGTGGCGCACGGCGGCGGCGAGGCTGAAATATGATAATCAGAACAGCTGCGCCGCGCGCCCCGCAGCCAATGGGCGCGGCGCTCGCCTGACGTCCCCGCGCGCTGCGTCAGACCAATGGCGATGGAGCTGAGTTGGAGCTGAGAAGTTTGAGTAAGAGATAAGGAAGAGAGGTGCCGGAGCCGCGCCGAGTCTGCCGCCGCCGCAGCGCCTCTGCTCCGCCAGCTCCGCCGGCTTAAATTGGACTCTCAGATCCGCGAGGGCGCGGCGCAGCCGGGCAGCGGCTCTCTCAGCCTTGGCAACCCCAGGGGCCACTATTTCCCACTTAGCCACAGCTCCAGCATCCTCTCTGTGGGCTGTTCACCAACTGTACAACCACCATTTCACTGTGGACATTACTCCCTCTTACAGATATGGGAGACATGGGAGATCCACCAAAAAGTAAGAGGCTCTTTTACCTTGTGGGGCTCGGTGTGCTGTTCTTGTGCGGGGGTCTCTCTCAGGCACGGGTGCCAAGGGCTCTTTAGAGTTGGAGTCATTGCCTGGAGAGAGAGAAAAGGTGGCTTTTTCTCGTGGCCGCCACGCCTGCATGCTTGCTGTCGGTTCTCATCTTCGGGAAACTGGTCGTACCTGGTGTTTTGAGTTCGCCGGTGTGCCCTCCAAAACCATAGCCTTCTGGGGCTAAGAGGTGATTTCCTCCTTGGGAATCTTGAGCTCTCCGAGAAGGTTATTCTGTTGCAAAGGTCTGCCTGTACACACAATACCCGGAGATGTGAATTAGCATTAGACTTGCAAAAGAGAACGAGTGACAACTGTATTGATGTCTGCTCTTACTAACAATATCCAGTCCTATGTGCTATTTAACAGCCTGCTTCATGGAAAATATCAGCGTTTACTTAACCCTTCTAGTCAAAACCTTTTCTTTGACTTATCCATAATCTTTCCCAATGATTACGGCAAAGAGGGAGGAGGGAGGAAAAAGAAATACAAAATGAACGGGTTTGATTGCGTGCTAGACTTAAAAATGTAGACTATTCAAAAATGCGTTTTACATATATTCCACCTCCTTTTTAAAATGAGTCAGGGTTTTGATGGCACACTTCAATTACCATCCCAAAGTGCAATACTCTTAAAACAAAAAAACAAAAACAAAAACAAAAACAAAAACAAAAAAAAAAAGAAGAAGAAGAAAGAAAGGGGGGGGGGGACTCCCAGAGTACGCCCTATAAGAGAACGACACTAAAAGTGTGTTTATCTCTGTAGGAAGTAAACGGTTAGTCAATCATGTATTTATTTTCATTTCAGAAAAACGTCTGATTTCCCTATGTGTTGGTTGCGGCAATCAAATTCACGATCAGTATATTCTGAGGGTTTCTCCGGATTTGGAATGGCATGCGGCATGTTTGAAATGTGCGGAGTGTAATCAGTATTTGGACGAGAGCTGTACGTGCTTTGTTAGAGATGGGAAAACCTACTGTAAAAGAGATTATATCAGGTACGCCATTTACATTGTTTCCTTAATTTTGTGAGATTTCCGTGTCTCTCTCTACTCTTTTCTTATTATTAGATGTGGCTTTGTCTTTTTGCGAAGTATGCCTTAGTGGGAGTCTAGTGTGCAAAAGTTACCCTTTAAGTATGTTACATAAATTATTCTGTTTATCTCACTTTTTAGGGGGCATCCCCCCACAAACTCAGTAGTGGTTTTCATAAATTGTGTGGTGTTGAAGCTTGTTTAATTGCTCTTGAAATTTGTGATGCTGAAATTATTTTCTTCTTTCATCCTTCCTCTTCCAAAACAAGCAGAAATTCAAAGATGGATAACTTGGGCTTTCTAAACTTTCTTTTGTAAAGGTTGGTTTTATTGTATCGTGCAGTGTTTTTCCCTATTCATTTATTTTTATAGTTCAGTGTTTTATTAGTAACTTACAAATTTTGTGGAGATGTCAGTGCAATAGGCAAAATAAAAGTTTGACCTAAGGATGTTTAGAAGTGCACTTTGAAAGTGCAAATAGAAATATTGCCCCATTTATTTTTAGGGTAAGAGTCCTTTCTTGGAAAATTTCAAAACCAACCCAATATTCCCTGCAAAAAGACTGGAAATTTAATCTTTTTAAATATTAACCCTTTGGTGACATCTGACTATCTTTTCTTTCTTATCTTATCTGAGCTGATGAATTAGAGCAGATCGAATTGCCCATCATCTGTCTATGAACAATTGGTATATTTAGATAATTGAACAGCTTCCTTTCTCACATTAAAATCTGGTAACTGATAAAATGAGCGAATTGCCCATATTGACAAGACTAAAACCACATAGGGGACTTTGAGGGTTTTTTTTTTTTTTTCCTTTCAGCTTATTTTGTGTCTAAACTTCATGCTTCACAAATCTCAAGTTTTCTCTGACCTGTGTATATACATATGTCAGAAATTTCATTTTCTGCCTTAGGAAGCCAGTAGAATTCCTAAAGAAAATTTTATTGTTTTAATAACAAACAGAAGAGATAACACCTTCACTATTATATTAAATGGTATCAAAATATTATATATTTTTAAAATTTCTTTAGTGGCTATTAACAAGTAATTAGCTTTTGTAAGTTATACATTTTCTGGAGCTGAGAAGTGTAGTCAAGAGTTAAGAATGTGGTCACAATTTTTACCTATTCAGTCCGGCACTTTTTCTTACTGTAAAATCATGAAATAGAGAGTATAGTCTTGATAGGTAAAGCTGAACAGTGTGTGTAAGGGTTTATTAATACTTTGTGGGGTGGGGGTGGGAAGGAAAGGAGAGTGGGAGGAAAGAGGGGAAGTGGGGAACTGGAGGAAGGGGGAGGGATTTTCCAAATTGTTTGGTCACAGGCAAGGTAAAGTCCTCCTATGAAATGGAAGATCTCACAAAAAGTAGGCGGAGGGAGGAAAAACTTTTGAATCTACCTTCTAACCTCTGACAAATGAGCCGTTTTCATTGTTTACTTGATGAGTGTGTGAACTCCGTATTCTGGAGAGGGAGCGCTCACTTTGCACCTCTAGGACTATCTTTCCTCCTGCGGAGATAGCGTTTTCCTCAATTGCATACGGACCTTCATGTAGCCAATTTCATGTACACATTTGTAGAAGGAGCCAATCGCTTTCGCCTTTTACCCTTCTCCCTCTCTCTCTCTCTCTTTCTCTCTCAGTTTTGTGCCTATGTGTGTGTGTATGTGTGTGTGTTTGTGTGTCCCCCTTCGAACTCCTATAGTTGTAAAAGCAGAACAGAGACATTATTTAGGTCTGAACACCCTGCTTTCCTTGGGGGAGTGAGGTGCCCTCCTCCCATTTTGTGTGGATCTTTTCCTCTGGTCCATTCTCTGTAGGAAAGCTCCTACTTCTGTTATTACTGATACATGGAGAGGAGGGGGGTCAGGGCAGTGCCACCTAGGTGGAACCTACAAGGATTGTCCCTTGGTAAGGAAAGGTCAGGAGTGAGGAGGACCTTAGAAGTGGGTCTTTTCATTCTTCTGGCTGGTCATGGTTCTCAAGCACACTGAAATAGAGTTAGATGCTTGAACAGCTTGAAAAAAATTGAGGGAGCAGGAGCAGATTTTAAAGATGATAAAGGAAGAATGGAGAGGAAACTTTCTGTTAACACTGTTGCCCGAGAAAAAATCTGTAGTTGGGGAAAAACTGCAACATCTTATTGTGCAGAAGGGGATCTGGAAACCCTCGGAGGTTTCATTTTGTTACTCTGCTTGCGCATCTGTGTATTTTTACAAATGAGTGGAGGGACAATCTTCTCCCCTCACCTCTCTTTCTCTTGGAAGGACTTTTTGTAGCAGTTTTAGAGACATTTCTAGCAGCAGAAATTGGGGGATAAGAAGGCAAAAGTGTGGGGCCAATGACTACCAGAGTCCCCCCTCACTCCTTTCTGCCAAGATCTGCAAGGGTAACCCCGGGACTGGGCTAGAACAGAGGTCCAGGTTTCCAGCACGTCAAACATTTTTACTTTGGGGGTGTTCTGAAGTAAGAGCTACAGTTGGTGACACAGAGGTTCATAGGAAAGAAAAACAAAAATGGGAGAGGGTAAAAGAAAGGGAGAAGAGAGAGAAACTTAATGATTTCTTTCCTCCCATTCCCAGCCAGTCGGCTAACGCTGACTTCAATGTCCCAGGGCAGTGTGGCCCTGGGTCCTCGGCAATCTTGGGCGGGGGCAGCGCCGGCTTTAAGTGATCCCCTCTGAACCCCTTTCTGTGTTTTCCCCCCGGTTCCTGCCCGGCGGCGCGCAGGTTGTACGGAATCAAATGCGCCAAGTGCAGCATCGGCTTCAGCAAGAACGACTTCGTGATGCGCGCCCGCTCCAAGGTGTACCACATCGAGTGTTTCCGCTGCGTGGCCTGCAGCCGCCAGCTCATCCCTGGGGACGAGTTCGCGCTTCGGGAGGACGGGCTCTTCTGCCGCGCGGACCACGACGTGGTGGAGAGGGCCAGCCTGGGGGCCGGAGACCCACTCAGCCCTCTGCACCCGGCGCGGCCGCTGCAAATGGCAGGTACTCCTTGCCCGGAGGGAGGCCGGCCCGGGGAGGCTGGTGCTAGGCTAGGCCAGGGCGCACCCAGTGCGCGGGTCACCGCGGCCACCTCGGTAGCCACAGGGCAGTCGCTGGGGCCGCTGCCAGCAGTTAAAATAAGTGTTCTGGGAGCAGTTTGCGCCGTACTTTGCTCTTTCGTGCACGATTCAGTGTCTCCCCAGACCCCCCTCCCCAGCACATCTGCTCCTCTGCATGTATAAATATGGGTACACATGAATGTACATCACTTGTGCATACACGTATGTACACATCCAAACAGTACTTCCAGCTCACCTTGGCCTCCAAACCGCGGCTTACCGAAAATGGGCTTCAGCTCCCGGCCAGGTATTCTTCCTGCCGCTGCCTAATTAAAGGGGTGGAGCTCTGGACCCCCAGAGCTTCCTCCTTTAACCCAGTGAAGGAAACTTAGGTGGTCCTAAGTCATTTAGCCTTTGAAATCCTCTTTCCTTGCAACTGCCCCACACTCTAAAACATTTTTAAAGTTTATTTTTATCCTTTTGTGAAAGAATGGATGTGAAAAGATACAGTCTTAATAACTGCCCGCCATTGCACAGAGCTGTAATTTAAAACTGTCAACAAGCTAATCTGCAGTAATTGCCTTTTAAAGGGAGCCTGCCTCTTTCAACCATTCGTTCCATGTGATTTGGTGAGAATTTCATCTTCAGGCCTGTCGCTGTAACACTAAATGGACCCAGTAGGTTTTGACCTGACCCTAGGGGTCCTGGAAGGTGCAGGATTTGTACCATACATTTCAGAGAGCCCTTTCCCCAAGAAGGAGAGTAGAAACAGGACAAGGCTGGCCAGGAAGAGGAGCTGCATGAGAAGGCAGACAATGTTTCCAAACCTTACTTCCCCTGAGGACTAGATCTACTCCTCAGGAATAGATCTACCTGGTGCATTTTTGAAGTATTAATTTTTACTAAACACTGGTGGTGAGGAAACAGATCTGTCCACTCTACTTTTTCAGAGGCTGTAAGACTTCTGTTCTGGAGGATATATGGCTAGCTTGCACAGGGGCAAAGCCAAAGTGGCAATTTCTGTTCTATGCAACCTGTGCTCTGCTTGTGGGGAAACACAGAAGAGGTGGAAATATTGGGAAGAAGTCAGGAGACAGAACACTTCCCAGCTATCATTTATCTAGAGCCCAGGCAGCTCAACAGTTTCAGTTTTCTTTTGCATGGGGTCAGCCCATCTCAGGAACAGCCAGGTAGATTTAGGTAGTAAGAAAATCAAGGACTGAGGTTATGGCCAAAATACTAAATTTCTTTAGCCCCTTGACACAGTTGCCCTCTCCGGACTGAAGTTCAAGGCTTTCTGGCATAATTCTCTTTGATCTTTGCATTAGAGACCTCCTGGCTGGTATAGTGTCTCTGGCTGACATTGGGGTGTTCTCCATTTCCCCTTGTACTATCTGTGCCTGTTGTCCAAGAGTCTGGAGGTGGTGGGTACTCGTGTAACCTAGGCCCAGTCTGGGTATGAGGACAGGCAAGGATGGAGGAGAAACAATGCTGAATGATGCTGCCCCTGAGACCTGAGACCTGAGCCCCTTTGCTAAGGCTGTGTTGACAAGAGCAGGGTTGGAGGCAGCGTTCTGGGCCTGAATTACTCAGCATTGGCCTCTCAGATTAGAGAGCCAGGTATTATTCTCCCGTTTGCTTCCCTGGTTGTTACCTCTGCCGTGAGGCTGCAAAGCACTGGCCATTGACCGGGAGCAGCACGGGAGGGCGAGAGATGCCTGGCCCGCGCTCACCGCGCCCCTTGCCTTGCAGCTGAGCCCATCTCCGCCCGGCAGCCAGCCCTGCGGCCCCACGTCCACAAACAGCCCGAGAAGACCACCCGCGTTCGGACTGTGCTGAACGAGAAGCAGCTCCACACCTTGCGGACCTGCTATGCCGCTAACCCCCGGCCAGACGCACTCATGAAGGAGCAACTGGTGGAGATGACGGGCCTCAGCCCCCGCGTGATCCGGGTCTGGTTTCAGAACAAGCGGTGCAAGGACAAGAAGCGGAGCATCATGATGAAGCAGCTCCAGCAGCAGCAGCCCAACGACAAAACTGTGAGTGGCCCTTGGGGGTGCGGGACCTGGGCGGGGAGCAGGGCTACGCTTAAGGTGCAAGGGGCTGCCCAGGTTGGCCTGCACGTGGGTTCCGTCCTGCTCTGGGGCAAAAGCTGGGAGCCCCTTACTGCCTCTACCCATGCCCAAGGGAGAAGCAACTGGCAAGGGCGGCTGCTGAGCCCTGAACCTCCACCCCCAGCCCACGTAGGTGGGCTTATGCCCTTCAACCTTGCCCCCACCCCACCCCGGGACCAGAATAAGTTCTGGTCCTGTTTTGCCAACATTCAGGTTGTCAGTTCCTCAAGCACCAGAGTGAGAGACTCCTCCTTGGCTCCCCATCTAATTCAGGGGTCGGTGGGTGGGTCACCCTGGCCATTGACCTCCTGGGTGTGCCCCTTGACTCTGGGCAAGGCCTGCCTTAGCACCTTCAGACAAGTGAGGTCCACCAGGGCGACCTATGACGACAGGGCACCCTCTGCTCTAGGTCAAGCCCAGGGCTCCATAGATCCATGGCAACACCCACTCCACAGGATTTCTGGTTGCGTTAAACTAAAGAGGTTCTTTTTTTTTTTTCTTTTTACCACTTTAGCCCTATTTTTAAATGCCATAAAACCCCCGCTGTCATTCAACTTGGCAGGCCAGCCAAGCCTGGGCCGGGGCACTTTTCAAGTTGGTGAGTGTGTAATAGCACACAATAGCGGCCAGACCCAAATGCTTGGGGTGGGGGTTGGCTCTGTGAAGAGAAGTGCCTGGAGAAAGTGTAACTGAAACTGCCCAGAAAACCCACCGTGTTTAGAGGCTGCAGCTTTCTACCGCTGTGATGCCATAGTCCGTGGAGGCAGATGGGAGGAGCTGGGATGAGCTAGCTGTGAACATAAACGGAAAGGAGAAAGTCAGAATAGAATTTAGTTTAATAAGGTCCAAGCAGACCGACGAGTCCCACCCACAGAAGCAGAAAAACCATATAATAAAACAAAACTGAACTCCGGCTAGTATCCATACATGCAGCAGATTAACTGAGTCAATAATGGCCACTATATAGATAAGATAATGCCAGGGCGTATTTGCTTAGCCTGTGCAGACAATGGAGGGAGGGAGTTCGGTCATTAACATGTTGGGATTGGGGGGGCCTATTCACAGAATATCCAGGGGATGACAGGAACTCCCATGGTGGCTGCCAGTCCAGAGAGACACGATGGTGGCTTACAGGCAAACCCGGTGGAAGTGCAAAGTTACCAGCCGCCTTGGAAAGTACTGAGTGACTTCGCCTTGCAGAGTGACATAGATCAGCCTGCTTTTCAGCAACTGGTAAGTGTCAGCTCTCAGAGTGAGGAGGCTGAATCTCTAGCAAAAAGAAGATTCTGGCTTAACTGTCACACCATGAAAGATTCAAGGGGGAGAGGGTGCCTCCCTGACTCCAGGGTTGAAGAGAGATGAAGGAGGTTTGGTGTAGATGAGGCAAGTGCTGAAGGGAAACAAACTTCTTGTGAGTTTTTTCTGTGAGTTCATAATTTGACCATACAGGTTGAATTTTCTATCAACTGGTCTTCTTTGAGGGATAACCTCCAAGGTATCTAAGTACCTAAACATGCATGGAAAGGTGGATGGGGTTGCAGAATCATACATCTTAGACTTTTAGAGCTTGAAAGGACTTTAGAGATCACCTTGTCATTTTGATCAGCAATGAGTAAATTTATTCCCTCTCAGCTCCTAGAGAATGGTGTATTTAAAGACCAAAATCAAGCTGTTCATGTTAATAACCGATGTTGTAAGACATAATCAGTGTTCTTATCAATGGGGAGCAGGCATCTGTCTGAGTACAATTTTCACATGTATCAATAGAGAGTTCAGTTATTTAAAAACATGATGGATACCTTTCATTATTATTATCCTTTTCTGGGACCAACTTCATCTACAACGTAGGCCTACTTTAACATTTGAAGTGTATGAGTTCAGATGTTATATACAGTCACATACTGTGGGCCATGTCTGGCCAAAGGAACATGAGTTCTGCCAATCGGAGAGCACATGAAAACCTGTTTTAGCATTAATATGTTTTACAGACCCAAAGAAGAAAAAATTAACTCACCGTATGCCTACAAAAGGCTTAAAGGTCAAGATAAATAAGATTATTAAATACAGGTACTTTGTGATATGGCATATGTACACATATTTTTTTTTTCTTAAGTGGTCAACAGTCCTGTGGAATCTTTTTCTATAAAACAAGATCTATTCTAAAAACGTGTTCCTTTCTTCTAAAATAAAACTTCAGTTGAGGTTAACTTTTTACCCTCACATTTACCCGGAGAACATTTTCTTTCTCTGTGGCAACAGTTAGGTAACGGGCCAGGGGCAGTAGTTACAAGGACTTGGCCTGGGGTTTACATTTGTAAGTAGACCAGTCTAGAGGCTGGGCAAATTTGAGAAGCCCCTTGACCTCACCATGGGAAAATTTAATAGGATAAAAAGGAAGGTAGACTCTGGAATTAGGAGAAAGAACTTATTTTAAAGTGAGGTTAATCTTATAAGTTATTTGAGCAAAACCTGGATCATAGAAGGCAAGTAAGAGGAGGGCTCAGGGCAGCCAAGTGTTTGTACCTTCTAAAACTTTAGTGTTAGATGAGAGCAGTGGGAGGGAAGCCAAGGCAGGAGGAGGGTGTGGGGGCAGAGTGGAGAAGGAGGTTTCCAACAGCAACACAATACTTTCGGTTTAAAAGAAGGAGCCAGATATTTATAATGCGATGACGTTATAATATATGGGTCTCCTCTCGGAAGGAAGAGCCTGATTTAAAGAGAGAGAGAAAGAGAAAGACAGAGGAAGGCCAAAAGACAGCAGGACCAACAAACAACAAGGAAGAAAGCCCACGCTGTGAACCCTCTGAGGAGTTAATCATTGTTCTGTGGAGCTTTCTCTGAATCTCCTGTCACACGATCTGAGCGATCTGAGCGTGTGTTATGGATTTTCCAACTAGAGAAGAGAGGCTTTGATGCGTAGAGACTGAGAACTCGCCTGCTCCCAGGGCAGCATGTAGCCAGCAGGATAATTTTATTTCGAGCATGCATGGTAGAGTTGCGATGCCATTTTACAGTGGGAAACACATTTGTTCTTAAATAATTTAATGCAACACAATGTTGGGAATTCAGTTTCAGATAAAACAGAGATCTCTTGAAAGATGGGAAAGCGAGAGGATTTCTTCTCAAGTTCTTTTCTTCAGTCATATGTAGATATCTTTATCTGTATATCCATCTACACATGCAAACCCTCGCACATATGGATGCACATATGGCGTGTTTATAATCCTTTAAAGAATACAATCGCAGCCTCCTTTATTCATTTCTCAACCTTCTACACAGGTGAATTTTTCAGAAGGAGGACCGGGCTCTAATTCCACTGGCAGTGAAGTGGCGTCGATGTCCTCTCAGCTCCCAGATACACCTAACAGCATGGTAGCCAGTCCAATTGAGGCATGAGGAACATTCATTCAGATGTATTTTTTTCCCCCCCGTTGGAGAAAGTGGGAAAGTATAATGTTGAACTCCAAAACAAAAGTATTTAATGACCCAGTCAATGAAAACTGAATCGAGAAATGAATGCTCCATGAAATGCACGAAGTCTGTTTTAATGACAAGGTGATATGGTAGCAACACTGTGAAGACAATCATGGGATTTTACTAGAATTAAACAACAAACAAAACCCAAACCCATCATACGCTATCCAATGACCTTAGGAGTACTGAAAAAAAAAAAGACGTTTTTAAAACGTAGAGGATTTATATTCAAGGATCTCAAAAAAAGCATTTTCATTTCACTGCACATCTAGAGAAAAGCAGAAATAGAGATTTTCTAGTCCATCCTATTCTGAATGGTGCTGTTTCTATATTGGTCATTGCCTTGCCAAACAGGAGCTCCAGCAAATGAGCAGGAAGAGAAACTGGCCTCCTTGGCTGAAAGAGTCCTTTCAGGAAGGTGGAGCTGCGTTGGTTTGTGATGTTTTTAGTTGACTTTAATGAGGGGTTAATTGAAATCCTGGGTCTCTTAGCATGTCCTGTAGCTGGTTTCTTTTTTACTTTTGCCCCTCCCCCTCTTCCTCCTCCTTTTTCCTCTTCTTCTTCTTCTTCTTCTTCTTCTTTTTTTTTTTTTTTTTGAGATCCATCCTCTATCAAGAAGTCTGAAGCGACTTTAAAGGTTTTTGAATTCAAATTTAAAAACCAACGTATAAAGCATTGCAACAAGGTTACCTCTATTTTGCCACAAGCGTCTCGGGATTGTGTTTGACTTGTGTCTGTCCACGAACTTTTCCCCCAAAGATGTGTATAGTTATTGGTTAAAATGACTGTTTTCTCTCTCTGGAAATAAAGAGGAAAAAAAAAAAGGAAACTTTTTTTTTTGTTTGCTCTTGCATTGCAAAAATTATAAAGTAATTTATTATTTATTGTCAAAAGACTTGCCACTTTTCATGTCATTTGACATTATTTTTTGTTTGCTGAAGTAAAAAAAAAGATAAAGGTTATACCGTGGTCTTTGAATTATATGTCTAATTCTATGTGTTTTGTCTTTTTTCTTAAAATATTATGTGAAATCAAAGCGCCATATGTAGAATTATATCTTCAGGACTATTTCACTAATAAACGTTTGGCATAGATAAATAAATGCAATGACCCAGGGTCCCTCTTTTATATGTTTACAAGTAAGCCATTAAAATGTCTGAAATTAAGGACTGCATGTGAATGGGTAAACTGACATACAGGAGGTGTGATATTTAATTACAAATAGTTAAGGTTGAATTTGCCAGTTTGTATTTTAATAGTTGAATCAAAAGTGGATGGAACCCTTTGGTTCTCAGCGGTGATGTTACTGTTTTGTTTTGTTTTTTGTTTTGTTTTTAAAATAAGATGCTATTCCCTGTTCTGCTCCCTACCTCTCCTTCCTCCTGTCTCTTTTCTTGCCCTGTCCACCCCACCCAAGTAGGAAGAGGGTCCTGCTTAAAATGGGTTTTTATTTCGAGTCACTATTTTATTTTCTGGGAGTAAGTGCTTTATGCCAAAGTCTCCTGCTTAGGATTGTTGAAATGACCTATATTTCAAGTATAAGCTCTTGCTAAAAGAGAGCCTTTCTGCCTAGTCAGTGAGGTATGACCATTATTTACCAGTGGCTGCTGTCAGCCGATTGAGAAATGCTGCTTTATTTGCGCAGGAAGAGCAGGCCTAGAGGGGAGAGCGTTTTCTCAGCAATTCCCAGACCGGTCAGCGTGTGTCTTTTCTTGTCTCTCTTCCCCACCCCCAACTTGTTTCCAGCCCCCTCCCCTTCCCTTTTTCTCCCCCAACTCTAATTCCCCAAACCTTGGAAGTATCTCGAGCTAGGGCTGAGAAGCCGGTGGAGGCTCCTTGGGGAAAGAGCCTTTTATGGGATGGGGCCGGGTGGAGTGCTCCGCAGGCCCCCCTCCGCGTTTGGACTAATGGGGACTTGCTTTCTAACACTCCCCCCTCCCACTCCCCGCCCCTGCATTTAGCAGTAGTTCCTGAGAGCTAGAATCCGAGGATAGATAAAGGGCCCTGCCCGAAATCAGGCTTCTTGGCGCTTCTTCGTTTGCGGGTGCAGACTTAGGATTTGAGGCTTCACACTGTCGCCTCCACTTTCTCCACCCCGGGATGACACTTTGACTCTTTAGAAACTGGGTTCATTTGTACGCTCCAGTGTCATGCCAGTTTAGGTCTCTGACAATTCTTAATGAATACGAGAGCTAACGTACCCTAATCGTGTGTCCTGTGGCTCGTGCCCCTTCGGACCCCTGACGGGGGGCAGAGCGGAGGCCCGGCTGGAGACCGGGGGAGCCCCGCGGCTCCGGGGCTCTTCAGTTGCTTTCACCCTCTCCAAACCTGCCGCAAGTCGGGAAACGAGCCTCAATTAGCCTTTTGTTTGGCATCGTTCTACATAACGGGTTAATTACAGGCTCTAACGTGGGGGCAGAGAGAAAACAAACTTTGCATTGAAAATGTTACAGTGCATTAGACATGCCCGTTGATTACTTTGATTGTTGTGTCTAATTCTTCACAGAGGGGTAATAATTTGGCCGGCGGTAATAATGGCTTGTGGTCTTCTGTTGAGAAAAACAGGAGTTACGTCTTATCTAACACAGATCTTCTACTGGAAAGATCTCTCTTGCTCGCTCGCTCTCTCACTCTGTCTGTCTCTATCTCTCCCCTCTCCTGTCTCCCATCTCTCTCTAATGTCTCCCATCGGACTTGGCTCTTTTACGTTTCTGTTCACTATTTCTATTTGCCTGCCTTTTCAGTTTTCCTTTTTCTCCCCATCATACCTGGGGTGGCTAACTGATTAAGCGCAAAGATGGCAGGTCCAAGGCGAATATTGGTGTCTGCAAAGTTACTTATTGCCCAAGTCCTGGTTTGGAAAACATTAAATGCCCTTCCCCAGCCATAGCCTCTGGTGGACTCTACAGAGGTTAGATGGGAAAAATTTATTTAGGGTTTGAATGCAATGGAGGGACTTAAGTTAGGCACACATCTTTGTGATGCTTTCTCATCCTAACGTTTATTCCTAAGGTTAGGGGGGTGGGGAATGGGGAAGGACGTGATGTTTTACATATATAGATGTCAGATTTTCTGAGGTCCACAGCTTGAATTTAAGTACAGTAATTTGGGAGGGGAGTGATGAACGATTTGGTTTCACTTGCTAGATTCAAGATATTTGTTGCCTGATGGCTGAGAATGGATTGATGGGTGGATAGCATTCCAGTTCTTGTATTAGTCATATGAAAGGTGTGTTCCCCTCTGGACTCCTCAGCATGTGCTCTAAAATGTGTATCTGAAATGTCTCCTTGTTTGCAAACCATCTCTTGCACATACTCTCCTTTCCCTTGCACACCTCTGGAGACCTAGCTTTGAGCTGTGCTCTTCTAATGAAATTCCTCCTGTTTGCTATTATCTTTGATCCTCCCTCTCCTTATTACTCTGAATTCTTCCTTCTGGACATTATGACTCATTTCCTCCAGCTTCTGCAAGCTAAAACTTAATGCAACTAAAAACATCCAGGATGCTCTCCTTAAATCAGGGAATCCATATCTATACTCAGGATCCCCCTACCCCCCATTGTTTCAGAGCAATAACATCTTCTATTTCAGTCTACTCTCTCTCTTTCCTTTTCATTACATGGGCCTGGTTTTCCTTACCATTAAAAAAACGTCTTTCTTAAGTTAGAATCATATTTGAAGAGACTTTTTTCTTCGTTGAAATAACATTTCTGGTTTTTTGACATACTTCGTGGGTGTGTGTACCCACTTACCAATTCACAACTTGGTTTTTTTTTTTTTAAATTCAAGATTAAATGGATGACTTTGTAATGCTCTGCTGCTATTCACCCTAATAAGCCTGTTAAACTCATTGCATTGACCTCTTTTTTGGTCTATCTCAGCCCTTTGACTACTAGCTAAAAGACAACGTGCTTTTAAGGTACCTAGAAGTACTTGGCATTTCCCTACCACCTTGAATCTTTAAGCCATAAGATCGTTTTCATTGAAATAACTTGCAAATCCATGTGGATTTATTTAGCCTTTTCCATTTTCTTTAAAAAAAAAAAAGGAAGAAGAAGAAGGAAAATGTTAAAAACTCTGTTCAAACCGCCAGAAGAGCTAAATTTGGATAGAACTCAATCAGTTTGGGTTTTTAATCCCATCCCTAGTACTAGTAAACTAAGCAGAAAGTACTTATTTTCTTATTTGTCAAGTTTAGCCAATTTTTGTAGGGGAGATTTATAATCCAAATTATGCTTGAGTTGTATTCATTAAGGACTATTTACTTCCTTTCCGCTAATCAACAATTAAAGATTAGTCACAACAAGGCAAGTCAGATTTTCTTTGGAAGTGCCTAGAGAAAAGGGCAAAGGATTTTTGTGTGTGTGCACCTTTATTTAAAAAGTGTTACTTTTTTTTTAAAGTATTACTTTAAAAAAAATGGCCCCAAATCTTGAATTCTCGTTAACTATTTAAAATAAAAACAATTCACTTGTACAGTGTGGGTCAATGTTTTTAAACTAAAATGCAAGTAGTTAATTCAGGGCGCTGGCAGTGATTCTGTTTACTGATCTTTTCTGATTGTTGTTTTCTTGATAACTGAGCAAGCCACTGAATGGCTGTTTGAGCCCAGGCGCCACAAACATAAACTTCACAGCTTACAATGTCCCAAGTCGTGATGGAGGATCTCTCCACACCTCCCGGAGACTTCTGAAGTGTAGACAGAGAAGTTGGTTCACAGGGAGAGAAGGAGGGGGAGGGGCGTGAGGGACCGCTGCTGAGTGTTTGCTGTGAGCATTGTTACCATCACATCCTTTAATTTTTATGGCGCTTAAGCTGTTAGCTCTGAGAAGCCAGTTTCTGTGTCTTGGAGAAGCCAGTCTCTCCCCAGAGCCGCACTTAAAACTACTTGACTCTTTTTATTTAAAAAAAAATTTTTTTTTTCCCAAATCTTTCTGCCTAATCATCCTTTGGAAAAGCGCTCGGCAATGATAAGCAAATCGTTCTAAAAAGAAAACCTTCTCTTCCCCCACACCCCTCTAAAAGAGAAAGCCTAGATTTGGAGAAAAAGTTGTGGGATAAGATTGCTTTTCGCCAGTTGGGGGAAAGACACTTTAAGACAGTCCTGTGGGAGATTGTACTTAGCCCTCTCCTTGTCTGGGGTCCTCTTTCCATTCCATTGATTGAAGGTTCCTGTTTATTTCAGGGTGCTGTTATTTGTGGATTTGATTGAGATGACTACTTATTTTTGCCGATCTTCCTTGTGGTTATTCCCTCCGGTGCGTTTCCCGTGGGTGGGTGGGCGCAACGAAGCGGGGACCGACACTGGTCTAACCAGCCCCGCGACTCCTGCAGGCAAGTCAGCCCTTGATCCCTTCAAGAAGGGACAATCTTGGTCCGTGAGAGGAAAAAAGGGTGTTGCTGGGCCCTTCTCTTTCAGGAGTTGATCAGGTTGGCAGATCTGGAGGGCTAATCCAAACAAGGCGCTTGACTTGTGAGGTCGTGAGTCTAGACAGAGCTGGTGGCTCGGCGGCTCCTTATCTTTCCCTGGAATCAGACGAAGAGGCGCTCCCCCGGCCCAGTGCGCTCCGCTCACCCTTGCCGGAGCCAACGCTCAGCACAGACGGCACAACAAACACAGCACCTGAAGCTTTACAGCTCGCTTTATTGTTTAATGGGAATGCTGCAAAACAGTCATTTGTTTTCTTGGACCCGCGCCCCGGCCTCTTCGCGTTCTGGCCACCGACTCTGGGTGGGGGTGTGCACCAGTGCCGGGCAGTCCGGTCCCGCACCGCGAGGGAGGGCGCTTTCGGCAACTCTGTCCTGCCTCCTTTCCTTCTACCCAGGCCCCCAGAGAGGGCCTCTGGTTGGGGGTTGGGGGAACGCTGCTTCCCTTTTCTTTACTCTGAACCCCGGAGGCGGAGTGGGTGGAGGGACTGTGGAGAAAGCCTAGGGCGAGGTGTCTTGGACTAATCCGGTATCTCTTCTTGCTGCCTGGAAATGACAGTTCTGCGCTATAGCCATTTATGGTTTGCGGGGTCAGTGAGCTCTGACTCAAGGGCGATCAATAAAAACATTTAGTTCAGTAATAAGCTGCTCCCCGCACCTCTCAATGTACCGAGAAAGATGCGTCACCATCTTGGACAGGGTGTCCCTGAGCGGCGGCGGAGCACCCTTCCTTTTCCCAAGAGCACAAAGAAGAGACGTGACTCCAGTGTTTTCGTGACTGCTTCATTGGGCAAACCATGGGTCTTCCTTGATCCTCCAGCTGGCTTTTACCACCGAGAAGCTGGTACTGCCATCCACTTGGAGGCAAGGGAATCATTGGGACAGGGTTTGCTCGCAGTGCCCTTTTTAACAAAGACAAATAGCCAAGCTTGGGGATTTATAATCAAGAATTTGTGGTTCGCATTTCAGATTAATTGAGGTTAAATTTATTATAATTTTGGTCCATCCCTATGGGATTTTTCTCTTGTTTCAGAAAGGAGGGAGTTTCTAGTTACATCATGTTATTCACTATTCTTGTAGTTTGCAAGCAACATTCTGTGTCTGTGTGTGTCACTGGCATGGAATAAATAATATTGCCTCTGTTTGAAAACTAACCATAGATGTGAGTGAGAGTGATTTGGTTATGTGCTTAATGTGGTGGTAATACAAACACCATCATCTCCCAAGTTTGGAGGCACCACAAATCCATATCATGCTTTTCCCTGTCAGGTCTCAGCATCACAACTGTGTGTTAGATGAAAAAAGACAAAGCAAGACAAAACCCAAGTTTCATGAAATTGACGAATTTCAGTAAGGAGATGGAAAAAATAGTCTTTCTCCAGAAAATAATTCTTAACTGTACTTAGGCACTGACTTGTCTTGTTCTCATGGGTAAGGGTTGCTGTTTATTTTGACCTGTCACAAATACAATGTGTTGGTTGAAACTTGTTATACTTAGCAGGTATATGGAGATAATACTAGACAGGCCACTGAATATGATAAAGTAAAATATGGTGGGAATTAACTTTTAAGGGCTATGAAGGATTTTACTTTTTCCTAGTAGCTTTTTAATTAATATTTCTTCAAAATGTTGTATCTATTTGCTCATAGTCCTAAAATACTTGAACAGTAAACTAGCTGTTCAGTGCACAGTAAAGGTATGATTGGCAAAATGTTACTTATGCAGGTTCTATACTGCAGTCATTTTGATAAACTACCTATATTCTTAATTAGTTTTAAATAAGTCTTCTTTTCCTTCATTAAAAAAATGCTCACAACTAGGTAAAAACACTTTTTGTCTTAAAAATTCAATTATTACTTATTAGAACAAATATTAATTTGTTTTTCAGTATGTACAGGAGGTTTACTTTAAAAATAGCTTTAGCAAAACGAAAAAGTGTATTTGATTTTGGGAGAGTACTAGCAGGAAACAGAAAAAACTGAGACAGATTTGTGGAAAAAAAGCATATATACTTTGAAACAGTATATTTTAAGCAATAAAGGGAAGAATACTTATGGACCAAATAGTGAAAAATCTCACTTCAAATTCACAAAATATACCTGCTAGTTATTTACCATTTTATATCAGTAGTCAGAAATTTTTGTCTTGGGATATCAATTCTCAAAAAGAAATACTTGAAATTAAAATAACCTGTCAACCCAAATACATTTAAGATTTAATTCACAAAACAAGACAGGTGACTTTATTTGTAAAATGCAATAATTGCTTTCACTAACAATGAATGCTGATGTCTAAAATGATCAAATATGGAATATATAGATTACCAGTTTCTGGAGAATGAAAATGCTTAGTAAATTCTGAAATCATTCACTTTCTAAATTAATACATGGAAATACTTTAGAGATTACCACTTAGAATTCTGTATTTGTATCATAGCACATTTCATATTTTTAAAACTATAATGTATCCTTGAAGTCTTTACAACTTCAGAGACAGTAGTCACTCTTGCATTTTATGCATGGCCAAATTTCTGCCTATTTTATGAGAAGTTAAACACTTGGATGAAAGATGGTGTATCACCAATAAAACCTTACCTTTTAGTTCTATTATACCATCAATGGATTCATAGGTCTCATTAATGTTAATGGAAAATGTCTTTATGTGTCATGTGCAAAATAGGGCTTGGAGATATTTCACCCAGCAATGTCTTTATAGTAAGTATGCTAACGCTAAAATGACCTAAAAAGTAGTTTCCTTCCCATCTAAGCCCAGATAAGGTTAGTCTTGCAGGTGCAAATGAGCATATGAAGTGGCTGAATTAGAATTGACTTTAAAAATAAATGTATTATTTTTTTTAAAAGGCCTGAACACCCCACCCCCCCGCCCCAAACCACCGCCTTTAGAATTTTTGGAGTAACCCCTACTTAACTAATAGTTCAGAAATACTCCTTCAGGCAAATCCAGTAGCTTCCCTACCACTGAGACCTGGGACCAAAGCTGGTTATATACTGCTTACTCAACATATAGGAAGTTGTTTCCATTGAATTACTTACTGAAATTTGAGTGATGCTTTGTTTATTTGTTTTCATTTTGTAGTGATGGACTGTATGAAATCATTCTTGTGGATAAAGGTATGCATTTATAATGTGTATTATGGCAGCCTTTGGCCGCAGTGTAGAGTTTTCTCTAGGGCAAAGCTAAGTGTCTAGCAACAGAATAGAATCTGTAACATTACAGAATTGAGTGATGGTCCAAGAATATAAATGACGAATATTATTCATCACGAATGTTGTTTTAGTTATTCAAGTTGAAATCTTCCAGAACCACTATACAGACTAAGAATATTTTAAATCTTCTTAATAAGGAATATCAAGAAAGGAGGCAGTTTCTCCTAGAGAAGAAGATGCATATTGGTTGTTTCTGCCGTGGCATGACACTTTTCTATCTGGAAAGCCCTTTACAGTCATTAGCTATGCATGAGAGTCCACAGAGCCCATTTTCCTAATAACCTCTGTACCTGTTTCTCAGCACAGTTCTCAATTCCTTCTTCTTTCCTTCATATGTTTAAGAGCAGAACATCAAAGAAGCAATACTCTGTCCCTGATGACTTCAATGGGGACTACGTTAGATCAGAGAATGGAAACTATTTTATTGACATCTTCAGTGATGCCCACTCTCCTTACTTCCAGGAATTGAGGGGGGATGCTGCATGGTGACATGGGTGGATACAATAAATTAAAAAAACTGTAATTTATCTCCTGAAAGCTGTGACTCTCAAAATTTTGACTTCAGGACCCCTTCACACTCTTCAAAATTATGGAGGATCTCAAAAAGCTTTTGTTTCTCTGAGTTATATCTATTAATATTTGCTGTATGATAAGTTAAAAATGAGGACTTTGCAATATTTATTATTCATCTAAAATAACGTGTTACCATAAATAACTTTTTCTTTTCATAAATAACTTTTTAATGAAAAATAAGTATAGATCACAAAACAAAAAATTTAGTGAGAAGAGTGGGCAATTTTTCCAATTTTCTAATTTTGCAAATCTTTGAAGTATCTGGCTTTATAGAGGAGAGCTTAATTCTCATATCTGCTTCATTATTCAGTCTTTGGCCATAACACACATCATGCAGCCTCTGGAAAACTCCATATCCACTTGTGAGAGAATGAAAGTAAAAAAGGTAAATAATTTTTCAGTATTATTATGAAAAGAGTTTTGACCTCCTAGACCTGCTGAAAAAGTTTCAGGGACACCCCTTCAGAGGTCTTCAGAACACGCAGTGAGTACTTCTGCCTAAAAAACAGCCTTAAAAAACTTCTGCCTTAAAAAGAAGGCTTATAGAGAAACTGTTGTTTGAGGGAATTTTATTGCTTATATTAATACTGTAGTGATACAGATTTGTTTTTAAGCCAAGTCTGGGTCACAGTTTCATTTTGTGACTTTTAAGTTTCGTCATCAACTACTAATCTGAAAGTCATTTATACTCTGGACCTTGAAGAACAACAACAAAAAATTTTATATATATATATATATATATATATATATATATATATATATATAGTGATGTTATATAACTGAAAATTTAAGTCTTATTTCTAAAAGAAACTTTATTAAAGACAGACCTATGAATGTGCACTGTGTATGTAATATGTGCTGGACTCCTTTATCTTTTTACCTTTTATCCTTGTGAAGCTGTGGAGGAGGAGGAGGAGGAGGAGGAGGAGGAGGAGGAGGAGGACCGAAAACATAACAAATAATTCAGACTTGGCATAGGTAGGAATTGCTAACCACAGCATTCTGAGACAAGGAATTAAAAATAGTTATAATTTGGAGGAGTCATTTAGTTTTTGGAATGAGATAGGCTTGTGATAGGAAAGACTGAGGTTTAGGAAAAGAGCAAGTCAGGATCATAGCAATTTCAGGCAAGGGATGGACTTTTCTATAGGCAGCATGAGGAGAGAAGGAAAACATTGGTTTGAGAGATATTCTGAGAAGTTGACTGATGTGGAGGAGACTGGCAGCTGCCCGTCAACATTTGTTTTTCATTTCTTCATAAACACATAGATCGGCCACATAGCCCTGGTTCCCTTACAGGTTGGAGGGTGGGTGCCCGTGACTTCATCCTTGCTGATGGAATCTAGGCAGAAATAATGTAGGTTATTCTAGCCTTGGGGATGTGCTTCCTTTATGTTCTCTTTTTCCTTCCCACTAGCTGGAACCTATGAAACTCCAACTTTAATTGGGCAGATGATGAAAGCGCCCTATGGGTATGGTGGAACAACATGGTGGAAATAACTAATGTTCTAAATAACTTTGGGGAATGCAGCTGCCCACTCCCCTAAAGCATTCAGCCTAAACTCTAATTGAGAAACAAATGTTTACCTTCTTTAAGCCACTGAATTATTACTGGCCCCATTTATCACATTGGCTTAGCCTTACCCTCACACAACAGAATATAGAGTAGAGCTTTGAGATAGTAAAAAATCAAGGATAACTCTAAGGTTCTGAATCTGAATGACAGATTCTGAATAAATCATGTGTGTGTTCACTTCCTTACTCACTTATTCATTAACTCACTCAAATATTTATCTAGTGCTTATTATTTGCCACGCACTGCTCTATGTGCTGCCTATATGGCAATGAGCAAAGTGAAACGTTCTTGCCTTCATGAAGCCTATATTTTTGTGGTGCATTCCAATGCCATACAAACAAAATACACACCATGATGGGAGTAGTGACAGACGCTGCAGAGAAACCTCATGCAGGTAAAGGGTGCAGAGAATTTGAGGAAGAGTGACCAAGTAAGACTTCTCTGAAGAAGTGACTTTTGAAGAAGTGGTGAGCACTTGAGAAAGTGAAAATGAGATCTGTATATATTGCATTGATTCTATATTAAAACTGCATATTTGAGTTTTGATGTGCCAAACTCAAAACTGTACAAAAAATGGATCAATGGCAGAGCATATCTGTAAGTTTTTCACCTATACAACTTCAGGAAAACAAAGGAATCTGTGTAGAATAAAAACAAAAAGCAAGAGGATACAAGGACTACAGTAATTATCAAAGATCTGTTGGAAGAAGAGTGACTGGGAAGGTATAAGAAAAAAAAGAGATATAAATGTGGGAAATAGGTGAAGAGATCAGGGTGGTGATGAAGAAAAATAAAAGACAATAGAAGTGTCTCAGGAACTGAAGCCAGAAGTCTTCAAAGGGGCAGGTATGAAAAGCTGTGCCCCATACATCAGAAAGATCAAGGAAGATAAGGACAGAGAAAATGCCTTTGAACTTGGCTGAATTGAGATCATTGGATACCATAAAGAGGCAAAGATGGAAGCCAGATTTAGGAGGGGAATTAAGGGGGGAAATACTTTAAATATAGTTCATCTAACTCCTCACCATTGTTATTGGACATTTATTGAGTGTGGTTATTCTATAGGGCTCTACTCTGATAGCTGGAGTATTCGCTGAGTCTAGTTACCACGTTTGTGAAGAATGATTGAAGAAGAACCAGAGTCTGGCACCTCTGTTAACCCTTTTAGGAAGGCTCTGGAGGACAGAATTACAAAATGTTTTTAATCCGTTTGGTTGCCTGGCTTTGCTGAATTTAGCAAGACTCAAGAATCCACAACCTAAGCAGACAAACCAATTAGATGTTAAAATCCCAGAGGCTACAACTAAGCTGTCAGAAGAAAGTGAGTGTGGAGAGATAATTATCCAGCAATTATAAGAAACTAGGCAAAAATCTAAGAGGAAAAAGGTCTATTGGCATGTTGTAAAACTGAGAGGTTAGGTTAACAATTTGCTTAGTTTTGTTGACACTAGGCTAAAATATGTGTTTCATCAGAAGGTGGTGTTCTTTGGTCTCTCTATTACCATACTACTAAAAACTCAGCTGAAAAGACTCTGATAAAAAGCAACCCATGTGAAAATGACAGGAAGTAAAGAAAGCAGTTGGGCCTTAGAAATTCAGGTAGCAAGAAGCAAAATCCTCCTGCATTTTGTATTGTAATCCATCATCCAGCTAACGCTTTGCCAGTCTGAAAACACTGGGGAATCAGATGGCATCCAGCTTACATCTCCAAGGCATCCATGGCAAGAGAAAAATCAGTGATAAAATTTGCCATAATCAGCTCCTCCTGAAATGGATTCTTCCCCAAAATTCATAGTTTCTCTGAGTTTTACTTTGCTCTGTGCAAGATAATAGGGCATATACAACTGTAGGTTTGCCTGCACCACAGTCCCATTGAGAGTAAATAAAAACCAAACTTAGTAACACATGCAAGCACATGAGGTTCGTTATTACCTGTAGTTCAAAATAATTTTAGAAAATCAATTATCCCCTACCCAATATTTTGGAGTCTACACAAGAGGGTAAACCATAAAATCTTTGGTAAAAGTAACCATGAATCGAGGAAGAAGAAAAAAGGCTTACTTGATTTGAGGGCCAACACAAAAGAAACAGGAAAGGAACAAACCCTCATCTGATGGGTAAATGCACAAGGTGGAGTATAGAAAAGTATGACTAGACAAAGCAAAAGACTTTAGTGAGGATAGTTGAAATATTTTCTTTTAAAAATGTTTAGTCGTCGTGATTTCTTTAATGCTGTATTTCCCTCAGAATGATAGGGATTCATTCCGTTTCCGCCCCCGGGCTCTAATTTTGGGATTATGTTAAAGTACATAAGGCAATAAAATGAAGACACCCCGGAACTGTAGACGTTTTAGTTACTCTATTCCTTGTGGAATCCAGAATGGTTACATAATATATTTTCCAACTTAATCTATAATTTTTTTTCTGAAAAAATTAGCATTTGTGTTTACCCTGTATACTTTCTAAAATGTACATCATGTACAAAGTATATTAATAGTGGAAACATAGTTTACCTCTTATAGCTAGAATAATTTGCAATTACCTGACACTGGTTGTCTTTTTTTTTCCAAAGACAAAGTCTTGATTGTCTTTATGGGGGGAAAAAAAAAAAAGATGCCACAATAAACCAAACTACATTTGATTTCAGAAAATTGTTTTTCTTCTAGAGAGAAAAAACATTTTCTTCACAATGAATGATGATATATCTATTTTTACACTTGAGATTTAATGAGAATCCTTTCTTATGCCACCACCTACTAAATCAGAATGGCAGCCTGAAATCACTCATTTTTGCTTAGCAAGAATACATGAGCAACATATTTTAGAAAGCTGTAAAATGAAGGTCTTGGTTTTTTGTAAGACATAATGCAATTAACAGTTGAAAAAAAAAAATGCCAGGATAACTAATGAAATTAGAATTCTACAAAAGTTCCCAAACCTCTTGGCATTGAGCTAATTACTGTTATAGTAATAAGCCATGCATAAGCCAGGGGGTGGCTGGATGACAAAGGCAGTAAATGAGATCTTTTGTGACACTTTCTTTTAGTTTAGGAATGTCCTTATGTCCCCAGGGAATGAATCAAGGATTTTCTTGTGACCTGTAGCCACCGATCTATAGCACTTATTCCTATATCAAACAGGAATGGATAGGAAGTATGGGAAAGACAGGAAGGCTTGCATATCATCAACCAGGTTGAAGTTTGCTACGTGTGAAATAATATTATATTTGAACAGCCAGTCAGGACTGGGAACCAAGTGTGAGGCTGATGAGAAAATGGCATTTCCTTCTTATCACAAAAATGAGACTTATGGGCATTTGGCTTTCCAAACTCTTCTACTGTAACTACCATTTAATAGTTGTTTTCTGTGTACCAGGTACCAGACTAGATGCTGGCCTTATATTGTTTCTCTCTCTCATCTACAAACATGTAAGATAAGTGTATTCCATTTTGCAGAAAAGGAAAGTAATCTCTAGTCAAGAAAAGTTGCCCAACACCTCAGAATTTGTGGCTAGAGACACAGTTATATTTAAATTAATTGCAACTGTAACACTTAATTCTGATGTGTTTATTCACAAAGCCATTTTTATTATTGATATGCAATCGAGGAAAACCTAAAAAGTTTTAAGTGTTGATTTTCGACATCATGAGTCCTTTTCTTCCTTGAAAAGCAAACCCTTTAGGTCTTCAGAAAACAAGACTTGTAGGTTACAAAATGTGTGGTTATCATTGCTCTCCAAGTCCAGCTCTGTGCGTCACTTTCGGTTTCTGGAGTGTCCTGTGTTTGTTTTGTCTTGTTTTTGTCTTCTTTTGATTCATCTCCCCCTTGGTCCTCTACAGGGATTATTTCCTATGATGCACCATCCATCTGCCTAATCCCAACTCAGTCGTTGGTGTCTCAGTTCAGATGTCAGTTCCGCAAGAAGCCGAGGTCAGGGGCCCCAGGTGTGCACTTTTGCTACTTGCATGCTTGCATCCACCACTTGCCTGTGGGTGCCCAGAGTCCATTTTTCTTTTCAGCTTTGTATCCCCAGAACCAGCACAATGCAGAATAAGTACTCAATATTTACTTACTGTGTATACATTAAAGTATGAGTGACTATCAGACCTGCCAAAGTCAGATGAGCACTGCACTGCTTTATTAAGGGCTAAAGGCAAGGAAGAGACAGAAAATAGGGCTATTTCAGATTGAGGACTGGAATTTAATGAAATAATGAGAGAAAGACAGAGATAAAGAGACAGGGTTGGGGGGATAGAGAGAGAGAGTGCTGTAATTTATTGGAGTCAGGCAGACTGGGATATTAATACTTGCTCTTTGACCTGGGGCATGTTCCTTAGTTTCTCTGAACCACTTTTTCATGTGTTTAAGAAAGGGTTGTTGGACTAGTCTGATGTGTGCCTACTATGTGAAAAACCCTGATGTAACATTATTATTATTATTATTATTAAGAACGGTATAGGAAAAGTATCACTCTCTTGGATGTATTTACTTGGTCCTGTGCATCTTTTTCTTTGTTCCCTATTGAGATGGATGCTGAGTCTTTATGCTTTTTCTTGATTTTAGGCAGAGTAGAGGATGCTTTATGTTTTTACATCTGTTTTCCTTTTCGTTGTTCCTAGTTCCTTCATGAGAATGTTTGTATACGCTCTTTTAACTGAGGAGAATATGCAACATTAAAAGGATTTAAACAAATAATGAAGAGACAATAAAAAAAAAAATCATACCCGCCTAGAACAACCCATTTCTCTTTTGCATATAACTTGCCACAAGCACAGATTCTTACCTAGTTATGATTATTGTGTGAATATACATTACATATATAATATGTACAAATATATATTGTATTCTGCTCTTTTGCTTAATATCTTATGGTAAATAATATCTACATGGACTTCTAGAATCAAAAACATTTGGGGAAACGTCTTTGTTACATCAGTTTGCCCCTTACGTCCTTCTCATTGGTTACCATTGTTTAATGGTACCACAGTTTAAATGTGATAGTCCATCTAACATTATTGTGTATGTTCTATTCTTTCACTGCATTTCTCATGGTATAGACTCCTAACCTTTTAATTATGACAAAATATTCAAAAGGTTAATGAAACAACCCCAAAGGAGCTTCTGGTACATTATAGTAGCCCAGGCTTATTGTCCCTGGCTTAAAACTGATTATGCGAAAGAACAGTGTGCAGCTCTAGAAAGGCTGGTAATTCTGCCATCAGATAAATGACTGCAGCCTTCAGTGGGCTGGCTCCCTTTATTTTAGCTACCGGTTGTAGAGCTGCGAGACAGAAGCCTGCATGGAGAATGAAGGCCCAGACTTTTTTTTTTTTTTTTTAAACTGAAATGTCAAGCTATGTGACTATGCCCAGCGGAAGACGACCCCCTGCGAGATGTGATAAGCCCCAGGCCCTCTCCACACACTGCTCTGAAAATGCTGTGGGAGGGCTTCCCAGGCTGATGGAACTAATGACGGTAATAGCTCTGGGTAATTTGTCTTTTTCCTTACCGCGCACATTCTCTCCATGTGGTGCATTTTACACCTACCACCAGGCTCACATCTGGAATGCTACGACCCTCTCAGTCCTGATTCAGATAGGTCGAATTCTCCTGTAAAGTAAATCTGACCTCTCATTTTCTTAATAATTCAGGATTATGCTAATGCTATTTGGCAACCAGTGTAGAATGGTACAGGAGCACTGAAGAAAGCTTAATCCCTTGTCCTGGAAGCATGGCCAAGCTTTCCTTGCATATTTGGCTATAATTTGTCTTCTCTATCATTCTAATCGAGAAAAATAAAAATTTGGAAAAATGCGTCGTTTACATCGTTTATGCTTTGTTTCTGGTTGTAGCGCATCCCCTGCTTAAGAAGAAATTTTCTGTTTCTTTTCCTTGGTAAACAGATTTTCTACTCAGGATTTATAAGAATACTAATGATAGGTTTGGGTTTTTAATTCTAACTGTAAAAAATACTTAGATAGTTAAAAAGACTGACAAAATAATTTCAGGGATAGATAAAACAGACTTCACAACAGCTTAATCTCATAAATGCAGAGTGCTTTCAGGAAGATTTTAACAATAAAAATCCTTTTTTAGTGCTGGTTCCACAACAAGATTATACTTTTAATATTGTATTTATGTCTTATGTTTTTTTGTATTTACGTTTACAATAGCCATATTATTAAAAGTGTAAACCTCTGAACACATCTTTTAGAAAAACATGAATGATCTTAAGTATTAAGAAATGCTTGTGTTACATTAAAAGGATAACCTCTTCAATCTTAGCTCTGTGTGAATAAAGGGAGAATAAATTAGTATGTGAAATATTCCCCCAGAGAGCAAGAGACTCTCAGCTATTGTAGAGGGACGAGAACCACACTATTTGCCAGGAAAAACATGTACGCTCATTAGTGTGGGTATCTGGATCATTCTGTCAAAATATTTAATAAAGTTATTTCTAAATTATAAAAAGACACTTTATTACTTTCTTCTTCAGTCCAGGCGTAAGAAGGCGCAGCCTTGCTTTGAGGACCAAAGATTGTACACAATTAGGAACTGTTTATATTGGTTAATAATTTATGTTTCTTACAAATGATGTAGAGATTATTAACATTTTTCCATAGATAATATCTGTGGCTATCATTGGTCAATAAAAATATAAAACATCAGTGGTGTTTAATCTCTTTTGGTGCCTTTCACTACTGTCTCAATCACTCAAGATTCACACCAGTTTGAAGGCAGAAAAGTTTGCATCTCTAAGTATTGGGTCAACTCAGAATTTAATCATGGAGTCAGACCACTCCATAAAATCCCAGTTTCGCCAGGATGGCTCAGTGGGTTGTGTCTGCCTTCGGCTCAGGTCATGATCCCAAGATCCTGGGATCAAGTCCCGCTTTGGGCTTCTTGCTTAGTGGGGAGTGTGCTTCTCCCTCTCCCTCTGCTGGTCCCCCTGCTTGTGCCCTCTCTCTCTCTGTCAAATAAATAAAAAAATAAGTAAATAAAATCTTAAAGAAAAATAAAATAAAGTCCTTATTTACCTTCTGGATGGATGGTACAAATGGATTCCGGGGGGGGGAGGAAATTTATATATTATTTATTATATACATTATAGTATATTTATTATATGTATGTATGTGTGTATATATATATATATATATGTACATATATATATATATATATATATATTTCCCCCTAACCTGGGTATCCTAAGAAGTCAATGCTTTCCTATTGGTTTAGGATAAAACCAATTTAATTAGGGAGAGAGAAATAGGGAAAAATGTCGTCCTGTGTGTTCCAGTGTCCTCCCTAGAACATTTCTTTCTGTCAGGTCTGAGCCTTTAGGAAGGATTGCTCTAGGAAAAAATAATGATCATTATCCCTGGGTAAAGTAAAACAAGCTGCAGAAAGGCTGCTGTAGAGGCTGATTGTGACAGGTGTACAGCATTGACCCTTCCTGAGTTTCATCCCTTTGGGCAAGAATTGTGCAGAGTGGAGCTTCCGCTTATGTGACAGATAATGGGAGGGGAGGTAGTTGAGAGCAACTTAACTGGTAGGTTTGGGATTTGACAAAGATCTGCAACATTTTCAAATATATATGTGTCTATATATATAGAGACACATGTATATGTATATGTATATGTATATATGTAATGCTTTAAGATATTTGACAAGAAAACTCTCCAAAGAACAACAAATTAGATAGTGATTTCAGCAGAATCTGTGTAGGGTGAAAAGTCAGTCATTTTGTTTCGCTGAAATAGTTGATGACCTAGTAACAAGAAATTTACAAGAACACCCTGTTCAGGATGAGACTGAAGTTGACCCCACCAGTTGCTTTTACCAATACCTTCCATTTATTGAGCCAGGATCCTCATATGCATCACTTTACACAGTCCTCACAACAGCTCCAAATGGTTCATGTTAACTACAGAGAAGGAAGCTGAAGGTTAGAGAGGTCCAACACAGGAAAGATGGTGAATGGGAACCTAGCTCTGAAAAGCCTTCCGTCTTGTTTCTCATCCTCTAATCCACCCACCTTTCTCTTTCCCACTCCTTTCCCTGGCCACGTGTGGTTTTCCTCTCAAAATACAGGAGAGTTCTAAGAAAACAAAAGTGTACAGCAAAGGGGCGCCTGGGTGCTGAGTGGGTTAAAGCCTCCGCCTTCAGCTCAAGTCATGATCCCAGGGTCTGGGGATCAAGCCCCGCATCAGGCTCTCTGCTCAGCTGGGAGCCTGCTTCCCTTGCTCTCTCTCCGCCTGCCTCTCTGCCTACTTGTGATCTCTGTCTGTCAAATGAATAAATTAAAAAAAAAAATCTTAAAAAAAAAAAGGTGTACAGCGAGAAAGAACCAAGCATATGAGGGCTTAAATACCATCTCTGCCAGTTGAGTGACCTGAGCACTCTACAGGTCTCACTGTTTTCCTTGACAAGCTGTGGATAATCCTAACTCACAGAAGACTGAGGGAGAGAATCAGGTCAACTGCTGAGCACAGAGTGCCATGCATTAATTTATAATGATAAGCCTCCCAATCAAAGTTTGAAAGTTTTTTTTTTTAATCATTTCTTTCAGGAACTCAAAGTATAGGTCTTTATAAAAACATACCCCTTTTCTTTAGAAGACTCATAAAATTGTAGCATATTTATACATAAAAGCATATTTATTTACATTTTTATAAAACGTGGCCTCAGGATAGTCAACACTTTTTGGACAGTTATTATATGTAAAATAGTACTTTGCAATATTTTTCTTTAAACCAATTTCATTAGCTTGTAAAAATGGTAAGCATGGCATTTTGATTTAGATAGTAGTTAAGATTTTATAGCTTATTTGGCTGATTCTTGAGAAATGCTGATAGCCTTTTATCTTGAGCTGCCTTCCTCTCAGTACCACCTTTCCTAGGGAAGCTTCTTTGCATACTGAGGGCAGAATGGGGCAAGTGAACTAGTTCTTTTTTTATTTTATTTTATTTTATGTTATTTATTTATTTGACAGAGATCACAAGTAGGCAGAGAGAGAGGAGGAAACAGGCTCCCCATGGAGCAGAGAGCCCGATGCGGGGCTCGATCCTAGAACCCCGGGATCATGACCTGAGCTGAAGGCAGAGGCTTCAACCCACTGAGCCACCCAGGCGCCCCGGAAGTTAACTAGTTCTTAAGAGAGCTTACAGGGTAAGTATCCAGACACTCTCAACTGTTATGTTTTCATTACTTCTTTGATTTAGCATAGGCTTACCAAACTCTTCAATATGTCTAAATTCTGTGAAATTACAAAGATATGTAAAAAAGACTTTCTGACTTAAAGCAGCTTATTGCTGAGTAAGGGAGCTGAAGCATTATATACAAAGAGAAAACCTGTGGAAGGGCGAAAAACCGGGTTCACAGGAGGAAGAATCCCTTCAGTTGAAGGGATTAGGCTTCATGCCTGGGTGATTTTTAAACTTGGTTATTAAGTAGGTATGATCTGGATAAAGATAAGGGGAAGACATTTCAGGTAGAAGAAGGAAGGAATAAAATGAACAAAATCATGAATGATAATGTGAGGGTTGTGTACAGGGAACAACGAGAAATCCCCCTCTGATAGCATTTTGGCATGGGTTTATAGCACAGTCACATACTCCCAAGGCCCCCTTAGTCTTCTGAAAGACCCTCTGGGATGAGACCCAGGAGTCAGCCTGTTTTCTCAGCATGGATCCCAGTGCATTTGGTTAGAACCCCTGAGAAACAGAAAGGCTGAGGAACTGGAAGTAACGGAATGGTTGGAGGGTAGACAAATGGTTCTTAGCCCAGGCTGCATACACATTATAACGGAGCAGAGTGGTGGCTCTTCTCCCTCCCGCCCTCTCTTCCTCCTTTTCTCCCTTCCTTCTTTCCTTTCCTCTTCTTCCTCCTCCTCCTTCCTCTCAGCCTCTTTCTTTCCTATCTAAGCCCCAGGCCAATTAAATTAGAATCTCTGAACATGGGGCCTTTGTATCAATGTATCTATCTTTTACTTTTTATTATAGAATTTAAAAAATGGAAGAATAATGAACACACAGTGTTATATTAGTTTCTGGTGTACAATATAGTGATTCAACCTCACTAGAAGAGTACACTTAATGCTTGTCACAGTAAGTGTACTCTTAATCCCCTTTATCTACTTCACCCATTCCCCCCTCCCCCCTATCTACTCCCCTCTGGTAACCATTATTTTGTTTTCTGTATTAAAGAGTCTGTTTTTCTGTTGGCGTCTCTCTTTTTTTCTTTTTTTGGTTTCTTTGTTTTGTTTCTTAAATTCCACATATGAGTGAAATCATATGTGATATTTGTCTTTCTCTGTCTGACTTATTTCAGTTAACATAATACTTTCTAGATCCATCCACGTTGTTGCAAATGGCAAGCTCTCATTCTTTTTTATGGCTGAGTAATATTCCGTCGTATTATTATGGGAAAATTTAAATATATATATATTTAAATATATATATGTATCTACATATATATGTATCTACATATATGTGTGTGTGTGTGTGTGTGTGTGTGTGTGTGTGTATATATATATATATATATATATATATATATAGAGAACACTACAATGAACAACCATGCACCCACCACCTAATTTCAAAAACTGTACCAGCTATATTTTCATTTGTACCTCTACCAGCTTTCTCACCTTCTATATGATTTTGAAACAAATCTTGTACGTTATAAAATTTCATCTATAACATTTCAGATTTCTAAAAGTTCTAATTTTGTGCTCTGGGGCTATATTACTTTCCAGTAGCTGGCTTAACGAGGCTCATTCCCCACGCTGTTTATGTTTTGATACAGCCCTTGGATCCACTTCTCTGCACCTCCTACCTTGCAACAACTGGTGCTTTTCTATTTGTAGAATTTCAGCAATTCTTTTCTTACATCTCAGGTTGAATTCATAGGTGTTCAGGATGATTTGATAGTTATCTAGCCAAATTCAAGAGATCAGATTAAATGAGTTCCCCTACCCTTCTGCCATCTTGCCTCCCTCAAAATTTCACTCATAGCATTTCAGTATGTATCTCTAAGTTAGTATGTAAAAGTGCCATAATACTCTTTAAACACTAAAAAAAAAGAGTAATTTTTCTAGGGTATCTCTGTGGCTCAGTCTGTTGAGCATCCAACCCAGTTTCAGCTTGGATCATGATCTTGTGGTCTTGAGATGCAGCCCCTTGTCAGACTTTGCCCTCAGTGGTGAGTCTGCTGGACCATCTTTCTCTTTCTCTCTGCCCCTCCCCACCATGTGTGGTCTCTCTTTACAAAGAAATGAATACATCTTAAAAAAGAAAAAAGTAATCTTTAAAAAGATTATTTATTTATTTGTCAGAGAGAGAGAGAGTGAGCAGGAGAGAGATTGTGAACAAACAGGGGGAGCAGCAGGCAGAGAGAGAAGCAGGCTCTCCACTGAGCAAGGCGCTGAATGCAAGATTTGAACCCAAGACCCAGGGAATCATGCCCTGAGCAAAAGTTAGATGCTTAACCCACTGAGCCACCCAGGCATCCCGACCAGTAATTTTTAAATATCATGAAATAGCCAGTTGTGTTCTGATTTTTTACTGTTTCATAATTCTGTGTATGTGTATAATTTTTTACAGATTGTTTGAATCATAGTTTTGACTAGATCTACACATAGTGAGTGGTTGATATGTCTCCTTCAATCTATGTGTTTCCTCTCCATTTTTCTCTCTCTCTCTTTTGGTTTAGTTTTCTTTAAGAAACTAGATTGTCCTACAGTTTCTCTCACTCTGCATTTTACTGATTACATTCCTGTGGTATCATGAAACAAATTATCTAATCATTTATAGATATTTGGATCTAGAGGTTTAATAAGATTTAGTGTCCAGGGTTTTTTTTGTTTTGTTGGTTTTTTATTTTGTTTTGTTTGCAAGACCATTTTCTAGGTGTGTTCTTTCAATAGGAGCATGTAATATCTATGTATCTCTCTTGTTGAGGTGTTAGCAACCACTGATAATGCCTGGAGCTATTTATTTGATATACACTGTAAAATGATGACATTCTATCTTATCTTCATTAACTTGCTGGAATACTGTAGAGGCATTTTCTCTCATCTACTAGTTGCTTAAAAAATGGTTCAGTTTAAATAGGAAAGGCAGGATACATGACTCTTTCCCTTATTTATCAGTTTTTAAAATAATGAATTTGTTCATTAGCAACATGTAATGGAATCTAATTATTAGATTAATTATTTGACTTGCTATTAAATATGAATTTAAACCTGTATGGACTTTTCCAGTCCATTGCAATGTTACTGTTATTGATGCTAAGATTGTTCTCTCTTTGCTTGGTGGGAACCTCTTCCATTTGGCTCCCAAGTTCTTTTGACATGACCCTAACAGTATTTAAAATATTATCTGCTATCTGATATGACAGGATGTTTCAGTATCATTGCATACATCACCTACATTTCCTGCCCCAAACCTACACTCAGTTGTTTCTCCAAAGAGCTCTTCAGTAGGAAACCATATTTTAAGTCTACAGTCTAGATGCTAGTGGTTCTCATTGCTATTATGCAACGTTTCTGAACCTCTTCAATAGAAAGAGCTAGGGGAGAGTTTCTTTTTTAAGGTAACCTCATATCACAAATTTATGCTGATATATTTTTTTTAAAGATTTTTTTTAAATTTATTTATTTGACAGACAGAGATCACAGGCAGGCAGAGAGGCAGGCAGAGAGAGGAAGGGAAGCAGGCTCCCTGCTGAACAGAGAGCCTGATGTGGGGCTCCATCATCAGGACCTGAGCCGAAGGCAGAGGCTTTAACCCGCTGAGCCACCCAGGCGCCCCCATGCTGATATTTTTTAATTCAAAGCCAGAACCACAGAGTATCTCCTTTTCCCTAGCTTTCCCCCAAATTCCAATTCTCAATGACATCAGGAAGATTAGAAAGAGAATGTTTTACACTAAATCATTTGCTTTGCCCTATAATGCACACTTGGACGTTTCAAATTAACAATACCAGAGCCGAGGGGACCCCGCGTAGTGCTGCCAGTGTCCTGGTGGAGGACCTGAGGGCATCACTGAATCTGAAATGTTTAAATTGGATACAAAACGGTTTCAGCAATGCAGACAATTAAATGTGTTGTTTTGGGCGATGGCGCCGTTGGTAAAACACGTCTCCTGATATCCTACACAAAAAAAACAGATTTCCATCTGAGTATTAACCGACTCCTTCTGACAGCGATGCGGTCACAGTAATGACTGGTGGACAGCCAGATACTCTTGGATGGACTTCGTGATACTGCAGGGCAAGAGGATTCTGACAGATTAGGACCATGAGTTATCCACAAACAGATGGATATCCAGTCTGTTTTTCAGGGGTCTCTCCTTCCTCATTCGAAAATGAGAAGGAAAAGTGGGAGCCAGAGATAACTCACCATTGTCCAAAGACTCCTTTCTTGCTTGTTGGGACCCAAACCGATCTCGGAGATGACCCCTCTACCACTGAGAAACTTGCCAAGAACAAACAGAAGCCAGTCACCGCAAGGGCTGCTGAAAAGCCGGCCCGTGGCCTGAAGGCAGTGGAGTATGTGGGCTGTTCTGCGCTCACCCAGGAAGGCCCAAAGAGCAATATCGGTTGCCCTGGAGCCTCCGGAACCGCGGAAGAGCCGCAGCCGCGTGCTGCTGTGAACCGTTCTCCAGAGCCTTTCCCACACAGCTGGTGTCGGCCTTGCGCTAAAAGCAATGTTAAATCAAACGCAAGAGTAAAGATGAAAATTCGTTTCCGCAGTCATGACAGATACCCCGCACCTACTCACGTGCACTCGTGGGAGACAAGGCCCACAGGTATAATCCTCTTCCGCTTCTCAGTACTAGTTCCTTTGAATAATTGTGTCTTGGGAGAACAGTGAACAATACTAGTTTTTGGTTGTTTCAGGTTTTGTTTTTGTTTTTGTTTTTCTCCTCCCCTTCAAAGCAAAGCATGCTTGTGATGACTCTGTAACACACGAATTTGGGTCGTTGAAGCTGCTCCCAGTTCCATCCACTCTGAAGAATAAGCTGACACATTTAGGTTTTTTTATTTTTTCATTCCTCCCTCTCTTCCTCCCTCCCTTCCATTCTTCCTTCCTTCCTTCCTTCCTTCCTTCCTTCTTTCTTTCTTCCTTCTAATTTTTATTAACGTATAATATATTATTTGTTTCGGGGGTACAGGATTCATCAGTCTTACACAATTCACAGCACTCACCATAGCACATACCCTCCCCAATGTCCATCACTCAGTCATCCCATCCCTCCCAACCCCCTCCCCTCCAGCAGCCCTCAGTTTGTTTCCTGAGATTAAGAGTCTCTTATGGTTTGTCTCCCTCTCTGATTTCTTCTTGTTTCATTTTTCCCTCCCTTCCCCTATAATCCTCTCTCTTGTTTCTCAAATTCCTCATATCAGTGAGATCATATGATAATTCTCTTTCTCTGACTGACTTATCTCGCTTAATGTAATACCCTCTAGTTCCACCCACATCATTGCAATTGGCACAGTTTTGTGTCTTTTTGATGGCTACATAATATTCCATTGTATATATGTACCACATTGTTTTTATCCATTCATCTGTAGATGGACATCTAGGTTCCTTTCATAGTTTGGCTATTGTGGACATTGCTGCTATAAACATTCGGGTGCACGTGCCCCTTCGGATCACTACATTTGTATCTTTAGGGTAAATACCCAGTAGTACAATTACTGGGTCATAGGGTAGCTCTATTTTCAACTTTTTGAGGAAGTTCCATACTGTTTTTCAGAGTGGCTGCAGCTTGCTTTCCTACCAACAGTGTAGGAGGGTTCCCCTTTCTCTGCATCCTCGCCAACATCTGTCATTTCTGGACTTGTTAATTTTAGCCATTCTGACTGGTATGAGGTGGTATCTCACTGTGGTTTTGATTTGTATTTCCCTGATGCCGAGTGATGTGGAGCACTTTTTCATGTGTCTGTTGGCCATTTGACTGTCTTCTTTGCAGAAATGTCTATTCATGTCTTCTGCCCATTTCTTGATTGGATTATTTGTTCTTTGGGTGTTGAGTTTGATAAGTTCTTTATAGATTTTGGATACTAGCCCTTTATCTGACATGTAATTTGCAGATATCTTCTCTCATTCTGTCAGTTGTCTTTTGGTTTTGTTGACTGTTTCCTTTGCTGTGAAAAAGCTTTTTACCTGGATGAAGTCCCAATGGTTCATTTTTGCCATTGCTTCCCTCGCCTTTGGTGATTATTTATTTATTTATTTATTTATTTATTTATTGTGGGGCCAGGGAGGGTGTGTGAGGTTTGTTTTTATTTAGTCATGTTTTTAAAATTCATTAACCACTGGGCAGCCCTTAATGGGGGAAGGTTGGATTGATTCCACATTCCACTTCCTAGATCTAGTTTAGAAAACTTGTTCTCTACCTGGTGCTCTTAAAAGGAATATAGCAGGGTGGCTCAGTGGGTTAAGCAATTGCCTTCGGCTCAGGTCACGATCCCAGCATCCTGGGATTGAGCCCCGCATTGGGCTCTCTGCTCAGCAGGCAGCCTGCTTCCCCCTCTCTCTGCCTGCGTCTCTGCCCACTTGTGATCTCTCTCTCTCTCTGTCAAATAAATAAATAAAATACTAAAAAGAAGGATAGCAAATGCCTCATTTAATAACCTACTCCTTTTTGAACTTTGCCTTTTCTCTCTACCCTTAAGTAGATCCAGTATTTGATGAGACTTGTAAATGTGGGTAGAAACTGTCTTGCCCCTCCTTTTTTCTAAGGTGCACTATATATGTGACTTTGACTTTCAGGAATGGTTTGCCATTTGCTAACTTTTTTTTTTTTAATTAATTTCTTTTTTAAAATTAATTTAAAAAAATTTTTTTTAAAAATATTTTATTTATTTATTTGACAGAGAGAGAGATCACAAGTAGGCAGAGAGGCAGGCAGAGAGAGAGGGAGGAAGCAGGCTCCCTGCTGAGCAGAGAACCTGATGTGGGGCTCGATCCCAGGACCCTGAGATCATGACCTGAGCTGAAGGCAGAGGCTGTAACTCACTGAGCCACCCAGATGCCCCTTGAAATTAATTTCTAACTTTTTCACTGATAGATGAAGAAAAGTATTTCACCTTTTGAAATACACCAAATGAATTGAGTACATAATTAAACACATTTTTTTTCACTGTCAGTCATTGTCTTATATGCTTAGCATAGATGTCTAGCTTAATAGCATGGGATATGGTGTTCCTAGAACACAGCTGAAGATCTGGTAAATTGAGAAAATGCAAGGGGTGGCACCAGAAGACAGATGTCTAAAGAATGATACACATCCTCTTTCAAGTTGGGAGGGCGGAGACTTGCTTCATGAAGAAGATCGGGGTGGGGAGAACATTTACCAACAGGGACACCAGTCAGAGGAATCCCTTTATTTCTGTTTTGTATATGAGGAACCCTAGAGTAGCTAGTTAAGGCCCAGTCGTTTAATAAAAAGATCATGGAGTCTTATGAAGACTTCATAACTATGTGCTAGTAGGGATTTTATTTGCTTAGTTTGGCTTCAATTTCCAATTTTTAAAAAATGTTTAGGTAATCTTGTCCTCCCTCCCCAAATCCTAATTCTTGTGGGTTCATTACTGTTGAACCAATGCTTTCTCATGGCTCTGTTCTTTGTACATGCATTCTTTTCACATGTATTAAACAAACAAAACCCCCTTAAAAATACTAACACCTTTCTAATAATATTACTGCTGAAATGTTATTCTTTTAACCTTTTTGTTCTTGATGTATATGCCACTAAGGATGTATAGACATTTGCTCTGTCTTAAGGTTACTCTGAATAGTTCATCTATTTTATTTTTATCAGCAGTTTGTTACGTATTCAGGCTCATTTATTTTATCATATTTTAATTTTTAGTAATTAATTTATAAATGTAATTTTGTCTCGTATCTATGTACAATTTTCACATGATTTCAAAGTTACATTTAGAAAACAAATTATTGTTAAAGTAATTCAGCCTGTCCCATCAGCCTTTCTGCTTCTTCTCCCTGTGGATAGCCATTTAAACAGTGTATGGTTTGTCATTCTATTGTTTATGTTCAGTACATAATTGTAAATCTGTCCCAGTGATCTTATGTGGAGCCAGACTAGAGAGCCTTTACTGTAGAAAATAATGAGCTAGAATGTTTTTTCGTCTTATAGAGCAAGGACTTTGTACAACATTTTTAAGGCTATATTTCCTGCATCTAGATTAGAGGCTGGCGTATAGTAGATGGTTGGGTAACATGTGTTGAATGAATGAATGAATGAATGAATACTTGGTAGAATTTTGCAATCAGAAGAGTGAGAGAATCAAAGCTGTTCTTTTTTTGAAAACTTAATCTGACAGTAATGTTTAAGGTAATTTGGAAGGAAAAACTGAACACTGAGAATTACTTAGTTAAGTGGATGATAGCAATTTTGAAAAAAACAAAAATAAAAAGAGTACGTGTGTGTGTGTGTGTGTGTGTGTGTGTGTGTGTGTGTGTGTGTAAATTTTGTGGGCAAGCAGCATGCTGTCCGGATTGGCTCTATTAATATCCGTTGGGTGTGCTTATGTTTCTGTGGTCAGCTCTCCTCACTTTCATCAATGGCAGGTGGCAGGCTTTGGCAAGAAGGGTAATTGTTGTCTGTGTCACCTCACTTCTCTTTGAGGTATTTCATCTTTCATCCTTCAGTGGACTCACTTGGGTTCTTTCCATCCCTGGTAGTCTCAGGGTATTGAGAACAGCAAAAGTCTGTACAAGGTGCAAGTGTTTACTAAGCCTCTGCTTGTGCCATGCTTGCCAAGTTCCCATTGGCCAAAGAAATCCACAATATCAACCCTGATTCAGGAAGTGTCCAGACAGACTCTAACTCTTGATGAGAAGAGAATTTACAGCCATTTTGAATTTTCTGGTGTGGGATGTATGTGAAACATGTGAATAAGGTCATCTATTTCCTACAGCTTTCAGTTCTAGTCACACACTGGTATTAATTTACACGTCTGTGTCCTTTCTATGGTTTTTTCTGAAATGTTTCTGAGATGCATAGTCCATTTTGAGTTCTCTATCTTCCACAAAATCTGTCCTTCCCAATATTTCACTTACGAGAGTTTCTTTAGTACTTCTGGCTTTTGTCTCAGTGATTGCCTTTTAATTATACACTTTATAACATATATTTATATCTTTTATATATTTGTATTACATTTTATATTTTTGCATTTTTTTCTAAATTTTTTTATGTATACTTCTGAATTCTCAACTAATTTGCCTTATTTTTCTATTGTAACCTCAATGAATTTAGAATAGTGTTATAAGTACTCTATAAATAATTGTTAACTTGAACTTTGGATTGACCTAGAGAACCCTTCTGAAACTGGATATCACCAAAGCCCTCTTTATTTTGCTTTCCAATGGATCTGTCCGCTTATGATTTACTATGTTTAAAAACAGTGGCTAAGGAAATCAGGTTAAATTCAGTAGACTACCCATTTTTAAGTAGGATTAATAGGATTGAATCCATTAAAAATTAAATATTTGTAATTATGTTTTTGGAATTACCTTACATGTGCAATAAGACCAACTAGAAGTAAGACATAAAATATCTGTGCTAAGGCATGTGTATGGCTGAGGAGGAGTCTTTCAGTGGTTCAAGTAGTGAAAACAAAGCAAGCAACAAAGATTGTGGTGATTCAGGATGTGTCATTGGAAAGCTTCTTAATTTCCTTTAGCAAAAGGTCATGTTGGGGACATCTCAAGGAGAGCTGGAGGTATTTGTGTGAGGCAGAAAAATAAAGATAAGTGCTAAGAGGGAAGGTAGAAGAGAGGAGAGAAAATAGTGCCAGGCTAGAACAGCAGTATCAACAAACATCTGGTTCTGATTTAGCTTCCTGTGTCCTGGGGAAGAGTACTCAGGAGTTCCCAGAAGAGGAAGGAATAAAGACACCCTTTCCTTCTTATCTTCACTGGAAATTTCAGAAGAGAGTGACGGTAAAGGGAGAGAGCCGAGGTGGGGTGCAATCATTCTTGGTTCTAGAAGACAGAAAGGAGAGATGAAATGGGATTTGTGCAGGGGCACTTTTGTGGCTCAGTCTGTTAAGCATCTGCCTTCAACTTAGGTCATGATCTCAGATCCTGGGATCAAGCCCCACATCAGGCTCCCAGCTCAGTGGAGAGTCTGCTTCTCCCTCTCCCTCTGCCCCTCTCCCCCGCATGCGCGCCGCGCGCTCTCTCTCTCTCCTTCTATGTCTCTCTCCTCTCAAATAAATAAGTAAAATTAATTCAAAAAAGAAAGAAAGAGAGAGAGAGAAAGAAAGAAATGGGATTTGTGCAAAAGCATCTTCTCTTAAGCCAGCAGTGATCCCTGGTTGAAGAGATCAGTACCTAACTTTGGATGAATTACATTAAAACTAAAACTGCCTATGAGGTCTGACTCTAATAGGTTTTTGTGAAGTGCTTGATTATTGGGGAGTATGGTGATTGGATATGATAAATTGTAGGATTTTTCTGCATGAGAGATCTATAAAATTTTTGTTTTGTTTGTCTGGAGACTGTCAACCTTGACTAAAGTAAACCTCAAAAGTCTTCATTGATCTCCTGTAGAAGAAAATGACTACAAAGGAGTTAACATATATATATGGAAAGAAATGAGGCTTAGCAAAAGGCATAGCAATTCATCAATGAGAGCTATATTAGTATCCAGAAGTCTAATGGATGCTATCTGTCAATAATTGTTGGAGACTGCTTGTCAACAAATTGGATTGTTTGCCATAGACACTGACAAATTGTATTACAAGGACCTTGAATTTTTGCATACATTTAAAGTATTTATGTGAATATACATAGGCACATATATATTTGTAATGAGAGTGTTTTCCTGCATTTTAAAGTTTCAGGATTTGTCCAATAGGGCCTGAAGTCATTTCACCAAATGGTGGAACTTATCATGACATTTATACACTCTAACATCAAATCATCTTGGTTTTAATGAAAATATTTTCCTTAAATATTTTGAAAGTAAAGCATCTTCACTGAATCAAAACTGACATTTTAATTTGAACTCTCCAGTCTGAAAGAAGTTCGCAGTCAAAAGTTGTCATTAAAAAAACTCAATGAAATGAAAAATAATGATATGCTGGCTTGTGCCTACAGGCATTTGGAATAGAAGTGCTAAAGATACTGTATTTTAATGCTCAGTTGGCTTCTTTTCAGGCAGGGATTAAGTGGGAGGCAGCTCCTGGAGCCATGGAAAGGGCCATGGCCTGAAACTCAGAAGAGCTGCATTTAAGACAGAGCTGTGTCATTTATCAGTGGGATGACTTTGCTCAAGTAACTTAGTTTCTTCATCCTTAAAATTGGGGAGATCATAGATATGTCACAGAGCCTTAAACAACGATGCATGCAAAAGTGTTACAAACAAAATTTTATGTAAATGTTAAGATTGTTGGAGATATTCCCTATTTTCTAATAAATGGTATTGTTTATATTTAAGTTCTATAAAAATTAATACACATTTATTTTAATTACCTCATTGAAAGAGCAGTACATGGTTAAGGTAAAATAGAAAAAGTAGAAAATTAAAACAAAGCAAAAAGAGGAACTGAGAATCACCCATCATCATTCTAAATAATTATTATCACGTTTATGTGATTTTCACCTAAACTTTTGCTTCTGCATATAAGTTTTTAAAAGTATACTATTATTGTAGCACACAATATACAGTATGTAGTTTGTACCTTTTCCCTTAACATTATGTTTTTAGGATGTACTTCATAGTACTTCATGTACTTCATAGGATTGGGTAAATTCATATATATTCCTTTATGTGAATGAACCATAATTATAATTTACCTATTTCCCTATTAGCTGAACAAAGACTTTAGGATTTTCCAGTCTCTCAAAGAGATGACTATTCTTTTCTATTACTCCTTGTAAACATTCACTAGTATTTCTGGATGAAAGAGTAAATAGCATTTTGAGCCTTTTAATATAAACTGCCAACTTGCCTTCTAGGCTGACTGCCAGTTTCTATTTTTCCTTGTCGTGTTTAAAGGTGCCTGTTTCCCCACATCTGAATCAATATTGGGCATTACAATAATTAAAAAAAATCCGTATCAAGGTCATAGGTGCGAATATTATCTCACTTTTTAATTAGCATTTAACCCAATATATCAGATACAGTTGTAATTCTTTTTAAATTGCTTGTTCATGACAATGGTCCAACATTTTCTCATTAATTTTTAGATCTTTACACATTAAAGTTATTAAACCCTTCTCGTATATGTTGTGAATATGTTTTTCCACTTTCTCATTGCTTTTAAATTGTGTGTATGATGATTTAAAAAATGATGTATGCATTTTCAATTCATAGGTAGTGCTTTATTTATCTGGTATTGTCAACCAATGAGGAATATCACCTAAAGAAAGTTTCCAAATAACTGAGGCTTTTTTTTTTTTTTTGGTAACAGAAAGACAATTTTTAAATGAAAAATTGTTGAAATGAAAAGTCATTCTAAATTGTGTAATCTACCTCCTTCCCTCCTTGCATAAATTGTACTGCACGAAATTATAAAAATGTTTCCTATATATATATAAATTTGGTCTTCCAAACAACCTTGCAAAATAGTTACTCTTACCTCCTTTTGTAGCTGGGGCCACTGAGGTTCCAGGAACAATAGATAAAAGACCCAGCCTATGATCTGAACCTAAGTTTAAACCCACTGCTTTTTATGGTATACTCAACACACTTCTATTGTGTATTAATACTCGGAAGCCCTCAAGTCTATAAAAACATCCAGGGCTGTATTTGCATGATATCTGCTTTTTAGGTTTGTGGATATTTCTTTTAAAATAGATTTTTATATGTGCCCCCTCAGTTTCAGCAAGGGAGCGTGAAATGTTCAGCAATTCCTTGCTTCTGACATGGGCAACAATAACAAATAAACGCAGACGTCACTGTGTGCCAGCCCCTGTGAGGACTGCTTGGTGCTTTTCCCTACCCATGTTTTGATTTGCTACTCTTAATCTGTCATAGGGTAGAAAATGCATAACCAGGTTTGTAAAAACGATGTACAAGGAATGAGTAAACTCCTTTTTGAGCAAAGTCCAAGAGGCTTTTCTGTAAGTAAAACTCAGGAGTGTCTTTTGCCTCAACCTGACTCTCTAATATTCTGATGTTTGCAGCACTCCCTGCAGTTGATAGTTTAGTAACTTTATCCCATTTAGTCCTTAATATGATGCTGCGGATTAGAATAATAATCCATTTTTACCGTCCAGTCGAGAAAAGTGAAGTTTAAAGAAAAGAAGTAACTTGTCCAAGATCCTGTTACCTCGATTTTGTGGCTTCTGTTCGGAACTCTTTAATTGTTAACCTTAGGCTGGATGGCAAGGCAAGTGGTTTTAACTGAAGGATTACTGTGTCTCAGCATTCAGTGGTGGTGATGGGACTGGAGAATGTGAAAGGTAGCGTGTGGTCACGATGTTTGTTTATGAGCTGTAAGCTTTAAAGAAGATCTATACATTTTAAGATAAGGTTGAATTTACACTATAACGTGATGTCTAGTTTGAGAGCATTCTTACCTTGCCAAAAGATAAACATCTAGTGCTCTGCTAAAGATATTTGCAGTGTACTACAAATAATGGTCCTATTGTGATGAGAATATTTATGTAGAATAAATAATACACAATTATAATTTGTATTTTTTAAAGATTTTATTTATTTATTTGACACAGAGAGAGAGTGAGTGCACAAGCAAGGGGAGCAGCAGAGGCAGAAGGAGAAGCAGGCTCCCCACTGAGCAGGGAGCCTGACTCAGGGTTTCATTCCAGAACCCTGGGATCATGACCTGAGCCAAAGGCAGTCAGTTATCCAACTGAGCCACACAAGTGCCCCTGTAATTGGTATTTGATGGTGATGAATCAACTATCTCCCTCTCTCTCTCTCTCTCTCTCTCTCTCTCTATATATATATATATATATAATGTTTATCATTATACCCAGCACCATGTTATATGATAGAGTTGGGTGGATGAGAGTACAGTTGGGGAAAGAGTACTAAAATGTTGGATATATATTACAGAATAATATTAGCATACCCATCTGTATTTACAAAGTGCTGTTGTTTCTGGTTTATTCCTAGGTGGGTTCCAAACTCAAAGAGATCAATGGAAGTCAAATAAAGACTTACTTTGGATTGCACATGAAGGTCAGATTTTAATAAAGAATGAGAGAAAAATCTTTTTGCTAGGTAGGGAGTAATGTTATATTGGTTGTTGGTTGGTGGCAAATAACAAAACTGACTCTTGATAACCAGAACTACAAAGAGATTTTAGGTAGCTTCCATTAATAAACAGCAGAGTTAAAAAAAAACAAAACCCAGCCCCCCCCCCCCTTTTTCAGAGAGAGAACATGTGCAAGCACAGGGTTGAGGGACACAGGAAGAGGAGAGAAATAATCTTTTTTTTTATACTTTTTTTAAAAATAAACATATAATATATTTTTATCCCCGGGGTACAGGTCTGTGAATCGCCAGGTTTACACACTTCACAGCACTCACCATAGCACATACCCTCCCCAATGTCCATAACCCCCCCCTCCCAACCCCCCCCATCAACCCTCAGTTTGTTTTGTGAGATTAAGAGTCACTTATGGTTTGTCTCCCTCCCAATCCCATCTTGTTTCATTTACTCTTCTCCTACCCCCTTAACCCCCCATGTTGCATCTCCTCTCCCTCATATCAGGGAGATCATATGATAGTTGTCTTTCTCCGATTGACTTATTTCGCTAAGCATGATACCCTCTAGTTCCATCCACATCATCGCAAATGGCAAGATTTCATTTCTTTTGATGGCTGCATAGTGTTCTATTGTGTATATATACCACATCTTCTTTATCCATTCATCTGTTGATGGACATCTAGGTTCTTTCCATAGTTTGGCTATTGTAGACATTGCTGCTATAAACATTCGGGTGCACGTGCCCCTTCGGATCACTATGTTTGTATCTTTAGGGTAAATTCCCAGTAGTGCAGTTGCTGGGTCATAGGGTAGTTCTATTTTCAACTTTTTGAGGAACCTCATGCGAGAGAAATAATCTTAAGCAGGCTCCACACCCAGTGTGGAACCCAATATGGGGTTCTGTCTCACAACCCTGAGATCGTGAACTGAGAGGAAACTAAGAGTTGGACACCTAATGGACTAAGCCACCCAGGCACCCCAAGAGAAACATATTTTAAACTTTGGCTGTGTACTAATATTTAAAGGGCGCTGGGTGGTCTACTTCATGTGGTATAACTCCCTCCATCTTGATTTGAGATAAGGTACTGTGATGGCTAATTCTTTGTGTAATTCCTTTAAGAAGTAATTCTTAATTTCTTAGCTGGGCCATGGATTACCCAGATATTTGATCAAATATTATTCTGGATGTTTCTGTGATGGGGTTTTTGTTTTATTTTGCTTTTTACAAACTTACTGATGTTGTTGTTTTTTATATTGCTACATTTTTATTTAAATTCCAGTTAGTTAATTTGCAGTGTAATATTGATTTCTGATGTAGAACTGAGTGATTCATCACTTACATACAACACCCAGTGCTCATTTGTAACGGTGTTTTTGAATGAGATTCATATTTAAATTGGTGGACTTCATGCAAATCACATTGCCCTCCAACATGTGAATGAGCCCCATCCAGTCAGTGGTAGACATGAATAGAACAAGGTGGATCACTCTGGAGCAAGAGAGACTTTTCCAGCAACTGCCTTTGGACTTCATCTGCAACATCGGCTTTTCCTGGTTCTACAGCAAATAGCTTTTAGACTTGAACTAAAATATTGGTTCTCCTGGGTTTTCAGCCTGCTGCCCCCCACTTTAAATTTTGGATTTGCCAGTCTCCATAATCATGTAGCCAATTCCTTATAATAAATATTTTTCTGTATATTTGCACACGCTACTGTATTCTTATTTCTGGAGAACCTTGACTGACGCAGGTATGGCATAACATTTTTGTGTAAAAACTCTTCAAAAGTGCTCTATTACCTACAGATTGAAAAACTTCTTAGCTCCTTAGTGATCTAGTCTCTTGGAATTATGAAATACTTGGAATTCTCGAAAGGGGTCATGCTTTTTCTTGCACATGCTGACCCTTCCATCTCATGTGCTTTTATGCTGCTTGTTTGTCTGGAAAAGTCTTATCCTTTGGTTCTCAACCAGTTATCCTCAACCAGTTTGGGGAGTATTGCCAGAAAACCAGTTTAAAGCTAAATTCTATTATTTAGAAGCACCTGTTCATCTTCTTACACCATTTATCATATTTTTATAGTTATTTGTTCTTATGTCTGTCCTCCCCATCAAACTCCGAACTTCATGAGATAAGCGATCTTATTGTTCATGTTTATAGTATTTAGTAAAACTCCTGGCAGCATTAATAACAAGCCCATACTGGTATAGTATTCTTCCAATCAAAGACCTCAGTCATTCTGTTGTGTGTGCTTCTGGCCACACAGTAATTAGCCTTCCTGGGAATATTAACGGTTGCTAGAGTCTGAACTTATGTGGATGTTCATTACCATCGAATTTCTAATATATGCCTCAATAATTGTGAATAATAATAACAAAAGCTAAATAGACAGCCTTTATTTATTTAGAATAGTATAGATTGTGGGGTATCTTCAAAGATGATCTTTGAGGCCCTAATGGCTCACAAATAAGTTCTCAGAAGATTTGTTTTGAATGTTGAAAACCTAGGTAAATATGGAAGGATTTTCTTTCTATCACAAAAAATTTCTAGGTCATCCTTAATTATAATACCTCCTTGTGTATTTATTTAAAGTTGGTTTTTACCTCCTTGACAGCATAGCATGATTGGCTGTCGAGAAATAAAAAATTTCAGTTTATAAACCTCTGTAGTAAAGATCAGTCTGAAGTAACAATGAGAAAAATATGCTGACATGGACAAAAATTACATTAACGTGTATGTCTCAGAGCACACTATCAGTTGAAGTTGGCTTTATCTGAACCCGCTGGTGGAGGAGAGATGTTAAAAAAGTTATGGGGAGATTCTGGGTTATTGTGAGTCATCATATATTCTTTTCAAGTGAGGTGTACTTTTTTTTCTTAATGTGATTCTTTCATGAGAAAATCTTCTGGGGGTTTCCAGCCTCTTCTGGTGTGTCTCTTTTGTCTGCCATCCTACTACCACCAAATCATCATTCAAATAAAGCAGCAGAACCATGATTCTTAATCCCTTTCTTAGATCACACAAACTGTTGTTTCACCAATGCTTCAAATCCATTAAATACACAAAAATTAAATTATATACATACACATATGTATATATGTATGGATATTGGTGTCACTTCACAAAGTCCCTGGAATTGGACACTAACTGCTGCGAAATGGAGCATTTTATCAGAGTCGTAGCAATTTGTCTTCATTGGCAATTATTATTATTATTACTCATTTCATTCCATCCTGTTAGCCTAGACTCATTTGCTCCCAACATTACTTCTGATAATGAAATTTCTAAGAATAGAACATGCTCCGGAGGTGCAAAATTCTCATGAATGAAGACTTGATTGTTCTCAATGGAGCCTGACAGCTCTGTGCACCAGGTCTTCTGGAAAGTAAAAAGTTCTTTTTTTGTTCCTGCCCTAAATCCTCACAATCAATCAAAACTTTACACAGTTCCTAAAGACATTGTTCCTGCAGACAAACTTCAATATAAGATCACTAAGCAAATACTTTTCTGTTTGCAATGATGTCCAGTGGGCCTGGTGTGCCCAGAACTCTGTTCAGAACAGGTCTTTGAGGGTGAGAGTAAGACTCAGTTGCAACAGCTTTCAGCAGGCTGACTTTGTTTCCTCCCTACTTTGGAGTATAGATTTTCATCATTTTTAATAATTACATAGTCTCCCACACATTGATTATTTATTTATTTATTTGACTTCTCACTGTTGGGACATCTTTATACATAAACTACTTTGAGTAGTTTCGGCAAACTACTCTTATTATTTCCTTGGATTCCTTTCCAGACTTGTAGTTGCTGAGTCAAAGAATATAGTTGTAAGGTCTTTGGTTTGTACTGTCAAATTGCCTTCTAGAAATGTATCAGTTTGTAGTTGTGCTAGTCATGATCGATCAGACAGTATTCTGTATCTTGCTCTAAAACATATTTTTTAACAAATTCGCACTTAATAAACAAACTATTCACAATTGTTTCACAACAATTTAGTAAAGATTATGTCACCATATCTTTCCTTATTTGGAAGAAATCCAAAATTTATAGTAGACCTTATGAAAACAAATTAAAAATTAACTACTTTTTGAAAAAGTGATATGCTCTGATTTCAGAATTGAGAAAGACAGCAGGAATACTGGGAGAACCTGCCTTGTGGAAATTTTCGTGTTTTCAGTATTTGTTTCAGTTTCTCTATTTATTATGGGTGTCTCAAATTCTAAAAAATTTTTTATTTAAATTCCAGTCAGTTAACATGTAGTGTAATATTAGTTTCAGGTACACAATATAGTGATTCAATACTTCCATACATCACCCCGTGTTCATCACAAGTGCCCTACTTAATCCCTATCACCTATTCAATCCAAACCCCCACCCACCTCCTTGGTAACCATCAGTTTGTTCTCCAGAGTTAAGAGTCTCTTTTTTTCCCTTTTCTTGTTTGTTTTGTTTCTTAGATTCTACCTGCGAGTGAAGTCATATGGTATTTGACTTTCTCTGACAGACTTATTTCGCTTAGCATAATATCCCTCCAGCACCATCCATGTTGTTGTCAATGGCAAGAGTTCATTCCTTTTTACAGCTGAGCAATATTCCAGTGTGCATATATCCCACATCTTCTTTTTCCATTCATCAATCAATGGACACTTGAGCTGTTTCTATAATTTGGCTATTGTAGATAATGCTGCTATAAACATAGGGGTGCATGCCTCTCTTTGAATTTGTATTTTTTGTAGTCTTTGGATACATACCTAGTAGTTCAATTGCTGGATCATAGGGTAGTTCTATTTTTATTTTTTTAAAGATTTTTATTTATTTATTTGACAGACAGAGATTACAAGTAAGCAGAGGAGATAGGCAGAAAGAGAGGAGGAAGCAGACTCCCTGTAGAGCCTGATGTAGAGCCTGATGTAGAGCCTGATGTGGGGCTTGATCCCAGGACCCTGGGACCATGACCTGAGCCAAAGGCAGAGGCTTTAACCCACTGAGCCACCCAGGCACCCCTAGGGTGGTTCTATTTTTAACTTTTTGAGGAATCTTCATGCTGTTTTCCATAGTGTCTGCACCAGTTTGCATTCCCACCAACAGTGCAAGAGGGTTCCTCTTTCTCCACATCCTCGCCAACACTTGTTGTTTCTTGTGTTGTTGATTTTAGCCATTCTGAAAGGTGTGTAGTGATACCACACTATAGTTTTGATTTGCATTTCCCTGATAAGCGATATTGAGCATCTTTTCATGTGTTTATTGGTCATCCATATGTCGTCTTTGGTGGCATGTCTTTTCATGAACATTTTTAAACTGGGTTGTTGTTTGGTTGTTGAGTTTTGTAAGTTCTTTATACTTTCCTCTAAGAACTGCTTTTGCTACCTCCCAGAGGTTTTGGATGTGTTTTCATTTTCATATGTTTCCATGTACTTTTTCTTTTCTACTTTTATTTCCTGGTTGACCCAGTCATTGTTTAGTTGCATGTTATTTAACCTCCATATATTTGTGGTCTTTCCAGTTTTTTTCTTGTGGTTGACTTCTAGTTTCAAAGCATTGTAGTCAGAAAAAATGGTATTATCTTGATTTTCTTTACTTTGTTGAGGCTGGTTTTACAGGCTAATATGTGATCTATTCTGGAAATGTTCCATGTGCACTCAAAAAGAATGTGTATTCTGCTGTTTTAGGATAGAATACTCTGAATATATCTGTTAAATCCATCTGTTTCAGTATGTTATTCAAAGCCGTTGTTTCCCTGTTGATTCTGTTTAGATGAGCCAACCATTGATGTAAGTGGGGTGTTGAAGACCCTTAGTATTATTGTATTATTATTTATTTGCTCTTTTGTTTGTTATTACCTGTTTTATGTATTTGGATATTCCTATGTTGGGCACATAAATATTTATAATTGTAATATCTTCTTGTTAGATGGTCCCTTTTATGATTACATAGTGTCCTTTGTCTCTTACAGTGTCCCTCTTTGGCTCTTTGTTTTAAAGTCTGTTTTGTTTGATGTAAGTATTGCTACTCTGGCTTTCTCTTGACATTCATTTGCATGATAGATGTTTTTCCATCCTCACTTTCAATCTGTCTTTTAGGTCTAAAAGGAGTCTCTTGCAGATAGCATATAGATGGGTCTTATTTTTGTATCCATTCTGTCACCTATGTCTTTTATTGATTGGAGCATTTAGTCCATTTACTTTCAAAGTAATTATTGGTAGACATATATATATTGCCATCTTATTACTTGTTTTGTGATTGTTTCTGAAGATTTTCTTTGATCCTTTCTTGTCTTTCATTCATGTTTTGCTAATTTTCTTTAGTGATATATTTGGGTTTCTTTCTCTTTATTATTTGCATGTTTATTAGTGATTTTTGATATATGGTCACCATTCAGTTTGGTAACCTCCTCTGCATATAACAGTCTTTATTAAGTTGATGATCAATTCAGTTTGAACTCGTTCTTTTTTTCCCCCTGAATAATCTCTATGCCTAACTTGGAGATTGAACATTTGACCCTGAGATCAAACATCACATGTTGTACTGACTGAACCAGCCAAGTACCTACCCCACGAACCCATTCTTTATTCCTACCTCCCTATGTTTTAAGTATGTGTTATTATATTTTATACCCCCCCTTTTTTTTAGTGAGTTCCTTGACTGGTTCTTTACAGAAATATTAACTTTTACTCCTTTTGTGTTTCCTCCTTTTATCCTGTCACTTTTGTTCTCTCCTTTCCATTCAAAGTGTCCACTTTAACATTTCTTGCAGGGCTGGTTTACTGGTCATGAACTCCTTTAGTTTTTGTCTGTCTGGGAAATTCTTTCTCTCTTCCTCTATTCTGAATGATAGCCCTTCTGGATAGAATATTCTTGGCTATAGACTTTTTCCATTTAGCACTTTGAATATATCATGCCACTCCTTTCTGGCTAGCAAAATTTCTGTTAAAAAAAAAAAAATCTGCTAGCCTTATGGGTTTTCCCTTGTAGTTTACTGACTTCTTTTGTCTTCCTGCTTTTAAGATTTTTTCTTTATCATTATACTTTGCAGATTTAATTACCATATGTCTTGGTGTGGGTCTGCCTTTGTTGATTTTGATGGGACTCCTCTGTGCCTCCTGAATATGGATATCATTTCATTCCACAGATTAGGAAAGTTTTAGGTATTTTTTTATTCAAATAAATTTTCTGTCCCCCTTTTCCCCTCTTCTTCTTCTGGGACTCCTATAATGTGAATGTCATTACATTTGATGGAGTCACTGAGTTCCCTAAGTCTATTCTCCTTTTATGTAATTCTTTTTTCTCTCCATTGTTTAGCTCAATTAGCATCCATTACTCTATCTTCTAGGTCACCAATGTGTTCCTCTGCCTCTTCCATCCTGCTACTCATTCCTCCAAGTATGTTTCTCATTTTATTTATTGAATGCTTTATCTCTGGTATGTTATTCCTTATCTCTGTGTTAAAGGTCTCACTCGTATCTTCTACTCTTTTCTCAAGTCCATTGAGTATCCTTATGATCATTGCTTTAAATTCTGTAGCAAGCATGTTACTTATATCGGTTTTGCTTATATGGCTTTGTCTTATTCTTTAATTCGGGATAATTTTCTCTGTCTACTCAGTTTATCTGCCTCTCTGTGTTTGTGTCTGTGTGTTAACAAGGTCAGCTGTGTTTTCCGCTCTTGAGAGTAGTAACTTTATGCGGAGGAGGCCCAAGTGTCCTGCAGTGCAGTCTCCCCTGTTCACCAGAACCTGGTACCCCAGGAGAGTATCCTATGTGCCTTGCTTAGGCCTTGCTGCTGTGTCTGAGTCACTTTTGCTTTCAGTGCAGTTGTCTGCACTGACTCTGTCTGTTGTAGGCTGTGTTTGCTCTCTCTGGTATTTCTTTTTTAAGATTTTTATTTATTTATTTATTTGACAGAGGGAGATCACAAGTAGGCAGAGAGGCAGGCAGAGCAGGGGGGAAGCAGGTTCCCTGCTGAGCAGAGAACCCGATGCAGGACTCGATCCCAGGACCCTGAGATCATGACCTGAGCTGAAGGCAGAGGCTTAACCCTCTGAGCCACCCAGGTACCCTGCTCTCTCTGGTATCAGTGGGACCCAGGCAGGCCAGATCTGAGGGGAGTGTACCCTCTGCGGAATTTGTTACGGGGTGGCAGTATTAGCAAAATTTGCATTGGGCCACTAGTCCTATACTGGATCCCCCAAAGCACTGTGGTGGCTGGAGGCTGTGCACCAGGGTGGCTGATGGCATGAAGCTAGGAGCAGCATGTGATTGTGGCTGAGCATGTGGCTGGGCACTGTGCTGCAGCTGGCTAGGGCATGCAGACACATGTGTACCTGGCTGCTTGGTGGGGCAAGTGCACAGCTTTAATAACATTTTCCCTGAGCCCTGGGCCAAAGCTAAAAGTGACTGGGCATCCCTTCTTTCCACAGATGGCTCTGTGTTTATGCTGGGGGTAGCGGAGAAGAATGGCACCTGACAGTTCCCTTGATTTCAAAGAAGTTCTCTAACATGCTCTGAAATCGGTATGAACAGATCTGTTTCCAGTTTGGCCCCAGTGCTGTGTAAATTGTCATTTTTATGTTTCCTCTCCATACAGGCTCCTGTCTCTTTAAGGGTAGTGACCCAGCTATCACTCACCCTCTTGGCTTGCCCAGTGGTGAGTCAGATGTCTTTTAAAGCTCCAGGTTCCAAGTCCTAATGGTTTTACAAACTCATGGAATTCAGCCCTTCTGGTTTTTTTGTTTGTTTGTTTAAGATTTATTTATTTATTTATTTAAGAGAGAGAGAGAGAAAGAGAGTAAGAGGGAGAGAAACAAACTCCCCAGTGAGTGGGGAGCCCAACACAGGTTTTGATCTCACAACCCTGGATCTTGATCTCAAGACCCAGGGACCCTGACCTGAGCTAAAATCAAGAGTCAGTTGTTTAAACGACTGACCCACCCAGGCATCCCAGACCTTTTGACTTTTAAAGCCAAATATTATGGGGATTAGTCTTTCCTGTGTGAACTCATTGGTGTAAGGGCCCATTTCTCTGCCCTCTCTGAGCACACAGCTCCCTCCCTCTTGCAAGCAGCCTACCCTCTGATTTTCTGAACTTTCTAACCTTTTTCTCTATATTTAATTTGGAGTTTGTTCTGTGCCAGTCTTCAGATCACTCTCTGGCTTATTGGCTTGAATGTGGATGATATTTAGGCATAAATGTGGAACGGGGTAAGCTCAGGGTCCTCCTACTCCACGATCTACCCAAGCTCCTCCTTCCAGTGGTTTTCTTAATTCCACCTTAGAAATTGCATTCCTTAAGTCAGTCTATTGAACATCATTATAATCTTTGTATATTAAGCTATGCCAGTTTCAGTGGCATACATTTTACTGAAGTAACTACAGTGCCTCCAAAGAACATCAATACATTGAAGTGAATTGCATCCTGAGAGCTGAAATATACCTGAGATTGACTGATCAGAATAGTCCTTTCAATGCATGATCAACTCTTAAAGATATAAATGTTATTAATAAAATACTATTTTGAAAAGTTAAAAAAGGCAATACATAAATTGTAGCCTTCAAGGATGACCCCCTGTAAAATCAGAGTTCCATATTAGATGTGTAATAGAAGAAGAAGACTAAGTTTTGACAGGTTTACTTCTCTCCCGCTGGACCCATAATCTCCATATATACCTTGGAAATTTCATCTCCAACAAGTGTGGAAAAACATCTTGAGCCAAATTGTGCATAAGAGAGACAAAAGGAAGTTTGGGCAATCATATAGTCAATGCAGATACCATCTCTACTTTGCTATGTGGCTAAATTATATAGATGATTTAGTAAGGCATATAGTGTTTTAATATTTTCTTTCTTTTTGCAACATCGTATATGGTTATGTAGACCTCCTATTATTACTGAATTATTTTCATTACTGTATTTTATTATAACTATGATGATGGATAATGAAGATATGCCCTATAAAAATATACCTTATTCTCAGTGATAGGGAGCTGAAGAGGGGCAGCGATATGGTGTAGAAATAAGTTGCTAAGAGAGACATTTTGAAACACACCATAATGGCAGAGTCCCTTGTCGCTAGGAAGCAGCACAACAAACAAACCATATTCAAACTGAAAGAAAATATTTTTGAGTCTGTGTGTGTATTTAAGAGAGAGGTTGATACTGAAGACCATATAGTCATAAAATATAGCAAATGCTACATTAGTCTTGAATAAAATATTATAATCCTTGTGTTAGAATTATTTTTGGCAGACTCAACTAGTAGGATTGGTTCCTTCAATCATCATCTTTTGACAGGAAGAGCAATTTTAAAAATTCAGTACTTTTTCTTCATGCTATAGATTTAAAGTGAGTTTTATATTCCAAATGTGAACAGATATAAGACCATTTTTCATATGTGGTGTATTATTTAAATATTTAAATTTTATATATTTTAATATATATGTCACGTAAAATAAAAAATCTTATTTTCTTATCATTTAATTGCACTTCCCATTTTCTATGAAAAGTACAAAGAAAAAGTCCCACTAATATCACTCTGCTTGGTGCCAAAGTACAGTGCTTATGTGATGTATGGGCCATGGTTCACTTGCTCCCTGCATTCTGAGCTAGTTTGGGTTTCCCACAATTTGGAGGATTATCTCAATGGGAGAGCACCACAGGAACCCATCATGCGGTGTCTAGGAGACATTCTCTGAGCTGGAGTCATCCCAGACCCTATGGTTTTGTTCTTGGTGTCAATGTCCAAGAGCCAATATAAATATTTAGAGTCTCTCAAGATGACTTGACACTCATGGTGGGTCTGTCAGCCTGAGAATCTGGGTTGTTGAAGTCTGATGCAAATCCAAATGTCATTGTCACTGACTAGATCTATTATCTCTCTCGCTTGCTTTCTCTCTGTTTCCTTGGGGCTCTGTGGTTCTTTGGAGATCCATTGAGGGCTATCAGAAGTATGTGGGATAGGCCTGGCATCAGAATCTGAGTACAGTTCTTGTTTGATGTGTTATTTCACTGGAAAATAAAAAAAATTGAGAGAAATTACAAAAACCATAAAATTAGATGATTTCAAAAACTTATCCAAGTTTTATCCTATGGTAATTCCATAAGTTTTGGAGAATTTAGTCATTAACTCTTAAGGTTCCAAGGTTTTGAGGGGTGACTCTACTTGTTTTATACAGCAGTAAATGACTAAAAAAAAAAAAGCCTTTTTAAAAAATGGATTGGTTCAGCCTTTGATTGGTAGTACAACTATACATGAGACATGTGATTTTGTTTTGCCATGACCTTTTATCCATATTCCTAACATCATAGATATTTGCAGTATTATGTCATCTAAGTGGATTCAACTAAGTAATAACAAAAATGTGTGCTTCCTTCAACTGATATATGATACAGATAACTATAATATATGTTTGTCGCTTACCATGCCCTAAGCTTCTCTTCCATAGAGAGGAAGAAGTAAGTGATATTCTATTAGGCCTGTAATTTTCTTTGGAAAAACTTCATGTGTTTTTAACCATATATATTAATTTTCTATTAAATGATTCTTTTATATTCAGAGACAATTTTTCAGGGAGTTACCACAGGGAAGGATGAATGCTATATTTGAGGTTTATTTAATCTGTTCCTAAACTAACCTTCCAAGTCAGGATGGGTTAAATATTAATACTTAAACACCTTGGGGAATTGGACAGAAAATAGAGAAAAACAGATCATTAAACACTAATTTTCAATCTTCCTTCCTCCAGGAGTACAACTTGCCTATGCTAGGATCCATGTTCTCCTTTTTAATTTCTGTCACAATGGCAGAAAATTTTCTCCAGCCCCTGCCTCAAGTTCTGCATTTCTTTGATGATACAACTATTCTTACATTATTTTCTCTCACTTCCTTCTGCATTATTACCACTAGCGTTCAATCATGTGGTAATATTTCCCAATGCCAAAAAAAATTTTTTTAAATCTCTCTCCTAGTCTGAATAAACTTCTCCAAAGATCTACATGTCTGTATTTTTTTTTTTAACCTCTCATTCACTTCTTGTGATTTTAGTCACACTGAAACTGCTCTAGTCAACATCACTAATAGCTTGCATGTTCCATATCTAGATCACTCTTCGTCCTCAATTTAGTATTTTCCTATTTGATTTATCATCTTTTGTTGGGTTAGAGGACATGCCTTATTGGACATGCCTCTCTCCTGGTTTTTCTTCCCCATAACTGACCCTTCTCTATCAGTTCCTTTTGCTAGTTTCTCCTTTACCAAAGTTATGAACATTGGCATCCGTCTGTGTTTATTGCTGGGTTCACTTTTCTACTCTACACTTCTACCACAGATGATCTCATTAAGTCTAATATATCTGTTTGTTCTGGTGACTCCTACACGTATTACTCTAGTCCTCACCTGTTCACATGCATTCTACTGTCTACTTAACATCTCTTTTTAGATGTTTTATAGTCACCTCACAATGGAAACCTTGGTTCTTTATCCTGCTAAGCCCATTTACTTCCAGTCATTTCTGATTCGGTAAGTAGTATCGTCCTCCATTTTGTTGTTGAAACTAAATGCAGGAGTCTATGTTGATTTCTTTCTTGTTTTATGCCCTTCTCATCTATTAACAATCCTGCTTATACTTTCTACAAAGCAGATACGGACCCATTCTCTTTTCTCTAGTTCCGCCACTATCACCTTAACGGAGGCCTCTCTTATTTCTCTCCTGAATGACTGCAATAATCTAATATCAGTGTCCTCCCCAAAGGCTTTTCCTCTCTTTCAACCCAATTCTGACTTGGTAGGAAAAGTGACTTTATCAAAATGAACTTCACTTTCCTTGTAAACGTCCTCTGCTGATTTCCCACTGCACTTAGAATTACATTGAAACTTCTTACCAGGACTGAAAAATACCTATGTGATCCAACCTTTGCTTAACAACACTCTCTTCCTCATTTGCCTGGTTACAATCCAGCTAATCTTTTCCTTTGTTACAAGGTCTAAGCCCTTTCTCTCCAGAGTGTTTGGAGATGTTCTCACCTCTGCCAGGGAAATTCATCCTAGTGCTCATCACCTGAATAGATCTCTTTCTTCCTTCAGGTCTCTGTTTAAATAGTCTGCCTCTGGAGAACCTTCCTGACTACTCTCTATCATTCTTGCCCTCAGACTATTGCTTTTCCTTCATAGCACTTACAACAATGTATTTATTTTTTTCTAATTGTTCTAATTGTCTAAGCTCCATGAGGGTAGAAAAGATGTCTGTATAGTATATTGTTTTATCTTCAATGAGTAGCACATTTATTTGTACATAGTAGTTGCTTAATAAATGTTGAATAAACAAATATAAGTCACTTTATTTTATTTGGGGATGCACAAAAACATATACAATCATGTGAATTTTCTAATTAGAAAAGACTCTGACTCTGACTCTGATAGAACTAAGTGAAATGGGAAGTAGAAAAAAACACATTTCAAGAAGAAGTTCAAGAAGAAATTTGCATTTTTTATTCAATCTGTCTTTCACTACAAAGCTAATGAATGGTGTTATATATTTGCCATAATTTTAGGAACTTTGAGGGTAAAAAGAATAATGTATATATGATCTATTATGATAAATATTTTATAATCTAGTTTTCTTCAACTAAGTTATTTGTTTTTTAAAAGATTTTATTTATTCATGAGAGAGGGGTGGAGAGAGAGAGCAAGAGAGAACACAAGCACGGGGAGGGGCAAAAAGAGAGGGAGAAGCAGACTTCCTGCTGAGCAAGGAGCTTGAGGGATCCCAGGACCTTGGGATCATGACCTGAGCCAATGACAGGCACTTAACTGACTGAGCCATCCAGGGGCCCCATCTGAGTCATTTGTATAAGATAAATCATTTTTGCTTGAATGGTTTGGGTAATAATTTCAATATAATGATTTCAATAAAATATTCATAGATAATCTTTCCATTGGCTTCTGTTTCTCTTTTATACTGGTGGTTTCATACTCTGCTAGGCAGAGGGTGGAGAGTTTCCTGTTAACATAGACCACTCATTAGGTCAGGCACTTTCACTTTCTTTTCTTTCTTTCTTTTTTTTAAAAGATTTTATTTATTTTAAGATTTTATTTATTTATTTATTTATTTATTATTTGATTGAGAGAGAGAGATGGCAAGAGAGAGCACAAGTGGGGAAGACAGGGAGAAGCAGGCTCCCTGCTTCTGATGCAAGGCTCGATCCCAGAACGCTGGGATAATGACTCTAGCTGAAGGCAGATGCTTAACTGACTGAGCCACCCAGACACCCTCAGGCACTTTCATTCTCTACTTTAGAAATGTACTTCTGACCCACATCCAGTGGAATGTGGATTTCAAGTTTTTTTTTTTTTTTTTCAGTATAACCATATTTTATTATGGTTTCCATTTGTCCTTCAGTTAGTATTGAGAAGCTGTTGACTGGGGATAAAGTTGCCAGCAAAGGCTGTTATTGCTGCATTTTCCTCCCTATGAAAATAACTGTATTTTCAACCATAGCACTGACTTTGTTAATAATATGCTCACAAGAACTTCTTTTTAAAGCCAGTCACCTGTATGCTATCCCTTTATTCTCTGTATCATCTGGGAATGAGATACCTCTTGGTGTTCCATCTTCAATGGCTGTAACAAAGGTGGGACTCCTTGAACGCATGAATAAAACAGGTAACTTGTGTGTTTCTTTGCCATGTTAGGATTTTCAAAAAACATAATTGTGAATTTCATTTATGTGTCTTACATCAGGGAATTATGGGGGCTCCCCTTATTTTTCCTGGTATTTAAGAGGTGAGTATTGATGGTTTTAAAAATTGCTTTAAATATACAATTATTTGTTCATCATATCACTGATGATAGAAACACCTTGCATGACCATATACTACTATTCATTTAACGTGTGGCCCAAGGTAAAGAAATAATCCATTTCTATTTTGTTTATCTTTTGCATTTTTGAACAACCAGTCTCTTGAATCTTCTATATTTGTAGAAAAGCAGATATTAGAAAAACATTATTTTATAAAATTCTAGGTTACTTTTTAAATGTCAACCTTTTGAGATATAATTCCCACACAATAAAATGTACCCATTTAAAAGTACAGTTTAGTGAATTTTGAAAAATGCGTCTCACCATGTAACTACTACCACATCAAGATATAGAACATCATTATCCCAAAAAGTTCCTTTTAGCCTCTGCAGCAACTGCTGATCTGCTTTCTTTATGTATACCCGTAGTTATTTTTGTTTTATTGCTGAATAGTGTCGCATTGTATGGATATACCACTCTTTGTTCATTCAACTCTTTTGAGTGTATTTTCAGTTTTTGGTTAATACGAATAAAGATTCTGTGGACTTTGTGTATAAGTCTTTGTGCGTGTATATTCAGAACATCTGGGTAATGCAGTTAGAGAGTAAAAGATATAAAGTGATTCTGATAATTTTAAGAACTTCACATTCAAGAAATGGAGCTAGATTTGTAATAATTGGCAATAATGCAAACTAGTAAGTTCTCTGAGTATCCATAAAGTGTTGGAGAAGAATAGAGGAGGGAAGCTATTAAATTATATAAAATCTCTTTGTGGATAATGTTTTCATTTCTTTTGGGTAGATATTTATGATTGAAATGGCTGGGTCATGGCTGCCCTGAACCTACTGTTCATGCCTCCTGTATAGTGACAGACAGTTCTAGTTGTCACCCTCTGCATGCACCACCAAGTTTGCACAGCAGCTATGTTATTCAATGCCTTTCCAAGCTTCCTAGCCAATGACTCATCACAGCAGGGGAGCTACAGAGAAGTGGGACTCCTTGAACACATGAATAAAACAGGTAACTTGTGTGTTTCTTTGCCATGTTAGGATTACATGTGCTTACATGTGCTGTAAGATGTGGGTCTTGTCCAACAGGTGAGTTTGACTTAAGTCCTCTTGACTGCTTTTTTTGGAATTGTACAGTGACTCTGTCAATCTTTTCTTCCTTCCCCTTCTCTTTCGCAGGCATCAGACCTGCTTGGTTTGAGGGCTATCCCTACCTTCTATTGGTCCCATCCCTTCATTGTTCTGAGGTGTTTCCCAAACAAATTTCTTGCATCTCTAAACCTGGCTGCAACATCTGCTTCTTAGAGGATCTGAAGTTATACATGGGTCATATCAAAAGTGTATGTTTAAATCCATCATAAGTTGCCAGACTCATTGTTGTCTTACCTTACATTTTTCTGGAAACATATTTGAGTGCCAGTTCTCCACATCTTGCGAACGTTGAGTATTATCAATCTTTCTTTTATTCATTCTAGTGAGTATGTAGTAGTATCTTGTAATGGTATTAAATTCACATGCATCTGATAACTGAAGATGTTAGGAAATGTTCTTCTCTTTGAATTTTATGTAATGTTTAGTGTGTATGTCTGTGAAATACTTTACTGAGAAGTTAACAGATGGCAATAATGAGAGATTAAGTAAGAGATTTGTCCAGAGACGAACAGAGGTGGAGCAAAGGTGGAGAAAAGAAAACAGTAAATAATGAGGGCATTTATGGAGTTCCAGCCCCTAAATAGTTTTTTGTTTTCCTGTTGTTGTCTTGGGAAATCTAGAGATGGTCCTAGTTGCTGTGCTTTGTTGATTATGAATGAACGTGTACATTTAAGAAAGTGGTGTGTGTAAATTTCAATATGATGGAAACAAACAGTGCAGATTATTCATTGTAAGAATCTATTCACTGGATGTAAAAAAAGAGAGAGCAGACTTCTGGATTTCAAAAAGCTAAGCTGTTCCCCACTGCTCTTTAAAATATAAATTTCCATTTCAGTTTTCTTGGAAAAATTGCCAATAAATATATTGGCTCTGAGATTAAATGTAGACATTGTGACTCTGATTTCATTTAACCCAGGTTTCTTTCTTTCTTTTTTTTTTTTTTAAGATTTTATTTATTTATTTATTTGAAACAGAGAGAGAGAGAGATCACAAGTATGCAGAGAGGCAGGCATAGAGAGAGAGAGGAGAAAGCAGGCTCCCCGCTGAGCAGAGAGCCCTATGTGGGCCTCGATCCCAGGACCCTGAGATCATGACCTGAGCTGAAAGCAGAGGCTTAACCCACTAGCCACCCAGGCGCCCTTAACCCAGGTTTCTGATCAACACTGAGCTTATTCCATTTGAACTTCTGTTAAATATGAATCGAGCAGATATTAAATAATAATATCAACATTTTGACATACAGTAAAAGCTTGGAATTAAAGGAACATAAAAGAAACACATTGAATTATTGATATAAGATTTTATAATTTATTCTTAGCAAAATGTAGACCCAAATGGGGGGTAGCGATAATTAATGACTTTTAGAAATATCAGGTTTTCATTTTCTCTCCTTCAAGGGAGTATATGGAAAATCAAATGATACGTTTTGATTGTAGCATATCTCCTGAGGAGCTTTCACATGTAGATCAATACAAGAGAATTTCCGTCTACATTCCAGCGTGACATTATGTAGCTTTAGACATGATGTCCTGGCGATTACCACATAACTCAAGTGCCACATAAATTATCTTTATAAATAAAACTTTGCATACATATGCAACATCAGAATGGAGCAATAAATTGGTCATGACTCCTTGTCTTCTATGGCGCCACTTCAGCACTTCCTCTAGCAAGCTGGGACTGAGGGCACAATGGTGAACGCCTCTGTCTAATCTCCTATCATGATGCACCTCATATTTCAATATACAACTGGTACGGTTGGGCTTTGGAGGAAAGAAAGTTCAGTTTCCCGCATGTCAGTCTTTTCACCTTCCTGCCTATAGCAAACTTTAAAAAAATTACTTGGGAGAAATGTTAAGCAACCAAACCTTTTACAAAACATGTCAAGATTAATTGCTGGTTTCACTCATGAGCTGTGTAGACTGTTTCCTAAGATTCTCATCTTATTAGATACAATGATTCATATTCCCTTTCTTGGCAAAACATCTGCTTCTTTGCAGATACCCCCATCAATAATGTAGGCAGTGTGGGGTTCTGCCAGCACTGAACTCACTCACAAATACAGAGAATAAAAATGTTTCAAGAATCTCTTCTCTTTGGTACCTTAGGCTTTAAGTATTTTGTGTTTTGGTAAAATTTAGAAATCTCCTCCTACTTAACTATATTACAGGAATGATTTGAATCCTTATACTTGTTTTTCATTCAACCCAAGTGGAAATGATGTTAATATGAGTTACTGAGCATTCTTATCTGGATTCTTCTTTTCCGTGACCTTGCAGAGCTAACTCTGAAGCTTCCATGTCTTGAAATTTTGTTCATGTGGTGTTACTGTGGCAGAGTCTGAAGATGGCCACTTTAACATCTATTCTCAATTCCCTTTTCTCTTCTGTGCCAATGTGGTGACAAACTTGAGAATGAGTGAAGTACTGGTTCTTATATCACTGGGCCTCAGAACCACGGCTAAGTGCCTCCACCGTCTTTAGATTTCTTGTCCTGTGAGAAAAATGCTCACCTATGTGTTCAAGCCTTTCTCTGGCAAATTTTCTTATCTTTGCAGCTGCAAATAAACTGATATGAATACTATTGGATACATTTGGCCCCCAAATGTCCCACTGAATTGAGAGGGAATCTTTCATCTGAGAATCAGATCTAAAGAGCAGTGAAACAATAAAATAGGTTTTATTTTTAACATTCTTCACACAAACCTTTATGATAGCTGATACTGCATTAGTGCTAAAACCAGACCTCGTATTTGCAACTATGATGAAAGCTTATTAAAATCCAAACTTTAGATGGATATTAAAGGTTTTCCTTCCAGTACAGGGTATCTATTTATAGTTTCCTAGAAAAAAAAAATATGGATTTTGATCCCTACCTTTTCCTCATGATTTCCTTTTATTTGCTTTGCTCTCATTTCTTCCTTTCATTTAAAACCACTCAAGTCCTACCTCACCTGTCAAGGAGGACTCACATGAGACACAGATTACAATGACCGCTTTCTCTCCTCATGTAGACCTTGCTTACTTAACCATTCACTTAGCATTTTTCATACGGAATCTCTTATTGCTCTTTATTCTGTTATGTTTTTAATATTCAACTAGATTAGATATTTCCCGAGAGCAGAGAATGTGTTTTTAATGGATGTGGCATGAATAGTCCCTTCCTCATTGTAGACACACTATATATGTTTGTTGAATTTATGTGCATTAAATTCTCATTTTATTCATTCAAGCTTTTTATAAGAACAACAATGTTATGCATTTGCCTGCTCTTAAGACATCTCCTACCTATTAATACGAGCAATATGTAAAGTGCTCTTAGAAATCTCAATATAAAAATCACTAAATCCAAATAGAAAAGTGAAAAGAACTTGATTAGGCGATTCACAAATAAATTAAGATGACCAAAAAAAAACTATGAAAAAATCAACCTTATGGATATCAAAAAAATGCAAGTTAAAAAAACAACATGTCATTTTTCACTTAGGAAATTATAAACAGTTTTTGCTTCTTACATATTATTGGCAGTGGTGCTGGAAGGGGGTCACTCTCATGCACTACATTGGGAATGTCACTCTCCTTCTGCAAAGCATTCTGGAAAGCATTTTGGCAATATATTCATTCAATAGTTTAAAAGAATTTGTAGTACTTGACCCATTTTTTTAGGAAATAATGAGAGACAAGTAAAAATTAACTGAAGGATTTTTGAAATAAAAACAAATTATTGAAAGAAGAAATTCTTATCTAAAATAGTGAATTTTTAAAAACTTTTTATTTAAATTCAGTTTTGTTAACATTTGGTGAATTATTAGTTTCAGGGGTAGAATTTAGTGATTCATAAGTTGCATATAACACCCAGTGCTCCTTACATCAGAGTGCCCTCTTTAATGTCCACAACCCAGTTACTCCATTCCCACCCACCTGCCGTCCAATAACCTTCAGTTTGTTTCCTAAAGAGTCTCTTATGGTTTGCTTCTCTCTTTATGTGTGTGTTTTTTTTTTTAAAGATTTATTTATTTGTTTATTTGATAGAGAGATACAGAGCACAGATAGGCAGAGCGGCAGTTAGAGGGAGAGGGAGAAGCAGGTTCTCCATTGAGCAGGGAGCCCGATGCAGGGCTCAGTCCCAGGACCCCGGGATCATGACCCAAGTGGAGCCTAAGGCAACCACTTAACCGCTTAACTGACTGAGCCAAGCAGGTGCCCACCTGCCCAACTCCTCCACTCCCCCTCATCTCTCTCTTTTTCTTTTCCCTTCCCTTCCCCTATGTTTGTCTTTTTTGTTTCTTAAATTCTACATATGAATGAAATTGCTAATTGAGAATAGGTCAGGATGACAAAACAATTTTCCTAGAAACTCTAGTAAAGAACAGGAAAAGAGAATGTTTCTTAAAGACAAATGGTTAGGCGTGGGAGATACAAGTTTCCAGTTATGGAATGAATAAGTCACAGGAGTAAAAGGCACAGCATAAGGACTATAGTCAGTGATACTGTAATAGCGATGTAATGGGACAGATGGTGGCTACACTTGTGGTGAACAGAGCATGAGGTATCAACTTGTCAAATCACTAAGCTGTACACCTGAAACAAATGTAACATGTGTGTCAACTATACCAAAAAAAGAAAAAAGGAAAAAAAAAGAAAGAAAAAAGAAAAATGTAAAGTAAAATGTAAGAAAAAAAATCTAAGAAAAAAAAAAGAGTAATTAAAGAGTAATTAAGAGTAATTAAAGAAAAAAATTAAGTAATTAAAGAAAAAAAGAAAAAAAAAGGTTAAAATCAGATGTATTAACATCAAGGTAGGGAAGAAACCAAAGATAATGTCACTGCTTTTCTGAGTATCTCACAAATCAGCTTATAAGAAATAAAATATCTTAACATTTGTTATTTTGATATTAAATATATTTTAATCAGATGTTATCACACCCATATAAAAATAATAATAAAGATTATGATCTCTAGTATTTATTGCGTGTGTAGGTTCCAGGTCCTGTACTGAACACTTTATACTTATTTCTCATTTAATTCTCTCCACAACCGAATAAAATCCTGAAGCAGGTTCCAAAACTACCATTTTATAAATGAGAAACTGAAGCTTCAGAAATGAAATAACTTTGCCAAAGCAACACGGTTACTGAAGGATGATGCCAGGATTTGGATTTGCATCTATCTGATTCCAGATTCCAAGTTCTTGCCCAGTTTTGGGGTAATCTCTTTTGTATATTTGCCTGTGTACATCTTTGAGTTATCACTTAGGGCTAATTAACACTAAGGTACATACTTATATCTATGTGGGAAGCCTCACATGTAGTAGAGAATGCAATTTCTTTGATTCAGTTCTGCCTCAAGGTATTGGGCAAGTTACTCTCTCTAAGCCCTAGATTTCCCTGTAAAATGTGGATGATAATTTCTTCCTTGAAAGAGTATTGTGAAGGTTTACGTGTCCATCACACATGGACCTGACACATGAGTGCAAATGGTAATCTTGAGTAATATCATCCTATCAATAATATGTTTGGTTAACAGGTACTGGGAAAAGGCATCATTGGCTATAAAGTATACATAGATGGGAATAAGCTTTTAAAAATGAAGATAGATTTTATTTATAACACTGTGTAAGTTTCAGGTAAATAGCATGTTATCCTGCTACATTTTTATATTGCAGTATGATTGCCACTGTAGCATTAGCTAGCATGTCTAATACAGCACATAATTATCACTTCCTTTTTCTTTCTTAATTCTTTTTTTTTTGGGGGGGTGGGAATAATTAAGATCTACTGTCTTAGCAAGTTTGATGTTTGTAGTTGATACAGAAAGTGACCGTCCAGCCTGTGTCTACTCAGGGACCTGTCCACTCTCTGCTTTTGCCACATGACTTGAAGCCACTCATCTTCATAGCTTCCTGAAGCAGACCCTGAAGCAGACCAATGGGGGAGGTTTTCGGTTCAGCAAAATGGGAGAGATCCCTGTAAATCTGCATGTTAGGCTCATCGGGCATAATGGATATGACTGGAATTAGAAATAAAGGACTGTGTGTCCCATTTACTCTGGTCTTCAGGAAGCTCCTGAACAGAAGATGGGGTAGGAGTTATGCATTCCTTGGTCCTTGCCAATCACTGTCTAAAACCAGAAAAACTCTATGAGTAACTCTTAAGGATGGATTAACCAATATCTGAGAATGAGGATACTGATGATTTAACAACCTTCCTTGAGAGTAGTTGAATGGTAAATGACTGAAAAAACACTTCATAATTTTAATATACATGTATACACATTGGTTTTTTCAAATGAGAATTGATGTGCGAGAGTTAGAATCAAGTAACCCTTTACAATTTTATAAAATAGTGAACCCTATTTTTAGAATTTTTATCTTTTTTTTAATGGTGTGATTAAAATAACCTGAAAATTTACCAAAAAGTTCTGTTTCCTAATTCTTAAAAATACTTAAATACTCATCCTAAGACTCATACATTCAGATCAGCAGTAATATATCATCTATTTAGATACTATAAGATTTTTTCAAGCAAAAAAAAGAAAACACCTTTCATAACTCTATTCTATTAGTTGTGTACTAGCTTGTGAGATTTTAGGAAAGAAATGAGCATGGAGATGTAAAAGTGGACCAAATTCCCCTTTTTACTCTAAGAATGCAGTAGGCATAAATGAACCTCCTACTGCTCCATGCATATCTGTGAACAGTAGGGTAAAAATGAATACTTTAAAGATGCTTTTCCAGATGAATTCTTTAGAGTTCAGCAGTAGTACTCTATGTATAAAACAATCAGGGGGTAAAGAAACTTTTTTTTCTTTTTCAAAAAAAAAAAAAATACAATGGATTTTATATTTTGGAGACCTCCTCTTAAAGTTTTTCATTTTCCATATCTCATGATTTTCTTTAGACATTTGGGACCCTCAACTGACATTTTCCAGTACTTGGAACTCTATCTTCCTTCTGAGATTACCGACTTGTGATAACTACAATATTCCCTTTTAGCATCTGCAGTTACTAAGTAAAGAATCCCCTATTTTCTCAATCCATGTATTAAATAAATAAAACTAAAATATAGAATATATATGGGATAGATTTAAAATACTATTTAGCTCTCTTTGGTTCTACAAATGACTTGGGGTAGACATTGTATGGCAGATAAAAGCATGGTCTCTAAGATCAGCAAGATTATGAGAAGTTAGTCAGAGCTAAGCCCCCCAAGGCTAAGTTTTTCATCTGTAAAATGAAAAAAATAATAATTCACATTTTATCAGGATTTATGAAGACTAGTACTTTCATCAAAGTCATCAGTGACCTAAAACTTGTCTAAGCCTCATTAGTCTTAATACCTTAGCTGTGTTTGACTTCTTGCTTCTTGAAATGGTTTTTTTCCCTCAGATTCTGAGATACTCATTGACCTGATTTTGGTTATCCTGTCCACTTTCTCTAGCAGATTCTTGTTCTGGGAAACTATAGGTGGTCTCCTTTGGTCTTCTAGAAATCCATATACTAGCTCTAGCCTGGCTATATGTTGATAGGACTCAAATTTCTACCACTAGCCTAGAACTTTCTGTTAAGTTCCAGAATCATGTATCTAACTCCCTAGCTCACATCCAGAGATCTAACAGACATTACAGCCTTAATGTGATTAAAACAAAAGTCTGAATCATCCTCTAAGGCTTTTTCATCTTAGTCAATGGTACCATCCTCTGTCTAGTTGTTCGGACCAAATTCCTAGGAGTTATTGTTAATTCCCTTCTTCCCAACCCCCCCCCCCACCCCGATCCCTCAATAAATTCAATAAGCTCTAGCTCCAAAATACAACCTTGACCCATCTACTTCTTTTTTTTCCATTAAAAAAAAATAAATTCAATTAGACAACATATAGTAGTACATCATTAATTTTAGAACGTTCAGCTGCATATAACACCCACTACCTCTTACCATTTCCACGACTGTGATCCTTCTCCAAGACACCACTGTCACTTACCTGTCAACCACAACCAGTTTCTCTACCTCCACACTCTCCCTGCTGCAATCCATTTTCCACCTAATAGCGAAAGTGACCTTCTTCATGCACTAAACATGTTCTACCTTGCTTAGAGCCCTTGAGCAGTTTACCATTACAATTAAATTTATATCCAGACTCCTCACAAGGCTCTTCATGATCTCCCCAAGACCTCCTTGCCTACCTGACAGGTCTTATGCTCCTTCTCTCATTGATTCTGCTCTAGTACCCTGGTTTTGTTCTGTCTCTCAAATATGTCACGTTTGCTCTTATTCAGGAGCTTTTACCACATACTTGGAAGCTTGATCCTGGGTTTGTTATGGACGCCTTCCGCTCCTTCCTTCAGGTGTTCATGCCAGTGCTGCCTTCTCAGAGAAGTCATCCCTAAGTTCATCAATGAAAACAAATCTTCAATTACTCTTTAGTATTTTTTAAAGCTCTTATCAATACTTAAAATTTTTTTTAGTTACACTTCCATTTACTGCCTGCATCCCCTACTCTTGCCACTAGACTGTAAGTTTCTTGTGGTTAAAACAATTTAGTTACCTACAGATTGCTGTAAACTCAGTGGTTAGTGCCACGCCTGCACATTGTTATGGTGGATGAAATAATTATTGGAGTTGTATCGCTACTTCAGCTGAAGTTCACTCACTCACTAATGTGTGCGTTAGTGATGACCTCGTGATAATCTCTACTTTGTTAGTCTCTTTTATTCTCCAAAAGGTGCTACATCTCGATTAGAGTTGTTAACATGTAGAGTATTGGAACACCATAACTTCATTAGGAAAGAAGGACTTGTAACTACAGGGTTGTGTGTTATTTACACACCGGCAGTTACCATCAATGCATATAGTCTTGTAGCCACAGAAATTCCAGTTAAGGTGAACTAGTTTAACCGCCTCATATTAAAAGAAATAAACTAGGTAGAACTTTCCCCCTAAATAAAATTTTATTAATTACTTAGATGTACAATTAATTGTATCACTGATTATTTTTCCCTACTTATAAGCATTCACCAGTTTTTGTTCTTCAGTTAACTCCTCTTGCCTGCCCCATCCTCTCCTGTTTCCCCTGTTTAACTTTTTGAAATGTTTGATTTTAGTCATTTGAATTTTTGATTCTTCTTGTTAATTTATTGAAAAATGTGTTGAATGATTCTATTGATTAGATAATTTTTTATATAATGTTGAAATTCAGTTTCCTTGAGATGGTTGTAGTCCTACTAAGGATTTTACATATGTTTACAATACCAAAATTTATTTAAATAAACTTTTACTAGCCTAAAACTTTTGAGTAGAAGTTAACAGACTTTTATTTTCGAATTTAGTTTCAAAGTTTAATCCACTTTGTTTGACAAGCTGAATTCAGATTCATTATGAATGCTAAGTTTTCTTTTGAAATTTGACAGTTATTTCCAGGTGTTTAATTCCATGCACTAGATACTCTGCATCTATGAGCCCCTTGCAAGTACTGTGGTCGATTGGCAGTCTGGCTGTTCATGAGTACTGCTCTTGCTCCATCTTGTTTTTACATTTATATCAGACTAAATCAGTAAGTGGATCCATATATAAATAAAGCTAATGAACCTAAGAATTCATACTTTATATTTTATTTTCCTCTTAAAATTTATTGCTTAGGTATTGTTTTGTTAGAATTCTTTAATTTTTTAGAAAGATATTCAAAAGGAGATAAAAAGAAATTTTGACTATAGAAACAAACAAATTAACCAACCCATGAGAAATGTCAATGAGGGAGGAAAAAATAAGGAAAAGTTGTTGTTCTGGAGTCCCACTTGGATTAACTATATGAGAATAAAGAATAAGCTATAATGAGCATTTGCTACTGGCTCCTAGGATGGTAGGAAAGCAAGAATAAAATAAGAATTGCTGGGTCAACTGCTCAGGAATTTGAAACCACAGGATATTGTAGTCCTTTGGGATTCTAAATATTCAGGCATCTGTTAGGTAGCAAATTCAGCTAAATATGGATCATCAAAGGAATACCAAAATTATATCGAGGGTAAGTTTATAATCTATAAAGAAGGAAGTCAGTCACTGGGAAAGTTATCCTGGAAGAAGATAACAATAATAGTTGTGCTACTAAGTAGAAGTTCTTAGGAAAAAGTATTTCAAAAAATTAAACCCCTTCACTTTTTCTTCCCATTCTCACCTTGCCAAAAAAAGAATACTGGCTAGTGGGGAGGAGGCAGGCTCTGGGAAAATCAAGTTGGGCTCTATAGCCAAAAATATAACATTCATCACTAGATGCTATCCCAATGGACTATCCCAAATGAAGTGTAATTTAGGATGGTTACCCCAATTATTTTCTAGCTTTGCTTTATAGTCACAAAGGGAAAGTGGTTTCCATGTTCTTTATAAGTATTTTACTTCCTTAAATTATCCTTTGAATAGTCAGTTTCTAGAAGGAGAAATTGAAATAGGAAACCTAACGTTAAAAAAAATTTAATATAGATCAGAATTCCAAACTATGGAAATTTAAAGTAAGGTGGACTCTATTATCACTCTATCATCTCAGTAATATTAGGAACATTCATTCTTTCATTCAACAAGTATTTGTTAAGTGCTGACTCTGGGTACTAGGTTTTAAGAATACAGTACTGAAGAAAAACAGGCACAAATTCCTGTTCCCATGGAACTTCCCTTCTTTCTTACAGGAGAGAGAGAGTTTGGAATTACAAAATTACAGAGGAAGAAGACTCCCAGAGAAGGTTGATGTTAAGGGTGTGTCCTATCAACCTATCTGCCACTCTTCACTTTAATGCTAGGGATTCTCACCACAAAATGACTTTTTACACTACATTATTTTAAGCTTATTTTTGTACTTACCAGTTCTTACCAAATAATACACCAGCAATAAATTTATGAGCCTTCACATATTTGATAAAATGGGAAACAACTGGAAAATGTACACACCTATCTTTTTATTTCCTTGCTTGTGGGCTTGGTATAGTCACTGAGCCTTTGATCTTTACATTGTGGATAGGATCCATGAAACCCAGAGAGTAAAGAGAAACCAAATACATTTTGAAGATGCTTTGGTGAATGGTCAGGAGGAGGGGAAAAAAAACAGTTATACATCATAGGCCAGAAGTCAGGATTTAAACCAGCTCTATCATTAGGATTCTCATTAACCCATAGCCCGCTTTCTCCTTTCTCTCTGGTTTAGATATACTTTTTATCTGCATTGACCAGTATGAGGTCCCCATCTATAAAATCACCCATATCAGAAGAATGACTTGTGTATTGGAAACCAAAACATGACTCAAACGAACAGTTGACGTGCCTGAAGATGATAAATTACAATAGTGTCAATATTTTTTTAAAGATCTTTTTTTTTTAAAAGATTTTATTTATTTATTTGACAGAGAGAGAGAGAGAGATCACAAGTAGGCAGAGAGGCAGGCGGAGAGAAAGGGGGAAGCCGGCTCCCTTTTGAGCAGAGAACCCGATGTGGGGGTTCGATCCCAGGACTTTGAGATCATGACCAGAGCTGAAGGCAGGGGCTTAACCCACTGAGCCACCCAGGCACCTCTATTTTTTTTTAAAGATCTTATTTATCCATTTGACAGAGAGAAAGAGACAGTGAGAGAGGGAGCACAAGAGAGAGGGAGAAGCAGATTTCCTGCTGAGCAGGGAGCTTGATGTGGGGCTGGATCACAGGACCCTGGGATCATGACCTGAGCCAAAGGCAAACGCTTAACGACTGAGCCATCCAGGCGCCCCTAATAGTGTTAACTGACATTAAAAAATTTCTCTTGGCTGCGCTCATTTTTTTACCACTGGTTGCTATTGTACACAGGTTGAGAATTATTTAGGCCCTTTGATTCTTTTTTGTCCAGTTAGTACCTTTACTCCTGGTCTTCTTATTGACCAGTGACAGCTCTATTAGCTATTCCTCAAATTAATCAATTCTGATAATTGTCTCATATAGTTCCATGTCTGACATACGTTTGAGGGCCTATCCTTTAATTTTGACATTGGGGACTTGCAACAAATTTGGCACAGGTAAAAGACACTCAATCTCTAACCCTTCTGAAAATTCCCGGGGCTTACTTTAATGGGTTAGGCATAGTTCCACTGTATAGCTCGGATGGAGCTTTCATATTTATTTTTACATCTCACCTCTTTAAGAAAGAACCTTCACAATGGAAAACAGCAGCAAGAATTGGAAGACTTTAAAATGGAAGCTGTTAGTGCAGCAGTAAAATTTGGCCATGTAAATTTTTTTCTCTCTCCCTCATTAGGTTTCAATATTTTTTAGTATTATGACTTATCCAAAACAGACTAGCGTTGAATTGGAGCTTTGCGTTTTTCAAAAATTATGACATATTTACCTAAGTTCTATTTTAACCTGGATCAGTGTTTTCTGGGCTTGAATTTCAACAATTCTTTTATTAAAATGTTCAGAATAAGGACTGCAGAAGTAAATGCTTGAACTATGTCATTAGTTAGGTCTTCCAGAGATTTATTTAACTTAATAGAATCTCTTTAATTGCTCCATCAGTATAGAAATATGATCTCTTATTTTTATGTATTTTTCTTTAAAAAATTTATTAGGAAACTTTCCAAACATAATGAAAGGTGGAAAGTATAATAAATTTCCATTTACCCATCACCTGATTTAAACAACCTTCTATATTTTGCCATTCATGTTTATGTTTTAATAATCAAGATTACTAGATATTAATAGGGAAGGTAATGATCTGCTATTATTAAAAATGCTAGTAAAATTACTCAGTTTGCAAAACTATGATTTTAGGTGAATTTCATTTTAAAAATTAGAAGAGTAATTGAAGAACATTGACCAGATATGCTATATTGAGTTTGAAAAATTTGTTCTTATTTCTGCTTTTTGCAGCTACTATTTAAAATATTGATGGAGTATGAAGTTTTGTTTTCCAAATGTCAGCTGTTCCTTTCTCTATTCCTGGTTCAAAGCCAGCATTGTCAGAAGGGAGACAAGTTGGCAGCTAGCCTAAATACCAGTGGGAATACATCGTCTCTTTTGGACTTATATTCTTAAATACCACCTTAAAAATCTGTAGATAATTAGTGCAGCAATCTTGAAAATATTAATTAAGAAAAGAGCTAATAATTACCATGTTTCAAATTGAAAGTGATATAATGAGACTTAAACTGTGAGGTTTTTATTTGAAATTGATTAAGACCTTCAATGAATTACCTGGCAAAGAGAAATTTCCCATTTCTGTTCTTTACCAGTTCATAGAAATATAAACAGTCTCAATATTTGTTTACTTACAGATTCTCTTGTCTAATTCCATTTCATTTTAATTATTTATGGGTAAAATGCTCTATTTCCAATAACGAGATTGAGCAGAACCGGTCAAATAATCCTGACAAAAAGTGAAGAGATTTGATTCTGTTTTTAAAAAGCTGTACAGCTCGAGCATACAATTTCCTTTACTGAAATTTTAGAAGATTTTTCTATAAATCTACTTTAAGTTTTTCCCAAATCATTGTTTATGCATGTGAAATAATGCATTGAGTTTCCTTTTTTCCCTCCCTCTCCAAGAAACCTGAAATAGTGAATTAGAAAAAAGTTTGAGGCTGTATGATGCTATTTTGAATAGCTTGGTGTTGACAGGCTGGGTGATAGTTTAGGAGCTTTGACTGCTGACACTCCTCTTGCTCTTGTGGATGATGATATCCCTGTGAAATACACTGCCCTGATCTGCCTTCAGAAATCTTAACCGCATCAGTCAACCCTTGTTGCCTGAACCTATGAGGTCATCATTATTACTTCATTTTTTATTCCCATATAATCCTAGCTGAACTTCAGAAGTGTTTCTGCTTTTCCCATCAAGTTATTACTCTGAAATATGGAAATAATCTGAGAGATCTTTTATGAAATGTATACTCCTCTATTTATCTTAAGTATGCCATTGAAGCAACAAGATAATTTTCTGAGCAATAGATTCACCAAATCCAAATAAACTTCAGGTGAATCAAATAGTTTCCCTCGATGCAAATAATCCTCTGGGTAAAAAAGACAATGATGTAATACTAATGGAACAAGGATGGCAGTACTGTGGAGAAGGAAGATAGAGTTTGATGAGAATGAAAAGAAATTTGAACAAAAACAACTAATGAACCAGTGAAAAAGTGCCAGAGATTATTGACATTACTAATTCAAGCAATCTATTAAAAAACAGTGGATTTCCTCTAAGTGGGAAGAAAAGTCCATAAGTAGAAATAATAAAGTAGTAAAAAATTTCACAAGTAGAGCTGACATATATAAAATATGAATGGATTAATGACTTATAAAACCAGTATGTAGGTTAAAACACTAAGGCAGTAGAATCAATTATATCTACAAAAATTAGTCAAGGGATACACAGAATAAAAAGATGTGGAATATGACATCATATACATAAAATGTAGATGAAGGTAAAACTTTAGTACTTTTAAAATGTGTTCAAGCTTAAGGAAACATCAACATAATATAGACTGCTATACACATAGAATATTATATATGAACCCAATGATAACCACAAATCAAAAACCTCTAATAGTTAAACAAAAAATAAAGAGAAAGTAGTGCAAGCACAACACTAAAGAAAGTCATCAAACCACAGTGGAAGACAAGAAAAAAGGAATAGAGAACTAGAAGTACGAGAAAACAATCAATAAAATGACAATAATTACATGTCTTTAAATGTAAATAGACTAAATGCACTAATGAAAAGATATAGGGTTACTGACTGGATGAAAAAACAAGACTTATCTATACGCTGCCTACAAGAGTCTCACTTCAGACCTAAAGACACATACACACTGAAAGTAAAGGGGTAAAAAAGATATTCCATGCAAATAGAAGCAAAGAAGAAAAATCCAGTGTAGCAATACTTGTAACAGACAAAATAGACTTTAAAATAAAGACTGTAGCAAGAGACAAAGAAGGACATTATGTAATGATAAAGGAATCAATCCAACAGGAGAATATAACATCTGTAAATATCTCTGCACCCAAAACAGGGGTACCTAAATACATAAAGCAAGTATTAACAGACATAAAAGGAGCAACTGATAGTAATACAATGATAGGAGGAGACTTTAACAGTCCACTTACATCAGTGGACTAGATCATCCAGACAGAAAATCAACAAAGAAACATTGCCTTTGCACAACACAGTAGACCATATGGACTTAACAGATTTTTATAGAATATTCCATCTGAAAACAAGAGAATATACATTCTTTTCAAATGCACATGTGACATTCTCCAGACTAAAACATGTTAGGCCACAAAACATGTCTCAATAAATTTAAGAAGACTGAAATCATATCAAGCATCTTTTCTGACCACAATGGAATGAAACTAGAAGTCCATCAGAAAAAAAAAAACTGGAAAAAACACATACACACACGGAAGTTAAATAACATGCTACCAAACAACAAATTGGTTGATGAAGAAATCAAAATGAAAATTAAAAAATACATGGAGAAAAATGAAAATGGAACACAGTGACCCAAAATCTTTGAAATGGAGTAAAAGCAGTTCTAAGACGGGAATGTATAGTGATACAGACTTGCCTTAAGAACAAGAACAATTTCAAATTAACAACCTGAACTTACATCTGAAGGACTTAGAAAAAGAATAACAAAGCCTGAAACTAGCAGAAGGAGGGAAATAATAAATATTACAGCAGAAATAAGTGAAATAGAAACTAAAAAAAAAAAAAAAAAAATAGAAAAGATTAATGAAGGCAAGGGCTGGTTCTTCAAAAAGATATATATAATTGCAAACCTTTAGCCAGACTCATTAAGAAAAAATAGAGAGAACTCAAATAAATAAAATCAGAAATGAAGGAGGAAAAATAATAATAAAAAACATAGAAATTAAAAATATATAAGAGAATACTATGAAAAATCATATGCCAACAAATTAGATAACCAATAAGAAACAGTTAAATTCCTAGACAATACAACCTTCCAAAACTGTATCAGAAAGAAATAGAAAATTGGAACAGAGCAATTATTACTAATAAAATTGAATCAGTAATCAAAAACTCCAAAGAAACAAATGTCTGAGACCAGATGGTTTCACAGGTGAACTCTACCAAACATTTAAAGAAGAATTAATTCTTTCTTTTTAATTAAACTATTGCAAAAAAAAAAAAAATGGAAATTTTCCAAATTCATTCTTTCAGGCCAGGATTACCCAGATATTAAACCAGAGAAAGTCACTACTTTAAAAAAAAAAAAAAAAAAAAGGATGAAGAAAGAAAGAAAGAAAACTACAGGTCAATATCCCTGATGTACATAGATGCAAAAATTCTCAGAAAAGTATTAGCAACCTGAATTCAACAATGCATTGAAAGGAATCATTCCTCAATAATCAAGTAGGATTTATTCAAGGGATATAAGTGTAGTTCAGTATTTGCAAATCAATCAGTGTGATACATCACATTAATAAGAAGGATCAAAACCATTTGATCATTTAAACAGATGCAAAAAAATGTTTGATGAAATGAAATATCTATTCATGATAAAAATGCTCAACAAAGTGAGTTGAGAGGGAACATATCTCAGCATAATAAAGGCCATACATGCAAAACACACAGCTGATATCTTATGCAATGGTGAAAAACTGAAAGATTTTCCTCTTTGGTCAGAAGTAAGACAGGGATGTCTACTTTCACCACTTTTATTCAACATAGTACTGGAAGTCCTAGCCACAGCAATCAGACAAGAAAAAGAAATAAAAGACATCTAAATTGGTAAGGAAGAATTAAAACTGCCAGTATTTGCAGATGATATGACACTATATAGAGAAAGTTCTATAGATTCCATCAAAAAACTATTAGAACTAATAAATTGAGTTCAGTAAAAATAAATGAATTCAGTAAAGTTGCAAGATAAAAAATTAATATACAGAAATCTGTTGCATTTCTATGCACTAATAACAAAGTAACAGAAACAGAAATTAAGAAAACAACTCCATTTACAACTGAACCAAAAAGAATAAACTACCTAAGAATAAAATTAACCAAGGAGGTGAAAGACCTATACTCCTAAAAACTGTAAGATATTGATAAAAGAAATTTAAGACAACATAAACAAATGGAAAGATATTCCATGTTCATGGATTGGAAGAATTAATACTGTTAAAATGTCCGTACTACACAAAGCAATCTATAGATTCAAAGCAATACTTATCAAAATACCAATAACATTTTTCAGAGAACTAGAATAGTTCTGAAGTTTGTATCAACTACGAAAGATCTTGAATTGCCAGAGCAATATTGAGAAAGAAGAACAAAGATGGAGGTGTCAGAATCCTAGATTTCAAGACATGCTACAAAGCTATAGTACTCTAAACAGTATGTTACTGGCACAAAAATAGATATGTAGATCAATGGAACAGGGTAGAGAGTCCAGAAATAAACCCACATTTTTATGGTCAATTAATGTATGATAAAGGAAGCAAGAATATACAATGGGGAAAACAGCCTTTTCAATAAATGGGGTTGGGAAAACTGGACAGCAACATGCAAAAGAATGAAACTGGACCACTGCACCTGGGTGGCTCAGTTGGTTAAGAGTCTGACTCTTGGTTTTAGCTCAGGTCATGAGCTCAGGGTTGTGAGATCGAGGCTTGCATACGGCTCCTTGCTCAGTGCAGAGTCTGCTTGAGATTCTCTCCTTCTGCCCCTCCCCCCATCAAATAAAAAAACAAACCCAAAAAAAAAAAAAAAAAAGAAAGAAAAAAAGGAAAAGAAACTGGACCACTGTTTTATACCATACCCAAAAATGAACTCAAAATAGATTAAAAACCTAAATGTGAGACTAGCAATCTTCAAACTCCTGAAAGAAAATATAGACAGTAATCTTCTGGAAATCAGCTATAGCAACATATTTGTAGATATGTCTCCTCAGACAAACGTTACAAACACAAAAAAAAATTATTGGGACTATACCAAAATAAAAAGTCTTAGCGCAGGAAAGGAAACTATGGACAAAACAAAATGACAAATTTATGACTGGAAGAAGATATTTGCAAATGGTGTATCCAATAAGGGACTAATATACAAAATGTATCAAGAACTAACATAACTCCACACCAAAAAAACTCAAACAATTGGATTAAAAAAATGGACATTTTTCCAAAGAAGACATTCAGATGGCCAACAGACCCATGAAAAATGCTCAACATCACTAATCATCAGGGAAATGCAAATCAAAATGAGATATTATCTCAGACTAGTCAGAATGGTTAGTATCGGAAAGACAAACAATAACAAGTGTTGGCGAGGATGTGGAGAAAAGGGAACCCTTGTGCACCATTGTTGGGAGCATAAATTGGTTCAGACACTGTGGAAAACAGTATGGAGTTTCAAAAAAAATTAAAAAATAGAAATACCATATGATCCAGTAATTCCACTGCTGGGTATTTAGCCAAAGAAAATGAAAACCTTAATACAAAAAGATATATGCATCCCTGTGTTTATTTCAGCATTATTTGCAATAGCCAGATAATAGAAGCAACCTAAATGTCCATTAATAGATGAATGGATAAAGAAGACGTGGTAAACATATGCAGTGGAATATTACTCAACCACAGAAAAGAATGAAATCTTACTATTTGCAACAACCTGGAGGGACCTAGAGGGTATTATGCTAAGTGAAATAAGTCAGAGAAAGACAAATACCATATGATTTCACTTATTGTGGGGATCTGAAAAACAAAGTAAATGAAGAAACAAACAAAACAACACAGACTCTGAAATACAGGGAGAAAACTGGTAGCTGTCAGAGGGGAGGTGAGTAAGGGGTGGGTGAGTTAGGTGAAGAGGATTAAGAGGTACAAATTTCCAGTTATAAAATAAATAAGTCACAGAGATGGAAAAAACAGCGTAAGGAATATAGTTAATCACACCTTCATGTGGTGTAAGTGACTACACTTACAGTGGTGAGCACTGAATATGGCATAGAATTGTCAAATCACTGTTTGGTAACCTGAAATTAATATAACATTGTATGCCAAATACAATTATTATAAGAAAGTAAATTTCTGCATCTTTTAGAAATGGTCAAGAATGTGAACTCTTATCTGAATAAAGTTTGACCTGGGTGTGAAGCCCAACACTAACACATGCTAGCTAAGTAACCTAGATCTTGCTTCCATCTATGACAGGGATTGGCAATTTTTTATTGAGTTATAATTGACCTAAAACGTTATATTAGTTTCAGGTGTATAACAAAACGATTCGATATATATGTGAACTGTGAAATGATCACCACTGCAGGAGTAGTTAACACTGATCATCACACAGTTAAAATCTGTGTGTGTGTGTGTGTGTGTGTGTGTGTGTGCATGTGTGTGATGAGAACTTTTAAGATCTACTCTCTTACCATCTTTCAAATATATGATACAATATTATTAACTATAGTCACCGTGCTGTACGGGATTGGCACATTTTTTTTTTAAGATTTTATTTATTTATTTGTCAAAGAGGGAGAGTGACTGAGAGAGCACAAGCAGGGGAGCAGTGGGCAGAAAGAAAAGCAGACTCCCTGTTGAGCAAGGAGCCCAATGGGGTACTGATCCCAGGACCCCAGAGATCACGATCTGAGAAGGCAGGCGCTTAACTGACTGAGCCACCCAGGAATCCTGGGATTGACAAGTTTTCCTATGAAGGGCCGGATAGACTTTGTAGGCCATACAGTGTCTTTCACAAATAGTCAACTCTGCTGTTGTAATATGGAAGTCGCTATAGACAATATATAATGAATGAGCATGTTGTAGTTGAATAAAATATTATTTATGGATACTGAAATCTGACTTGCATGTGATTTTTTTGTGTGTCACAAAATATTCTTTTAATTTTTTTTTAACTATTTTAAAAAATATTTTGTTTTATCTATTTGACAGAGAGCACAAGCAGGGGGAGTGGGAGAGGGAGAAGCAAGCTCCTGCAGAGCAGGAAGCCCAGTGTGGGACTTGATCCCAGGACCCAGGATCATGACCTGAGCCGAAGGCAGAAGTTTAACTGACTGAGCCACCCAGGTGTCACTGAATTTTTTTCACTATTCAAAACTAAAACCAGTCTTAGCTTGTGGACTGAACAAGAAAAAGCTCTGTTGGCTGGATTTGGCCTGTGGGCCATGGTACTTTGAAACCGGATCCGTAACAGTGGTTTCAAAGTGTGGTCCACATACCAGCAGCACCAGCACTGCCGGGGAACCTCCTCAAAATGCAAATTCTCAGGCCTTAACCTAGACCGACTGGTATCAGAAACTCTCTGGGTGGAATGCAGCAAGTATTTTAACACGTAGTTTGAACTCCACATAATTCTAATGCACACTCAAGTTTGAGAACCATTGAACCATAGAAACTGCTACTTAACAGCTTTGAGTTCTTGTGAGAATTAACGATATATTCAATTAACAGTGCCTAGCATGATCTTGAACGGCGTCAATAGTGCTAAACACCTGTTCGTTATTATAAGCAAGGTCAAAGTAAGTTGGCTTTAATTTTGGCTTTAATATTACTCTCTTCTTTTTAAAAAGATGACTGTGTACAATAGCCTTTTGCAAGAATGCCATAACCAAACTAATGTGAGGGATGTTAAGAATGGGATCATTCAAATCTTATTTGATTTTATTGATAAAAACATAAGGATCAAGAAAATGAACTCTGGACAAGTGACAGACTGGTTTTCTTGGAAAACAGGATGCCCTTAATGCTAATACTTTCTTGGACTCTTAGTAATTAGAAAATGATAGAAACAGAATTTGTGGTGTCACAAATCATGTAGCAGAATACATTCTTGCAAAAAGGAAAAAGAAAAGCAAAATATGAATTTGTACTTACAGAACAAAAGCACTTACTACACAGCATTTCTTGTCTTTTAATTCTCCATGGACATGTGAGCATAAGGGATGTCACTGGTCATTTCTATACAGGTTATGAGAGTCACATGCTGACTGTCTGATTTATCATAGATTCTTGTTCAAAAAGGATTGAGTAGGTGAATGGCAAAGGCAAAACTAATATTGCCTCACAAAATAATTTATTTGTGCCTTTGTAGAGCTGATGTCATGGAAACCTGCTTTCTTATGGAAACCTCAAACATTATTGAGCTGAACATTTTGAAATATAAATAACTAAGGAAAATGAAAGAAGACTTAGAAGAAAAAGACCATTTACATTTCTTTGACTTGAAGCTTAATACTGACTATAAATGTTTCTAAATAATCACAGGTGAACAGAAAACATAATGAAGTTGAGTTGACATTTTTCATGAATATGGACTTCATGGCAAGCCACACATAACGCAATGTAGAGAAGAAAGGATGATTCTGCCTTTCTCACAAGCGCCTGGATAAATTTTTTAAAAGTTAAAATTATGGCTATGATATATCTGGATAGCTATGATTATGCAGATCTATAAAAATGTCCCCCACAAAACATCCTGAATATCTATTTTGCTTTTATATGTGCATATTTTATGGGTGCTCACAGAAATTTCTTAACAGCTGCCCTCTTAATGTCCTCATCATGACCAGTGAATTTGTAAAAGCAGATGAAATCCTTCTATAAACTCAAGTAAACTAGAAAGTTAAAAAAAAGAAAAAAAGAAAAGAAAACAAAACAAAACAAAGCTTGGGCAAGCACCTGAAACGAAATGTTTTGTTAAAAAGTTTTCCTGTGTTTTGGCATTTTAATAAAGACCACACAATATAAAGCTTATTTTTTGGTTATTAACTTTGGTTGCCATTTCCATGATGGTATCTAAAGATCAGACTTTTTTTTGTCATTGTGGCCAGGATTTGCTAGAAAAGCAACATTCATATTGGCAACACATTGATGCATTCTGACCGTGGATTAATTCTGATCAAGAGAATATTAGATTTCATTTTGTATATTATGTAACATTTGATACTTTATTATATTCTTTATTCAGTAACCTATAAGTGACATCTGCAAAGACAGCCTTAGCGGGACATTTCCAAAAAATTTTGTCAAGACTTTCTTGAGAACAAACATTAAATCGTCGTAGCTCTCAAGCATCGTGTTTGGTTTGATCCCAAATATAAACAGCTACGATCCAGATGTTTCCTATTTTTCATATCTGCAAGTTTCCTATGGTCATCCTTAACTTTCGTAGTTAAATGCCTTGAACTCTACTGTGGGAAGGCTGGAATCCTCCCCAGTCTCTGGAGTTTTTCTGGAGTGTGTGTGCTCCCATGCCAGCGCCCATCTGTGAGGCACACGCGCTGCTGCTCACTCCTGACCACCGCCCGCTCTCCCTGCCTGTGCTGGCCTGGTGTGGGGTGCCGCTCGTCTTCCTGCACCCTCGCAGAGCACCACAAACTGGGGCTCCTAAGAGTGGCAGCCTTTTACCACAGACGCGAGGGTTGCAGAAGGTAATTACAGGTCTGAAAATACCGCAACTTTAATGTCAGCTATAGATACGAACGTTCCCAGTAATTTGTCAACCATCCCCTCCATCGGAAGTTTTTCATGGCTGTGCGCCCTTGTATGCTCCAGCCTCCAGCTATGTGCCAGCAGCCCTCTTTATTATTTTCCTAGATCTTTCTGGCAACTCCCCTTTCTCCTCTTTCCCAGGCCCCTCTCCCAGGCTGCCTGCTGCACAGCCAAATTCTTCTCACTTACTGTGCGGAGTAAGAGTCCGGCTTTGATTTCTAGCTCACCCATCCAGCCCCAAACATCCAGGTCAGGGACCTGACCTTTCTCAACGAAAGGAAACAGCTTCCACCATGAAGGTGTTTTTCTAAAACAAAACAAAACAAAACAAAGACAAAAAACAAAACAAAACAAAAAAAGAGCCTTCTCCCCAGAAATGAATTATGCCATATCTCTGGAAGGCAGAATCAACTCATCAACTCAGTTTTTTCTTCCAGGAGTGATTGCTTCTCTTTTTCTCTTTCCAAGGTATACAGTCTTTCCACCCAAGCAAACCACAGGGCTCTTTCACAGGTATATTATTATTATTATTTTTAAATATTTTATTTATTTGATAGAGATCACAAGTAGGCAGAGAGGCAGGCAGAGAGAGAGGGAAGAAGCAGGCTCCCTGCTGAGCAGAGAGCTCCATGCGGGGCTCTATCCCAGGACCCTGAGATCATGACCTGAGCCGAAGGCAGAGGCTTTAACCCACTGAGCCACCCAGGCGCCCCCAGGTATATTATTTTTACTGCCTTGGTAAAAATACTGCAGCCAGATGATCTCTCTAAAAGGTAATTCCATCCTGCCATTCTTTCGGTTAAACTACGGGTAGCTTCTCAACGCTCTCAGGACCAAGTTTCTGATTCGTAACAGACCCTACAGGACTCTATGACCCCATACCCACTCCCATCCTTGTATCTCACCAATCTTGACTTGTCCGACTCTCCTTTTTCCCTGTCTTCTCTCTCTCGTAAGGTACTAACCTTTTGACTTCTGGAACAGAGCATGCTCCTTCCTACCTTAGGCTCTGCATGTTTGCTGTTCTCTCTGCCTGAAGTCCCTCCCCCTTTATCTGGTGATTTCTTATCATGCAAATTTCAGCTTAAATGTTTCTTCTTCTTCCTTTTTTTTTTTTTTAAGATTTTATTTATTTATTTGGCAGACAGATCACAAGTAGGCAGAGAGGCAGGCAGAGGGGAGGGGGGAAGCAGGCTCCTCGCTGAGCAGGATCCCATGACCCTGAGATCATGACCTGAGCCGAAGGCAGAGGCTTAACCCACTGAGCCACCCAGACGCCCCTTAAATGTTTCTTTTTAAGTTTCCCTGACACCCAGCTAAGTTTAGGGCTTCCTATGTGTATTGTCTTTGCATGCTGTACTTCTCTGTCATGGCACTAAGCCAAACTATAATTCATTCATTTTGAAATTAATCCATTTTGCTATGGCTGCTTCCATGCAGAGTTGCCCAGGACTGTTTGTGTCCTTCTACTTGAGTTAGCTACAACTAATTTTTTTTTTCTATCCTGTTAACTGTCCCATGCCCTTCAATGCACCTCCAAACTTGGGGTTTGACCTCCATTGGCCAACCCAGGGTGACATACTGTTCAATGGTGTCAGTCACCTTGTTCCCTGCATTTCCTGTCTGCATTCCAGTTAGCACACTCCTAACTCTTACCGTCTTTTCCGATGTCTTGTGTAACTGCTTAACCATTGGCGTTTGTCTCTTGCCAGACATCCCCTTACCCTCACAGTCTCAGCTCAGACCTCACTTAATTTTTTCTTACATCTTCCCATGTTCTCTGTACCTCCTGGGTCCCTACACATGCTGTTGCTATAATCAAAACAGAGATGGCCCCCCAGCCCTGTTAAATCTTCCTTTTATCTATCTAAATTCTACTTATCCTTCAAGACTTATCTTACATTTTAGCCCTGTAAGAAGCCTTTCCTCGCACTGTATCCTTCTCATTCCAGACTGCTTACAATAGGCAGAAAAACAGCCCTCAATGAAGCCCACTTTCTAGTCCTAATCCCTAGACCCATGTACATGTTATGTTACCAGGAAAGGCTGGATTAAGATTGTAGATGGCATATAAATTGTTAATCAGGTAACCTTGAAATGGAGAGACTATCGTGGATTATCTAGGTGGGCCCGATGCAGTTTTAAGAGTCCTTACAAGTGGAATGGGGAGCCAGAAGATTCAGTGTCAAAGAGATGCAATGTGAAAAGAAAGCCAAGAAAACAAAAAATTCCATTGGCCAAGATGACTTTAAACGTGGCAAGGCAGGGGCAAACTAAGGAAGGCAGGCAGCCTCTAGAGTCTGGACAAAGCAAAAGAAAACTAAAGACTCTTTCCAGAACCTCCAGAAGGAACATAGTCCTGCTGGCCCCTTCATGTCAGCCCAGTGAGATGCATTTCAGATTTCTGACCCCTGGAATTATAATATAATACAATTATATTGTTTTAAACCACTAAGTTTTGACAGTTTGGTACAAGCAGTCATGGGAAACTAATATAGTGCTCTTCTCAGGGGCTTCAAAATTCTGTACTTCTTTGTCATAACTTTTATCATGCTGTGTTATAATGGCTTATTTGCTCATCTGACTTTATTATTATTATTGTTGTTGCTGAGAGAGAGTATGAGAGGCGACTGGGAGAAAGGTGGAGGGAGAGAAAGAGAGAGAATCGTAAGCAGGCTCCATGCCCAGAACAGAGACCCTGAGATCATGACCTGAGCAAAGATCAAGATCAGACACTTTTCTGACTGAGCCACCTGGGCGCCCCGTCTGACTATTTTAATAGCCTCAAAAGTCCACAAGACAAGAGTGGTGACTTTCTTACTTATTATTGTATATCCAGTGATAACTATAGTGTCTGGAAGATACTAAGCTTTCAATAGGTATTTGCTGAGTAAATTAATGGCAGAGCTAGAACTCAAACATAGACCTTCGACACGACGCAGTAGCCCTTTGGACCAGAAACAGACACTCCTTGAGATTGTCTTCCTCCTGGAAATCTGCCTAGAGGTCATCTGAAATCAGAGGTAGGTTGGCCAAATTTAGTTATTTGAGAAAAATTTCCCAGATATATATGGATCCAAGATGCTGTGGCATCTCAGTTACCATCAAGAAGGAAAATATTTATAAAAGAATTTATTGGATCCCATTAACTTCCTTAAGCAGGGAGATGGAGCATTTCTCATTTGCCCTTAAAATCTGTTACATACATATGTTTCCATGATACATTTTTGGGAAATGACCAGAAGCAGCTTGGTAGAAAAAGGAAGGACCACACACTATGTTTCAGATTGCTTGGTTCACTGTGTCTGACCCAGGGCAAACTTAGTCTCTTTCTAGGTTATTTCCTCAGGTGACATAAACACAGTTTCAACTGTTTGAACCATTTGCACAACAAAACTTGGAACATCTTAGCTTTTCCGAGCAAATGCTGTGGGAAGCCTCTCTGTACCCTGTAAGGTCCCGCTTACCACCTACATGATAAAAGAGGAAAAAAAGAGGAAAAAAAAGAGGAAAAAAAAAAGAGGAAAAAAAAACTAGGAGTTTTCATATGATAAAAACCAGACATTTTATTCTTTCCTTTTTGGTATTTCTCTTTAATGAACAATTTGGTGGGTGAATATCAAAAGCTATTGGAACTCAGTACATTATCACTCTCTATGCCTTATGTTTTTAAGATGGAATGAAAGGAGCAAAAAAAAAAAAAAACCTCTTAAATGATTCTTTTTATCTTTTCCAAATACAGTAACACTACCAACTAAAATCACTGAGAAATTAAAGCTGATTAAGGAACATTAGAAAAGCTGTCAATGCATTTTAAAAATCAGGCTAAAAGTTGCAGCGTTCATTAAGCCCTCAGGGGAAGAAGATAAGTTCTTCCAAATCACAACAACTGAAATATATTGCTATTATTTTTTGCGCTAGACTTTTCCAGCACTTATCCTAAATTTTAGAGTGTTTCAACAATTTCAAACTGATATTTAAATGCCCTGAGGAAGGCTAGTGTGTGAGCCAGAGAAGGAGAAACATTCTGGACTTCTAGCTAGCTGGCAGGTTATTTTGCGGGATAGAATTTTGGTAATGTCGAATCTAGATGACCCTAAAAATTTACATGCATTTTCTTTTGTACTAAAACAAGAAACATTTTGTTATAATTCTGTGGGTTATGTTTTTTAAAAACCTCCTGAAAAAACCTGGATTTTTATTTCCAATAGAAAGAATCTAAATTGTGCAAAATTAGGAGATTTAAAAAGTAGTCAATTAAAAAAATTTAAAATTTAAAAAAAAGTTACTCCCTTAGATCGCAGGAAAACGTCATCAGAAAGTTCTCCACTGCAGCTTCTGCAAAGACTATTTTGTGAGAGGAGCCAGAGACTGGGCTGCTTTGTGGATGTGTAAAAACCTAAGCATCAAAGGAACTGCATGGACTCATTGCAGCCCTCCTGAACTCATCCCGGGTGTGAGCCGAAACCTAAGATCGGGCTCAAGGACAGAATGCACGTCTGGGTCTATCAGAGAGAAAATACATTGGCAACTTCAGATCGGTTGAAAGATTTGGAAAATCTTTGAAAGTTCGAAAATGAAAGATTTTGTAAAATGGTATGGGAAGCAATCCAGAGTAAAACAGGGGGGGAAAAAAAAACCATGAACCCACACAAAATTGGTTTCCGTGTAGGAATCGACAAGGCAAATATTCCTCTGATCTCTGTCTTGCATCTATTAGCTTGTTTCTACCTCCCGTCAGGCGGTTCCAGGGATTTACAAGCATATATACCAGAATAAAACCGTGATTCCCAAAGCCCTCATTTCACCTCCACCCAACTAAAATGAATTTGAGTTGATTGTGTTCAGATATTAATGCAATGAAGCAGTTGCAACTTTGTAAGAGGCTGGGTTTTCCATGAATGCACGAAAAACCTTCACTTCCAAACCTTGGTCTTCTCTTCCATCAACGTCAGACCTGACCACCTACCACAACATACGTCACAGGTTTTGCTGGGTGGAACGAGCTCGCTGTGGCACATGTGTCCTATAAACGCGCCACATAAAAATGCAATGTGCTCATCATGGAGAAATAATGTAATCTTCAGTGCTTTGAAAGCAGATAATTTGAATTTTCTTTGATGATAGTGAAAATCAAGAGAATTCGTGTAAAGAAGCTCTGATAATGCAACATGTTTGTAGAGAAGACAAGAAACACACAGCTTGTGATTTCAACCCACCAGAACTTAAATTTATCACAAAATTGGGTAAGTTATTTTGGAAGCTGGTTTCCTTGGACAATAGAGGTCCTTTCTTTAAACATGGGAAAAATTAAAAAAAAAATGAATTTGTATTAGAGATATATAACAAGAAAGTATATTGTTATAGCAAAAAACAATCTTACAATAAATTAAATATTAGTTCTACGAGGAAGCACTTGTATTTGCTAGGTCATCAAATATTGGCTGAGTTTGGCAACACTTCGGCATTTCTGTTAGTGTTTTTCACGGTAAGAAATTTCCTAATTAACAAAAGCTAATGTTAATGAAGAATGTAAGACTGTTTCCCTCTACCTAACTAAAGCCACAGACTGTCAAGTCTTGAATTCTTGCCTTTTCTGTCTCATCCCCTAATACTAGAATGACAATTTGTTTTTGTCTGACGACTTCCTTTAAAATGGCATAGATATTTGCCCTTTTGGATTTGTTTGTGGGCTGCTCAAATTGCAACCTATCTGTTAATGGTGTGCCTGAGCGTTAGGACTACATTCTTTAATTTGAAATTTTTGTTATTTTTTTATTTCCTTAGAATACACACCTCCAGTTTATGAGTAGGTTTTGTTGCAAAAAAAGTATACATTGGCGGGGACTCAGACTATAGCTTTCTATGGTGGAGGGGGTTTTCTAATGGTAGTTTTTTATCCTTCAAAGATTATTCAACCACTTTGTCCCATTGTAACAAATAATATTCATTAAGCCTCAAGGCCAAACTGGTAGAGCGCCTGGGCCTTGAGTCCTGCTCCAAACCCCACCACCACCCCCAAATTTTACTTCCCTCTTGTTGAGCTTCTTGAATTTGAGGGAGGCGAGGGTGAAGGTAGATGGTGGAAGTGGTGAAGGAGCCTGGGGCTGGACAAGTGAGGTTCCAATGAAGCTACAAAGGTCTCCCCGGCTCAGAATTAAGGAACGCATGGGGCTGGGTTAGAGCCCGGGGGGCGGAGACTCAGCATAAGGATATCTGCAGCTAGCTAATGCACTCATTTCTCTGTGATGAGAAAACTTTGTCATTGACTGTTACTTAATTAAATCTTAATAAACATCTGAGCTTTCCCCTAATCAAATCAGAACGGCTTAAGAAGTCACGTGTAATTTTGAATATCCTTTGCGCATATGTGATTTTCACTATAGTCACTGTGAGAGTTGAGTTTTGTACAGGACAGATGTGCTCAAAGTCTCAGCATTTCAGGCAATTGCTTGTGGCATAGAGAGCCCATTGAAGTAGTCACTAAACATGCGGCTCCCTGTTCTAGGAGATGAAGGTTTAATGAGAATCAGCCCATACGAAGAAAACAAATTTGGCTCTCTTACAAGCAAATAATTTGACAATTGTGAAAGGAAAGAGGCTTTTTTTTTTTTAAATTGAAAGTTTATTTTCCAAATTGCAAGATAGTCAAATCATTAGTGTATCTCATAAAATCTGAGTTTTAATTTTTGCGCTCAAAATGATATCACTGACGGTCTATAGCTCGTGATAAAAGCAATTCATCTTATGGGTCAGTTTTTTTGTTTTCAAAATCCGTGATGGTCAGATTTAACCATCTCTAAATGATGTGTAGTGTAATTATACATAATTGAAATTACCTGCACTTCTTTCCCTTGCTTTTCCTTGGTTGTGATAAATCTTCAGCATATTTCAAACCTCTACTGAATCTTTATATTTAATTGAGGAAGAAAAGGAACTTCTTAGAAACAAAAGAAGAACAAAGTAGAATTTGTCTCAAATTGGTGAGTGAAGAGGAGGAAGGACAGCCAAAAGAACTAGAAACCCCCTCCCCAACTTTTATTTTTAGGAACCCTTTCTACTCTTTCTCCCCAGCTCTGTCTTCCACCTCAGGCCCTAGCTTTTTATTAAAACTCAGTATAAGATCAGTTTGGGAAACACAGAAAGTGAAATATAATTTATTTAATAAAAATTACAGAAATGATTTAAGGAAAGTAAAAATTAAATGCATTCTTGGAATCCAATTAGTAAATAAAAACTAATATTCAATTTCTTATCCATTTCTAAAACAAATTTAAAATGAGTAGTCTTTATTTAGTATGACTAACAGCGAGAAACATGATTTGCTATTTCCTGTGAATGGCAACAGTATTGAGATACGTAAGAATTTTTAGTGGCAGAAGTAAAAGACCTCTAAGTGAAAGTCATGTGAGAGAAGGACTTTTTCAGGGGCCGCTACCTAATTTTAAAACCCCATTTTGAAATTTATTAATTGAACATTTAATAAAATAATTTATTTGGTTTTGACAAAGGTGATGTATATACTGTCTCTTGATTTCTATAATGAAATAATAAAAGATAATATAACATTAACAGTAATAGGTGATTTTTGAATGTGATTAAGAAATGTGACGAAGCTTTCTCACTGAAAAAGTGAATGCAATTGCACAAAGGCCGTTTATACAAGGTTTCATACTAAAAAATGATCCATTTAAATAGATGACACTTTGCTACTTTTACTAGATGACTGGAAATGCAATCAAATGACAAAATGTATATAGAATATCTGACTATATTTGATTTAAAGAAAACTATTATAAAATCATGATTATGATTCATTTTAGCAACTTAGCGCGATGATTACAGCAGCTATTAATCAAATGATTCCATGATGATCTACACAACAAATGGATATAAGAACAAAAGGTGACAGACAGTTAAAGAACTTACAGTATAACTTAAAAATGCTTTGACTTGTGTACACTTAATTTTAATGTATCAAAAATAACGTGAATGTTAATTTTAGTCCTATGTTACTTACCGTGATCTACCAAAGTACAAAATGCACCTCTGCAGTTTTTACACTTCTAAAATTGTAGTTTTTATATCTGTATTCTCTCTGCACACTATTTTGAAAAGTGTCAAAATAGTTTTATCTGTTTAATAATATAACATGGAGAAAGAGTATATCACTAAAATACATCTAATCAGAATTTATATAAATATAAATTTATGTAAATATAAATTTACACCCCTCCATAACACACAGCTTGAGGTACTTTCCTGACTATAATAATAAAATTAAGTATTATAATTAGTATACTCTGAAACTAATGAAGATGAGAATCATAGATAATAACATTATTATAAGACTATTACTGATCAAGAAGTTCAGTCATCTGGTTTTTGATCTTTTGGAAGCACACTGAAAAATATTTTTTGAGCCTCAGAAAATATGTTAAATTTATTTTGATGTAATTTAATTATAAATGATAAAAATCCAAACCAGGCATTTTGGGGAGAAACTTTATTTTCTAGAGCACGTCTGTGAGTAACTAAGGTTATTTCACCAGATTTTAAAACTGAACATGTTTGAACAAGCTACTTCTCATCTTAATTTTCAGACTACAATAATGGCATGTCTTGCAAATCTTAATGCCAATTATTTCTGTCTGAATTAACTTGCAATCTTTATTGACACACGGGAAACCAGGAAGTTCTTTTCTCACCGATGATTACATTGTTCTGGTTGTTAGAATTATAGTGTCTCTGTTTTGTCCAAAGCCAGTCAGAGCAAGTTTTTTGAAGTTGGATTTACGACTCCTTCATTGTCACCAGTCTACCACGACCTCAGCAGTTGTGACCAAAGACTCTTCAACTTACATTTTTAGCATAGTAAAAGGAAAGGAACATCAATGGGGGACCCTTGGTACAAACAAGGTCTAGGAATATTTATTTGTAGGAGAGAAACTGTGCTTTGTTGCTATGTGCCATTTATTAAAAAAAAAAAAAAAGTAGACTTGCTTTAGCTTTTAGTTTTCTCAAACAGAAGAGGTAGACAAATATGTCTCCCGAATTTTATGGTAATATTATGCCAAAGAAAACGAGCCTGTCCATTTTAGGGGATAAAAATTAGAGTATTTTTGAGCAAATTTTTTCTGTAATAGTTCTCCCCCCTAATCTTTAAGTCACTGCTTCTTTTCTTACACATGGATACTTTTCCATTGTGACTTTACCTGTCTCTCTTCCCTCCCCCACCCTTCTCTCGTTCTCTTTCAAAGCATTTTTTCAATCAGCACATGAGGTTCTGAAAGAAAATTATTTAGTCTTGGCTTTTCCCTCAACTTTATTCAGCAAAACTACTGACTTGAACAAAAGCAGTACTGTACCTGCTCCTGGCCGCCAGAAACAATGACGAGCGCCTTGATAAGATTAGATGTAATTTTAAATGCAGCAGGGACAAAGCCTCCTTCCCACTAACCCCACTCGCAATCCCCTACTGTAATTCCACCACAGTGAGCAGTTGAAAAATCCCTGACCAGAGCCAGACTGCTTGGTAAGCGCCACCTAACAGACATAGAAACATGATCTGCATCATTTTCAGGCTTGGCAGACATTTTGTGCATTAAAAAAAAAAGAAAAAGAAAAGAAAAGAAAAGGGGGGGGGAAGCCCATCTTTGAAACCAGACACAAGCAAACTTTATATATTCCCAGGTTTAGAGTTTTAAGAAGAACTTAAATCTGAAATATCAAACAGGAAAAGAGAAAAAAATTTTTGAAAACATGTATCAAATCAGTTTCAAAATTAGTTTTCTGTTTAAACAGCAGCTATCCTTGTATGTCTAAGTTTGTTCCGTGGATTGTGGAGTGTTTTGAGTGACTGAAGTAAGCATAACTGTTTGTGTATGGATCCAAGAAGATAGGTGCCCACCGGGCATTTTTTTAACTCATAAAAATTAACTTTTTAATTCTGGAGTGTTAGAGTTCTTTCCTTTTTCTTCTGTCTTTTGGGTAAGAAATTTGACAGAATATATTCTTTATGTGTAGGTATTCTATTTGTTCTGGCCACAAAATCCTGTTGATTCTTCTTTTCTTGTACCAGTATGCAAATAATAATGTTAATCATTGTTTTCTTACACTGTATCTATTTATCTATCATCTATCTCTACCTATCTACTCTTTTCATAAGTACAAAACACTGGTTATTAGATTTTAAGAGGAAAAGTATATAGACAACAGTAAAATGTATTTGTTTCATTAATTGTACAGATGCAACTCATGTGCCCCACACAAATGCTTTTAGAACAATATAGTATTTCAATTTTTGTGAAACAAATCATTTAAACTGCATTATATAAACTGTTTTTAATCAAAGCTAACCCCCCCTATTTCATAATGTGGATAAGATCTCCTTAATTTGTCAGTTCAAATGCATTTTTTTGTGCGTTAAATGTTCTTTATAGGGGGCATGACAGCATGCTGAAGAAAAGTCAGATGTTGAAACTGGATAAAGAGTCTTAACTGACTAAATTTGAGAGGCTTACTAATCTCTGAACTTCTGATCCCTTAGTAGTAGGTATTTTTTAGTTAATACAAGAAGACAAATCTCTACACTTGCCTAGTTATGGAAATTAGTGGTGTTCTGAGCACAGAACCTACCCATTAACCTGACAAATACACTGTATGTGTGTGCCGTGATTGTCCTTGTTTTTTGTCATAAAACTTTAGAAAGCTGAGAAAATATAGTTAGAATCTCAATTTCTATTCCAAGCCCTCCTAAACTCATATGCTGTTTTCCTATTAGAGAAAAGGAAACCTAAACGGTAAGAATTTTCACAAGACTTCATTTAATTAGATTCCACTAAACATTACTAAAATGTGTTATTATCCTTGAATGTAATGGACTGTATTGATTTTTTAAATTGTTTTGGCTGGAAAGAAAAATTTTTTTTTTTGTTTTCCTTTGTCTCTTTTCTTTTCTTTCTTTGCTCCTTGTTTTTGTTTTTGGGTTTTGTTATTGTTTGTTGTTTGTTTGGTTTTCTGTTTTGGTATTTTTTGATCAGCCAGTAGTGGAACCAAATACTTTCTGTGCTCTTCTGTCTCTCTTTTGTGTCCTCCTCCATCTGTTCCTGGAAAGATGTGGCTAGATGTAGCCAACCACGTTAATGTTGAGAAAAATGGTAAAGATTATTTTCCTTCTGACAACCTCTTTCCAGGTGTTTAGCAGCCTCTGTATATTGGTAGATCCTCAGCAGTTTTCTTGAGTAGTTCTTTTTTTGTTCCTCTCCTTCCTCCTTCCTTGTCTTACTTCCTGCAGTGCACTGGACACTGTGTTAGGGGCCAGGGATTAACGAGGCATGAGTAGGACAGAGTTCCTGCTCTCAAGTTGCTCACAGCCTGGTGACCAGAGACTCAAAAAAAGAAGCAGTGGCTGCTTCCAGCCTTATCTTCTCAACCTGCCCCTGATCAGAAGCAAAGCTTCCCATTGTCCCATTCCTTCTAACCCCCAGGCAGCTGGGAAACAAATGCAAGCGAACTTAACCTTTAAACATGTTCTCATCTCAGACAGCTTTTGCATTTTAACTCTTGCCTGCAAAAGTTGGGTGACTGCTAAGGATTTTTATCAACAAAAGAGCACAGATAAAAGGGAGCCATCTTTTGTGTTAGAGAACCTTCCTCAAAATCTCTCGATAATGACCAAAATGTATTTATATTAGGGTGGACCTCATCTTCTTGGTCTAGGTTTATACAAATCCATCAGGATTCAAACTCAGAGAAATTTATCACAATAGTATGAATTTACTATTTTTTCATATTTATCATGTACGGTATACACTTTGTATAAAAGAAAAAGAAGCCAAATTACTATTTATATGCCAACACATTTTTACCATAAACACATTTAGACATATATTGAAATATTGTTTTCTGTACTACAACATATCTTTGTAAAAATTAGAGATGACCTCCAGTTTCAGAAAGCCAATACCTAGCAACTTTCTGACTCTTTCTAGTGTATTCCTGCTAACATTATTTTAAATCCATAATTAATACATGTTTATTGACATAAGATCACAATATCCATATAAACAACAGGAACAAAAAATAAGAGAAAACAATACATTTTTATTATGTTCTTAGTACTCCAAGACAGCAATTCTTAACATCTGCTTTCAACTTCTTTCTATCTAAATATTTTCATATTTTTCCACAACTGAGATCATAGTGTTCATAGCAGTTTTAAACCATTTTAACTTACCAGTATGTCACAAATATTTAAAGTTCAATGAAGGATTATGCTTACTATCTCTAAATATGTTTCATTTTTAAAATATCTGCATTGCGTGGATGTAGAATTTATTCAAGATTACCTTTTGTTTTTTTGTCTTCTTTCCCCTTCTAGTATACAAACACATTCTCTTTTGGCTCCCTAACCTCCAGCCTCCAACTTTTTTTTTTTTCCCCCATCCTGTCCCTTCCAAATGGTTAAGTTTTTCCTTCCTTTATCTGCTTGTCTGGAAATTGTGTTCACCCTACATGACTCAAGTGATAGGCCTTTTTCTCAACGAAGTCTCCGGTTCAGCTTTATCCTCTGCATACCTATCATGCCTTTTGTATACTTGCATTGTGGAATTTATCACACACAATATGGAATGGCATTGTCAGAGATCGGACTCTGTAAGGCAGGCAAGTGTCCTAACAGTACATTCTCTTATGGGTCTATGTCGAATGTTCTGGGCAGAACAGCCTTTGATGGCATAGGCTGTTTGGAGAGCTCCTTACTTGTCGTGGAAAATAGAGGATCCTGAAGCAGCCGCCTAAATTCTATAATCTGGCTAAATTCTATAATCTGGCTAAATTCTATAAACTGCATGTGTCCATTGAGCCTCATGTGATAGACTCCGAACCCAGATCATAACAGGGGTCCAGGCAAGTGCAAATCTGATGGAAGGATTTTGGGTTTTTCCAAAGAGACTCTCTTAGAGGAAGAGATTGCAGCTCCCCAAGAGAAAAATCATTTATTAGTAGAGAGAGCCTGATTACTGGGATCGAAATGTTAGAAGGAGCAGTGGCTGCTGGTGGGCCATGAGCTGTGGCTAACATGGCTGTGCCTGGCCATCTCTCCTATGTGCCGGGAACCAGACTACTGTGAAAATAAAATGACTTGTGCCACTAAGGACCTAACGCCTTTGCCTTGAAGGGATGAGTCAGATTCACAGATAAAAGCTCACAAGCGGGGCGCCTGGGTGGCTCAGTGGGTTAAAGCCTCTGCCTTCAGCTCAGGTCATGATCCCAGGGTCCTGGGATCGAGCCCCACATGGGGCTCTCTGCTCAGCGGGGAGCCTGCTTCCTCCTCTCTCTCTATCTGCCTCTACTTGTGACTTCTGTTAAATAAATAAATAAATATATTTAAAAAAAAAAAAAGCTCACAAGTGTGGGTGCAGCCTGTGCTGTGTTGAGGTCATGGTGCAGTTCGCTCTGGCCGGCGGGAGCAGTGGTGAGATGCAGCTGAAGTCAACTGGACAGAAGGAAGGGGCAGGTGCAAAGCCGGAACAGTGAGAGCCTCCAGAAGAGGGCCCCTCCCACTCCGCCACTCAGCCCACTGACTCCTGGAGGGATCCCAAGTGAAGATGGTCCTTCCTCTCACCAGAGCGGAGGGGTTCAGAATATGGCATCTGGTATGATACACAGATAGACATAGAAAGTACATTTTTTTTAACTTTTTTAGATATTTTATTTATTCATTTGAGAGAGAGAGAGAGAGAGCACAAGCAGAGGGAGAGGCAAAGGGAGAGGGAGAAGCAGACTCTCTGCTGAGTAGGGAGCCGGATGCAGGACTCTATCCCATGATCCTGGGATCATGGCCTGAGCCGAAGACAGACGCTTAACCGTCTGAGCCACCTAGGCACCCCCGTCTTTTTTACCCTTGCCTATTTCTAGCACTTAATTCAGTGTCTTATAGATACCTCATAAATTCACTTATTTATTGAACCCACAAGCCTAATATATATCTGGCATTATTCTAGGTACTAGGACAGAAATGGTCAGCAAAAAACAGTTGTGGTTATTGTCTTGGAACTAAACATTCCTTGAACTGGAATTTAAGCAAACAGATGAACATTTCATTACTTTCCTATCTTTTCATGCAGTCTGTTTTGAATGATAGTAGCTTAAGCTTTATGCCATTTTCATAATACACTCTTAAAAATGTGGAGGAATAAACAGTTCTAAAACATAAATATCCCAACAGGTTACAAATGATCCTTTGTAGGTGTTGTTAACTAAATTAATATTTCGGCATATACAGTACTTTTTGTAAGTCACTAGGCCCAAGTGACTTGCTCTGGAACCCTAAGCTGTAAGGAAAATGTCTATGTTGCATATCTACAACACAACTTATTTGGAACTATCATCCTAAATCTTTTTATTTTGACCTGACAATGAAGCATAAAACGAAGATGGATAATTATTTTGAACTGGATTCTTTAATAATTGCTATTGATTTCTTAATGTGTTCAAGATAGTATGCTTTGCCTTGCAAAAGAAGAAAAGGTGAACAAAAGATTGTTTCTAATGTCACTGTAGTGTAAAACTAGTAGATTTGGCTAAAGATGGAGTTTTTAAAAATGAGTGAACTGCAGAGTGTTACTGTTGCCCTTCTGTGGACAGATCACAATCGTCCTCCACAGGGCTCCACCCACACAGGAGATGGGGACACGCATGTCGTCCTGGACACAGGCGGCAAATGGGGTTGTCCAGACAGCACAGACAGCGTGCAGCACACTGAGCCCTCTCAGGCTCTCATTTGTGCATACCCAATGTATCCAAAGTGTTTCCACTTGAGTTCTGATACTTTTAAAGTTCTAAAGTCAATGAATTTTCTGTAATTATAATTATAAAATGGACAATAGTTAGAAAATGAACAAAAGCTACCTCTTTTCAAAAGTCTTATTCACTCCTGAAGGTGGCTTAATCACAAAAGTAGCGTGTATAACATTTCATATTTTAGAAGGAATAGTCACACACTTAATTTTTATAGCAACCCCATGAACCCAGTCATATTATCTTCACTTTATAGGTGGCAAAACCAGGCCAAAGATATTTGGTAATTTGTCCAATGTGACTAAGACAGGGCAAGAATTTTTCAGTAATCAGAAACACATTAAAAAACCACTTATTTTACTCCCATATTGGGCAAAATGTGATATACTTCTGGGTGGTTTGGGGATATGCCTGTGATATGAATAGCATGACTTCTGTGCACTAAGACTCTATTTGAATAGAGGTAAAGAAACTACTTATGTCAGACATAGAGCATCGTATTAACAGTGCAAAATAATACAGTGCAAGTTGTAGGCATAAATTCGGAGGTCTCATTGAGTAGTGCCATAGCTCACTAGTGTTAATGCTATTAATACTAGAGATACTGATTTCTCAAAGTGCAGGAAAGGCGTGGGGTGATCACCTTTGAGTCACTAGAATTTTGTCATAACATAATAGCAGAGAAACCGGAAAAAGAAAAAAGGCTGTCTCTGAGCACTAGAAGGGTTTCGTGGAGAGGCTTTCTCGTTTATAATTTCTAATTTCGTCATTATGATATGAAAAAGACAGGAAATAAAACACCACTAAAAAAGCAAAGAGAGAGGGAAGAGAGAGAGAAGGAGAAGAGACAGAGAGGGAAATAGACTCCAAGCTAGAGAGAACAAATTGATGGTTACCAGAGGGGGAAGTGGGTGGGGGATGGATGAAATGAGTTAAGGGGGTGAAGGCGTGCACTTGTCATGATGACCACGGGTTACATTTGGAAGTGTTGAATCACTGTATTGTACACTTCACACTGATATTACACTGTTATGTTGTTCTTTATACTGGCATTAAAAATTTTTCTTAAACCACTCAAGTTTTACTAAGGAGATGATGTTTTCCATATGAAAAATCTGTGTGTGTGTGTGTGCGTGCATGTGTGTGTATTTTATAAATAAGTATGAAAGTTATATAAATACATCAGATATTAAGGCAGAATCTTTCCCAGTCTACAGTTATGAAGCCAGGGTAAAAAGATGGACTCCCTTTACCATGCCTTCTATCCTCCCTCAGAAGGAGCTTGGAATAAATTATCTAAGGGTGCATTTTCCCTTCGAGGAAAACCTTGAAGAAAGAGAGAATGTAATAGCTCACTTCCACGTAATGCAAAGTGATACTTCTTCAAATAGAGGTTTTATTTTACAGCAGACCTACAGCATCTATTTCCCGCAGGTATAACACTGACCTACACCGAGAGGCTCTGAGATATCTACTAATTAGGGACTAAAGTTTTTGAAGAGAAAAAGATTAGTGAAGAAAAAATTACCTACATCTTTCAAGCCCCAGGGCAGCTCCCGTGTACACGGACAGTGATGAGTTATGCAGGCCAAAGTGTCTTTGTTTGCCGTTCTTAGGAAAATAATGGAAGTGAGTTTTGCTGCAATAAATTTATTTGCATTTAGACTTTCTTCTTCACACCTTCAATTGAAAGAAATCCTCATGAAGGTTTTAACAAGGAAGCATGTTTAAATTTAGACAGTTGATGTGTGACATTTTTTTCTTTCCTTTATTTTTGTAGAGAACCATCGCACAGACTATTATTGCTTACAAGGTCAGTTGATTGATTCATTCTTCAGATATTTTGTCCAGATTCTAGCTGGTAAGCCCCAGGGTAAGAATTTGTTCAAGTAAAACAGGAATTTCTCTAAGCCAACATTTGAAACAATATTTGCTTGAATCCCACTGGTATTCTGAATTACAACTGTAGAAACGAGATATTTTGGATGATGTTATTGTATCAGTATTTTTAAAGTTTTTGAAATGTTAATGTTTTCAACAAGCATCACCTTTTTGATTAATCTTAAGATTCCATGGTATTTTACATTATTTACAACCACTAGGTTGTCTTTAAAAAATGCTGGCACTATGTTAATTGAAAGTCAACAGGGAGACTCAATCAGACCTTCCTACCGAGTTAGTCTGCGTGTGAGTTCTCCCAGGCCCCTTCATTACTTCATCTTTCAGTTTTCTTCATATGCCTAGTGACGTAAATCAAACCCCTTTTCTAAGCCACGACATTTGGAAGGACATATGAAATATACTATTTGTAAAAGAATTCTGAAAAAGATGAACCCTTCATATATAAGTGATATAATTGTGAAATATTCAGTTCAGCTGTTGGTATTAACCAGACTGTAATATGTAATGTTATTGATGCTATCAATATTAGGTATTTATTTAAAACTAAAAATATACTTAGAGTATGGAGGTCCCAAGAAACAAGATGGCATTGTGCAAAATGCATAGACTTCGTGTCAGGGAGAATATGGTTGAAATCCTGGCTGCTACTCACTAGTGGAGTGATCTCAAACAAACTATCTTCTCCAAGCCTCAGTTTCCCTATGTGTAAAACAGGATAGCAGTGTTTATCTAACTGGGTTTTTGCACAGTTTTAGTGGGGTTCACTGTTGGCCATAATAAATTTTGACTACTCCAGGGGATAGGTACTTTTAGGAAGTTGGTTAATATATGAGCACAGCAGTTATTTAACTAATATCAGGTAATGTTTGTTTCTTAAAAAAAAAAAACAACTATGACTATTACAGTAATCTGAAAGAATTTATGCACCTCAAAGTATTTGAAATAACTAGGAGCGCAGTAATATAGGCTTTTATTTTCCCTAAGAAAAAATTTTAGGGTTTTTAATTCCCTCAGAAAGATTTTAGGGATGACATATCGAGATATTAGTTGAATTGCAAAGTTTTAAAAAATAAGATATTTAGCCAGACAAAGGAGTACAGGACTGCCACAGAGGAATGGCTATAATGTTTTCCTGGAGGTGAACTAGTTTCTGGTGTTTCATACTAATTTGTACACAGAATACATTTTCAGTCCCTGAGATTTTTAGGATAAGGGTTTTTATGTATTTACTCTTTACATAAATGAAACTTATATGCTACATTGAATTATTATTGACTGTCATTAGTTTATGGTGAGTAGCTGGTTTGACTCATTCGTCACTTGCTAACTTATTAAGTTTTTCTTAAATTATTAAATTTATTATTAAACTTCTGTAAAAAATTTTAAGTGTTTGATGTATTTTTTCATTGTTAGGTTTCTGAAGAAATGAGGCAAAAATCTCTTTCTGATAATAAAAGTGATCTTGTGTGTTATGTACCAGTGTCGTAAAGGTGGTAGAATTCTTACATATTTTTATTATTTTTGAATATTTTGGGCATTTTGAAAATTTCATTTCTATACTCCCGATTTAATAGAGTCAAAAATAATGACCTGTATTATTGAATGTAGTTACATTCTTAGAAATGGAACAAAAGTCACGCATCTTCATCACCTTAGAATAAGGCATTTGGGGATTCTCAGTTGTCTTGACTATTTGGAGATTATTTATTTTTGAAGAAGCTCACTGAAGCTCTGTGCTAGGTTTTGTGAAATATGAAACAAGCATTTAGTGCAGTTTTAAAAATAGATTTTTAGAAAAAGGGACTCAGCTGTGAAAGCTAGTTCTAATGCATAAGCATTCCCATAGTAATTTTGTTGATTGTAGATGAAGTTTAAAAAAATAATGTGGAAAACTAATTTTTTGGGGGAAATCACTTTATACACTTATTCAGTGTGTCCATATTAGATAAGGAAGTAATAGAGGTAATGGAAATGTCAAATGTAAACTTAGTTAGGTTGTTCATTGGGTACAGAGAAAAATTTTAGCATTTATATAGGAATTATAACAACAGTGGACTCAGTTAAAAATGAAAGGATTTCCCTTGAATTGGTAATAAAGAATATGATGCCGCATCTACTTTTCGAAGGCTTAGAGTTAGTTACTGTCAAAGACTCAGTGATTCAAGCAAACAGTGGAGTAATGGCATTTTGATCCATAGCTCTTTCTGAGAAAATGCAATAAGATACTGTTTTACTGATGCTTTCTTATAATGTGATATCATTCCACAGATATGCTTTTTGTAGGAAGTGATGATTTATACTGGAAATGAGCAGACCCAAAAAGAAGATCCTCATGACTCGAAAGATGAGTTCTCTGAATAGATGCTATGCAATATTTTTAATGAAAAAAGGAGCCATCATCTTGCTGATCAGATTCAGGGTAAAGATGTAGCTAACATAAATTCACAGGGGAAGCTGAGTTAAAGCCAGCACGTTTCTGGGGGTTGGCGTTGTGGGGTTGTTCTCTTCCCTGTTGGGCAACCAGAAAGAGGGTTTACTTCCAACTATGACTCTGGAGGACATATTCTTACAAAAAGAAATCGAAACATGCCTGGAAATCTTAAAGAGCATTAGACAACTTGACCTTTTCTTTTTCTCCATTTTTTTTTGTTTTATTTTGTTTCTTTTTGTTGTTGTTGTTTTTGTTTTTGTTTTTAATCAGCTTTAATATTGTGGACATATTCTCTGGGCTATTCATGTACTAGACACTTTAAACTATCCCTTGAAAGGATGTTAAATGAGATAAATAATACACAGCAGTCAGGACTCTGGATTATTTTTACTGTGGTAAAAGGCTAAAGTTAAAAATCCCCAATCATCCTTTCTATAGTGAATTGCTGATACACTCTTAAATTTGGCTACAGAAAATTAATACTTGCTGTTAAAGTTAAGTTCGAATAGCAAAGAAATATCGATGTTAAACTTAGAGATACCTAAGTTCAAGTTGAGAACCATTAATATTAGAGTCCAATCATCCCAGGAATAAACCCACAATTATATGGTCAATTAATCTTTGACAAAGCAGGAAAGAATACCTGATGGGAAAGAGGCAGTCTCTTCAACAAGTGGTGTTGGGAAAACTGGACAACAACATGCAAAAGAATGAGACTGGACCACTTTATTACACCGTACACAAAAATAAATTCTAAATGGATTAAAGATCTAGATGTGAGACCTGAAACCATAAAAATTCCAGAAGCACAGATAGTAACTTCTTTGACATCAGTCATAGCAGCTTCTTTCTAGATATGCCTCCCGAGGCAGGGGAAACAAAGGCAAAAATTAACTATGAGACTACATCAAGATAAAAACTTTTTGCACAGTCAACAAAACTAAAAGCAACCTATGGAATAGAAGTTATCTGCAAATGACATATCTGATAGAGAGTATGCAAAACATATGTCAATAGTTAAAAGCTAAATATTTAAAAGATGCTGACTTACAAAACTGAACACCCAAAAAACAAATAATCCAATTAAAAATGTGCAGAAGAGATGAGCAGACAGTTCTCCAAAGAAGACATCCAGATGGCCAACAGACACATGAAAAGACGCTCATCACCCCTCATCATCAGGGAAATGTAAATTAAAACTACAATGAGCTGTCATCTCACACCTGTCAGAATGGCTAAAATCAACAAGAAACAACAGGTGTTGGCAAGGGTGTGGGAAAAAAGAACAATTATGCACTGTTAGTGGGAAGGCAAACTGGTGAAGCCACTGTGGAAAACAGTATGGAGGTTCCTCAAAAAGTTAAAAATTCAACTACCACATTACTGGGTATTTACCCAAAAATACAAGAACACTAATTCAGAGGGTAACATGCACTATTATGTTTATAGTGCATTTACAATAGCCAAGATAAGGAAGCAACATAAGTGTCCATTGATTGATGAATGAATGGATAAGGAAGATGTGGAATATACACAATGGAACATTACTCAGCCATAAAAAATGAAGTCTTGCCATTTGCAATGACATGGATGGAACTAGAGAATATAATGCTAAATGAAGTCAGTCAGGGAAAGACAAATACCATATGATTTTACTCATACATAGAATTTAAGAAACACAACAAACAAGCAAAGGAAAAAAATGAGAGTGAGACAAATCAAGGAACAAATTAATTATAAAGAACAAACTGATGGGGGTTACCAGAGGGGAAGGGGTGGGGGAATGGACGAAATAGGTGATGGAGATGAAGGAGTACATTTGATGAATCACTATGCTGTACTTGTGAAACTAATATAATAATTATCTTAACTAACTGAAATTAAAATAAAAACTTAGGAAAAAAATAGAGTCAAATCACCTTTTCTAAAATAAATGAACATTGTTTTAAGGAATATGCCTATTCTACAAAAGTAACTGATCCAGAAAAAGTGAATGATGCATATGTGCTTTTCTAATAATTTTAATTGAATTTTAAACTATTTTAATTCACTAATGGAAAGAGACAAGGTGGAATATTGGCATGTTTTGTCTTTCTAGTTATTAACAGAGCAGTTTCCAATAAAATTATTAAAGCAAACTTTAATTATTTTTGAAAAATATATTCTTACAAAATAATCTTAGTCCTCATACATCGAACTTAAAATTGAAGTTTGTTTTTATAAAAAATCCAGACCTTCACATTTTAGAATGACAAGTGGTGACCAGGTCCGGTAAACGACTATCATTTATGAGAGATGGCTTGAGGATGTAAACCTTTAAATCTAAGTCAGGCATAAAAAATATTTTGATATATAACCTGGTTCATTTTTTTTACTTCAATTTTCAGAAATTAAAGACATCACTGCAAAGAGTAAAAAGGATTTTGAGTATACAAATAAAAATAGAAAAAGACAAGCTAACAACAGGGTGCATAAAAATCTACTTACACACACAGAGGCACACAAATCTCTTTGACTAGTTATTTAGGTAGCTGAGGCTTACTAGTTCATTTTTTAACCTAACGATAAACATTAGCTTCAGGAACTATTATATTCAGGGACCTTCCCCTCAGGCTGCTAGTTGTGAAACAGTTATTAAACTAAACCCATTTGTTCTTTTTAGAAGAGCTTCTAAATATCTGTGAGTGCTGGTTATGTACTTTCCAAGTATAAGTGAGGCATGTCAAAAAACAGTGGTAGAACTAAGAGGGACAAAGGTTAGTATCTAACTTAAGGTAACTAAGCTAGTATATATTTTTAGCTCAATAAGTACTTTTACCTTCACTTTGCAATAGCTTACATATTTTTACCTAGAGAATAAGCTCATTCTGCATGCATATAATCTTGCCCCCATGGATAAACTAGTCTTGTGCATAAATGATTCCCACACTGCAGCAGTTTTAAGAGTTCAAATGGCCAGAGAAATTAACAGTGCTGTTAGTACTAAGTTACATATTTAAATGTGACACCTTTGTCCTTTGCTATCATTTCCCAACGAGGTTATCATGGAAACTTCTTCGTTTGAAAGAATTATATTTCTATCAGCTAAAGTAGCTGACAACACAGTGTGAGCTGACATGCAACTCTGGGTCCTTCCATTCCTCCCTTCCTTCCTTTCTTTCTTTCTCCCGCCCCCCCCTTTTTTTTTCTTTTCCCTTTTTGGAGTTCTCCTAAAAGATTTTAGCTATCTGTCATCAGGCACAAGTTTAGATTCTACCGAGCCAAAGCAGCTTGGAATGTGTTGGTGAAGAGGACACTCCAGACAGGACAATATGCTTGTCCACAGGGTGAGCGTGAAGAAGAATGCTAAGAGGCTGTAGCGGGATTGCTTTGGCTGGTGTGAGCCTTGGAAGGGAGAGTGGAGCCACTGGGAACGAATCCTGGTGCTGAAAGGGTGCACTTCAACCTTTCAGTTTGTACACAAGCCTCAGAGCAACAGCACTCTCTGGCAATTGGCCTTCTTATGCCTAATTTCCAACCCACAAGTAGGAGTGAGGTTGTTGAGGATATCCTCACCTTAGAGTTATTCACTTTGCATAATGACTCTACTTAGCACATTAGGAGGGAGTGCTGATGTCTAAGTGCCCATCTGCTTCCATAGTCGTTGCTGTGCACCCTTCAATTAAGCAGTCCAGATACGAGTTCTTTCAAGATAAACTGAAAGTGATTATGGTGGTGGCTACCCGAGTATGTATGTACATTTGTCAAAACTCATCTAACACTTAAAATAGGGGAATTTTATTGTATGTAAATTATACCTCAATTTAGACTTGATTTAAAAAAAAAGTTTAAGAATCTGAAAGTGTGAAGAACTGTTAGATAAAATAAGAAAGCTGCTGTCAACAGAGACATGGTAATTTCTGCTGTTGTTATAGAAATAAACTTTTCTGAGTGCAGACTACATTAACCATTTGCAGGAAATAACAAAACCAGCCCATTTTTGATGTATTTTATAATTATTTTGTAAAACAGCATGACTCCCTTTGTCGTCATGGATTGTCTGGTGCACAGCACATAGTAGATACTCAATAAATACCAGTGGAATTGTTGATATCTGAATCGATGTCTGAATAATTGAGGTTCTGCGTCATGTAAGTCTCAGGTGTTTTGAACAATTCAGGGAAGCATGCTGAAGGAAAGTTTATGTCTTGATTCATGAAAAAGCCTTTGCCGATTTGGTTGCCTTCACAAAACATTTATTTTAAGTCATTTAAATTGTGAAAACTAAAGAGGGAAAAACAAGGTAGTTAAAAGGGATAGGTGGATCTCCTCCAGTTGAGGGAAGATGGTGGATCACAACATTTGGAGGAAAATATTTTGGGGGCGTGTGTTTGAGGCTTTTCTACTCATTTTACAGCTAAAAGCAATAGTTAGGTTTGACAATCAGCTGAGTACCTGACAATTCAAAACACAGGCCTGGAGACTATGCATATGAGGAAAGCAATGCCTTTTGCCTTCTGCACTGTGTTTAGCGCTCACTTAAACACAGTGTAGGGAAGGACTGGAGCCATCAGTTTGAAATGCTATGTTTGAAACCCTGCACCAATGGAGCTAAATATTTAAAAAAATTAACTGACAGTATTTCTGAAAATATTTTCAAATTAAGCCTTGTGCCCAGAATGTTTCCAAACTGATGTTACAATATATTTATCTCGTTTTCTTATAATGAACTCTTATTTAAAAAAGTTAAATCACTTTACTTGTTATGTGAAAGCCATGTAGACAGAAAGGAAGGGAATGAGAATAGATAAGAATTGTAGTCGTGGCAAACCCTCCATGGCTTCAAGTTTGGACTTACTGTTCTCTCCTACTAATTATGTTAACTTTCATCAAAGACTCATTTCATTTCTACAGTTTTCTCCATTATGCTATAAGCTGCACCACCCAAAATATATAGCACATAATATGATGCTCATTAGATATTTCTGAAATGACTGAATGCATCTATTAACAAATAAACATATGCATATGTACAAATACTGTGGTTCAACACATCAACTCTTTCCATTTTCTCGTTTATCTTTGTGTTACTAGAACCCTCTAAGTTTACATTGAGCACATGACTTTTCACATAGTTTCCATTTCTCAAATTTTTCTTGCAGCTAATTTTGACCATAATAATAAATTTAGGCCACTCTGGTATTACAGAAAAGATGTCTGCAAAGTTTGATATTTCCAACTGTAGACAAACCATTGGCCTTGGGTTTCAGCTTTTTTCTCATGAATTGGATCACTAACTTGAGTGTGAGTCAGCTCCAAACATGCAGAGGAGGGTTATGTTCTACAAAATGACAGAACATGAAGATGGAAGGAATCTGAACCCTTGCATGACAACTTGCAGACAATGATATTTAGCCTGGACCATGCAAGTTGGGACAAGAAAGAGTAAGCATCTCATTCGTTTAAACTATTTTAATTGGTGGGCGCCTGGGTGGCTCAGTGGGTTAAGCCGCTGCCTTCGGCTCAGGTCATGATCCCAGGTCCTGGGTTCGAGCCCCACATCGGGCTCTCTGCTCAGCAGGGAGCCTGCTTCCTCCTCTCTCTCTGCCTGCTTCTCTGCCTACTTGTGATTTCTCTCTGTCAAATAAATAAATAAAATCTTAAAAAAAAACTTTTAATTGGGATTCTTTGTTGTAGCAGCTTCACCTACATACTAACTAGTATATATAATTTATTAGTATGTATGGGTGACTATGTAATATGTACATGTAATTATATGCTTATGAATTGAGTTAAAAGAGAAAGAAAAAAAAAACTATCTATATAACCTTCCTTAAAAAAACAAAACAAAAACCCCCTCCTTTGTTATTACTTACTTCACACATGAATACATAATGATTACATAATTTGGCACTTTCTAGACTTAAAATAGACTATAATAAAGAGTTGAAAGTGAATTCCTTGACTTTGAATTTGTGACAATCTTTCTGGGCTTCATTTTCAAAATCTGTGCTTTGAGCTCTAAAATTTTGTTTATCTTTGAAATTCTATGAATTCTTCTTAATATAATAGTAAAAAACTTTTTAAAGAACTCCAATGAGATAACTTCTCAATGATCCTAGACACAGCTGAAGCATTTCCAAACTTCACCGGAGGGCTCATTGGAAAGAACTACATGATTGCTTAGAGTATTTCCTCTGTGGTCAATCATGGACATGCAACCCCTATTCCATTATTTAGAAAGATGAATAACAAGATGCCCAGTGGTTATGTTAACAAGGTTTTTGCCTTTGCGATTTTGTTTTTGGATTTCCATCTATCTGTAAGACCAACCCAAGAGAACTTACAGTAGTATAGATGTAAGAAAGGCAGGAATTAAACTCTCCACTGTTCTCATCTACATTTTGCTACTTAAAAATGTTCACATCTGGATTGAGAATATTTGTTATACTAATGAAAGTATCAAAGATTTACATTCTTTGTTTTTAGTTCTTTTAATATTTTTCATTCCAAAATTATTATAAAAATTTATAAACACTATATAATTTTATCCAAGGCCACTGTGGCAGTTCAGTGGGTAATACAAAGAGATTTCAGACATGCTTTCTATCTTTAAGGTATCTACAGACATGAGAAAATAGAATACATATGAACCCACAAACATACAGATAAAAATAGAAGATCATATTACAGATCTTTTTACTTGATGAGCTCAGATCTGAGAGAGATACAAGTGACATGGAGGAGTCTGTGGTTTAATAGTCAACATGGATTTGAAATGGACCTTGTGGTATGAATAGGCCCTAACCAAGAGCCCTAAAGTGTGGAACTAAGTGTAGACAAAGTGGAGATGGTTACATCATATTTGCAAAGCCAGAAGTAGCCTGGTTTAATTGAAGAAGTCAGCTTGAGTAGGGCATATGTGAAAGATAGGCTTTGGGGATCATTTTGGGCTATATCAATTTAGCTCTGGAAATGAATTTAAAAAGTATGGATTTTACTTAATTTTTTTTTAAGATCTTATTTATTTATTTATTTGACAGAGAGAGACACAGCTAGAGAGAGAACACAAGCAGGGGAGTGGGAGAGAGAGAAGCAGGCTCCCTGCAGATCAGGGAGCCCAATTCGGGGCTCGATCCCAAGACCCTGGGATCATGACCTGAGCCAAAGGCAGATGCTTAAAGACTGAGCCACCAGATGCCCATGATTTTGCTTAATTTTTTTAAAGAAGGAAAAGTACATGAAAATCAGCTTCTTAGGAAGATTATTTTCAGACCATTATGTTAAAAGGATTAGAGAAGTCAAACTGAAGCCCAAGAATTAAATTGAGCAAAAATTGCAGTTACCTAGGTAAGAGAAGTAGTTTTAATCTAGAGGAAGTGGCAGAATGCATGACTTTGAGAACCCTATTCTGTTGACAAAAAATTTGAACTTCTTCCTTCCTTCAGTTTGTACTTCCTTCCTTCTTTCCTTCTTTCCTTTTTCCTTTCTCCCTCCTTCCTTCCTTCCTTCCTTCCTTCCCTCCTTCCTTTCTGTTTCTTCCAGGACTACTCTTTCTTCAGTCTTTTCACTGTTAATTCTGAATCCATCATGAGTCTTTCACATTGAGAATTCTTATTTAATTAGTCATACCAGTAAAAGTAGTAGTAGTTGCTATCATTTGATAATAACTTTTGTTTGATCACTTACTATGTGCCATGTTCCATCTTAAGCAATTTACATGTAGTACCAAATGTAAATTGCATGATAAAACATGAAATTGCCATTTTTACAGGTTAAAAATTATTGGAGAGTAGCAGTTTCCTATGGCTCACTTAATCCTCACACAACCATATGAGTTAGTTACTATTATTATTTTCATTTCCGTTCAAGGAAATGGAGATATACAATGTTAAATTTGCGTAAGGTTGTAAAACTAGTATGTGGCAGAGCTAGGATTCAAACACAAGCAGTGTTACTCCAGAGCTTGTGGTCTAAACCACTTGTTATCTGCTTACACTGTATACTTATATAATCCTCCCAAAAATCTTAGGAAATACACACATTCTTATTTTACAGATGAGAAGAGTGAGACCACAAAAGAGTAACTTGCCCATAGTTATCCACATTAAAAAAAAAAAAAAAGAAAGAAAAAAGTTCAAAATTTGAACCTAGTTCTGTCTGACTCTAGAATGTTAATGCTCAACCTCTTTATGAGGAGACAGGAGGCAAGATTGAAGTCCCTGTTGACTCCCTATTGATATTTTTTAAGAGATTATTTTAAACCCTTCATATTATTCTACTTTCCTGCTTAATTTATGAATTTTGTCAATAACTCAAAATCTTTTACATCTGTAATCTTTCTTGACACTGTAACTTGCTATCATTCTGTCTTTTTTGTGTTTACTAAACACTGCTTTTGACTTTAAACTAACATTAATTCTTTAATCACATTTTATTTTACTTGTCTCTTGGTTCCTTTCTTGTTTCACTTCATATCCAAATCATAATGGATGCTACAGTTATTTCATATCTACCTTACTTATAATTTTCAATTTCCTCACCCATTGACACATTTGTTTTGGTTTGCCAGTGAATCCCCACCCTGGCTCAACCAAACTATCAATTTTCTCTAATTCTGTTCTCAAGCAATTTGGATATAGCTGGAGAAAATTACAGAACCATGTGGATTGACTTCAATATAAATATATGATTTCCAATCTAAGTTGGACCCTTGATACTACACAGTAATCACTTTTTTAAAAAGTCATTTAACTTACCTCATTTGTATTCAAATTTCCAAAAACACATTGAAGTTGGCTTAAGTAATTTCTTCTGTTCTCAAATTGCCAATTCCTTTTCCATTCTTTTCAGTCTCAGTGTCTAATTCAGTGAAAAATGAAAAATTTTTATTTGTTCAGTCTTATGATTATGCTTGCTTACCTCTTCTTCCAACCTAATAATATTTCATCAAAAGATTTTCCCATCTTCCCCTCCCTGCAAAGATAACCCTTCTCCCAAAGTTTCATCCTCTCCTAGGACTTTGAGCATTAGATTATCCTTTCTTTTTTGAATCATCAACTCCCACTCATTTTTCACAAATCTCTTGTTGCTGCTTAAAAACATACTCAAGGCTTCAGGCACTCCTTCCTAAAAAGAAAAATAAATCAGTCCTTGATCAGGATTCTATAATGACTTCTATGACTAAAGTTGTCAGCTCTGCCCCAGAGCCGTAAAGTGTTTTCCAATCTATTCCTGACCCACATTTCTTAGCTCTTCTCACAAAATGCTTCCTAAGTTTCAAATATTTCCCATCCCTTATCTGGTGCTCTGCTCCACTTGCAGCCTCATTTTGCTCTGGTTCCTTGTACCATGAACTCAGCTTTGCTTCTACTTAATCTATGGTGTGTGTGTGTGTGTGTGTGTGTGTGTGTAGACTCCTTACTGGAGAACTCACCCAGCCATATGAATGGAACACAGATAACTCTTTGACTACCTTCCACCCTAACCTCTTTCTAAATGAAGCTCTCAAATCCACCCCAAATGTGATCTACCTGAGTTGCCTACTCTTAGTCCATCTTTGATGTTTTATTCTCTTGCAATCTAGTTTTCCCACCATTATCAATGAACTTCCAGTTGAATTCCCAAATCAAATTCTCCCATTTCATTTTTTATGTCTCTTCCTGCTCTGTAGTCAAGTCATCCTCCAACATTTCTCTTTTCTGGATTCTTTGATAATTCTCTCATTTGTTACTCAATACTGTAAAAAAATGGAGCATGTTTTATATTTTGGGCAACAAACTAGATTCTAGGGATGCAGAGTTGAACCAGGTACATTTCTTGTCCTCAAGAAACCCTGTTCTAATGAGGGAGAGAGATAGGAAAGTGAGCATTACAAATAACGTATTGCTATAATAGGGCATGAAGAATCCTAAAGTGAATATGGTAATACAAAAAGGATGAAAGGACAGTTTTTTGGGTTGAGAAAGCTTCTTATATTTCTTCTTTCGTCCACATCCACTAATTTATCTTCTCTTTCTGCTGGTTAAATATCAGCACTCTCCAAAGTTACCTTTTTAACTTTATGCCCCCTTCTTTCCTAACACTACATTATCTTTTCTTTTTAAATGTCATCCATGTGCCTATGTTACCTCACTTTAATGTCCAATTCAGTATTAGCAACTTACTTCTATCTGCCAAGTTCAAGACCAGTTGTTGCCTCTTGCAATCTTTTCAGTATCTTAAAAATATACTTATTGATTGCCTATAAAATATGCTTTTCCTCCTGACATGCTTTCCCTGGATAATAATAGCCTTATCTATTCAACCCCAAAGTTACTGACCTCATATTCATCTCGAATACAACACATTGTTTATATATTTGGATCCCCAATTAGGTAATGTATTATTTAAATACAGATTCCTTTCATGTTTGATTGAACTCTGACTGGAGTATTCAGGGCTTAATGATGTTTATAAATGACTGCATAAAAATGAGGAAACATCAAGAATTGTTAACAACACATTAGAAATCCCAGATGAGATTTAGGTTTGAGTCTATAATGGAGGAAAAGTCATGTCATCAATATTGACTGAGGGAAAGGAGGAATATTATTTTTAGGTTTGATGTATTGGTGAGGTTTGCAGGTAGAGAGATTCAGGTTGTATTTGGAAATAAATGTTCTGGAATTGCAAAGAAGTTTAAGAACAATCACTGAAGAAAAGGATGGGAATGGCACCTTTAGAACTTGTATGCAGGGAAATAGAAAAGGATAAATGGCTCAAAATTTTAAAAAATGATTAATAGCAACATTTTGGTACTGTTAAGGACATAGAGACTTTGGGAGGGATTTTACATATATAGTGTTTGGAGTCAAAGTTGAATGTTCAAATGAGAAAGGACCTGAAGATTTGTTTAAATAACTCAAGAGAAGCAAAGAGACAACTGTTGAACTGGAATAGTGTCTTGTCACAAAAATCAGAGCTGATAGGAGAATGGTGTTTGGTTTGACTAATCTGACAAGTCATAGTGATGGCCTCTCCTGACTGTTACATATAAGAGCTAAGAAAATAGGCTTTTGTAAGGAGGTAATCAACCACATTGAAAGAAATTAAAGCTCAATCTGGATGAGGTGGAAAAGAAACACCAACTGAATGTCCATTTGATTGAGTGGCTTTGTAGAACAAAATTACAGTAGAATGATAAGGGTGAGAGTTAGGCAGCAGGTGGTTAAGGAGAGAACAATGCTAGAAGTAGTGAACATAGAGCACACTTGAATTTTGCAGAAAATGGAGGGAGAATACAAGATATTACCTTGAACAGTAACAATGTCAAATATTTTAATTTTATTTTAACTTCTTTTGCTTCTTTCCTTTTTCTTTCCCCCTTTTCTTTCTTTACCTTTATTTAGTGGGTAGAAAAGGGAATCCTACTCTGTTCACAGGTAGATAGAAAGTAAGTAGAGTGGAAGAAAAAGGTGAAAAGAGATAGCTGAGCATGAACCAAATATTAGTGAGTAGCTATCTTGGAAGGTGCTGTTGGGTTAAACGTAGCCCAGTTGGTGTTGGGTAAGTCTATTCATAGTGCCAGGCTGCAAATAATTCTTTCTTGAGGGCATAATGCTACCTTGGTGACCTGAGTCTGGGATTCCAAGGTGATTTTTTTTCTTACATTGGGGATGTTCAAACATGTAAGAGAGCTAATCCTACCGCTGAACTTTACATATCTTACTTTGTGGTTTTAAGGAAAATGAGCCAAGGCAATGAATAATAATATGGGTTTCACAGTTTGGATGCTGGCTATGCACATAAACATGTTTGCAATTTTGATAATTTTAGCATTTCTTTGCTAACAATTTATTTTGGGAACACAAAGTTAGTATTTGCTCAGGTGCAAACCATTGGGATTTTATTAAGTGTAATAAAGTAATTAAAATCTTCTGCAGAAATCGAAAGAATTACATTTATATTTTATTGTGAATTGCCCTTTTAAATACTAATTCATTGATCCTAATATTATCTATCAGCTTTTCCATGTGAAAACCCTCTTAAAAAACAGAGAATTGACTGATAGTATGTTTTCTTGTATTGGCAGCATTCCTGAACTTGTGCCTTCTCCAGTTTAGGAGAAAGTTTTTAAAAATTCTTTAGTCAACAACATACATTTGTATGTTTTTTCTCCCCCCCCCCCGAGGATCTCACAAATTCATTCTAGGATTTACATTTATTTAAGAATACCCCTTGTTAAGTTATAATTTCATTGAATTCTTAACTGATTCCCCCAAGTACAATATATTTGAGTTCAGGCATCTTCAAACCTATAAAATGTTTATGATTGATTTAAGCAGTTTCCCATAAAAAGTTAACATAATGATACCAAATAATGATTCACATTCTCAAATTTGGTTATAAATGAAGAAATTACAAGTTTTTCATTACTTAGAAATATGTGCATTTCTGACCCAGAAAAATGCCTGAACTTTGTACAAACGTTCAATTCTTAAATAAAAGTAGTTTTTTCTTGGTACTGTCATCATTTGTAAAGAGATTAATAGAAGCTGACAACATGTGCCATTTATGTGTCAGGCTGGTTAGCAGAATCTTTTGATACGCAGAATTATTTGTCAGGTAATACCTTCCTAGTATTCTCTTCACCTTTAAGTGGATCTATCCAGTTTGGGTCGTTCCTACCTGTTTCTCCCAGCAGCGCTCTAACACAGTCCAGCCCCATGAATTTTGTATTCCTCTTATTCTCCTTTCTAAACACACTGAATAAATCCTACTTCTTTTTAAAAGACTTGTTTATTTACTTTAGAGAGAGAACAAACGAGCAACAGGTAGGGACAGAGAGAGGACGACAGAAACTTAATTATACAGACTCCACACAGAGCAAGCCACCTGAGGTGGGGTTTGATCTCATGACCCTGGGACCACAACCTGGGCTGCAACCAGGAGTTGGTCACTTAACCAGCTCCGCCACCCAGGATCTCCTGAACAGATCCTCTTTTTAAAATACCTGTTAATCCTTTCGCTACAGCAACATAGCCAAAATGAGATAAGAGATGGCACAGAGGACATATTCCAGTCTCCAATGTGAACATTTGGGTAGTTAACCTCAATTACTTGTATAATTCTTTTAGTTTGGTATTTCCCCTTGTTTCAGTTGAAATATTATATATATATATATATACATATATATATATATTTAGTATCAAATGTATAATATATAATGTAATATTGAAAATTTAAAAGCTAACTTACCACAGACATTTTACCAATGTCAGCTTCCAATTTCATATGGGTAACTGACCCAAGATGGTTTAAAAGCTCAACATTTGACCAACTAAACAAATCTAACAAATGAGCAAACGGAAAACAGAAAGATGGATTTCTTTTCACTGATTCGAGTTTTCTCATTTGCTGATGTTCATTGTCTTGAAGGTTTTTATGATTGTGCCATTTTCTTAGGAGAAGTAGAAGGTAAATCCATGAATCGAAGAGTAATTTCTTTGGATACATTGCTTTTTTATTCTTTTTTGGTGTGTTCTCAGCGAATTCAATCCTTGTTTTCTGAGATTTGTAAGTTAATGCAATAGTTCCTGCTCATCATGAGTATCGCTGCACTGATATTTTGATGAGGTGCAAAATTAATATTTTACTGGTTTTTAGAAGCCTATACTGAGTGAGATAAGAAGTCAGAGGGGAAAACCCATTTTTAGACTTTATTTCTTTGGCATAACTGTTTATTTGGAGAACTGTGTTCCTAATATTCTAATTCTAATTTATATACCCAAATCATTATTTCTTTTGTTACTTTTTTTTTTTTTTGGAAAATGTATAGGCCATTTCCTATTTGGGAATGACCGCCTCTTAATATTTCTGTAACGATTTGTCATGCAATGTTTTTTTTTTTTTTGATCAGGTAAAACTAAATTGTACTTATATTATTTCAATCCCATGAATTTCTAAAGTAGTTAGGGTACAAACTTTTGTATGAAAAGAAAAGCAGATTTTCTGTGTACAATAATATTGCAATTTTTAGAGTAGTTCAGAAAATTCAGAGGAAAAATAAAACCATATACTTTATACCAGTAATTAAATATATTCACTAGCTTCTCAGATTCAACTTTCAGTCCTTTTTATTACTTCATCTAATTTTGCATTAAATTTAATTTTGATATATTTTATAAGATACGGTACATCGGTTTTTAAAAAGAATTCTTTTGTTTATAGCATAGGAAAAACACTTTTAAGTTACATTGGTTAGAAGATAGCTTTCTTTTCCCTTTGCTAAACCCATCCTCTCAAACTGGCAATTAAAGGGTTATTTAATTGGCGAAGTCAGAGTCAGATCAGCATTTCCCAGTGGCACATATCTTTAGCAGTAAGTGTGGAAGCCAACTCGGAAGAAACACGTTTGAAGTGGCAGAACTAATCATGCAGAAGCAATTTGCGATTTTCTCTCTCAGCCTAGATAAAGCAGAGTATTATGACATTGGCTGTGCTGAGCAAGGTCAATTTACTGTGAAAAGTCAGCTATAGACTCCAACTTCAAATAGACTTTTATCCTGCATAGCTAAAACCAGGATTTACTCTATTGCTTACACTACAGAATGGGCAAAATGAAGTGGACAATTCAATTAGGATGCATCTGTATTTGTTACTACTTCAAAACCAAACCAAACCAAACCAAACAAAACAAAAACAAAACTGTTTCAGATAATCAGCTTGTAACTATAGCTCAAGACTTCTCCCACTCCTGGGAGTTAAATGCTTGCAATAAAGTTTATTTTTTAGTGTTTTTCAACTTAATCATTAAAAGCCGACCAATTACCTTTAAAAAATACAACGTGGACTCTCTTTTAATCCATTTAATTACATTTCGGCCTTAAAATGAAAGATTCCCCTCAGAAATATACATGAAACTATCATTACAAAAATATAGCATATTAAAAGCATGAAAGAACTTTACTGGCTTAGCATTTATGTAATATGTTCTCTGGATGTTTAGCTTATTCCTAATATGGGAGACACTACCTACAGATGATCCTACTTCTGTTGGACTAGATATAAAATTTGCACTAATTTTTGGAAAAGCTTATATTTATGGGAGGAATCATATAAATTGTTTGGCTACTCACAGTGAATAAACACAGTCTATTCTCTAAGTCGTGGGGAAAAATGTTCTCCTACCTTCTTTTCTGGCTGATGTCCAGAGTACATTATTCTTATGAAAAATGAAACAAGAGTGTACCTTAATTAGCTGTTCAAGGATTCAGTCATCGGAGATATTTGTGTTTTAGTGCATTTAACTTTATTAGGTGCATCTGATAGACTCCTTTGGTTACAATTTGTATTGATAATGGTGCCAATAATCAATTATATTCAAAATACCATGAAAGTGGGGTGGAAGGTGTTCCCAGAAGCTGAGCTAGAACGCAAATGAAAATATGATTAAATGTTATTATTTTTATAGTTCATAATGAAAAATATATATCTATGCCTAGGGCACAATAGCTCTACAAATTAATGTACTAGTCAACAGTTTTCTGGACCATATTCCGGTGCTCTTGTTAAAAGTCTGGCAGCTGATGGAACTCCACAGTGCTGACATTCGCTCCTGGAACATTGTAGAAGCCAGTCTTTTAATATTTTCATTGGCTTACTGAGATGCTGAGGTCATGCAGAGCACACTGGTCTCCTGCTTTTGCTGACCCAATGATTGACAGTAATGTAATGTTCTTTTAGAATTTATGACTCTGGGTAAAGGACAGACTGAAATATGTGACTCAGGTCAAAAATGAGGATTAAGAATATCAGAGACGAGGTACTCATTTTAAATAGAAGTATAGAATCAATTTTTAATTGTGTTTTAAAGCTCTACTTCGAGATAATTGAAAATGGATAGGAGATGTTTTTCCTCCTCAGAGACCAATGTTTCTGCTTAATAACAGCAAAATGACATTAGAAATTTTAAAGCATGTATGTGTAAATGAATTTTGTTTTCCATTTTTCAAATTTAGGCATTCTTGAGCATTTATGTAGTCACCTATTTCCCCTTTGTTTCAAAGGACGTGTGTTCTCTTAGGTAATCCTCTGTAACTCAGGATCTACTGTGAATTTATAATAGTTAGGGCTGGTGGGTTTTAAGCTTTATGTTTCCAATGTATGCTCGTATAACCGAATTCCATTCTACATGACAAAATGTAATCCAGTCAGTGATTTGCATAGGCTATATTTTCACACAAGTAAAATTTTAGATTTCTTTAAAGTAGAGAATTTTAAAATATAGCGGGTATCTCTTGAACACAACTTTAATATATACATATTATTCTGTAACTGTAATCATGAACACCCAAATAATACTGTCATTTCATTATGTCACATCACAGTGTTCAAACTTCATTAGAATCACCTGGCTAGTTTCAAATTATATTGCGGTTGCTCTCATCCCGTGAAATTGTGATTTGATTGCTTTGGGGTATTACCTGACCACAATATTTAGAAAGTAAAACATACCAACCAACAATTTCTTGGTTTACATAATTCCAATTTACTGGTGAGTTCATCGCAAATTTGGGGGTAAATGTTATGAGTTTAAATACTTTTTTTCTATTTATTCTGATCTTTTCTTCAGTTCTTCCAGTTGCCTAAGTAGAACCTGAATTATAATATTTTTCTTTTGTGTGTGTATGTGTATTTCTCAGAAATTAGTTTTAATGCAAACATTTCAGGGTTGCATATAGGAAGTAATTTTAAATGTTTATTTGAACTGCACCTATACAAATTGTTTCTTTGAATTATTGACAGTTTAACAATCACTGCAATGGCAATTTTATGTTGAGTACAATTAACATATAAAGGGATATAATAGATGTGAAAGTGCTTTTAAAAATTAAAAGATCTAGGGGCACCTGGGTGGCTCAGTGGGTTAAAGCCTCTGCCTTCGGCTCAGGTCATGATCTCAGGGTCCTGGGATCAAGCCCTGCATCGGGCTCTCTGCTCAGCGGGGAGCCTGTTCCCCTCACACCCACCCCCCCACCGCCGCCGCCTGCCTCTCTGCCTACTTGTGATCTCTGTCTGTCAAATAAATAAATACAATCTTTAAAAAAATTAAAATATCTAAACAAATGTAAAGCATTGGTGTCAAGGTATTATTGTGTATCAAAAAATTTATATAATTGAGAAATCTGTGTTCATATTCACATAATCCAAACATTCTCATCAGGAAGAATATTTTAAGCAGCTTCTTATGTAGGCTGTTTGACATTTTACATTTTACCTAACTTTAGTCAAACGTCTTAAGACTTTAGAGTTCACAATGTGTGTGTGTGTGTGTGTGTGTGTGTGTCTTTATCTTCAAAAAGCAATCTCAACTGTATATATATTTTTGCATTTGGATAATCTAATCATGACAGGTTAATACTCTTGATTTACTGCCCAAATAAGATACATCTTCAGGCTTAGTAATTATCAAACAAGTTATGAAATTATTTCACTTTCTAACCTGCCATGACCAAGATAGTTGACTTACATAATAGTATAATTATGCTTAAAATTGCACACACCCCTTCAAAAAAAACACAATGTCTCCACAAAAGAAGACAGCAATCTGTGACAAAGCCAACTTTTTGCCTGTCATTGGCAAACTAACAGAATAACAAACAAACATGAGTCTTGTTATCTTATCTACATTTTGCGAATAGCTTTATCCTAATTTCATACAACTCAATTGACAGCGTACAGTTTGTCAAGGGTACAAAGCAGCAAATGAACAAAAATGAACAAAAAAAGCCAAGTCACCTCACCTTTGCTCTCACTACAGAAAATAATCTTTTCTCTTTGGAAGATGTACAAGCAATTGGGATAAGTCAGATGCAGTACAGTGTTCTTGAACATGTCTTTTTTTTTTTAAATAAGATCATTTAAAAAAAACTGAACAAAACATCTTTCTTAAATGCTTCATGGAAAGTTTTTAGTATTAGGTATAAAATTAATACTCCCAAATAACAAATAGTAATATGAGAATAAATATTTTGAGTGACATCACATTTGCCTAACACCACCTCCCCCAATATTTGGAAACAGAAACTTCCAGTAAATTTGGGAAATGAAGAGTTAGTTTTGCATAGAAAAGTAGAAAAGAAATGACAAAGACATACTAATTTATGGGAGGCTATAGAAAATGATCAGAGAAGCTGCTACTAGCGCTGTATCACAACTTGTTAAAACTTTGTAGGAAAATTTCTCCTGTTCAGTTGAGATATTCAGGTAAGTGTGTGTGTGCGTGTGCATGTGTGTTTGTGTGTGTGTGTGTGTGAGAGAGAGAGACAGAGACAGAAAATGCTGGGTGCTGGGAAAAGAGGTGATTCAAAATAGCAAGTGACTTTATTTTTTTTCTTTTTAAGTAAGTGTTATAACCAGAAGAAGAAAATAAAATGACTGTTAACACCTATAAAACCTTAGACTTGAAAAAAAAAAAAGTTTGCCCAAGGTATTTAGGATATACGTATATAGATATATAGGTATATAGGATACCAGCCCATTGAAATAAGAACCTGGAAAGGTCTTTTTGTTCTTGGTGGTTTGTTGTTGTTGTTGTTGTTGCTGGTTTTCTCTCAATATTTCTAACTCCTGGACTTCCATGTATATTTTAAAATAGTTACTCTTAAAAACTTCTTAGCAAGTTTATTCGTGCTTGGAGTTGACAGTCTATGCCGCAGTAACAGGTGGTAACAGAGGTGTCTTCTGAGAATTAGAAAATAAATTTGCTCTCTGAAAGTTAAATGGTACACCAAAATATGACGGATCAAGGAAGATATTTCCAAAAGCCGTCTTAAAAAGAACCTAGCCAGACCTGACTTCAACTTGATGGAAGACAATATATCTAAAGAAGGAAGGTGTCCATCAGGAGTGGGCTTGGTCACCTGTGCAATGTTAGGAAAAGGAGTATCCCAGAAGCAAACTTCTGCCTCTCTTGGTAGAGTCCACACGCCTTGCTTCTCCTGGATCAATGTAGAACCTTCTAAACTTGGTTTCTACACTCCTGTGTCCTGTGTTTTAAAACCCAGAGTGAACCTTCCAAAAAAAAAAAAAAAAAAAAAAAATCAGATAATGTCATGACCATGCTAAAACTCCAGTGACTTTCTCTGGCATTTAGACCTAGAGTTCCACGTCACATATTCCTGTCCATGTCTTCAACAGCGTCTCTTAGCACTGTATCCCCTTCTACACTCCAGACACTCTGACCTTCTTGGGTTATCTCCATAAGCCCCCTCTTCTCCCTGGAGGCCTTTGTCCCAGCCTCCCCTTCTGCCTGCACTGCTCCTTTCAGGCAGACCCTTTCTTAAGCTGTCAGTTTCAAAGTCATTCCCTCAAGGGCAGCTTCTCCACACCATCTAAATAGAAACTCATTATTCTCTATTACATTAATGTATTGTAATTATCTCCATAATTTTCAGGCACTTATCATTTTCTGATCTTTTGTTTGTCTGTTTGAAGAGGACACTGCCTAGACGGTCACCAAAATTTGTTGACTCTTCTCTATATAGCAGGGTGAGGGAACACAGCAAGAAGCTTACCACCTTGTGTTGTGGAGATAGACAGACCAACAAGCTTGCTTCCAGATCAGAACTATGGGCCAAAGTTAGCATTGGGCAATCCAATGAATAGTTGGGAATCATGCAGAGGTCACTGAAGGTACGACCTCAGGGGGTTCCAGGAGTTTGAATTTCAAGGTAGGGTTGGGTAGGCTGTTCTGGAATGGATTGGAGCTGCACGGTTGGGTCTAGCCTCTAGCTAGGCACTGGTAACCCAAAGGACTTGGAAGGGGAGGTCAAAGCACTATGCTTAGCAGAGGGCCTGGGCAGAAGGCAGAGTCCCTCAAAAAATTTCCCCAGGGTGCCCGGGTGGCTCAGTCATTAAGCATAGGTCTAAGTGGCTCAGGTCAGGATCCCAGCATCTTGGGATCAAGCCCCACGTTGGGCTCCCTGCTCGGCGGGCAGTCCTGCTTCTCCCCTCCCACTCTCCCTCTGCTTTTGTTCCTTCTTTTATTGTCTTTCTCTGTCAAATAAATAAATAAAATATTAAAAAAAAAAAGAATTTACCCAATGAGACAGCACGTCAGCTCACAAAACACTTCCTGATACAGATGTAGTGAAAAGAAGGGCCTCCGTATCCCAATGTTTATAGCAGCAATGGCCACATTCGCCAAACTGTGGAAAGAGCCAAGATGCCCTTCAATAGACGAATGGAAGATATGGTCCATATATACAATGGAATATTATGCCTCCGTCAGAAAGGAGGAATACTCAACTTCTGCATCAACATGGATGGGACTGGAGGAGATTATGCTGAGTGAAATAAGTCAAGCAGAGAGTGTCAATTAGCATATGGTTTCACTTACTTGTAGAGCATAAGGAATAACACGGAGGACATTGGGAGGAGAGGAGAAGGGAGTTGGGGGAAAGCAGAGGGGGAGACAATCCATAAGAGACTGTGGACTCTGAGAATCAAATAGCATTTTGGAGGGGAGGGAGGGGGTGGGGGATTGGGTGAGCCTGGTGGTGGGTATTAAGTTGGGCACTTATTGAGTGGAGCACTGGGTGTGGTGCATAAACAATGAATCTTGGAACACTGAAAAAATAAAGTTAAAAAACACTTCCTGAGAAGACAGGAGTAAATCCCAGGCTGTAGACTGACTTTGGCAGGTAAATAAACATTGAGCCAAGTGTCCAACTTTGTGTTCTTGCTCTGTAGCCTTGTCATTTGGCCATGAGATGGGTCACATTCTGTCCCCTTTCCTCTGGGTCTCCAAGTACTCATGCAGAGTTTCAAACATACTGAACTGAAGCCAGACTTCCTCCCTTTAACTCCACTCCCCTGGATCAAGTCTTCCAATGCCTGCCTAGGGTTTTCTCTATCAGTTGCGATACCGTAGTTACCGAAAAACAAAACACAGTCTAAGAACCTTGGTGTGTATGTCTGCGTGTGTATTCCTCTTCACAGTCTCCTTGATACTGGTGTGTAACAACAGCAGAGATGTTTTTCAAATTTAGTTCAAAACCAGTGTTCTTTGGTTTTTAATTTTGACGACTGTGAATTCCATCTTCACTGAGATTAAGGAGAGCAGTAGGAAAAAATTAAAATTACAAGTCAGTCAACACTTAAACATCAGGAACCTACACAGAAGAAAGTTTGTAATTGCTGGCTGATAATCCCCATGGTGTGTTTAAGGGGGAGGGTGGAGGTGGAAGTGTGGGGGGTGGGGCGCGCCCAAACGCTCCAGGGGAGTCCTCAGCCTGAGAAGCAAGGACTTCAGCTTCAGGCTAAAACGTCAGGATAAGCTTGTGACTTACACGTTGCCACCCATGACTCAAAGAATATCTGTTCTTTCAAATGACAGGTTTTCTAGTTTAAAGCATACGCATGAAAAGAAACATGCCTTTCACTGATGCATCATTGTTACCGCGGTTTAAGTTCTTAACCCCTCTTCCTGTTGAAGATTCCTCCATAACTGAAGTGTCTACAGCTTCAACTGCTAATTACATTTCACCTACAAGGCTTGGAAAAATAATTTCGGAAAGCAGTCTCTGTTGAGGTGTGCATTGGAATTATTTTTAAACAAATTCATATTTTGGGTGAATTTGCAGAGGGAAAGTTCTTTCCAACGATCCACGCGATTAGTAAAATAATTGTGTCTTGGTGAGCCCTATTTTGATTTATTAAAATCAACCTATGGTTTTAGAAACATGACTATTATTATAACTTATTCATTTGAACAATTTCATATCGTATACCAAAAAAAGTACAAAATTGCTCAGAAAAATTTAAACTTCTGTCAGTATTTACAACTTATTTTCCTTTATTGTATTTGAATCATGAAGGGTTATTGCTGCCTTCAAAAGGAAATTTAAAGAAAAATCTGATTTTATATATTTTCACCCAGATTTAAAAAACCCCAACATCCAGATGTTATTTATCTATTTAATGTATGTCATATACCCTTTGCTCAGCTTCCCCTAATGTTAACATCCTATACACCATGGAACAATTATCAAAATTAAGAGATAATCACTGGCACATTCGATGAACTAAAATACAGATCTTATTTGGATTTCCCCCATTTTTCCACATGTTATATGTTTGTCGAAACCTGTAAAATGCTCAACACCAAGAGAGAACTGTAATCTATTCTACAGACTGGGTAATTTGATGTGTCCATGTAGGTTAATCATTTGTAACAAATATACCACTCTGGTGGGGAATATTGACAGTAAAGGGATGTTAATTCTTGTGTGTGTGTGGTGGGGGGACAAATGAGTAACCTCAGTACCTTCCCCTCGGTTTTGCTGGGACACTTAAACTTCCCTAAAAAAAACTTTATTTATTTATTTTTTAAAAATTTTATTTATTTATTTGACAGAGAGATCGCAAGTAGGCAGAGAGGCAGGCGGGGGGCGGGGGAGGGAAGCAGACTCCCCGCTGAGCAGAGAGCCCAATGTGGGGCTTGATCCCAGGACCCTGAGATCATGACCTGAGCCAAAGGCAGAGGCTTAACCCACTGAGCCACCCAGGTACCCCAAACTTAAGTTTCAATAATAAATTTGTTGACTATATTCCTATGTATCAGTTTCCAAGTTTCTTAAAACATGCCATTTAATATATGCATTGATCCTTTTAACAATAATACTACCTTATCTTGATTATTAAAGTTTCATGATCCATCCTGAAATTGTACAGAGTGAATTCTTCAGTTTTGTCCATCATTTTAGGAATCGTTTGACTTTAAGAATTTTAGTTACTTTTCATTTCCTGAGAAGTCATATCCGTTAATAGTTCTATAGATCAAGGTGGCAGAATTTGACATCAAAATCTCCTTCGGTAAAGGAGAAATATACTTAAGTATGTTGTCAGTTAAAATCATGTATGTGAATGTGAATAAAAGTTAAAACTGTAGGTTAAACAAGAAACATCTGGTTTTGGGGATTACATTGCAAATTAAGCATACTAATGGCACATTTTTTAAAAAGTCCATTTAGATGGATGACCTAAAATCAAAATGATATAGATGTGGAGAAAAGTTTTATTCAAAAAACTCAATACGGTAAAATGTATCTACCTTGTCACATTTAAAATTTATTAATATCCTATATTGTCATCTCCTATTTTTTGTTCATTCACTTGATATCGGGGCTAATTAATAGGGAAGCTAATGATCACTTCCATATTCTGGCTCAAAACATACTATGCTTTTGAATTTACCTGTTGGTATACACATATCTTCTAAAAAAAGAGATTTCTCAGTAACATCAAACTATGCACTAATTATAGATACTTAAAAATATTGATGGAAATCTGTATCATATTTTAATTACAGTGTAATTCTTAAATTATCTGCAAAAGAACTGACTGCTGTGGTTTTTGTAAGTAAATTTTACACAAAGCATACATAGGATATGAAATGATGCAAATATGGTTGTGTTGAAGTAAGAACTGTACTTTTATTACTACATGTTATGCTATCAATAGTTACATTAAATCTTATTTCAGAGGCTAGTTCTAGTGTATGTACCTATTTCAAATGTAAGTTCTTAAAACTTTATAGGCAAAGTCCTTCAATAAGCAGTGAAAAGATGATTTAAAAAAGGCTGTTGAATAGAAAACCAGCCGGCAATAGTAATTCATTTTGGATACAGTTTTACTTTTTATGAATAAGTCTGCAAAATATCAACATAAAGAATGTACCTTTTTTTTTAATGAATACAGCCTTAATACTGAAAGCCAGTTCAAATAGTGAACATTAAAAAATTCTTATGACATGGGATTACACCCTTGTGGTTCACACAGCACATGTTGCATTGGTTTGATTTTACTGCACAAAGAAGGGGAGAGTACAAGGAAAATAATTTGGTTTCTTTAGAAAGAATCTATATCATTTTATTTTTCCATGCTATTTAGGAAATGACCAGGGTAATGTCAAACAAAAGAGTTATCTGTCTTTATGTGCATTTCAAATTTCATGCATATTAAAATATCATTATCATTAATAAATGTTCACTTTATATGAGGTACTATCCAGAACCACTAGAAAACATGTAGTTGACCGCAAAGAACTTTGTGATTAAAGCAAAAACAGTATAAGGGATATTTACTAGCCTATATAAACATTTTACCAGCTCATTCTGCCCATGGAACTAAAGTCAAAAGAATTAGCCTTTGTAGCTGCTGTCCAATATCAAGGGTTATAGACGAGTAAAGAAAGCATATGACTTTGGTTTCCCTTCACTTGAGAAAAAAGGGCAAACAAATTAAATGCATCAGAATTTTGCCCTCTTCCTGATATTGTCAAGGAGGCACAAAGTAGTGGAGAATCTTTGTACTATCAATTAATCAAATAAACATGTAATCTAAGAAAAACAATAACAAAACAAAAAACAAAAAAGCAAAACAACTTCAAGACATATCCTGCAGTTACTTTATAAGAAATTTTACAGCCATTACTATCCTCAGAAAAGAGTGAAAAATAGAATCAGAATGAACTATCCAGGGGAAATGAATTCCAAAGTATTGATATTTGGGTGAACAAGTAAGACTTCACCAAATGAAAATCATAGTAAATTTGTTGTAACTGAACCTAAATAGTTGTAACTATAAAAGTTATGTAATTGGAATCATTCCTAAAGTTTTTATTTCGACTATACCAATAAGAGAATAAATACACTAATTGTTTATTAAAAAATAAAATTATATTAGTGAAATTGGCAAAGGGGATTCTTTACCAAGAAAGATCAAATCCTGATTACATTTTTGAGTATATTTAAATTTGGCAAATAACAGTTCAAAATTTGTATATCCTTAATTTGTAACAGGTGATGATTTCTTGCAGCATTCCTGTTTCCAGAAATGACCTTGAAATAAGACCAGGCATAATAAGCTTCAGCCAGTATAAATTGCTAAAGGAAAAATGGTCAGAGGACTCACTTAAAATAATGGCACGGTGGGGTTAAGCTTATCTCCTATACCACTACTAAAATAGTAATATTGATTAATTTCAGTAAGGAAATGAAATCTAGAAAAATGTAAAGAATTAGAGATTATTTGCAATTTCAATACCATAAAGAAGCTCTGTTGATAGTGTACTCTTTCCAATATATGTTACTTATTTAATAAGACTGAAATCATGCTATATTTATAGTATTATTTTGGACATTGTCTCATATAATTAAATATTTGTTTAAACATAATTTTTAATTGTTCCATAATATTTTCACTTTGTGGATGAATTTTGTTTATTCTCTGATTCATAAACATCAATATTGGGTTGTTTCCATTATAAATATCTCTACATAGAAGTGAATAATCTTAAACATAAATTCCTGACTAAATCTTTGGCAATGTTCTTGGGAAAATAAGTGAGTTACTGGATAAAATAGTGTCTTGATTGATATTTCCCAATTGTTTCCTAGAAAATTTGCTACATTTAACACATCTCCAGATTGGATGAAACTATTCATTTCATCTCACTTTTGCCAAAATTAAGTATTATCATTTCAGTCTTTGCCTTTTTAAGATATTAATAAACATTATTAGTTTAGTATTTTTCATGGTTATTTATATGAATTTTTCAAGTTCCTTCTGCCTTTGCTAACTTTTCTATAAAATTTATAACTTAATTTTTTCTTTTAATCTCTATTGAATTTCCCATGTTAGCTAATTGATATGTTATAGTAAATAAATTTTTTCCATTCATTTTACAAATTCTATTTAGTTATTCTGAATTATTTTATGTAGTCACTATTATATTTACGTTAGGACTTTCTATTATATTCATTTTAGGCAATAAGTTGAAGTGTATATGGCATTCTTTATTTGTTCATCTGCATCATAGTTTAGATCTATGACTTCCAATAAGTTAATTTGAAGGCTTTTAATCATGTTTGTGTGTGTGTTTTAGAATTATTTTTATTAAAGCTTAAGATATGTCCAATAACTGAAGTTTGAAAATATTTTCTCTGTGAAGCTATCTTGTCAAAAGTTTCATTGGAAGGTAATTCTTTGACAATTTTCTTTGCCAGTTTTGTTTTACTTAGCTAATGCTTTTGGGTGAAATCAAATTAAATAGCTTCAGAAGATAAAAGAACTGAAGAACATGAGAAGTCCTTTTTTGGAATAGTGTTTCAGTAATTACACTGAAAATGCTGGGTAGTTGGGTTAGGTAAACTCTTGCAGAATTGCTTTCATCAGACCTTAGATAAAAAAACATGGAGGAACCACCAATGGTTATCTTTCAAGGCCAAGAAGTAGAACAGGATTGGATAGATTTTGACAGAACTTACATGCAGTGAAGATGTGAAGCCATGATTTCTTATGAACAGTTTAGTTGAGAGTTTGCAGAGCTCACTCCTGGGGGCTGCTGGAATGGAATAAAGCCATTGAGTAACTGAGAAAAATGGGAATAAGTGCCAGAAAAGCAAGTGGGTGATGTCCAAGAACTTTTCAGTTATGTCAGGGTTGTATTTGTTAATTGTTTATGTGGTTTCTCCTCCTCCTTTCCTTCATTATCACCTGTGTCATCATGTTGTCATTATAATCTACTACAGTATCACAAATCATATATATTAATTAATGTATCATATATTTAAATGACTACTTATTATATATATATTTCCATATAAGGCATTATGGAGAATACCAGGGAAAATGATAATCACAATAATATATAAAGTATATTTTAGTTTATAATAGCATTTTAAAAATTTATTTCCAAATTATAATTAGTTTTGGATTGGGTTGAGCAATAAATCCTGAGGACATGTCACCGTGAGCTGGTGAGGAAGGCATTAAGGAAGGCATTACAGAGGAAGTAGGGTGTGAACAAGTGTTGGAATACAGCATCCTACTAGGAAGGAAGTGTATCTTTGATACTGGCATATCACTGAAAGAGGTAGGGTAAGAAAGAGACATGATAAAATTAATGTTCAGGACCATTAATCTGAAGTCATGTGTCAAATGAAATATAGAAAGGAGAGATCAGGGAAAAGAACCCAACTGAAAGGCGACTTTAATAATCTAGAAAAATGATTAAATGTCTAGAATACAGAAGCGTTTCAGCAGAGTAGGAAAAAAAATCACTGAGTTCTGTTCAATCAGAAAATCTAAATAGATCTGGAATGTCTACTTTTTTTCATGTATGTAGAGTGTGGATTATCTAGAAGCTGCTTTCCATATCTAAAATATGGTGGTAATATGATTCAACTTTCAGTCTTCACCCTCATCTTCTCCTGAAAAGCAATGGAGGTAAACAGTCATATTTAATTAACACTTTAATTAAGTCCTTAGAGTTTGGTCTAGACCTTTGGTGGAAGTCTCCATCAACAAGATGTCAAAGCCTTCAGTTCTTACCTTCAATTCAGTCAAAACTTCAAATAATCATATGGACGAATGGCAAGAAATATGCTTATGATCCACCTGGTCATGGGGCTAACATCACACAGAGAAAGTCTTAAACATGGTTAAAAATAGCCATTTTTGAGCATTACTAAAAATATATTTATACCAGGACTTTTACTTCTGAATTCCAAAAGGAAGTTTTTATTCCTGCCTCAAATATTAACAGATTTAAGCAATAAGAATTTGGATTTCAGGAAACAAAGCTAGATAACAATGATAAACTATTTTCTGAAAGACAATTTTCCATTTATTACTCCTCTTTCCACTAGGAGCTCTACCCCTCACCCACCTCAGGTGGCTGTGGCAATTAAGAAACAAATAAAAGCAGTAGGGGATGATAACCTTGCTTTACAGGAAATAGATGCAAATAAGGCACGTTATAAAATAAATGGCTGTAGAAAAGAAAGATGTTACATTAACCTAATTTTTATTCTCCTTTCTTAGACTCCCTTGTCCCTTTCCTTCATATCACAGTTATTCTATTTTCCACTCAAACCACAAGAAATATTTCCATAATGAAAACATAAATCAATTTTTGAAGACCTTTTAAAAATTAAAATGTATCCAGCCTGTGAGAGACAGAATGAATGACATGGGTTTCCAGGAGCAACAAGGAAGTTCCAGGAAATATTGTAGATTTTGAGCACAAGTGTCGGTCATACTCTTCAAAAAGAAAGGAAGTTCAGTGTCTATCAACACTAGAAAGAAGTAAATGTTTTTAAACATTTACTGGTTGGCAAATATCAAGAATAACTTTCAGCTGAAATAAAATTCCAGACTCAAGTTTACTTATTATTTTCTTTAATACCCTGACTTGTAACCATTTCTTCCTTCAAACCTTGGGACTTGACAGAAACAGGGCACATGGTTGTCCTTGATTTAGAGGTGTTCCAGAACTGGTACATAGACAGGTGTAGGAAATTTTGCAATTTCACTGATACAAAGATGTAATAAAGATCTGAAGGTAGCAGCTGCTTCCTAGAGACAAAATAGACCTCAGGCAAAGTCATGCAGGAGAAGTGTTCTCAGGGCAAAAGAATGATGATAGATTCCCAATCACATTAAGAAATATTTTAGGGGCATTTGACTGGTTGAGTCGGTAGAGTCGCATGCGACTCTTGATCTTAGGGTTGTAAGCTTCAGACCCATGTTGGGTGTGGAGAGTACTTAAAAATCTTTAAAAGAAGAAAATAAATATTTTATAAAAGGTTTTTATGTAAACAATATATGTGGAAAAGTGATCTTTAAAGAAAGGCAGACTTGCAAACCATGATAAAATACAATGAATTATGACAGGTTTTTTTCACACTGTTTTTCTAAAGGTTAAATGCAATCTAAAAGTGCCACACTTGATGTTTTGAGATTCTCTGGTTATCAAAATCAGTGATACAATAAGAGCCAATATATCCAAAATTCATATTTTCGACTATTACATGTGTTTCTTTGTATTGGGTTATAGGTATAGTTGATTCAACTCTCCACTCAGTGAAACCCGTAAGTACTTAGATGTTACTAAATGTAAGACTTGATGATAATTCAACAAACATTTGAGCTTATTTCTAAGGAGGGCATTTTTGAAATTTCACAAAATGTTAGTAATGTGAAATTCAGTCTTGTTCGGAAATGGTGTTAGTTCAAAGGGTTTTGGAAAACCAAAGTGTTCTTTGAAGTGCTTTGAAAGATTTTTAAAAACATCGTTCACAAACAAATTTGTTTTTTACACACTGCTCTACTCATTGGCACACCAAGGCACCACTTCAAACGTGAAAGCAGAGCTGTGGACAGGCAGGAAGCGTCCCAAGCCACCAGGGCTGTCCCTAGACAGACAAGCTGCAATCCTGGGTAGACTGACTTTAAAAAAAGGAATAAAAAAAAAAAGAAAGAAAGAAAGAAAAGAAAAAAAAAAGAAATCTGAAGAATCTCTCAGACCAGAGGTGAAAAATCATTCACCAAGTACACCAGTTTCTGTAACCGGAGCCTGTAAGTCCAAATGTCGTGCTATGGATAGTGTGAAAACCACTGCTGGACACTATTGATCTCTGCCGCGAAAGCTGGATTCCGAAGCAGAGCCTGATTGCCTGCAGCAGTGTCTTTGAACTTGGAGATAAGCAATAGGTTTGCTCATCGGTAAAAATCTATTTTCAGGTACATTGTCTTTATCAACAATATGAACTTTAAATAAGTGGTTTCCACAGTTTTTTAAAAAATAAGACCTTTTCTTAAAATAATACTTTAAAAAATCCCATTTGATTCTGAGTTCTCAAGTACATATGAATTGAGAAAACATACAAAGCCCAAACTAGTAAGAATGTATAATATCTTCAATAAACTTCAATTTTGTCAATCACAAAAAGTAGTACAATCCTTTGAATTTGAGATATCTATGCATTAAAATTACAGCTTACTTAAACATTGCTTAGAGCTTTGGACCTCCTGTAATAGCTGTGAGGTTCATGATGTGGGAATAACTACACTACTCTTCTCAAAACTTTCCTTTTGGCTCTTTTACATTTAGGCTTACCTACTTGGAATCTCCAACTAGGAATATGGTTCAATTTATAGGTCTCTGAAAAGTGATTTGAAAAATAAAGCCATTTATGTTAAAGTGCAATAGGAGAGTTTATTATTAAGATTGTTATTATAGGGGCGCCTGGGTGGCTCAGTGGGTTAAAGCCTCTGCCTTTGGCTCGGGTCATGATCCCAGGGTCCTGGGATTGAGCCCCACATCGGGCTCTCTGCTCAGCGGGGAGCCTGCTTCCCCCCCTCTCTCTGCCTGCCTTCCTCTCTGCCTACTTGGGTTCTCTGTCAAATAAATAAATAAAATCTTTAAAAAAAAGAATGTTATTATAAACATTTGGATCATGAAGACTTATTTTATAAGCAATCTATATTTGCAATAGTTGGCACGAGTATTGGACAACAGACACTTTAAGAGTTGCTCTACGTATAGAGTTATCAGACCCAATATAAAAGAAAGATCTTTAAGCCAGTGATTACTTACTGTCTGGTTTGTAGAGGAGTAAACGTAATAGAGTCAGGATAAAGCAATCAAATTTTAATTTGATTAAATGCAAATTTAGGTATTTTTACCATACCTATTAGAACCACATTTGGGAAAAAAAAAAACCAAAAACAAACATAAAAACATGGCATTTGGCAAAGAGATGAATGGGGATCCAAAGTAAAGACTAGATCACAGAACTGGTTCAATCAGAGGAGAGGAAATTAGAAAATGTGTTAACAACTAGCAGAGATGGATGGGAAAGGATTTGCACTTGTTTCTGAGTCACAGAAGAAGAGGTAGGCAGGGTTCAGTACTAAAATTAATCAGTGAGAAGATATTTTTAGGGTCATAAAGACAGTTACGGTAAAAATTCTTCTTATTAGTGAATGCATAAGAATGACAAATTTAAAATAATAATATGCCTCTCCCCCTAAAAAAGCAGGGAGACTACGAATCTATCTACTGGAAACTCCCTTCATTAACTCCTTGACATGAGAAAATATAATAATTTGTGACTTAAAACGTTAAAGAATATGAAGTATAAAAATTTAATCATTAAAAACTAGAAATTAGTACCTTGATTTGTTTTATCAGTAGAAACACAAATAGCTATCAGAACTCAGCCACAAGGACTAACAGATACTGACTTTAAAACTTAGGACAAAGGAAAACAAAGGAATATTGAAGGTGACAATGCTATAAAAACAAATCCTTTGTTATATTTTACCCAGAATATGAATACTTCCTTTCTTGGTGTTACCTTTAAAGATGTTATTATAGCTTCTGGGTGTTTAAGAGTCGGAGTGGAAATATCTTTAAACATCTTCTGGCTATTTGTTACCATAGTGAATTAAGTAAGACATATTTTCATATTAACTTTCTTTCTCAGTCTTCACCCACCACTTGCTCAGCAACTTCAAAAACACACAGTTTGTAGTGTTGTCCACAGAACTGCTCTGCCTTTAATGCAGGCTCATTTTTGGTGGTTGAAGCAGTGTTACTGGAAGAAATCACCTTCAGTTTCTACCTACTATGGTCCTAAAAAAATCTCTGTTCCCCCATGTTTTTTGAGAAAAGGATACCAATATATTATCAACATTAAATAAGTGACATAGGTAGAATATATGTCTATAGTGGATTTCCCTGTAAGATGGCTTATTTGTGTTTTTTCTCCTAACGTATATTCATACAGTTTATGCTGTCTTAGCAATTTTCCCATTGTGATACAAACTAGGAGCAGTGAAGGAGAAAACGTGCTACTGGAATGGTAGTTAAGGAACTCATTTGGGATTAAGAGTATGCTGGGTACTTATTTTTAAAAAGAACTGCCATAGATGTAGGTAAATGTCAAAGGCAAAGGTAAACAGAATACGATTTTATTTTTCATATTGTATGTTATGAATTATTTGATTTTTTTTAACATCCCAGTGGAGGACGGAATAACTGTCTCTACTATAGAAGCTATTGCTTATAAGCTCTCGGCTCCCTAGGAGTTGATTGATTGTGTCTTCCACTTCCATTACCAACAATGGCTATCAGAAAAGACTTGGTCTTTGTGTCTCTGAAAAAGGATTTTTGTTTATTTTTGTTACTACTGAGTGGAAAAAAAAAAGCACACGTGTATATAAACAGCAAATACTCAAATTGAACTTGAGATCTGGGAGAAATTTACACCAAGCATCACAATAAGGGGGCAAATAAAAAAAAAATTGTGAAGAAAAGGCAGGCATCTTTTATACTGCTGAAAATACACATAGAGTTTTCTATGAGAAGACTTGGCTTATAAGGAGAAGTCTGGGTAAAATTTCAGGATTTAAGAGAATACCAATAAAGTGAAGATTGACATTAACCAGACCAGGCTATAAATACCACACAAAGAGACCAAACCAGTCCTCCCCCGACAGGTCTGGCCACCTCTCCCCTTCAGAACAAACCTGTAATGAACAACACTGGAATAAAACCTGTTGTTCTTTTAGGTCAGCAAAACTTAATATGTTAGTTAGAGCACTTTTGTTTTTGGATGAGTTCAAATTTGTGTATTTACCTGATGACTGTGTTAAGTATAGGTTAAATCATGTAGCATAACAGTGCAGTCAAGTCTCTGCAAATGTCATCATTTAATCATCTCTATTATCTTTCTTGTCTTATCACTCAAACTAATATGACTCCTTTTCTCTCAACAGCATTTTGATGTGGAGGAGGAAATTACTCTCATGTTTAAGAAAAATCTCTAATTACCTGCACTGAGAAAAAGGAAAATATTAACTTGGAAGTAAATACATCTCTTTTTTCACTCTATATTATATCCTTAGAAAATACTAGTGTGCAGAACTTGTTTTATACCAAAAGCACTGGCATATATATATATATATATATATATATATATATATTTCCTTTTAGCCAGTGAAAATCTCTCTTCAATCATCAGTTGAGATAGTTCAGAGGTGACACGATGTTTAAATTAAAATCACCATGATGAGGACCTACACTGTTCTTTTTTATTCCAGTATAGTCTTGGCACATGATAGAAGCTCAATAAATATTTATTTTGCCAGTGATGGCAATGACAAATTGGTCAATATCCTGTATATATACAGTGATATTAACAGGCCAATATCCTGTATATATTAAGTGATATTAAATAAGCTCAGATAGTGATAGCACAAAATTTAGTTTTCATTGTTTCTTGTCTGTTTTTTGCATTTATGATTGAGTTAAATTTTGTGTGCTTTTGTAGTAACTTTTGAATTTCTAAATTTCACATGGGTTCAAGGTAAAGTGAAATCATATTCCTTGAAATTATATAATTAAAAAGGGAGAGTTTAAAAAATAAATTTAACAATAGATTTAACCAGGTTATTCAGGCTCCAAATGGGATTAGTAGAATCATATTTATATATATCAACTAAATATGCAGCTATTATTCTCCTTACTGATAAGCACACATTCAATGAAGCCATGTTCTAAAAATGCACAAAATGAGCTAAAGACACAAGTCCTTCATTATCTGGGCTCACTTTTTAAAGGATAAATGAATCTAGGGGCACCTAACTGGCTCAGTTGGTATAACACTCTTGATCTCAGGGTTATGAGTTTGAGTCCTGTGTTAGGTGTAGCAATTACTTAAAATATAAATAAAAATTAAAAATTAAAAAAAATTTTAAAGGATAAATGAGTCTAGCGTAATAACATTATACAAACTTGCCCTATGATTCACTTTGGAGCACAAATAAGCATAACAGTGATACTATTAATAATCTTTCCATATATATTGAACAATATAGTATTATAATAATGAATACAACAAGGTTTAATTGATATGCACTCATGGATTTTGTTAAAACAACTTAATCCATCAGATGTGAAGAAGAGTCACACACTATTAGGAAAAATGCTAATTAATCCTTCCACTATAGACATTGCAACAAGTAAGTGAAGAGGACAAGCAGTGATGAAAATGAAATTGATACTATTGTCTTGTGACATTAGATTATGTCTGATTATTAGACGTAATCCAAAAGTGCACATTTAAGATATTATTAAAGAGAAGTCTAATACCATTTGAACTCTTAATATAACTAGGAAAGAAGAGGGGTGTTAGAGATTTCCCATAATTTTTGTACAATACGTTCCACAGGCAATTATAGGGAAGGACTTTTACTTGAAAACATAAAAGCAAGACATAAGATAGAAAATATTTAACCTTTTCATCACATCATTAAATAAGTCGGCAAGGATCTAATGATGGCTGTAGTGATTGAGAAGACTGGCAAAAGGTATAGAAATCATGGGTTTCCTAAAACTTCCTGCAGAAAAATGTGTTCAGGTTTCATCTTGTTATTGGGTGTACAGATAAACGGAGTTGTTCTTAAGATGCAACACCTTTCATTAAAGTGATAGATAAATTTCATACAAATTATATACTTTATTAAATTCTAATCTTTCAAGTGCAGATTTTTCAGACCTATTTGTAGTAGATACATTTTTTAGAAAGTGGAAATGTATTGACTGCTCCATGGCAGGGCGTTAGCACAAATATCCCAAATGAGATAAGATACACTGTTTTCAAATAAACGCACTTTGTTAACCAAAATGAGCTCAGATATAACATAGCTTTCTCATCATGCCTATCTTGCTAATGTTTGGGGTAAGCCAAAAAAGCTCCACTTGGCAGTATATCAGTGTCATTGTACATAAGGAAAACTGAAGATAAGGTTTTAGCAATCAAAAGAGAACTTTAAAGTTTTGATTGGAAATGCAAACAAAATATATTTATTGATTTAAACCTTTGATAGAGTGATTTAGCTAATTTTGGAAACTGACACTGTTGAACTCAGAATGGATAAAAGATACATTTGAAAATTATTTGTCAAAGAAAGATGATTTAAAACAGATGAGGAATTGCTCACCAACCAATTTCAACGTGAACATTTAACAATGGAGGATAAAGAGCAGATGTTGGATAACGTTAGTGATTTAACCTTGAAACAATTTTCTATTACTTCTCTTCTGGTCTTCTAGATGAGTTAAATAGAAGAGCATCACAAAATTTCAGGATGAGCCATTAAAGAATTGTCATCATTTGCAATTGTTCTACAAAATGCAAAATTGTTTTTGTATGATGCAACCCAAAATAAAACACAGAAAAAATTTGTGTGTTATAGCTGATAAAGATCTTAGCTTTCATTTACAATTCCTGCTTATAATTTTTTGCATTGAAAATAACCTTCCTATTCTCACTGATTGCCTTTGGAGTAAATATTGTATATTAAAACTTCAGAAAATGCATACAAATACATTATCATTTTATATATGTACCCTTTGTGGTTCTATGTTAATTTTCATTTACAGAAAAAAGTTGACCTGCTAAAAATGTTTGAAAAGTAGATTCTAGATGTCCTGTTCAAGTATTAATGTCAAGGACATACCTCTAATTTCCTCATGTAAAATATGGTGATCATAATACTTAACTGCCAGGGTTGTTGGAAGAATTAAAGATAATATGCAAAATATTTGAAGATAATTTAGGAAGCAATATTTAAACACTTAGTAAAGTGTCTGTCCTGAAATAACCATGCTATTAATTCTATTGTTATTATGATTACTGAAGATGTGCCCTCTTTGTGAATGAAGGAGAAAGGATTCATTGGGAGCACATTGGACTGTCAGGGAATTTCTGGCCTCCATATTACAGATCAGCTACTAATATTTCTTCACTTGTCATAGTTCCTCTCAAAAACCTAACAAAATCTATGGACTTGCTCACACAAATGTAAACTTTTGGATTTTTCTGGTCTTCACTGATTTCCTAAAAGATCTAGTGTATCCAGACAGTCCAGATTAAGATTTCTTCCTTAAGTTTGATCTTTAGAGATTATAGAAATACAAGTAGTTCTTCACTGAAATAAACCCAGGATTTTTTTTCTCAGATATGTATTTAACAATCACAATGACTGTAAGATTACAGAATTCACCTTATTGATTTATCGCTTTGTTGTTTGTAAAGAACATTCTTATGGCCACTAAATTGGCCACTCTCAGACCGAAGCTCAAATTTCTGCACAGTCCCTTTTCTTAAAATGAAGAAGATGGCTGGGAAAGAAGAACATAAGGACAGGCTTCCCTTTCTTCTGGTAAGAAGCCTATAATTTTCAGAAATTCTTTCCTCAAGCTATGATATGACACTCATAAAAATAGAAACATGAGAAGCATGGATAAGCAAAAACTAAAGGAGTAATGCAAATGAGTTTTTAAGTTAATGCTTTAACTTAGATCACTAACTTGTATTTACCCAAATTATAAATTGTGTTAAGTGGGCCAAAGGGAAAGCAACTCATTTCTTTTATATTCTGAATGCTTTAAAAAGTATTTTTGGATAAAAACCAAAGGGTCTTCTCTCTTCTTTCTTTTAAAGAAATAAAAGATGTGGGTGATTAGCATTACAGTACATCAGTTAGTGTCTCTGTTCGCTTCATAATATATCAAATGTCAAAACTTCTCTCTTTAGAATAACAAAAATGACCTTTTGGTGCCATCAGCTCTGACTGACCTTTGAGTAGCCATAACAGTGGCAGAGAAATAATAAAGATACATCAAGCAAGAGTTACTTTTTGCCACTGGGATACTCAGGGCATGAACCAGAATACTCTATGGGATTTGAGGTCCTAAAAATTTTAAGTAAAAATTAACAAAAGGACTTTCTATTATGAGAATCAACTTTATGACCTTGAAGTGGTATTTAAGTATTTCAGTTAACATAAAACTTACAGCAGTCTGCACTTTAGAGAAAGTGACGTTTTCAGAATATGCTTTAGTGAGTGATATAAATATCAACATTTTGAAAGTTACATATACAGCTTAAAGTAAATTTATTAATGGGAAATATGGTTTAAGCACAAGAGTAGTGTGGCTTAATTTTAAAAATTTAATACAGAATAATAGTTTTTTATTCAACTCCTTCCCATTCATTAAAATGTTAACATCAGCTTGTCACAGAGAAACAATTTCTTTTCAAAAGACTTGGAACCACACACTGGCTGATGTTTGAAATCCTGTATCTATATGATTTATCTGTAGGGCACCATATGAACATTTATTATCTTTGCTGTCCAGGGTTCCTAATTTTGTTTATGTTTTTCATGAAGTGTGGAATCACAATTATGAATTTATATAAACCCAAGCTCAGTAGTTAAATAAGATGAAAGACCTGAATTACTTCAGTACATTCCAGTGTGTGCAAATTGGGATTCTGGTTACAATGAAGCTCCCTCTTTCAGCCAAGTGGGAGGGAGGGAGAGGATGATTTCATCAAAGGGAACTGAGTCTGTGTAAGAGAATTTGGCCTGCCAAAGAACAAGTTCAGCCCTTCAAATAAGGTTTCAGTAATTACTTAGTTGCGTGATGCTATTTGTTCATTGAGAGACACCTGTGATACATTTTCTCCTAGTTATTTTTGCTGTCAACTTTTTTCTTAATTATCAGTTTTTTAAAGACATTTAACCGATCTTAAAGTCTGTAGCAAAATAATTTGGGATCTCTCTTAGAATAATGAAACAGTTGTTCAATTCTCTCTTAGGCACTGGCATTTAAGGTATCTTTTAAAACAATGTGTTCTTATTTACAGATATTTGCCTCATATAATTAAAGTTTAGATTTAAATTTATAGTAACTTTTGTTAGAGGACTTCTTGTAAATAATTCTTGGTTTTGTTCATTTATTCAGTGGGTACTGTATTAAATATCTACTATGTGTTGGGCTCTATGCTTTTGGAAACAAAAATGAATATCAAAGACAACACAGAAAGAATAAACCTTGAATTATGCTGTATTTCTAATTCTTCTCTAGCTCAGCTATATCATGCTAAAAGGATCGGTGGAGTTCACAAAAATTGTTCTTTACAATATATCTTTTGGGGGAGGGGATGATGGGAATGAGAAGGAAAACAGCATAAGCCACATCATCAGCAGTTTTGAGTAGAAACAATTTTAAAGATGTTACTAGTCTTTCCTTTCAGACTGTCTCTCTTTGCTGTCACCCCAAATAGAAACCCTCTTCCTTTCTTCTTCTTTTGTCTTCTTTTTAAGACTCAGGTGAAGACACAACTTCTTCCAAGCAACCATTCTCTTCTCTAGCCCTTAGTTGGTACTTAGTGGTACTGCTGGTACCACCCATTTGATATTAGCACATGTAACTATGAATTATCTATCTTTATATAGAGTTTTACCTAAACTTGTAATCACGATTTAAATACTGAAAAGAAGAATTCATATCTTCAGGGGTTCTGTATCCCCATTGAGGTGTTCTAGGTATATGGGACCCTGAGGAAGTGATTATGATGATATTTTTAAAATTTTGTAGTCATATTTGTAGTCAAATACAGCACCTCATTTATTGCTGGTTAATAACAAATATTCTTTCATCCTAATGACAATACACATGATTATAATAAACATAAGAGAGAGAGGAATCAATATCCAAATCTCCGAAAGTCTCCCCACCCCCCCAGAAAGTCTTAAGTGACAAAAATAATGCTAGCTTCTCTCTTTCAGGGGTCATTGAAAGTACAACAGAGAGTAAAATAATGAATTTCTGGGTAGGAAGAAATTTTAAGTGGCATCTAAATGAGGAGCTCTTTTCTTCCTACAAAAATTGAGAAAGGCTTAAGAAACCCATCATGGTTTATAGTTGCAGAAGTCTCCAAGTTTATGTCTTGCTAATCTGTTTTCCAAATGGCAAGTCCTTTAAAGCTGAAATTTTACACTCCCATCTTTTTGCTTAAAATTCATTTGGTGATCCCCTTTGCACTCTGAAGCTCCAACTCCTTAACATATCATACACAAGTTGTGTCCTGACCAACTTTAGATTTCATTTTCATGTTTTTTTTTTTCATGGTCCACATAATGTTTGATAGTCACATTGAATTACTAGCTCCTTATAAATTCATCTGCTTCCTCCTCTGGGTCTTTGCAAGTGGTACTTATTTTTGGATTAAACTTCCTCCTTTTCTTTCCTTGGGTAAATAATTCCTTTGGTGTCCTCTGTGAAGACTTCCCTGTCCTTCTATCAGTGTCCCTCTATCCTCCGTGGCATGTCTGCAAAGCTGTGCAGTACTACACAGTTACTCATCTCCAGGACCACTGTTCACATTTTAGTCTCTTTCAATTGCATTGTGGGAAGCCAGTTAGCTAGAATAAAGTGTGGATGTACACAACTCTGAGGCCATGTCTTTTACTGTCCTTTCCTGGGACCAGTGTTTCTAAAAGTAGAGTCTTAGTTTGCCATGTGTCACAGTCATATAGGCGTACTTATAAAAACTGAAGCTAACTAACGTGACACAACATAGTCCAGGTTGCTAGTCATTGGGTCTGGCCATTTGTTTTTTAAACCAGCTATTTAGATTTCCTTGCTGCCTACAGTTTGGTAACTATTACAGTTGACTTGAAAAACAGGGGGCACCAAAGAGTGTCCTAGCCATGTCTTTATCTTCAACACATATCCTGGAATGTAGCAGAATTTAATATTTAAGTGAGTATACTTTCCTAAATATGGAAATAATCTTGTATCCTACAAACTTACTATAATCGTTGACTGGTTACAGGAAGTTTTTGTCAGTTCTTTGGGATTTTCTACATAGAGGGTCATGGGATCTGCAATCAGTTTTATTTTTTCCTTCCCAGTCTGTATTCTTTTATTTCTTTATCTTGTCATGTTACTTTAGCTAGGACTTCCACTTTGATGTTGAACTAAAGTAGTGAGAGGGGACATCCTTACCTTGTTCACAATGTTAGGGGAAAGTATCTAGTTTCTCACCCTTAAGTATGATATTGACTATAGGTTTCTGTAGATATTCTATATTAAATTGAAGCAGTTCCCCTCTATTTTTGGTTTTCTGAGTGTTTTTTAAATTTTGAATGAGTGTTGGATTATATCAAATGCTTCCTATATGTCTTTTGAAATGATTGTATGATTTTTCTTCCTTAGAATGTTAATGTACAGGATTACTTTTTTTAAAATTTTTTAAAAAGATTTTATTTATTTATTTGACAGACAGAAATCACAAGTAGGCAGAGAAGCAGGCAGAGAGAGAGGAGAAAGCAGGCTCCCTGCTGAGCAGAGAGCCCTATGCGGGGCTCGATCCCAGGACTCTGGGATCATGACCTGAGCCAAAGACAGAGGCTTTAACCCACTGAGCCACCCAGGTGCCCCCAGGATTACTTTTAATTCATGTTAAATGTTGTATCAGTCGTGCATAGTTGGAACATGTCCCATTTGTTCATGGTGTGTAATTATTGTTACACACTGTTGAATTCAATTTGCTAATATTTTGTTGAGGATTTTTGCATTCATATTTGAAGGTATATTGGTCTGTGGTTTTCCTCTATTTTTAATGTCTTCAGTTGGTTTTGGTATTAGGGTAATTTTGGTATCATAGAATGAGTTAGGTAGTAATCTCCCCAATTCTACTTTCTGGGACAGAAAGTAGGAAATTAGTATCATTATTCCATAAGTATTTGGTAGAATTAACCAGTAAGCTCACCTGGGCCTGGTACTTTCTGTTTGAGATTATTAATTATTGACTCAATTTCCTTAATAGATACAGTCTTACTCCTATTATCTATTTCTGTGGATTTTGGTAGATTATGTCTTTCAAGGAATTAGTCCATGTCTTCTAGGTTATCAGATTTGTGGGTATAGAGTTCTTGATAATATTCCTTTATTACCCTTTTAAACCACATTTCAATTTCTGATATTTGTAATTTATGTGTGCTCTTTTTTTTTTTTTTTTTGCTAGCCTCACTAGAATTTTATCAATATTCTTGATTTTTTCAAAGAACTAGTGTTTGGTTTCATTGTTTTTCTATAATTGATTTCCTGTCTTCAATTTCACTGATTCTTTTCTAATTTTTAATTTCTTTTCTTTTGCTTACTTTGTTTTTAATTTGTTCTTCTTTTTCTAGTTTATGAAGGTGGAAGCTAAGAGTCTCATCTTTTCTAATACAATATACTTAATTTTATAAATTTTTCTTTATCCCACAAATTTTGATAAATTATATTTCATTTTAATTTTAGTTAAAAATATTTTTATTTTTATTTATCTTTTAAAATTAGTGTTTTTTGTTTTTTGTTTTGTTTTGTTTTGTTTTTTAGAAAGAGAGAGAGAAAGAGTGCCAGCATGCGTGTGAGTGGAGACAGGGGCAGAGGGAGAGGGGAAAGGAGAGAAGCAGATTCCCCACTGAGCATAGAGTCTAATGGGAGGGGATTCCACGACCCCAAGATCATCATTTGAGCTGAAATCAGGAGTTAAAGGCTTAACCAACTTAGCCACCCAGACACCCTGAGTTAAAAATATTTTAAAAATTTTGTTCAGGCTTCTCTTATCCCTGTATTATTTAGAAATCTATTGTTTAATCTTAAAATATTTTGGGATCTTCCAGCTATCTTTATGTTATTGACTTCTATTTTAATTCCATTGTGGTTTGAGAGTATACATGGATGATTTCTATTCTTCTAAATTTGTTAAGGTGTGTCTTATGGCCCAGAATATAGTTAATCTTGCTAAATATTCCATATGAGCTTGAGAAAGAAGATTGTGCACTCTGCTATTATTGGATGGAGTAGTTTATAGATGTCAATTATATACAGTTGATTGATGGTACTCTTAAGTTCAATTATGTCCTTACTGATTTTCTGTCTGTTGGATCTGCCAATTACTGATAGAGTGGTGTTGAAGTCTCCAACTATTCTAGTGGATTTGTCTGTTTCTCTTTTCAGTTTTATTTGTTTTGCCTCATGTATTTTGATGGTCTCTTGTGCATATACATTAAGGATTGTTATGTCTTCTTGGAGAATTGACCTCTTTATCCATTATTTTGACTTTTCTGAAGTCTATTTTGCCTAAAATATCCTAGCTACTCCAGCTTTGATTAATGTTGATACATCTTTCTCTGTCACCTTACTTTTAATATTTCTGTGTGTTTGTGCTTAAAGTGGATTTCTTTTTTTTAAATTTTTATTTATTTAACAGAGAGAGATCATATGTAGGCAGAGAGGCAGGCAGAGCGAGAGGCGGGGGGAAGCAGGCTCCCTGCTGAGCAGAGAGCCCGATGTGGGACTCCATCCCAGGACCCTGAACCATGACCTGAGCCGAAGGCAGAGGCTTTAACCCACTGAGCCACCCAGGTGCCCCTTAAAGTGGATTTCTTATGGACAACATATTGTTGGGTCTTTTTTTTTTTTTAATCCAATGTGGAAATGTCCCTATTTTAATTAGTATATTTAGATAATGTGTATTTTAAATAATGATTGATATAGTTGGATTAATATCTACCATATGTAATTGTTTTTTACTCATTTTTCTTTTTTATCTTTCATTTTCTCCCCCCATCTTCTCTGGCTTTAACTGAACGTTTTATATGATTCTACATTCTCTCTTATATTAACATATAAATTATTCCTCTTTTTAAGATTTTTTCCAGTGGTTTCCCTAGAGTTTACCATATACATTTACAACTAATGTAAGTCTGTTTTCAAATAACACTATACTTCTTCACAGGCAGTATAGGTACCTTATGACATAGTTTTCCTAATTTCTGCCTCTCATCATTTATTTATTAATTTATTTGGGAGTGAAAGAGAGAGAGTGTGAGCACAAGCTTAGGGGGAGAGGCAGACGGAGAAGCAGATTCCACGCTAAGCAGAGAGCCCAATGTGGGGCTTGATCCTATCAGATCATGGATCTGAAGTGAAGGCAGACGCTTAACTGACTGAGACACCCAGGTGCGCTGCTTTTGATTTGTATTATTTCTTTTTGATTCTTTTTTTTTCTTTGATTCTTACCATCTCTGATTACATTGTCTACCTATTTTTGCATGTTGTCCACCTTTCCATTAGAGCCCTTGGCATATTAATCATAATTGTTCTTAAATTCCAGGTCTGATCATTCCAAAATTGGGTTCTGATACTTCTTTTGTATTTCCTGACTGTATTTCTTGCCTTTTTAGCATGCCTTGTAATCTTGTTGTTGTTTTGTTCAAAAGCAGACATGATGTATTGGGCAAAAGGAACTGGAACAGATAAAACTTTCCTGTGAGATTTTATGTTTATCTGGCTAGGTTACACTGTATTTACTTTTGGTATAGCGCTTGTTTCAGAGTTGAAAATCTCCTCTGTGTCATTGTTTCTGCTCTTCTCTTAACTCTGGTTTCTCTAGAGACTCTTTTTAAATAGGGTCTGAGATTTGTAGTTCTTTTGGCTCTAATTCCCTGTTACTACACCAGAGCCTTATTGATTTGGTCAAATCCATACAAACAGCAAGTAGATTACCAGGTTCTGGCGTGAGGAGGTGTTGAGGAGTAATGGCTAATAGGTACAGAGTGCTTTGTGGGAGAGCGATGAAAATGTTCTGAAATAGTAGTGGTGATGATTGCACAACTCCATGAATGCACTAATAATTATTGAATTGTACACTTTAAAGGGGTACATTTTATGCTATGTGAATTATATCTTAATAAAGCTGCTTAATAAAGCCTGATTAAAAAACACCATAGGTAAATATATTTGATTTGGTGATAAGGAAAATTCAGAATTTTCTTCTGCAAAGTGTTGCCTGCAATATTATGTATAGTTGGGGAAAATTGGAATATCCTAAATTATGCTATATTGAAACTATAAAGCTTTATTCAGTCACTAAAAATGATGTTATCAAAAATGCCAAAAGTTAAGTGAAAAATTGAAGACAGTATAAGATACACAGTATAATTCAAATTTTATAAAATATATTTATGTTATATATATTTCTAGACATCACAGTAAATTTACATATTTTAATAAGAAAATAGCATAATGGAATTTTTAAAGATGTCAACAGTGTCTATCTATAACTGCAAGTGTTATGTGTGATGATATTCTACTATTTTTCTTGACAAATTAAAAATTTTCCAAATTCTTTATAATGAACATTGCATTATAAGTGATTATAAAATAATTGAAGATCATTATCTATTACTTGTGATTCTTAAATCAATGGTATATAATGTAAGGTGAAGCCCCCATATAGAACTTATTTATATGAGTAATAAATAATAATAATAAAAAAGACTTATTAATAAAAACTTAGCATCGAGTTCTCACTCCCCTTAACAATATATTCAGCAGTTTTGCCAATGCTGCTGTAATGTACAAGCAAATGAACACAAAAACACAAGCAACTTGTCAGTCTTCCTTAGGAAAATCCATTTTAGAATAAAGATTTTAGCAAGGTAGTGCATGGTCAAGCAAAGCAATTTAGAGCACAATCTTAGAGCTCAACTTAATTATGTAATCACTTATGAGGCAATTTTTATGGAGTTCTGTAAACTCCATTATAATTTTTTAAAAATGCATTTGTCATGCCCCTTTAGCAACCAACCACAAGATGGAGGAGGTAAGGCAAAACTCATTTTAGGGAAATAGAATAGAGTTGAAAATTTATGGGAAATTCTGAATCACGTTCACAATTTTACCCATTACTCATAATGATTACACAAAAACCAGAACAGGAAGAAACTGGACTTATTAAAATAAGCATTAAACATAGCACTAAACAATCTGGGCTTGCAAACTACTGTATCTAGAAGCCATGTTCCCCTGTGGACCTGCCAGGAAAACACATAAAAGACTAAGAAATGTTGATGATATGAACTTAAGAAACAAAATATTCCACCTGGAGCAGTTTTCATAAGTTATTTAGACTTGGTTACTTTGCTTAAAAGCAATTTACATGATCCTAATAGGTCCAAGCAAGCATTTTAGGTAACACAGCACATGATATTCACATTGGAGCAGAGCATGAAGTATTTTTAAGCACTTTGTTTTCTCAGCTTCCTATTTTTGTTTTCCTTTGGTGACCAAAGCCTTAGCTACATATTTTTTTCAGAAGTTTCAAGGCACTTAGTGTTTGTACCAAATATTTAGAATTTTATTATATTTTGTTATAAACCATTTTTTTAATTAAACCAAGACGTGTTTCTTATTTGAAATGAGGTTTCTCCACGGAAAGAACTATATTCCCTTTATTATATATATTTTCACAAGGACCCAGACTTGCACTGGGCAATGCTTAATAAATATAAGATCTGATTTTGTTAGTGTTACTTTCTTATCTATAAACTTCAATTTAATTGGACTCAGATTCACAGTTTCCCTCAGAAACTCTGCTTTTACACTATATCATATCATATCATATCATATCATATCATATCATCATAGCATCCATTTTATATGGTCATTCATTCATCCATCCATCTAGTCAACAATCTATATCCAGACCGGTTTTCTTCTCTTTAGTTCAGGGCTTGGAAAACTTTCTCTGAGGGAAAAGGAAGTATTTCAGGCTTTGTGGGCCACAGGGTCTCTGTCACAGGTATTCTATTCTACCTGTGGCAAAAGCACTCAAAACAATACATGAAGGGATGAGTGTGGCTGGGTTCCAATAAATTTTATTTACAAAACCAGCTGCAGGTTGGATTTAGCCATGGGCCTGAGTTTGCAGATCCCTGCTCTGGTCCATCTTCTTCATTCACAAATTCTCCATGCATGTAAGCCAATCACGGGAGACAAAAATCTTCTAGAAATCATACCTCTCCAGTGCTGATAAATCTTCAGTAACATTAATTCCATTCTTGTCCTGGTTTTTAAACACTCATTTCTGCTTTCTAACATTCCAGAACATCTGCTCCTATTACTAAACTTGTTATTTCCCGGAAAATGCCGTTGACTCTTCTCTGGGCATATTTATACAGCCCACTCTATTACTACCAAATTGCCCTTTTACTTAATTTTTCAAGAGTCACCTCCTCGGGGCCCCTGGGTGGCACAGTCAGTTTAGCTTTTCACTCTTGGCTTTGCCTCAGGTAGTGATCTTGGGGTCATGAGATTAAGCCCCACCTCAGACTCTGTGCTCAGTACAGAGCCTACTTGGGATTCTCTCTCCCTCTCCCTTTGCCCCGCCTCCCCCAACTCCTTGCTGCACTCTTACTCTCTCTAAAGTAAATAAATAGATCGTTAAAAAAAAATTCCCTCCCTTATCAAGCATTTGTAGTTATTCTTTCTCTGACTGCCCTTACAGGAAGCTACTTTGCTGTGATTGTTTTTATAGAATTCATTTAATTGTTTATCATTTCTTATTATATACCCCATCTTTTATTAAGCATAATCACTATTCAAATCCTCTTACATTTTTAAAAGCTTATAATTTTATGTTCCTAAGTAGAATGAAATTCATTAAGGAAAAGCACTGTTTTATACTTGATGAATTTTCCCTGTTGGATCTCCTGTTGTATTCAATAGTACACAGTGACCTATTCAGCTGATCTGTAGAGCTAGACCTAGATTTGAGGTAGGACATAACTTAGATTACCTGCTTTTTTCTAATACGGAGGAGGTATCCAGGAGTGGTCTCTTTTTTGGTGAGATGCTTTCTTTGGTAAAGTGACTGCTCCACCATGAGAATAGGGATGACCTTTCTGCTGGGATATAGGATAAGTTGGTTTACACAGGTACTTATATTGGATACACCTGGAATCCAGGAAGGGGTGATTTCAACTGAAATGGTTGCACTGAACCTGAAAGGGAAACCAGAGGCAGAAATTAGCACTACTAAAAATCCACAATGGCTCTCTAGTAGGTTCAAATACTAGTAGGAGGACCTCTCAACGGATGAAAAAAATATATGGGCCTAAAAAAATGTGGCGGTAGGGAGAGAAGAGAACAGTAAGAGGCCTTGGCTTGGCTTCATTGAAGAATTTTGTTCTTGATTTAAGGTGTGGTCATCATTTTCCTTTCCATGAATCATTTCCTTTATGATATAATGGTTATAGTCAATGTGTAAGTGAAAATGTAACATTCTTGCACTTGGACGTCACCAAGCAGATGTATAATTTTTCAATTTAGTTTTTCTGCAATTGTAATATATTGGTAAGAAACACTCTAAGTACCCAACTAAAAAATACGTCTTTACAACTTACACACTTAACATTTTGACATTCTTAATAGGTGCATAGAAACATGTCTTAAATGATGAGAGACCATTTATTATAAGGGTTGAATTACTTAGTGTTTCCGAGTCATTATCTGCTACATTGTCATGTTATTTCCGTATATTTTAACTCATAGACTGTATTGCTTTTTCATTATTAATAAAGCTTTCAAAAAAATCATACAAATAGTACATGCACATTACTGTTTGTCTTGGTGGCTGTTACTCTGTGGAACTCCTATTAATATCATACTCATGGAAGTGTCTCATGATGACAATACCGATTACAACTGATGGTTCGTAAAATTTTTTTTTTGGTCAGAGAAAATAAAATTTCTGTGGAGCAAACATATAATTTAGGACAAAAATGAATAATTTTAATGGCATTTTGTATATATTTCTAATTATAAAGGATATTAACACATGTAAATTAATGTTTATCAATTGCTATACTAAATTTTTAATAATATTTGACTTAATTACCAAGTGTTTATCAAAACAGTCAATTTCTATGAGCTTGTAGTAGATGAGTAAGAATAATAGTTAACATACAGGTAAAATATACCTATGGTTGTTTTTCACTAGATAACACATTTTTCCTTTAAAGGAGGAGTAAAACAACTTTCTATATAATGAATACTTATTTTTCTATACTTCTGATATGTATAATGTGAATATAGAATGAATAAAGGTTTGTTGTGAAATTTTTATTGTTACAGAAATGATTAACATAGAAAAATCAAGAACATTTTAAATTGTCTTTAATATCAGTTTATATTGATTCAATCTCCAAGTAGTTTGTAAAAGCATTGCAGGAAATGAGATCTTGGGAGAAACTTGAAGTATTGGCTAATTTTATGTGTCAACTGGACTGGGCCATGTGGTATCACATATTTGGTTAAAAATTATGCTGGGTGTGTCTGTGAGGGTGTTTCTGGATGAGATTAACATTTGAATTAGTAGGCTGAGTAAAGCAAACTGCCTACCCTCTTCTGGGGAGGGGGGGTCTCTTCCAATTCACTAAAGGTCAGATTGACAAAAGTTCTGATGGACAAAAAGGATGATTAAGGAAGAATATGCTCTTTCTCTACCTGGCTGCCAGTTTTCTGTTTGACTGTCTTCAAGCTGGAACAGAGGTCTTCTCCTGCATTTGAAGTTGGACTGGAACTTACACCATCAGCTCTCTGTCTTCTCAGACCTTTGGACTCAGACTAGAACTAGTACACCTTCTGCTTTCCTGGGTCTCCAGCTTGTTGACTATAGATCTTGAGACTTCTCAACTTGCATAATCACCTGAGTCAATTTGCTATAATAAATTTATTTATTATAATATTATCTATGTATCTATCTATCTATCTGTCTACCTACGTACCCATCCATCCATCATCTACCTTCGATCAAGTATCCTACTGGTTCTCCTTCTCTGGAGAACCACTAGTGTATAAGGCTTGGTTTAAGCAATCTTCTCATCTAAGACCCCATTCTGGAGCCTTCCTGTGCCATCTCTATAGTCAATCTGGTGCTTTTCCTTCTTATTTCCCAAATCATCTGTCTTTGAAAACATATACTAATGTCATTTTTCCTCCAAATACATAGGGAGCACCTAGAAGACAGGGATGGTACCACTTTCATCTTTCCTAGTGCAGTCCCTGAGACTTAGTAATGGTACCACTAAGTCCCTGAGACTTAGTTCGTTACTATGCATGTCATTACTATGCATGTCGTTACTATACATGTAATAGACTATACATGCATAAGAAAAGATACAGAGATTGAATTTGCCTTAATCCACGTACAGTCTCCCAAATTTTCTCTGTATATTTCTAAAAGTCAAATCTATATAGACAGGACAGACAGAAACAGGGAAAAACACACTAACAATTCTTTACCAGACAAATATAAATTCTTTCTGAAAGTCAGGTTAAAATAGGTAATAAATTCAATATTTTGAGTGATCTTTCAATTCAAAGATATCTGTCCTTGAACTCTGGTATCTATGCTAAAAAACAGGTATGTGTTTTTCCTTCCCCCATTACAAGTTTGTTTTAATGGTTGTACCTTTTTTTGGTAGTAGATAAATTTTCTATATGTAAGCTGTGGGTTTGGGAAATAATCATAAATGACCCATATCTCTCATAAGAAACAACAAAACAATGGCTCAAATAGGTTGACACAGAAATGAATTCAGAGCAGAAATAATGGACCTAAACAACATTTTTAGGAGAACAAAGAAAAGTAACGAGGTATGAGAAATCAGTCCAGATAAAAGATCCTAACTTTTGAGGGAAAGACAAGTAGGGGAAGGCTACTAGCTTCTCTGAAGCATAGAAGAGTGAGAATCCAGGCTTTATTTAGACAAAAGGGACACTTTGAGGGACAAATAAGCCAGCTGGAGGGAGAAAACAGCTGTAGTCACTCTTGTGCAGATGAAATAAATTTTAAAAGGGGTGGAGGTATATAAAAGGTCTTAAGTATATGACTGAGGTATTTCTCAAGAAGTTGGTTAAATTTTGAAACTTCATAGGGTCAGAAACTTAATAAAAATAATCTTTATATCTCTGAAACCATAGGAGTTTTTCATAGCCATTCAGTGCTGAGAAGACCGCACTCAGGTCTTACCAAGAGTTAGATCCTCGAAGGAATGCTAAGTCCAAGGAATAATCAGATGTCAACTGAGCCTTGCAGAAATTGCAATCCAGCCTTCACTCAGGTCCATTCCTGGTTTGGATTGAAGATGGTTGCTCCTCCTCTTCCCACCCCAGGTCATGTTCCTCCTCTGAAAGCTCTAAGGAAGAATAAACTCTGCCTTTTCTTAACTTCTGATGGTGACCAGTAACACTTGCTGTTCCTTGGTTTACACCTGTATCACTCCAATCTCTGCCTCCATTGTTATAGGTCTTCTTTGTTCTGCATGTTTCTACATCTTCAGATCTCTCTGTTTTTATAAGGACACAAGTAATTGGAATTAGGCTCTATATTAATCTAGTATGACCTCATCTTAACCTGGTTACATCTGCATATATTTTATTTCCAAAGAAGGTCATGTTCACAGGTACTGGTGGTTAAGATTTGAACATATCTTTGTTGGGGGGGAGAGGACAAAATTTAATCCAAAATAGGGGGGAAGGTAGAAACCCAGTGAGCAGGTGTTATATATAAATGGATTAGCTGTGACTCAGCTCCAGAGATTGTTGCCATCCGGGCTTGCTGGCCAGCATTACCACATGTGAACTGTGGGCTGCCAGTTTGCATATTTTGCTTTCAGGAAAGGATTTACCTTGAAGAAGGTGGTTTGTTATTGGGAATTAATAGAAGAAGTCAATTGTGAGCAGAGAGCCTTTAGTTTTACATGGCTTTAGAAAATAGTAAATATGTCCTACTATGTAGTAGAAGAAATGTTCTGGAATGCCAGGACCGGCAGAAATACTGTAGTTTTGGATTGCCAGAGGGCCCTATCATAAACATTTGTGGATATCATTAAAAATTACGTCAAAAAGACATAGTGAGTATAGATAGACTCATGTATAATGTATAGCATTATGATCAAGTTTTCTTAGAAATTTTCCACTTACAAGTACCTTAATCCACAGTTATTGGATTTATTTTTTTCCTCCACATGACACAGTTATGAATTTGACAAGGTCACTTCAATGCAATCAATCTTATTTTAACAACAGTTTCCAAAGGCAAGGGATGGGAATGCAGCCTATTTTCATTTAGAATCACTAGGGTGGACTGCATTTTGGTAGTTCCCTGTGTGGAAATTATCAATTCTGAGGAATACTTACTTGTAACTCGAAGAAATTGCTCAGTATGAGAATATATTCTCCATTGGTAAGGAAAGACAGGATTTGAAGTCTAGAGAGATTGCAAGTGAAATCACAGCTCATGTCTGAGACTCACAATGTCAAAGGGACTAAATGAGCAAGATTCAACTCAACCCTCTTTTCTAGGAGTCAATTAAAAAAAAAAACTTCTCGTGTAGTAGACATTCCTTAAGGCCTTATATTTTTTAGCTCTGTTGAGTTTTCCTCCTGCTGGAAATACTAGAACTGGGAAGAACATTTGACCCAGGCACAGATAATTATACACTAAATCCTTTTGTTGTTGTCGTTGTTGTTGTTTGGTCTTTTTTTTTTTCTAGAAGCAGGGGCATTTATTTAACCATGGACTTTGCTGATGCAACAAAATTTAAAAATGGCCTATTTAGTGGACTTTCGCACTCTCATTGCCTAACTAAGGTTATACCATCTGACATCCACCACCCAGCTGTGGCTGTTTTAATAGTTACACTGCAACACAAATGTTACACAAATGTAACACAAATTTACAGTTCCCACGTTGGCCAATTCCACACACAATTTTAGCAATTATCTTTTCCATCACCTTTGCTCATTCCATCCCACTATTTCCGTATGGACCCACCATTAGATTGTAAATTCTGTTGAGGGCAATGAGACCTTTTCTTTTCTTTTCCTCTCCCATTAGTACTGTGCTTTCATATATTAGTCATTTAGCAAATATTATTATAATAGTTCCACAACACTAGCTGGTAAAATGAAATTATTCATTTTTTTCACTATGAAACTGTTAATGTAAAACAACAACAAACATAGTTTGTTTACAACATAGTTGTAAGCTAGGACCACACAGTACAGTCAAATCATTATTAATCACCAAGTAAACTCCAAACTCAGGCAAGTGAGTTATTTGTGCCCAGGGCAATTTTTACATTATGATTTCTCCACTATGTCCCATGATGGAAACACATTTAATTAATTAATTGACAACACTCCAGTTGACTCTATGAAGCATTAGACTGTGCTTACTTTGAAGTTGAGGAAGAATTTTCTCCTACCCAAAGCAGTAAAATAATTTTTTTGTATTTATGCCATGAAAGAAAAAGGCCACACAGTCTCTGAAAAGATTTAGCTCTTTGGGGACTGCAATATTTCAATTAATGACACTCCTTCAAATATCTTAAATCCTGCTTTCTTGCTCAAAATTCTATTATCATAAATTTATTCTGTTGTGTTAGGCCAAGTGAATTAGCAAAGTAAAGAGGAAAATAGAGCCAATTGTTCAGATAATTGAAGCAAAATAATTTTTTTCTCATTATTGTATATTTTCAGATAAAATGTTTTTAAAAACCTGATTACATATGGAATTATCCCAGTTTCCTCTCTAATAATGTGTATAGTTAGATTATATTATTTAAAGTTTCTGATTCTTATGAACTTTCTGACTTTGAGGCTTGTTCTATGTAGGTAAATAACTCCATTAGCAAGGCTAAAATATGCTTAGGGAGTTGAACTCAAAGTAAAATGTTAAGCTCCAGTTAAGGAATTTAAGTATTAGAGAATTTACCCAAATAGATATATAAAAATCTCATTCCTGGAGTCTGGATCCACATAAGTAAAATAAAATAAAGAATCAAAGTAATCATCTCAGTAAATAAAATCCCAAATTCATCTCTTGCATGCAAAATATGCAGATAGAACTTAAAACAACAACAACAACAACAACAAAAACCTTTTGCTTGAATCATCCAAATTTGAACTTCACTTCATATTTTGTCATTTATATTTTTGTCATTTTTATCATTTAAAACTATTTTTTGTTTTCTAAACTTTTTCTTCATTTCAAAATAAGATATAATGATTTTTTTTTCCCCTGTCATGGTGTAAGTAGAAAAGGGCCAAGAATTTGTTCTTTAGAAAAAAAATTACCTACCTAATAATCTAAGAAAGAATCATAAACTACATTTCCCTCTTTATTTATGACTATCACTCTTTTTTTTTAAATTTTATTTTTTATAAACATATATTATATTTTTATCCCCAGGGGTACAGTTCTGTGAATCGCCAGGTTTACACACTTCACAGCACTCACCATAGCACATACCCTCCCCAATGTCCATAATCCCACCCCCCCTCCCAACGCCTCTCCCCCCATCAACCCTCAGTTTGTTTTGTGAGATTAAGAGTCACTTATGGTTTGTCTCCCTCCCAATTCCATCTTGTTTCATTTACTCTTCTCCTACCCCCTTAACCCCACATGTTGCATCTCCTCTCCCTCATATCAGGGAGATCATATGATAGTTGTCTTTCTCCGATTGACTTATTTCGCTAAGCATGATACCCTCTAGTTCCATCCACGTCGTCGCAAATGGCAAGATTTCATTTCTTTTGATGGCTGCATAGTATTCCATTGTGTATATATACCACCTCTTCTTTATCCATTCGTCTGTTGATGGACATCTAGGTTCTTTCCATAGTTTGGCTATTGTAGACATTGCTGCTATAAACATTCGGGTGCACGTGCCCCTTTGGATCACTACGTTTGTATCTTTAGGGTAAATACCCAGCAGTGCAATTGCTGGGTTATAGGGTAGTTCTATTTTCAACATTTTGAGGAACCTCCACGCTGTTTTCCAGAGTGGTTGCACCAGCTTGCATTCCCACCAACAGTATAGGAGGGTTCCCTTTTCTCCGCATCCTCGCCAGCATCTGTCATTTCCTGACTTGTTAATTTTAGCCATTCTGACTGGTGTGAGGTGATATCTCATTGTGGTTTTGATTTGTATTTCCCTGATGCCGAGTGATGTGGAGCACTTTTTCACGTGTCTGTTGGCCATCTGGATGTCTTCTTTGCAGAAATGTCTGTTCATGTCCTCTGCCCATTTCTTGATTGGATTATTTGTTCTTTGGGTGTTGAGTTTGCTAAGTTCTTTATAGATTTTGGGCACTAGCCCTTTATCTGATATGTCATTTGCAAATATCTTCTCCCATTCTGTCAGTTGTCTTTTGGTTTTGTTAACTGTTTCCTTTGCTGTGCAAAAGCTTTTGATCTTGATAAAATCCCAATTGTTCATTTTTGCCCTTGCTTCCCTTGCCTTTGGCGATGTTCCTAGGAAGATGTTGCTGCGGCTGAGGTCGAAGAGGTTGCTGCCTGTGTTCTCCTCAAGGATTTTGATGGATTCCTTTCTCACATTGAGATCCTTCATCCATTTTGAGTCTATTTTCGTGTGTGGTGTAAGGAAATGATCCAATTTCATTTTTCTGCATGTGGCTGTCCAATTTTCCCAACACCATTTATTGAAGACGCTGTCTTTTTTCCATTGGACATTCTTTCCTGCTTTGTCGAAGATTAGCTGACCATAGAGTTGAGGGTCTATTTCTGGGCTCTCTATTCTGTTCCATTGATCTATGTGTCTGTTTTTGTGCCAGTACCACGCTGTCTTGATGATGACAGCTTTGTAATAGAGCTTGAAGTCCGGAATTGTGATGCCACCAACTTTGGCTTTCTTTTTCAATATTCCTTTGGCTATTCGAGGTCTTTTCTGGTTCCATATAAATTTTAGGATTATTTGTTCCATTTCTTTGAAAAAAATGGATGGTACTTTGATAGGAATTGCATTAAATGTGTAGATTGCTTTAGGTAGCATAGACATTTTCACAATATTTATTCTTCCAATCCAGGAGCATGGAACATTTTTCCATTTCTTTGTGTCATCCTCAATTTCTTTCATGAGTACTTTATAGTTTTCTGTGTATAGATTCTTAGTCTCTTTGGTTAGGTTTATTCCTAGGTATCTTATAGTTTTGGGTGCAATTGTAAATGGGATGGACTCCTTAATTTCTCTTTCTTCTGTCTTGTAGTTGGTGTAGAGAAATGCAACTGATTTCTGTGCATTGATTTTATATCCTGACACTTTACTGAATTCCTGTACAAGTTCTAGCAGTTTTGGAGTGGAGTCTTTTGGGTTTTCCACATATAGTATCATATCATCTGCAAAGAGTGATAGTTTGACTTCTTCCTTGCCGATTTGGATGCCTTTAATTTCCTTTTGTTGTCTGATTGCTGAGGCTAGGACTTCTAGTACTATGTTGAATAGCAGTAGTGATAACGGACATCCCTGCCGTGTTCCTGACCTTAGCAGAAAAGCTTTCAGTTTTTCTCCATTGAGAATGATATTTGCGGTGGGTTTTTCATAGATGGCTTTGATAATATTGAGGTATGTGCCCTCTATCCCTACACTTTGAAGAGTTTTGATCAGGAAGGGATGCTGTACTTTGTCAAATGCTTTTTCAGCATCTATGGAGAGTATCATACGGTTCTTGTTCTTTCTTTTATTAATGTGCTGTATCACACTGATTGATTTGCGGATGTTGAACCAACCTTGCAGCCCTGGAATAAATCCCACTTGGTCGTGGTGAATAATCCTTTTAATGTACTGTTGAATCCTATTGGCTAGTATTTTGGCGAGAATTTTTGCATCTGTGTTCATCAAGGATATTGGTCTGTAGTTCTCTTTTTTGATGGGATCCTTGTCTGGTTTTGGGATCAAGGTGATGCTGGCCTCATAAAATGAGTTTGGAAGTTTTCCTTCCATTTCTATTTTGTGGAACAGTTTCAGGAGAATAGGAATTAGTTCTTCTTTAAATGTTTGGTAGAATTCCCCCGGGAAGCCATCTGGCCCTGGGCTTTTGTTTGTTTGGAGATTTTTGATGACTGTTTCAATCTCCTTACTGGTTATGGGTCTGTTCAGGCTTTCTATTTCTTCCTGGTTCAGTCGTGGTAGTTTATATGTCTCTAGGAATGCATCCATTTCTTCCAGATTGTCAAATTTGTTGGCGTAGAGTTGCTCATAGTATGTTCTTATAGTTGTCTGTATTTCTTTGGTGTTAGTTGTGATCTCTCCTCTTTCATTCATGATTTTATTTATTTGAGTCCTCTCTCTATTCTTTTTGGTAAGTCTGGCCAGGGGTTTATCGATCTTATTAATTCTTTCAAAGAACCAGCTCCTAGTTTCGTTGATTTGTTCTATTATTTTTTTGGTTTCTATTTCATTGATTTCTGCTCTGATCTTTATGATTTCTCTTCTCCTGCTGGGTTTAGGGTTTCTTTCTTGTTCTTTCTCCACCTCCTTTAGGTTTAGGGTTAGGTTGCGTACCTGAGACCTTTCTTGTTTCTTGAGAAAGGCTTGTACCGCTATATATTTTCCTCTCAGGACTGCCTTTGTTGTGTCCCACAGATTTTGAACCGTTGTGTTTTCATTATCATTTGTTTCCATGAATTTTTTCAATTCTTCTTTAATTTCCTGGTTGACCCATTCATTCTTTAGAAGGATGCTGTTTAGTCTCCATGTATTTGGCTTCTTTCCAAATTTCCTCTTGTGATTGAGTTCTAGCTTCAGAGCATTGTGGTCTGAAAATATGCAGGGAATGATTCCAATCTTTTGATAACGGTTGAGACCTGATTTAGGACCGAGAATATGATCTATTCTGGAGAATGTTCCATGTGCACTAGAGAAGAATGTGTATTCTGTTGCTTTGGGATGAAATGTTCTGAATATATCTGTGATGTCCATCTGGTCCAGTGTGTCATTTAAGGCCTTGATTTCCTTGTTGATCTTTTGCTTGGATGATCTGTCCATTTCAGTGAGGGGAGTGTTAAAGTCCCCTACTATTATTGTATTATGTCAATATGTTTCTTTGATTTTGTTATTAATTGGTTTATATAGTTGGCTGCTCCCACGTTAGGGGCATAGATATTTAAAATTGTTAGATCTTCTTGTTGGATAGTTCCTTTGAGTATGATATAGTGTCCTTCCTCATCTCTTATTATAGTCTTTGGCTTAAAATCTAATTGATCTGATATAAGGATTGCCACTCCTGCTTTCTTCTGATGTCCATTAGCATGGTAAATTCTTTTCCACCCCCTCACTTTAAATCTGGAGGTGTCTTCGGGTTTAAGATGAGTTTCTTGTAGGCAACATATAGATGGGTTTTGTTTTTTTATCCATTCTGATACCCTGTGTCTTTTGATTGGGGCATTTAGCCCATTAACATTCAGGGTAAGTATTGAGAGATATGAATTTAGTGCCATTGTATTGCCTGTAAGGTGACTGTTACTGTATATTGTCTCTGTTTCTTTCTGATCTACTACTTTTAGGGTCTCTCTTTGCTTAGAGGACACCTTTCAATATTTCCTGTAGAGCTGGTTTGGTATTTGTAAATTCTTTCAGTTTTTGTTTGTCCTGGAAGCTTTTAATCTCTCCTTCTATTTTCAATGATAGCCTAGCTGGATATAGTATTCTTGGCTGCATGTTTTTCTCGTTTAGTGCTGTGAATATATCATGCCAGCTCTTTCTGGCCTGCCAGGTCTCTGTGGATAAGTCTGCTGCCAATCTAATATTTTTACCATTGTACATTACAGACTTCTTTTCCCGGGCTGCTTTCAGGATCTTCTCTTTGTCACTAAGACTCGTAAATTTTACTGTTAGGTGACGGGGTGTGGACCTATTTTTATTGATTTTGAGGGGGGTTCTCTGAACCTCCTGGATTTTGATGCTTGTTCCCTTTGCCATATTGGGGAAATTCTCTCCAATAATTCTCTCCAATATACCTTCTGCTCCCCTCTCTGTTCCTCTTCTTCTGGAATCCCAATTATTCTAATGTTGTTTCATCTTATGGTGTCACTTGTCTCTCGAATTCTCCCCTCGTGGTCCAGTAGCTGTTTGTCCCTCTTTTGCTCAGCTTCTTTATTCTCTGTCATTTGGTCTTCTATATCGCTAATTCTTTCTTCTGCCTCATTTATCCTAGCAGTGAGAGCCTCCATTTTTGATTGCACCTCATTAATAGCTTTTTTGATTTCAACTTGGTTAGATTTTAGTTCTTTTATTTCTCCAGAAAGGGCTTTTATATCTCCCGAGAGGGTTTCTCTAATATCTTCCATGCCTTTTTCAAGCCCGGCTAGAACCTTGAGAATCGTCATTCTGAACTCTGGATCTGACATATTACCAATGTCTGTATTGATTAGGTCCCTAGCCTTTGGTACTGCCTCTTGTTCTTTTTTTTTGTGGTGAATTTTTCCGCCTTGTCATTTTGTCCAGATAAGAGTATATGAAGGAGCAAGTAAAATACTAAAAGGGTGGCAACAACCCCAGGAAAATATGCTTTAGCCAAATCAGAAGAGATCCCAAATCGTGAGGGGGGAGAAAGGGGATAAAAAGAGGTTCAGAAAGAAAAAAAATTAAAAAAAGAAACAATTAAAAAAAGAAAACCAATAAAGAAAAAATATAAAAAGGAAAAAAATATATATATATTAGATAAACTAGTTAAAAAACGTTAAAAAAGAAAAGGGTAAAAGTTAAAAAAATTTAGCAGAAGAAGAAAAATAAATTGAAAAAGAAAAAAAATTAAATTAACTGCAAGGCTAAAGAATCATGGGGAGAAAGCCATGAGTTCCGTGCTTTGCTTTCTCCTCCTCTGGAATTCCGCTTCTCTCCTTGGTATTGAAACTACACTCCTTGGTAGGTGAACTTGGTCCTGGCTGGATTTCTTGTTGATCTTATGGGGGAGGGGCCTGTTGTAGTGATTCTCAAGTGTCTTTACCCCAGGCGGAGTTGCACCGCCCTTACCCGGGGCTGGTCTGAGTAATCCGATTGGGTTTGCTTTCGGGAGCTTTTGTTCCCTGAGCGCTTTCCGTAGAGTTCCGGAGGGTGGGAATGAAGATGGCTGCCTCCCGGTCTCCGGCCCGGAGGAGCCGAGAGCCTGGGGCCCCACTCCTCAGTGCGCCCTCAGAGAACAGCGCCCAATTACTCCCATCACCCTGGCCTCCGGCCGTGCTCCGAGCTGACCGAGCCTGTGACCGGTTCAAGGTAACCCCAAGATTAGAGCTCACTCCTCGGCTCTGTCTCTGTAGCCGACTTCCCCGTTCTAATACCTGTAAGCTCTGCGACACTCAGACACCCCCGTTCCTTCTGTGACCCTGTGGGACCTGAGGCCACGCTGACCCTGCGTGGGCTTCACCCCGGTTAAGCCTCTGGAGCGATGTCCCTCAGTGGAACAGACTTTTATAAAAGTCCTGATTTTGTGCTCCGTTGCTCCGCGGCTTGCCGGGAGCCGGCCCCTGCCCCCGCGGTCTATCTTCCTGTCGCTTTGGATTCACTTCTCCGCCCGTCCTACCTTTCAGAAAGTGGTTGGTTTTCTGTTTCTAGAGTTGCTGTTCTTCTTCTCTTCGATCTCCCGTTGGATTTGTAGGTGTTTGCAATCTTTAGATAAGCTATCTAGCTGATCTCCCACTACCTGAAGTAGTCTCAGCCTGCTACTTCTCTGCCATGTTGACTCCTCCCCCTATGACTATCACTCTTATATGTTAGTTTTCTCTTTGTTTCTAAAATATTCCACAATTGCCTATTTGTGTATTTTACTTTTCCATTAAAATATTTATTTAAAACATCAAATACAATGAATTGGAGATAGCTAGCTCATTATGCAGGAAAGATAAATTTGTTGAACATATAAAAAAGCATACGTAGTTAAATTAAAAGCATAAATGTGAAAAGTAAAATGAGAAAGACTTAGAAATTTGTAGTGAAGGATTCTTTAAATCAAAAGACATACCATAGGGACGCCTGGGTGGCTCAGTTGGTTAAGAGTCTGCCTTTCGCTCAAGTCATGATCTCAGGTCATGAGCCTGCTTCCTCCTCTCCCTCTGCTGCTATTCCTGCTTGTGCTCTCTCTCTCTGTCAAATAAATAAACAAATAAATAAATAAATAAAATCTTCAAAAATCACACAAAGACATGCCATGAAGAAAAACGAGGGAGTGAACACATCGGTTAAGGCCTTTTTCATTCAAAAGAGGATGGCTTTTGAGAATATGAGTACAGGTTGATATTGTTCTAGAACTGTAGCAGTTATTATAAGAATGACAAAGATTTAATATCTAAAATATGACCCATGCAAGTCAATAAGAAAAACAAACAAGAAACTGAGTATAAAAATTGTCAAAGAAGAGGGAAGAAATTCAAATGACTCACAAATATATGAAAAGATGATTAATCTTATAACTACTCAGATAGTTGTAAATTAACATAGCAAGTAGATATTTACATGCATCTAATTATTGAAATTTAGGAAGTACCTATATTAGTCAGGATGTAAGAAGACAATTCCTTAAGTCATTGCCTATGACAATGTAAACTGGTATAACTTTTCATGAGACATATTTTGCATGTTTTGATGAAATTGAGTATGCATATGATTTATTATCCAAAGATTCTACTACTGGGTATTTAACAGAGAAATTTTTGCATAGCCTATTGTTGTCTTTGTGTGTGTGTGTGTGTGTGTGTGTGTGTATGTGTGGTAGCAAGAATACAAAAGCAAACTAGTTGTCTATCACTATGGAAATGGATAAGTAAAAAGAAGGCAGATACAGAGAATATGGTATTATGATGGAGTTACAATCAATGAACCAGACATACAGCAAAACGAATAGATCCTCAAACTTTGGGTGAAAAATCAAAAGATATAGAACATTTATAGCTTCACACCACATATGAAATGAAAATATATACATATACAAAACAGCATTACATTATTCAACAATACAGGTATTACCAAATACATATAGCAAATAAAAATAGAATGTGTATAGAATGGGAACGAGCTTTGTTAATGAAGAAGAAAAAAATCATAAAACAGGAGAAGAATCTCATGTAGACCAAAAGTGATGGTGATTCTGTTGTGCAAACAAAATGTCATAAAAAAGGCCTTTATATTTCATTCCTCATGAAATCAGAGATGTTTACCTTTTCCTCTGATACTCTCACTGTACCAAATCACATAATGATATTTATATTTCTCAGCTCTGTGTTTCCTTTGATTGACTTCTGCCTTATCCACCTTATCTTTGTTTGTTTCTTTGTTCATCTCTGCCTCTTGTTGACTCACAGTCTCCTGTTTTATTGTAGTACTTTAAAGTCTAGGCTCCCTATCCAGCCGGAACCAGCTTTGCCTTCTCTCTCTGCCTGTTACTACCCCTGCTTGTGCACACGCTCTCTCTCTCTGTCAAATAAATAAATAAAATATTTTTAAAAAATATATAAAGTCTACTTATTTTTAGTTAGATAGTAAGCTCTTGATGTAATTAACTCACAATTTTATAACTTTGAAATATTCACATAAAGGTTCCAAGTTTTAAAAAAGCAAAAGATATTTTATTTCTATAATACACATTGACTGCACTGCCAATGATGGATTATAGCTAACAAAAATGATTCCACTACTGGAATTGTTTACTCCTGATAGGGGAAGATGTCAGAGGATCAAGGAAGACTCTCTGCCCTTCTAAGTATTTTCTCCATATGCTGGCTATTACCTACAATTTCTTTACAAGCTATGTCATTTTTCTACTCCACAATTAGTCATGTAGCTCACATTTGTAAAGCTCTGTTAAGAGCAATGGACCTTAAAAGAATGATTGGAAGGGCCAGGGAATAAACAACAGAGCAAAAGGATAACATTTTCAATAATTTATTTATTTATTTATTTAATTTTCTTTTTTTGCTTACAGTTGGCAACTATCATCTGCAAATATGAAGAATTCTTTAGTTCAGGACTAGATCTTTCCCTTTCTTTCCAAAAGAACATAGGATGAGGTACCAACAGAGACCACACAGGGTTCCTAGACCGGGAGCCAAAGGTAAAAATGAGCCTTACTCCTGCCTCACTGCTTGTATTAGATGAGGCCTAGTGGAAAACTTTAACCAGCACCTGAAGGTTATGAGGTCATACTTCCATGGTGTCCGTGAAGGCCACACGGGGAGCCAGAATTCTTTTTCCTACCCAGCAACAATTAGCAGGCTCCACCTGCAACACCCCAACTATCAACGGAGGCTGAGCAACAAACCTGGACTTTCATACCCACTTAGCAATAACCCACTGGCACTCCTCACTTTCTCCATCAGAGTATTGTCAGAGGATACCTACTAAAGCAAAATATTTGAATAAGATTTGCATTTTCATAACATACCCCAAATGTCAGATTTTAATAACAAATTACTCAAAAGGAAATAAAAGAACAATATATGTCTATACTCAGGTGAAAAAGAATGAATTTGTCTGACAAAGATTTAAAATTAGCCATCATAAAAATATTCTATTAAACATTTGGGAGTACGCTTGAAATGAATGAAAAAAATAGAAAGTTTCAACAGAGAAATAAGAAATATAAAAACTAAATGGAAAATTTAGAGCCAAGAAATATAATCACCATGGTAAAAAGCTCCATGTATGAGCTAATTCACAGAATGGAAAGAACAGAAGATAGAACCAATAAACTTGAATAGACAAAAATCTGTAGATCCAAGAAACTAAGCAAACACCAAACAAGATAGAAAGTAATCCATGCCGAGACAGGTTATAATTAAACTTCTGAAAACTAGTGAAATAGAAAATGTCTTGAAAGTGGTGAGAGACAAGCAACCCCTTAGCTATAGGGGAAAATAATTTGAATGACAGAAGATTTCTCATCAGAAACCAGGAGGTCTAAAGGAAGTGATATAATATTTTTGATGAACTGAAAGAAAAGAACTGTCAACTTAGACTTCTATATGCAAGGAAAATCTCCTTTAAGAATTAAGGTAAATCAAATAATCTCGGATGAAACAAAATTAAAGGCCAATTTAGCTTAAAAGAATGGATAAAGGAACTTCACTAATTAGAAAGGAAATGATTTAAGGAGGAATTTTGGAATATTAGGAAGGAAGAAAGAGCAAATAAAAGAGTGAAAATATACATAAATCCTGTTGATTTTCCTTCTCTTCTCGAACTTAGAAAATAGTTAGTCAAAGTAAAATTGTAATGCTGTCTGACATGGTTCTAGATGAAGGTAGGTTATATACATACTGTGTATGTGTGTATCTCAGCCACTAACAAAGCTATACAAAGACAAAAAAATATGATTATAAGTCAAAATGAAATACTAATAGATTTTTCAAGTATCCCATAGGAAGGCAAAAAACAAAACAAAAAAACAGAAATTTTTAAAAGAGGAAAAGACAGAAAACAAAAAATAAAATAGTAGACTTAAGCCCTAACATATTAATAATTTCATTCAATGTAAATTTAAAGACAGACAATGATGGAGTAGCTAAGAAAAGATTACCCAACTCCACGCTATCTACAAGAAACTCACTTCAACTATAATGGCATAGGTAGATTGATAGTAAAAGCATGGAAAAAAGATAATACAATGTAAACATTAAACAAAGAAACCAGGACCAGCTCTACTAATATCAGGTAAAGTGAACTTCAAAGCAAAGAAAATTACCAGACTCAGAGACAAACCTTACGTAATGTTAAAGGGTAAATCCAACAAGAAAACAACAGCCTTCCAAATGTGCATGAACCAAACAGCAGAGCTGCAAAATATATGAAGCAAAACCTGATGGAATGGAAAGAAGAAACTGACCAGTTCACAATTATTGTTAGAGACTTCAGCATTCCTCTTTCAGTAATTGGTAGTACAACCAGACAAAAAATCTGCAAGGCAGAGAAAAACTCAGTCACATCATCTATTGATGGAATCTAATCACCATTTACAGAACATTCCACCCAAAAAAGCAGAATGGACTCTCTTCAAAGACCCATGGAAAATATACCAACATAGACTATGTACTGATTCATAAAACAAACCTCAACAAATTTAAAAGGATTGTTCTCTAATCACAATGGGATAAAAATAGAAATTAAAAAAGAAGCATAAGGGCGCCTGGGTGGCTCAGTGGGTTAAGCCGCTGCCTTCGGCTCAGGTCATGATCTCAGGGTCCTGGGATCGAGTCCCACATCGGGCTCTCTGCTCGACAGGGAGCCTGCTTCTCTCTCTCTCTCTCTCTCTGCCTGCCTCTCTGTCTACTTGTGATCTCTCTCTGTCAAATAAATAATAAATAAAATCTTTAAAAAAAAAAAAAGCATAAAAAGAAAATCTCCAAATACTTGAAAAATAAATAATGTACTTCTAAATCATCTGTGGGTCAAAGAGGAGATCAAAAGGGAATTATACAATATATTTTATATTGAACTTAATGATAATGAAAATACAAAATATATCAATTTTTTTGGACACAGTTAAAGCAGTTGTAAGGGAAATTTATAGCAGGAAATGCTTAGATTAGAAAAGAGAAAAGTCACAAATAAATATCTAAACTCCCATCTCAGGAAAGTAGAAAAATAAGAGCAGAAATATGTTCAAATCAAGAAGGAATCAATTAGTAAAGATACAAGCATAAATCAAAGAATCGAAACCAAGAGAAAATTGAACAAATGAAAATCAAACTGTTGGAATACAATGGATTCCTTAAAAAGATCAATGAAATGGATAAACATTTAGTGTGAGAGATAATTTTATATGTCAACTGGGCTAAGTCCTACTACCTGTTTTTAGTAAAAATCTACTCTAGATGTTGGTCTGAAGGTATTTTTCAGAAACGATTAACCTTTAAATCAGTAGACTTTGAATAAAGCAGTTACTCTCCATAATGTGGTTGGGTCTTGTTCAATCAGTTGAAGGTCTTAAGAAAAAAAACAAAAAACAAAAAAACTGGGATTCCCCAGGGAAGAAGGAATTCTGCCTTCAGAGTCAAGACTGCAACATCAACACTTGCCACCGACCTGCTAGCTGGTCTTGCCAGCTCCCGCAATTGTGTGAATCAATTCCTTACACAAACAAACAAAACTCTCTCTGTATTTACACATCCTGTTGGTTCTGTTTGTTTGGAGAACTCTAACTAACACATCTAGCACTACTGATAAAGGAAAGCGAAAAGACAACAATCACCAATATTAGGAGAAACAAGAGTCGTCACTACTGTACTGATATCAGAAGGATAATAAGAAGATACTGTGAATTACTGCCCAGATAAATTTCACAAGTTAGATGAAATGGGCCAAGTCCTCAAACTATGCACAAACTATCACAACTGACACAATATGAAATGGGTGATTCATATTTGAATAAGCCTGTAACTATTAATGGAATTAAATTCATCATTTATGCACTCATGAAAAAGAAATCCCGAGGCCTACCTAGATGGTTTCACTGGAGAAAACTAGCGAACATTTAAAGAAGAATCAACATCAATTCTGCACATTTTTTTCCCCCAGAACATGAAAGTTAAGAATACACTTGCAAATTTATTTTACGAAGCCAACATTACCCTGGCTATGTGACTGTAAAGGGGTAGCCTGAGGGAGATCTTCACAGTGATGACACGTTCTGTATTTTGATCATGGTGGTGGTTACAGGAATCTATGCATGCACTGAAATGGGTTAGAACTATGCATACTTATTGTTCCAGTGTCAATTTCGTGGTTTGATATTGTACTATAGTTATATAAGATTCAGACATCAACGTGAAATCAGGAAAACTGTGTGAAGGTTACACAGGATCTCTTGTACTATCTTTGCTACTCCCTGTGAATATATTATTTCAAAATTAAAAATTAGGAAAAATCTTAGAATTTCATGGGCTCTTTCAATTAAACTTTGGTGTATTGTAATATTATTGGAGAACTAAAATTTCCCAGGATTCCCTGCCTTTGGATACTGTGAAACATGACAACTGTAGAAAGTAAGCTCTAGGTAATTCATGCCAAAACATCGAACACAGTGCCTGATTTATGGTAAGTGAATACCAGGATACTAAGTAGTTTTAATAGTTTAGAACACAAAGGAACAAAAAATGACTCTGGGAATTTGTAAAACGGAAATTAATGGTCAAGTCTTCTCTGGAAAATGTATGATGGACTTTGTTTTTCTTGTTAATCTTTGAGATGATGTTCTCTTAGAGTATTATCTAGTCGAATGGTTACTTTCCTTCGACTGTTGGATACTTCTCAAACTAATCTTCCCATTGCCCACACCTTAAATCAGAGGCATAAAAAAATGTCACCTTTTGTTTATTGTAGATATTATCTACGTTAATGTATGTTATCTCATCTCACCTAAACTCCAATAATTCTAAGATATAAAAACTATAACTATACATATATGGGAATCTTTGATGAGGAAATGAAAGGAATTAGTAAACTTATATGACTATTGAGTGATTTTTTTTTACATGAAAAATGCAATGTCATGTCAACAATCTAGAGAAAGAATAATAGTCTATATAATAGTCCTTAAACATGGATGGTTGCTTACTCTAAAGTTGGTTAATCTTCAGTATGTTTGTACATATCCATAAGTTTTTGGCTGTAGAACACAAAATTGTGCAGTCCCAGTTAGAGAAAAAAATGACATTTGATTGCTATAATATAATAATGATATAATCTCTTAATGTGTTTCTGACATAAAATATTATGATGTCAATAATCTTTTCATGCTTGGAAGTAGAGTGTTATATGCAATTTTGGTCTGAACATTTTAAACAGATGTTGGACTGGTAATCCATAAAAATAAGATGCTAAAAGGAATAAATACAGCATTCATATGAAGGAAAAAAAGCAGTTAGAGCTCTGTAGTTCACAGAGGGGAAAACAGAGTGGGTCCTCAAATGTATTCCTCCAGAAAATCAGTAACAGCAGCTTTGGTGGTGAGGCAAAGGGCATAGAGCATTTAGATACAACTTTTCGAAGTGACAGCTCTGGAGATGTGAGCCACTGAGCAGTTTGAATTTGGCCTACCTTAGGCTAAGCACTGCCATCAGATAATTTCTTGAGTTTTCTTTCAGAATTATGATGTTTTAAAAAAATGGACTGAACTGAGGTTTCAGAACATGTACCCCATTACCTTAATTAAAATAGAAAACCCAAGCCTGTCTCTAGTGATTGCCATGTTTGACTTCATCTCTTTCATAATCTTAATTGTCTCTTTAATTAAAGAATTATCTTAATGATCAGTTTTAAGATAGTTGGAGCCACGGTATTAGTCAGTGTACTCATTTCGAACTTGTAAGGAAAAGTCAGAGTCCAAGGTTAGGTAAGACAATGTAGCACATTTTTCTTAGATTTCCAGGCATAATTTTGTTCTCTAATCTTAACACTTAATGTGTTAAGGAACTTTCTTCCATCCCTTTCCAAAACTTCTGATGGCTGCATAGATGACCAGAAAGAAGTCTCAAACTGAAGATTGTTGTTCCACAAGTGTGTGAAGGAAGATTTTTACTCACTTATTGAAGATTTGGGTTAATGGTGTTTAGACCTTTGGTTTTCTCAAGTTTCTAAGTGTTCTCTTATGACAAATACACACTTAGCATGTAACGAAGTTTTGTTGTTGCTGTTGTTAAAAGCAGGATCAAGTGAAGTTTACTAAAGAGATCTTAAAACTAGCTTCTTGACAATCCTACTAGTGCAAATAAAAACTTATAATGAGAAATAGATGCAAAGAATTATTTTACTCCAAAGGAATTTGTCACTTTTCTAACCAAGACGTTGTAAATATCATTTAGAAAACAAAGCAATTGGTATTAAAATACATGCAGAAGGACTGTGGAATATTGTAAAGAGCACAGACTGAAAGTCAAGAAAGCTAGAATTAAATCTCAGATCTGCCTGTATTAATGGACAAGTCATTTAATCTCTCTGTCTCATTTTTCCCATTCGCGGACTGGAAATAATACCCATTTAAGGATAAAATGTATTGTTAACTACAACTAAGGAATCAGTTTTGCTTTGATTAAGAAGAAGGTTTTAAAGTTTGTATTTATACCTTTTTTCTCCCTGAAAATGTGAATTATTTTCTTAAAGCAGCAACAAGAAAAAAGAAGAAAGTCTTCGTTAATATGGCATGATGGATGACACATCCATGTTGGTTACTAATAATACACCGACACTGAAAATTGTCTAAGTTTGAGACTGCTCAGTAGGTAAACTAAAACCTACAAGCCCTCACATGGACCTGTATTTACACACAGATGTATCCGCCTCTCAAAGTAATTGTTTCCTAACAAAGTATTGTTTATATGTTTCATGCAAATTGATTTGAAGTGTTGCTTAGACAATCTTATTATATTTAGGAATAAAAACTTCCATCAAGAAATTGTACAAAAGAAAATGGACACACCAGCTGGGTAAATCTATCATATAGGGGGGAGTGGGGGGAAGCACTTTTAATTAGCTGAGTGAATGCAGTTTGCTGAACACAGAAAGCACAGCCTCAGTCATATTAAAATGTGCCTAATTTTCTGTGAAAAAGTCCCATCTGAACAGGCCTGACCACAGTCAATCATACTAAAAGCCACTGGTGCTTAATTTGATTTACCAATATAAAATGCAAATTAGGTTATTAAGTGGAGTGGCAGACTGAGTAGGGCCCCTTTCAAACCATCAAGTTAAATGCAGGCAGACAGCAAACTGGCTGTGCAAAGAAAATTTTAGCATATTCGTTTGATTAGTGCTACAAAAATTTAATTAGGTTGGCTAATTACTTGACAAATTGCTCTACACGAGAGAAAAGGCAGAGGAGTTTTTTTTTTTTTTCCTTTTTCGTTGCAAATATCCTGTGTGTATTTTAGCCCAAATGCTATCTGCCAATTTGCAAAAGCATTATTAAATGAATGGAAGATGGTCCCCAACAATGGTAAATCATATAATGCATATAATTAGACAAGACCCACACAACTGTACCCATATGTCCATACTCTCTCATGACTAAAAATATTTAACACAATATTTTTAAGTAACTACTGTCAAAACAGATGATTACAAAGCAGTCAGTTGTTCTTAAGAAATAAAATATTGTGCATGATATGGAAAAGAGACATTTGTGGAATTCCTCCTAGAGGAGCTCATTTATTAACTATTAAATGAAATAATGGTAACACGCTGAAATTTATCATCATGGAATTGACCTGTTGGCCAAAATATGCCTGATTGAGGCCTGGGTTATAGTGGAGTAGAGAAAATCATTTCCTTGTGGTAGATTCAAAATGTAAAACTATTAAATAATTCTTGAAGTCTACTGACATCTTTTAAGATGAATTTCCCTTTTTTGAATGTTGTTTATTAGTATTCTTTTCTTCCCCTGTCTTTTCCCAGTCACTTCATAAGAGAGCAGACTTGAAATACTCATCTTTGGGAAATCTTGCAAGTTGTGTGACCACAGAATGAACGAAAATTTTCAGCCCATGTCAATGTTTTATTGAGACTTTAAGAATGACCTTGAGTAATGGAAAGTGTCTTTCTGTGCTCAAAGGGAAACTCGATTTTCCTAGAGAAAGTATATGTTTTTATCAATATTCAAGAGAATAAGAAAGGAAGTTCCACATAATCATAGCATTGTTTGGAGGATCCCAATTTTTTTCATATATTTATTTGATTTTTGTTGATTTTCTACAGAACTAGTGACTCTGTTCTAACTCAGCCACCATGATTTTACACATAGATGGTCACTTTGCCTGTTCAAGTGGAAAACATAAGTATCATGTTTTATAAACATAAAGCTTAGCAGTTAGTAATTAGATACTGTATTTACCTGTTCTAAAGTGACATTCTAAGAAACTACAAAACTATAAGAAATATTTGGGTACATTAACGCAGGCTGTGCCTTATTTTTTTTTCAATTAACATTTTCCAACTTATATGAAGAACACAAATGTAACGACACTGCATGTTGCAAATGTGGTAAAATTATTTTATGTAACACCCTATCATTGCTGTCACTTTATCTTAACCTAACGGTTTTTACTTTTTAAGGTTTACAACCACTACCAAAGGAAGTAGAGTACAGATTATGTGGATGATGAAGACAACTTTACTACTATAAAATAAAGTTCTGGGAAAAAGTTGTGCTCTCCTAAACATACATTTGGCCATGAATTGCTGGCATTACATATAATGGCTTTGAGGATTCCATCTTTATATGCAAAGGTAGATTCTAAAAAATACGGGGTCAGAAAACATAAAAGTCAGGGCAAAGCAATAGTATTTTTAATATAACATAATTAATTACACCAACCCTTGAGGTTTTTCCCTTCAAGGTATTGGCTGATATATTTTTTTTTTTACTCTCTCTTTTTCTTTCTTTATTTTCAATCTGATAAACTGACTGATAAATCTGGTAACTACAGTCTAATAAAAAATTGAAGTCTGGGATTTTTTTTAACAGCTTGAATATAAAACAGTAAAATTACTAACTTGCAAATATGTTTTGCGTGTTAACATCAAATGTATTTGCCCAATAAGTGCTGGCGTACTAATTGCTGAAGATGTGATACTCTTTGAATATAATTGCTATGTGTTGCTTAGAACACACTCCATGCATGTAAAATAATAACAGTTATCTTTGGTCGAGCTCCTACTATGTAAAGGCACAGAGTTTAATGCTTACATTTATTTTATTATTTAATTCTTTTAGTAAACTCAAAATATAAATATTATTGTTGCCATTTTAGAGAAGATGAGATTGAGACCAAGATAGTTTAAGTAAAATCCAAAATTGAAGACCTAGTGTCGGACAAATCTGGAATTTGAACTGAATTCTGTCTGAATTCCAACATCATGTTTTTTCCCTATGCCACAAGCAGTTTTTGAAGATATGTTTTTGGTGTGGTTTTATGCATAAGCGCTTGTGATATATAATTAGTATATAATTAGTGTGTTTGTATATAATTTGAGATTTTATGAAGCCACTGTGATTTGTAGAGAAAGTCCATAGATTTTAGGGAGTCTATATCAACTAGGGTGATTTAGTCTCACAAGAATCTTTAGGAACATCGTATTTTCTAAAGTTGCACAGAGTTTTATTATTTGTTATATTGGAGACTTCAAAAGAAACACACACACACACACACACACACACACACGGAAGATAAGTATGGAACTGGATTAAGAAAACTGAAGTTTCCATTGCCATGGCAACAAATGCATTGGGGAAGAATACACCAGTGTATGAAAATATGAGTTTAAAACTAACATTAGCCTATTAAAGGGCTTCATTTTCTTTCAGTATAGCTATGCTGTGAATTAAAAAAAAAAAAAAATCTTGGCTTCCAGATGGGATAAGATTCTTCTTGTTAACATTTTAGAGGTTAAATTTAAGAACGCTTATTTAAGATACATACAGATCTATGGGTAGCAAACTAGTTATCTGAATGCCTTTCTATATGTTATTGATATTCCTGAAAGCTTTGTTTCAAGTATTTGATAGATAATAAATAATTTTTCACATAGAAATATTAATCCTTTTGAATAAATTTGAGTTAATGGTAAAAATTCCCCCCAAATTTCAATTGAAAAGCATTCTTCAGATTTTGAACTGGTTGATAAACTAGATTTTTCTAAGATACACAATATTGCAACTACTAATTCACTACATTTAAAGTCCACTAAACCATGAGTTGCATGGTATTAATTCAATCATTAATACATATCATAATTCCTTCAATACTTTCATAGGCAGAAAAAAATCTTTCCATTTCAGCTGAAAGTTAGAGGAGAAGAATCATGTGGAATTTCAGAATTAAAAAAAATTATTTGGTATTTTGATCAAATCATTTCTAGTGTTTGCTTGTCCTCAAGTCCTTTATCTTTGTCAAAGAAAACAAACATCCTATTATATGGAGTTCTCATATTTTAATGAGTAGAACCTTACCAAATGTTAACTTCACCATCTGCAGGGTCCAGGGAACACTTCTCCCACTGTGGGAATTCTCCTCATGCAAAGCGGCCAGTTGTGCGTTGGTTCTATTCTGTGTTCACAAAGGAAAGTTTAGCTTATGACCCGTAGTTTCATGTTACCATGTATTGTTATGTATGTCATCTGTGATGCAAAACATAAACACAAAAGCCGCTATGCAGTTACAATAATAGATGCATGTACTTATGGGGTTGAGAAGTGCCAGGGAAAAAAATGCGTGATTTTCCCCAGTTATTAATAGTCAGAAAAAATTACCTGATATTTAAGTGTATAAGCAAAAAGAAAAATAATTTTGCCAGTGAGAACACAATTTAAGCATTACAAAGAAGACCATAAATTCAGAACTAGTTTCTCTGGATTTAATGAACCTAAAGAAGGCACTCTGACGAGAAGGAAAGAAATTATAAGGAATTCTTGCTGCTCAATTTCAAAACCTCAAATATTTGAGGTATTAAGCCTAAAATTTTCACCTCTTGTCACAAATACAAAATTAGCAAGAATATCATTTATTATTTATTTGTAGAATAATTAATAGTTAATTGTATGATCAAGGAATACCTTTACTTTAACATTTAAGCAAAATTATCCAATTAATTTGCAGGTAGTTGAATAAGGTGGACAGCATGCCGATGAGTGAGACCGTGGACACAAGGCCAGCTGATTCTCAGTTCCTTCAGCTATGTGGCTTAAAAACAGTTTCCAGTATCAGGGAACTTCCTTTTCATCCTTTGACTTAAGAACTTAAAACAAAAACAAAAATAAAACTCTTTAAAAGCCACATGATTACCAGAAGTTCTTCAGGAGGCAACAGCTGTGTTTGGCATGTGAATTGCTATGGTGGGTTTTGCATTTGGCATTTCTAGTTAAGTTTAGACAAGGAGAGGTAATAATAAACTACAAATAATTATTTTTGATGAAAATCATAGGTTGGCTCACTTGCTATCAGAATGGTCTATACATTCAAGTTCTTATTTGCTATAAAATCCAGATAAATTTTTATCTTTCATGTATTAAGTCACTTTCTTAAAATATCTTGAAACTGCTGTGTATAATTTTTTTTTAAAAAGATTCCACTTACTTATTTAACAGAGAGAGAGAGAGATCACAAGTAGACAGAGAGGCAGGCAGGGAGAGAAGGGGAGAAAGCAGGCTCCCTGCTGAGCAGAAAGCCCAATGCCGGGCTCGATCCCAAGACCCTGGAATCATGGACCTGAGCTGAAGGCAGAGGTTTAACCCACTGAGCCACCCAGGCACCCTGAAACTGCTGTGTAAAACTTAATATGACCTGGTATTCAGTAACAATTACTTATCTTGACTTAGCTACTGGCCCCATTTATGGCTTGAGAGTGACTTAGAAGAAAAGAGGACATTAAAATGGATTGTCTACATTCTACTCTAAGAGTATGCTTTTGTTTCATTAATTTCATCTTGGGGGTAAAAACCCATCTTCAGCTTGTTTTAGTGCTTAGTACAACACTCTGAGGAGCAGAGACACTGGGTATGATTAAGTCAGCTTAACATTATGGCTGCATAGTATTAAACCAACATAATTATGACCAAATATTAATTCATGGTATTGTCAAATTGATAAAAATTATGTTTTATTGGAGAGGTGCAAAAACTAATTTAGTTTCCTATTAAAACTGTAAATGCAGTAAAATCCTTGGTGCAAAAGAGATGATTTCTTGCTTTTTCCTGCCTTTTCCATTATTAAATGATCATTTTTAATGGCAATTGTTTTCTTTCTTTTTCTTGATGCTAGAGAAATGACTGCCTAAGCTTAAACAACATAGTCTATTCATTCGAGGGTGTATTTTTCCTTCTACAGAGCCAAGTACCTTTGGGTTTTACCAGAACTTAAAGATTTCTAGGAGGTTTTTGCTGTTTTAGGGCTCATTTTGTCTTTTTTTTTCTCCGAAGGTTAAACACAGTAGGTGCAAGTCACATTAACAAAGACTTTCCTGTATTGAGATTCTAAAGTGAAATCCAGCTGGCTTTGCTGCTATCATATAAGGCACAAATTAATCAGCACAATCTTTCACTCATCTGAGAAAACACCTTCTTTCTCAAAGGTGTAGGTAAGAACAGAATCACCTATAGGAAGGGCCTCCTATAAAGCCAAAATATTCTCAGTGAAACTACAAATTGTCTGTTTTTCCCTTAAAAGTAAACTACTGATAAGGATATATGAGAATAAATTTTTTACATAATGAGCCTTCTAGAACTTGATCATTGTTCACTCCTAAGAGTGTTGAATTGTCTCCCTGCCTGATAAGGTACTGGTTTCTTTTGTTTCTCAATATTCTCTTAAGTATTGGTTACACATATGTGAAACATTCTTAGTTTATCATGATACTGGAAGTTTAACATTACAAGCTGTGAATATGTTTTAGATACCTGAGAAAATAGGTACTATGTGCAGAATGACCATTCGACCATCTTGGTCCTGCTACGGTTTCTTTGCAAAGACTTAAAAACACCAGATCTTGCTGCTGGACACTATCATCTTTCTTAACTTTTCTTTAAATGGGAAAATTGTATGGAAAGGCAAAAAGAAAAATGTTAACAAATAGCACAATATTAAAAAAGCCACCTCCCCAAACTTGTGAAAATTTAAAATTATTTGATAAGGAAGCTCTTTTCAAAAATAATGATTAAGCTGCTCTGGCATCAGTTCAACTTAAAGCATAGCTTTCTTTTTTCAACTGAGTTCACTAAAATTACTGTAAATACAAATGTTTTGAAATTCTAAGAATCCTAAACTTCAATGTTAACTGCATTTGCTTTCTAGGGAAAAATAAGAAGGCCTTTAACAATTCAATGATTATAATTTTAGATAAGTTTTCTTTGTAAACTTCTTCAAATTATTTTAACTTGTTACAATTCCTTCTCTTCTAAGAATACTCTACTTATATCTTATATATTAATCTTATCTTTGATTACAATATATGACAAATTAACACAAACATATCTAAGATTTACTATATTTTATGTCGTTATTTTCAGCATCAGTTTTTTTTTTTTTTTTAAGATTTTATTTAGTTATTTGACAGAGATCACAAGTAGGCAGAGAGGCAGGCAGAGAGAGAGAGAAAGGGAAGCAGGCTCTCCGCTGAGCAGAGAGCCCAATGTGGGGCTCGATCCCAGGACTCTGAGACCATGACCCGAGCCGAAGGCAGAGGCTTAACCCACTGAGCCACCCAGGCGCCCCTCAGCATCAGTTTTTGATAAATATTCTTAACAAACTCTTTTGATGACCAAATATATTAACTACAATAGAATCAAGAGGGAAATAGACATGACCAAAATTTTTCTAAATTTTCCTAAGGTAAAGGTGTCATTATTTTGGAAGGATTATGGCATTTTACACTTTTAAATATTTGTCTTTCATAAATTTTCCTTACCTAAAAGTAATATTTTTGTGGGGGTTATTATATATATGTCCATAGAAAAATGGGTTTCGGGTTAAACAGTTGTTTAGCATTCGTTTTTTATGCACCTGTTAGTTTAAAAATTCTCCTAAAATCCATTTACCCCCCCAAAAAAGACAATGAGGTCATTTGCAAAATTTCACTCTTAGAGAAAAAGATAATAACTCTAATATTTTTTCTCTCTTCATGTATAATCATCTAATTGTGACAAGTACTAAGTGTTGTATGGAAGTGTTGAATTGCTAAATCCTACACCTGAAACTAATATTACACTGTATATTAACTAACTGGAATTTAAATAAAATTTTTTTAAAAGGAAAAAATATGTATTTTCTTCTCAAATACTAACGTAACTTTTTTTTTTTTAAATGGTAAAGCCTCTGATGCAAGGTAATATGTCTGTCTTCTATTATCTCAACATCTCCATTCCTTCTTTTATTAATTTGTTCATCTTACAAACTTTTATTTATTCATAAATTCATTTATCACTCAAACTTTTGAGTATTTGAAGAAATGGGAATTGTATTGATAAATAAAATAATGAATTGGATGAGAAATGAATGTGTATAATATTAGATTATTCCAAATATTTGAGAGTAGAAGAAAGCAGATAATGCAAAAAGGTGGATGAATAATAATTTCAACTCTAGAGATTATCTGTTCAAAATCTATGGACCTATTATAATGAATGAATAAGGAACACATAATAAATATCAGTTATGCCATATTATTAAGAAGCTTATAAAAGCTTCATTTTTTATCGGTGGAATGTGAATTTTGGATGCAGGCTTTGCAGACAGTAAGGGAACTCCCTTCTCAAAAAGCAATGAAATCAATCTCTGAAATCTTAACCGAAGTCAGGATGCTTTCAGTTTTGTTTGTCTAAGGGACCCCATTTCCTCAAATACTCCTTGAGCTCTCTTCATACTAAAGACAGACTTTTTCCTCCCTGGTGGGAATGTGTTTTTTTCTCTTAAAGCTTCTCTGAAGCAGAGAATAAATATAAACATTAAGCTTTAAAGAGTTTCTCTGTGTGCAAGCAATTGCACTATCAAGAAAACCATGATTAGTGGGGTGCCTGGGTGGCTCAGTGGGTTAAACCTCTGCTTTCAGCTCAGGTCATGATCCCAGGGTCCTGGGGATTGAGCCCCATATTGGGCTCTCTGCTCAGTCGGGACCCTGCTTCCCCCCCTCCACCCCGCCTGCCTCTCTGCCTACTTGTGATCTCTGTCTGTCAAATAAATAAATAAAATCTTAAAAAAAAGAAAGCTATGATTAGTAATATTTTATATAAAAATTCATAAAAAATAACAAGGTATAATTAGAAATATAAAGAAAAAAACTATTTCTTAAACACTTGAAAAATTACACATGCTTATAGGTGCTCATGGATTTAAAAAAGATACTTGGATAACTTGTTGAATAATGGTTAACAGATCTAATGTTGCCACTTAATACAAATTGTAAAGAAAATAATGAATGAAGAAGTTTATTTTCATTTAGGAGATTTCTGTCACCAAGGACAGACAGAGGGAGAGAGAGAATTGAAACATATCAGATCAGGATATGGCTATTTTTTTTGAGTAGAAGAACACATTACAAAAGTACAAACTAGGAAACCAGAATCGTGATGTTTCCAAATAGAAAGAATATATCATGTGAAACTAATTTTTGGCACTCTAGAACCCTTTAGCTATTTCCCTAATTGTGATTAGTATGCAAATTTCAGGAACAAAAAAATTTTTTTGTATTTTTTTTCTCTTTCCTTTTCCTTCTTTATTTTTAAAAAAGATTTACTTAACTTATTTGAGAGAGAGAGTGCGTGTGTATGGGCATGCATGCACTGGCAGGGGGAGTTGGAGGGGAAGAGCTGAGGTAAAGAACCTCAGGCAGACTCCCTGCTGAGTTGGGAGCTCCATGAGGGGCTCCATCTCAGGACCCATGACGTCATGACCTGAGCCAAAACCAAGAGTCAGAGCTTAACTGACTGAGCCACCTAGACTCCCCCTCCTTCATTCTTCTTCTTCTTCTTTTTTTTTTTTTTTAAGATTTTATTTATTTATTTGGCACAGAGAGAGAGATCACAAGTAGGCAGAGAGGCAGGCAGAGGGAGGGGGGAAGCAGGCTCCCTGCTGAGCAGAGAGCCCGATACGGGGCTCGATCCCAGGACTCTGAAACCATGACCCGAGTTGAAGGCAGAGGCTTAACCCACTGAGCCACCCAGATGCTCCCTCCTTTGTCATTCTTAATAACTGATAGGAAATAGAAAAGTTCATAACACTTATGTGGGGGGGAAACTCCCAAATTAGTAGTTTTCAAATCCATCACTCCCTCTCTCTAGCAGAGATGAAACAGTTACACACACACTGGAACATATTGTTCTTTTAAAGAGATACTTGCTCTGTGTGTTCACTGGGAATACTGTATAGCCTTCGGATGCTTTTGCCACAACAGGAGCAAGTGAACCATAATTCCTAGCAGATAAACATTACTGTTCTTGGTCAGTCCTTTCAATCAAGCCAAATCTTCATAGTTGGAGCTCTACATATATGGCTCTCCTATTGTAGAACTTTACTTATGTTCCACTATTATTTATATACTTTTTTTAAAGGTTAAAATAGAAAACATGATATTTCCTAGGAGAAGAAAGGCAACTTTTTATCACATCCTTTATTGTGTCTCTAAATCTCTGTGTGTCCCTCACGTTCACCGTAGTTTTGTTTTCTACAGATTATTGAAATAATAAATGTTTCATTATGCAAAACATTGAAAATAAAGAAAAAAAAGTTGAAGGAAATCAAAATAAACAAATGCTCCCATTCAGGTAGATTGTTAACATTGTGAAACATTTTTTTCAATTGTGGTAAATATATATGCATTTTCTCTCTTATTTTGATAATATTTAGACCACACTACATATGTGTGTGTGTGTAATACTTTTTCACATTTCATTCATGTTATCAAATATTACTTGAAAACAAGATTACTAATGATAAAGCAGATAGCGTGATATTACAATAGGTTAAATATCATAATTACTCAGACTAGGCTGCCAGGGTTTTACTTTACAACTATAGTGATCATTCACGTGCATAAATTGTTGCATACATTTATGGGTTTTCTTTTAATGGATTTTAATTACAAATGTAATACATGGTCCTGGTTTAAAAAAAAAATCGCACAGTACAGACAAGCTTAAAATGAATAAGGATTTTCTTCCTGCAGATGCCTGATTTCGATTATAGATATTTCTACCATTAACTGTTTCTTATGAATCTTTTCAGATTTTTTAAAATGAAACTATTTTGCACATATGGTACCTTATCTTTTTTTAAAACAATTTTTTTGCACTACCTTGAGGGCTTTCCATATTTGAACATTAAGAGATATTGATTTCTAGTAATGTTTTCATCCTATTCTATGTATCCACAAAGCCAAAATATACTTATTTTTCTTATGTACTCATTTAAGTTCTTTCCTTTTTTTTTTCTATTAAACAACACTACAAAAATATTTTGATTCATGTATCTTTCAGCATGGGTGCCAGTAACTGCAAGAAAAATTCCTAAAATATAAGGAGCTAGGTAAACATTCAAATGCATTTAGCAACTTAATAGTTATTTTCAAATTTCATTATTAAAACTTTTTATCAATTTGTACCTCTGAAATAAAGTTGAGAGTATCTATTTCCCCATTTCTTGTTTTTTTGCTGATATATGTGTTATTTAACTTTTTTTTCACTTCTTTAATAATTAACAAAGCTAAGCATTTATTTTATATATTATTTGTTCACCCTTTCCCTTCCTTCCTTTTCCCTTCTTTCTTCCCTTCCTTCCATCCTTCCTTCTTTTGTAAAACTCTAAATATTTTTTATCTATAAGGCCTTTATTAATTTGTATGTGTTCTCATATATGTGTGTCTGTGTGTATTTAAGTTCATGTAAGTTTAAAAACTTCTACATAATAAGCCATCAAAGAGTGGAAGAGGAGATAATTAATTTCTCTTTTTAATTATTTGTTGTACACAGTTCTAAAATTTGTATGTCAAACTTATCAGGCTTTTAATTTATGATATTTGAGTTTCAGTCCATGCTTATTAAATCCTTTTCTTTTTTCTCTTTTTCCTTTTTTTTAAGAGAGTGAGAGAAAGAAAGAGAGAGAGAGAGAATCTTAAGTAGGCTCTACACCCAGCACAGAGCCCGACATAGGGTTCAACATAGAGTTCAATCTCACCACCCTGAGATCATGACCTGAACCTAAATCAAGAGCCAGATGCTTAACCAATTGAGCCACCTAGATGCCCAGAAAATCCTTTTCTTCTCCAAGGTTAGTTTTTAAGTTTGTGTTTTAAACTACATGGATATTTGGAAAAATACTCCTCCACAAAAAAGACATTAAAGCTGCTGGCAATAGTATATGTGGAAAATATTCTTAAGAGTGTTAAATAATGAACACAATAGTAAGACCGGATAAAGCCAAAATCTACTTGGAAGAGGGAATTCCAGAGGTAAGAGAAATACTGAATCTCCGTCTGTCCCCAGAGTATTCTGGTGACTGGGGGGAATAAGGATTCAGTTCCCAAGGTCTTATGGGAAAGGAAGACAAAAAGCAAATACTTGGGTTGACTCAAGGTGAGGAATATAATGGAAGAATCTCTCTGCTTAAAGCAGGATTCCAAAGGCTTTCTTTGTGAAAGCATGAAATGATGGTAAAATTCTCTACTCCCTGGCCCAAAATTACACAAGGGAATTTGCTTTAATTCTGAGCATAGCAGGGAGGAAAACCCACATGGTGTTGTAATGATTAGCCAGTCTTTTTTAGGATGTGCAGCAAAAAATTCTGTCACTTGATGGTGTAAAAATATTATAAGTCATACAGTTTTTAAAGTCATCTCTGACTATCAGAGTTTCCAAGGGCCATAGTAAGCAAACTCAAATTTCCTCTGTAGTAAAGAATTTTTATCCTTGATCCAAATAATTTTGTAAAGTAGTTGAGCAGCTCGAAGTAAAAATAAACAAACACTAAACAAAATAAAATGAAACAAAGAAAATTCTAAACTCAGATCCAGTAGAAACAAGAATACCATAAACAAAGCTGCACAACCTTCAGGTATGGGAATTATTTATTAGACACAGTTACACAGATTATAAAATAACTATGTTTACTTTATTAAAAATTTTAAAAAACAAATCAGAAAATACATCCAGGAAACAGGAAACTAAAATCATCACTGAGAAGTTTGGAAAACATTTGGAAAGCAGCTTAGAAACTTATAAGAATGAGATAATTGACTGAAAAAAACGTAATGATGATGTGCTTAAGTATAGCTAGAGTGTCCTGGGTTAGTAGAAAGTCATTAGAATGTGGCACAGGAAAGTACAGGTGGCAAATATAAACAAGGTTAACAGATGAGACTAGAATGAGATAGTCTAACACTTATTTAATCAGAATTCCAAAGACTAAAGAGATGGTAGAGTTAAATCTGGAGAGATAATAACTCAGAATATCTTATACTGTGTAAACTAAAACATCCAACAAATCCAAAGCAAGAAGTACAGAAATCAATCCACACTAGTTATGAAGAGGCATAATGAAGACTATGAAAGACAGAGATGTTGAAAGCAGTCAGAGAAGACAAATTAACTTCAAAGAAAGAAGAGTTAGGTAAACATCACTACACCTCAAATTAAAAATAAACATCAATCTCAAATCCCACAATAAGCAAAATCATCTTTTAAGAATGAGGTTGAAATAAAAATCAGACACAAATGTACCTAGCTGAAGGAAATTCTCAAGGATGTACTTCAGGCATGAGAAATTTGAATCCAAATCAAGCTATGATATGGAAGAATTAAAGAGCTAAACAAGTGATACAAGTCTAAATAAAACTGAATCCATGACATAGTAGTTCAGTTGACCCTTGAACAACATGGGTTTGAACTGTGTGAGACCTCTTATATGTGGTTATTTTTCGATAAGTACAGTACTGTATTGTAAATGTATTCTCTCTTAAAATTTTCTTAATAACATTTTCTTTTCCCTAGCTTACTTTAAGAATATTGTATATAAAACATATGACATATGAAATATGTGTTAATCAACTATGCTATCAGTAAGGCATCTAGTCAACAGTAGGCTGTTAGCAGTTAACTTTGAAGACATCAACTTCAATGATAATCTTCATGGAAATTGAAATCCCGGGACCTTGGAATCATGACCTGAGCTGAAGGCAGCCGTTTAACCAACTGAGCCACCCAGGCACCCCTGGAAATTGAAATTTAAACCGCAGTGAGATACAATTACAAATTCTCCCTCTTTCCAAAAACTAAATATCTGTGAGTACCAAGTATTGGTGATGATATAGTGCAACAGCAATTCTACTGTTGGTGGGAGTGTACATAAGTAAACTTCTTTGGACCAATAGTTTGGTAATATTTAATAATTTTATTCCTTGCTCTATATCTTACAGAAACTTGGCAATAAGTACCAGCACTAGAATATTCATGGCACCATTGTTCGTTACAGACACAACCTAGAAAACTGAAATGTCAACTACAGTAGAATGGACATATAATTTGTGGTTCGTTCCTAGGAAGCAATGCTATGCAGCATGTGCTAAATGTGGAAACGAAGGAACTGTAGCTATGCACAACACAGATGAATTCCACAAACATATTGTGTAAAGAAGCAAAGCACAAATGAATAAATTCTATGCTACTATTCGCATACTGTTCAAAACCAGGCAAAGTGACACTATCTTCCCAGGATCACTGGGAGCACCGCTTTTGAGAGCTGAAGTGGCTCTTCTCAGCCAGCAAGAGCTGATTGTTAAATTTTCAGGAATTCGCTAACCATTGGTAACTTGAAATTTCTCATTATGAAAGTATTTACACCATGGAAATCAGAAAATGCTACAAATCAGAGCTTTTGGGTCTTTTTTTTCTATGGAGAACTAGTTAAACATTTATCAGCATACTATTAAGTAAGGGACACTACGGTTTTTAGAAAAATCACAATTGTCTATGTCTATATTGGATGGTGATTAAATAGGTTTTCGCTTTCAAGTTAGATTTTAACACTCATATATTTTTACATTCTTTTCTGTATTTGTGATATCTTACAATAAAAACAATAGAAGCAAAATCTGTTTCTTTTAATAATTTCACACTGTTAGAGTTCATGTATAAATTTTTTTAAGTTTTTATTTATTTATTTATTTGTTTATTTGTTTATTTATTTATTTTGAGAGAGTGAGCATGAGCAGTGGAGTCAGGAGGAGCAGAGGGAGAAGGAGAAGCAGATTCCATGCTGAGCGGGGAGCCCAATGTGGGGTTTGACCCCTAAACCCCTAAACCATGATCCAAGCCAAAGGCAGATGCTTAACCGAGTGAACCACCCAAGTGCCCCATGTATAATTTTTTGACAATATTGGAATGTATTTCAGTAATAAGAATGAAATATGAAATCTTGTCTAATGGTTTTCAAAACCGGTTAGTGGCCAAACCTGGGTTTGGATATGACTGTCCAGTTCAAAGCCTTTATTCTTTGCTCTATTGGAAGATGCCTTGATTATGTCATGTGATTTTTATCCAGTTTCCCACTTGTCTTTTTGTAGCCCCCTGCTCGAGAGTCACAAGAATGTAGGTCAATGGTATGAAGTCACTTTTGCACCATAAGGTCAAAGAAATGAAATTATTTTGGCCAACAAGTAGTGGGATTGATTCCATGATTTCAAGACAATTGATTCCTCCATTTAAATAAATGTAAACAACCCAAGAATATTGTAACAGTCAAGATACTGAGAATATACATATAAGTAGTCACATGTTCTTATAATAGACAATCACTGGATCATATTTTCTTAATGCCTTATTTAATGTTTCTGGGAAAAAATAATTAAAAAATGATTTTATTTATTTATTTGACAGAGAGCGAGAGCACAAGCACAAGGAGCAACAGAGGGAGAAGGAGAAGCAGGGCATCTGCTGAACAGGGAGCCTGATGCAGGGCTTGATTCCAGGACACTGGGAACACAACCTGAGCCGAAGGCTCCTTAACCAACTGAGCCACCCAGGCACCCCTGGAAAAAAAATCTTTCGAGTCAGAAACATTTTAGTTTACTATTATTTTTAGGTTTAACATGATACATTAGAAACAGGTACACTATAAATAAAAAATCTATTTATCTTACTGACAATTTTTGTTCACTGGCAAATCATATATCATATTTGTGGTACCTGGGTCTTTCTTCCTTGACTTTATGTCTTAATAGATATGTTTTCACCAAAAAATACCTCTGAGTATTGTAGAAGTATATCTTAATGACAAAATAAAATTAAGACTCCTAATTAAGAACTTGGTATTTAATACCGCTGGCTGTGTCACAATGTAATTTACAGCTTTGTAATTCCCCTTGATGGAATACAATCTTTCTTTGCTTTCTTCTGGAGAGAGATCATGCCATATTAAACAGAGTTCTGACACTGTCACGCTCTTATCATATTACAGAAAACACTAATCCTTCAGCCATTCACCTGACTCCCTATTTCTGAAGTAATCCATGTTGGCCTGCTCTTTTGAGAATTTGCCCTTTTTGAGGATGCTGAGATCAGCCTTATTGTGCAAAGTGATCTTGGTTTTATGCAAAAGATGTCTTAGTTCCAGATGTTTAGTAAGAGTTTTATTATTTTTCACTCAAAAATTCTAACTATGTGCTTACAAATGTTCATGCTCATTACTTCTTTTTTTCTAGTGTCCACTACTAGAAAGCAATCAGTGAAAAAGGCAGTATTTTTGTGGCTTTTAGACAACTGGGTGGCAGTGGTAGGAAAAGAAAAAAATAAGATAGAATAAAAGACAACAGAATGAGAAATCTTAAATTTGATTTCATTCATTAGTGTTTCATCTACCCAATTGTCACATACTTCAAAATTAAGCATATTCTATATTTAGCATTTTTGTCATTGTGAGAAAAATATTTGTAGATGAAGGTACTCAGTTCTTTTCTTAGGATCAGGATTGATTATTTCTTTTTTTTTTTTAGATTTATTTATTTATTTGAGAGAGACAGAAAGAGGGCACTGGGTGTTTGAGGGGAGGGGCAGAAGAAGAGGGAATCTTAAGCAAACTGCGCGCCGGGTACAGAGCCTGATAAAGGGCTCAATTTCATAAACCTGAGATCACCACCCAAGCCAAAACCAGAAGTCCCAAGTTTAACCGACTACACCACCCAGGTACCCCAGGATCGAATATTTCTAATAAAGATAAGTCCTTTTGGGAAACCAAGTCAATGGAAATTTAAAGAATTTGGATGGAAGAAGATACCTACAAATATAACTTAAAATATTTGAAGGAATGTATCCATTATTGCAAATATGACTTCCATAACTATTTCTTGGAAAACATTCCCAGCAGAAGATGATTTACATTTGGGTAAAGAACTATGAGTGAATAGAGAACAGATTTTGAAAGACTAACATGTAAATGAACTGTGCTGCACGGAATACTGTGATCCACAAGATATTAGAAGATGTTCAAAAAACAAAAACAAAGACTCATTCTATGAATCAATGAATTTTAGAAAATGTGGATGAAGTAAGTTTTATTGATTTTGTTTAGGTAAGACCTCTGTTCATCCCACTGTATCGACCTAAGAGAATGCTAGGTTTTCCTTGACCATAGACCAAGAGATGTCTTTCTCTTTTTCTCTGTATATATTTGTACATAAAGTATATAACAATATAATATATACTAATCTCTAGCTATACGTTATATATATATATATATATTCATAATCTTGAAATATCTAGTAACATCTTATGCAAGAAAGGGCTCTATGAATAATGCTGTGATGGGACATAGTCAAATAGAGATATTGGATCAACAGTTGGAAAGTATATCTGGGGATTTTGAAATCAGTGAGGAGCCTGGATTGAATTATTGGAGAAAAAAGTTTAAAAGTTGAGCATAACTGCAAGCAAACTTTCTGCATAAGGGCAAGAGGACCAGTCAAAGAAGTTGAAAAGTAGAATTAGAAGAGTGCATTTGTGTCTGGCAAGGAGAGGGAAACCTAATTGTGTGCCCTGGTGGGTGAAGCAGGAACGTATGGAACTAATGCTCTTGAATTTGGATTGAGAATGCCAATACTGACCTACAAGTGAGCCCCTTTGGACAAATGATAAAAACAGTCTGGGCAGCAAATAGTGGAGTTGTGAATGTGTGGTTAGAAAAAAAGCAGCAAATGCTAACTCTTCTTAGGTGAAATTATATTCTTAATATGATATCAAAGAGGGGTGGGGAATTTGTGAGCGTTGCTGGAAATTAGGAGAATGCACCCCCAAGGGGAGGAGGAAATGGAAGGAAACTGAAGTGGAGACAGAAGCCAAAGTGGACCATAGGAGGCAGGAGAGCCACATACTCTTGTAAGACAAAAGGTAGAAATAGACGCTGAGGTGCTTCAAGTTAGCCTTATTCCCCTTTGTCAATTCTTAGCCGAGACACTCATAAACATTTAATTCCACAGATAAAATCCCACCTACTGCAAAATTTCTTATCGTTAATGTTGACTCTGAAGCATAACATTTAACTTTAAATTCTCTTTTCACCATTTATTAATTTTAATAGTGGAATCCAACATTTATTTATTGAGGGGTGAGAGATACATAGTGACTGATTATACCCTTATCATTACTGAGTGTATGGTCTGGAATGAAATTCAAAGGAAATTAAAATATTTCAGATATTAAAAAATACGGAAGGATAAATCCACTTTGTCATTGGACAATCAGAGTTAAGTCCCTGACCTATATATATACTCCTCATTCTGCCAACTCGTTAGTTATGTAAGTAGAAATTATTTCACTTGGTGTTGATATTTTATAATTATTATCCATATTTCAATATTTTTCAAATAGAAAAGAAAAATTGTCACAAAACCTGGGTTTCAAATGTCTTATATGAGCCACAATACATTTATTTTAAAGGAATCAATTTAGATTAAAAATCCATAAACATTCTATTTCTTGGGGGCTTGACTGAATTTTCCTCAGACATGATTTTCCATGGATATGTTTGGATAATTGTCTAAGAATTGATGTTTTAAGTATTTTGATGGAATGATGGACTATTGTTGGTAATAATTAATACTTTGTACAGTGTCTCTGCAACAACCACTAATCAGCTTCATTATAGCCCATAGTCAATTCCTGCGAATAACTTATGTAAATGATGAAACTCTAGTAGTTTTTTTTCTGAATTCCCTGACAAGGAGATTTTGAGAGTAATAAGTGTGGCAAATTTCTGACAGCAGGTACATGTCTTTGTTGCATTTTGAGAAAGGAATGATCCAAATACTAGAATTTATTGAGCTGTGGAGGTTTTTCCTATTCCAAAATCTCTGAAAGTATAAACTGAGAAAAGCAGGCTAAGAGGAGCTTCACATTTGATTTGCATCTTAAGAACAAAGAAACAAATGAAAATGTGACTATTGTCTTTATCTTCGCGGTTATTGTGTGCCCTGTCCTCCTATAGTCTTTTCTTGTAATGACGCTTAATAGCTGTCTTTGAGATATTAATGGAAATTGTCACAGACAAGGGAGATATTACTGCATCTAATGAACTAAAGTAAGACTAAAAGGAAGGAAAAAGGAACAATAAGTAAAATCTGCACAAATAAAAAGAATTTAACTAGTTTCTAAAATTTAACCCTGAGATGACTCCGACTTAAAAAGGTAATACAGGAAATGCATTCCTAGTCCGTTTTCTAAGATGTCCGTTGTCAAACACAACTGGCAGTTTATTTTCTTATTATTTTGCATTTATGTGACATTTAAAAACCTCTTTTTTTTTTTTTAAAACCTCAACTTTTTTAAAAACCTCAACTTTACCCTAAAGAAAGACATTTTATATGGCTCAAAAGGCAAGTTGGATCATTAGATTTGTTGCAGCAAGAGGATAGATTCCAAGGAAAAAAAAAGCCAAATATTCAGGTAAAATAATGGTTAATAACATAAAGAATAATGTAATAATTTCAGTTGGATTGAACCATATATTGAACAGATGTTTGGAAGATTTCAAGTTTAAATCAATTTTTAATGTAATTATACTATTGACTCTGACTTCTTCATTACTCACCTTTGGGTTAAAGTACTTGAAAGAAAAGTTGACGCTTAGGTATTATAATTTCATAAATATACACTCTTTTTCTTGATTCTTGAAAATTGATAGATGAGTAGCTGCCATTTGAGTGCTAGTGTATTACAATCTGATTAAATGAAGGATGTACAATTGAGCTGTCAGGTAGAGAATTATGAGGTTAGTATATAAGTTATGATGGCAAGCAGACTTCTTTTTTTTAGGACATTCCCTGAGGAACAAATTGTAAATAACGCCATCCAAACTTCCTAAGAACAAGATGCATGCCAGGTTTCTGCTAGGATAGCAGTTGATGCCTAATTGAGCCCAGGATTGTTAAAATGTCTCTTTTTTGTAGTCCTGAATAATGTAGAGCTAATCAACAGATTCAATTTCAGATTTGAAGTATCAGCTCCCTAGCAAAGATTCCTTCATGATTTGTCTTATTTTTTTTTAAATTAAAATATAGAGACTGTTCTTAGCCCAACCCCTGTCTACATATAGGTGCTAAATTTTTATCAAAATTTAAATGTAAATTGTTCATTGTACATATACAGCTATTCTCAATAAGAACGGACTGGGTGAATTGATTGGCCTTGAAAACTACATTCCATTTTAATCATATAATTTGGTTCAGGAGTGAAAAAACCTGATTCCTTGTCCATGGCTGTCTTCTTTTTTCTCTGAATTTCAGACATGTAGAACATTCCCGAAATTTTTAGACAGTTAATGCTTATCCCATGCTTAAGAAGAAATACTTATTTTTTCCTTCAACTGTGGATATTACAAACAGAGATTAGTGGCCTCTCACTTCAGAGCTGTCAGTGTTGAAGAGGCATGAGCTATTAACATTCTATTGTAAGTGGTCAGAAGCTTCCTTTGGCATTCCTGTCAAAAGGCCACTAAACCTCCCAGTTTGTGTTGTTTTCACTGAGATAATCCATTCCTGTCCTTTTTGATTGGTTGGTGCCATTCAATATGCCACATTTACTAATGATCCTAGGCAACCACTGAATCTCTTCTACTTAAAAAAAAAATAAAAGATAAGTCTTAGATCAGGCTATATTCATATTGATGTTCTGATACAGTTTACACAGAAATATTTTATTCTAGGAAAAATGGTATGAGAGGAAATGAATAATATGAGAACTACCTTGTATTAGTCAGATAAGATTAAGTATCATGCTGGTTTCATATCAGAAAAACTGTCACAAATATCAGAAGGTCATTCATCTAACCACTAAGATAGAATTATGTGGAGCACTGACAGATGTCCAAAAGCTAGAATCCATCCTTTCCTGGCTCTCTGCTTCCTCTAAATTATATGATCAGAGCAGTCTTTATAACTGTCCTAAACTGGCATTTATATATTTAAGGAGATAAATAACATTGCACATTATCAGAAAACTATACATGTATTTTTGGTCAACTTGTTCAGTTAATTTACAAAGGATTACATATTATTTACCAAATGTTCTAAATCTTATAACTGTACCTTGGCTAGATATCAAAAGGTAGAATGTGTTTTCATATTTTGAGTAGACACCTATCACATAGCAACAGTCTTATGAGACAATTACAATGAATTTTCTTTGTTTCCCCTTGGTTTATTGAGAAATAATTGACATACATCACTGTGCAAGTTGAAAGCATATAGCGTGATCATTTGATTTACATATACTGTGAAATGATTATGACAATATGGTCAGCCAATATCTGCCTTCTCCTACAGACACAATAAAAAGAAAGAAGAAAACAAAACAGGGGGAGAAAAATCTCTTGTGATGAGAACTCATAGGATTTACTTTCTTAAAAACATTTCCTGTGTATCATATGGAAGTATTAGCTACAGTCATTTTTGGGTATATTAAATCCCTGGTACTTATCTATCTTATAACCAGAAGCTTATATTTTTGACCACCTTCCTCTTCCCACCCTGTGCCTCTAGCAAGTCTAATTTCTTTTTCAATGAGTTGGGTTTTTTGTTTGTTTCAGATTCCACATAAAAGTGAAATCATAAGTATTTGTCTTTCTCTGCCTCATTTATTTCACCTAGCATAAAGCCTTCAAGGTCCAACTAGTAATGCTGAGCATTTTTCATGTTCCTGTTGACCTTTTGTATATCTTTTTATTCAGGTCACTTCCCCATTTTTAATTGGGTTATTATTACTTTTCCTCTATTGCTATTGAGTGTATGAGTTCTTTATATATTTTGGATATTAACTACTTATCAGATATATGGTTTGCAAATATTATTTTTCATTGCATAGCTTGTTTTTTCACCTTGTTGATAGTTTCTTTTCCTGTGTAAAAGTTTTTTAGTCTGATGTAATCTGACTTGTTTATTTCTTATTTTGTTACTTGTGCTCTTGGTGTATACCCAAAAAATCATTATCAAGACCCATGTCGAGGAGTTTATTCCTATGTCTTCTTATAGGAGTTTTATTTTTCAAGTTTTACATTCAAGTCTTTAATTCATTTTGAGTTAATTTTTGTGAGTGTTATAAGATATGGGTCTAGCTTCATTGTTTTACATGTAGATATCCAATCATTCCAACACTATTGAACAGACTCTTTTCTCCATTGAGTATTCTTGGCTCCCTTGTCAAATATTAATTGACCAGATATGCTTGGGTTTATTTTGGGGCTTTTGATTAGGTTCTATTGGTCTTTTCTCTGTTTTTATGCCAGTACCATACTGTTTTGATGACTATAGCTTTATAGCATAGCTTAAAATCAGGAAGGGTGATTCTTCCTGCTTTGTTCTTTTTTCTCAGGATTTCTTTGACTACTCTGGGTCTGTTGGTTACATATAAATTTTAGATCAATGAGATAGAAATAAGAGATACAGTAGAACACATCAACGAAACTAGAAGCTGGTTTTTTGAAAGAATCAGTAAGATTGATAGACCACTAGCCAAATTAATCCAAAAAGAAAAGAGGGAGGACCCAAATTAATAAAATTATGAATGAAAAGGGAGAGATCATGACTAACACCAAGGAAATAGAAACAATCATCAGAAATTATTATCAACAGTTATATGCCAATAAGTTAAGCAACCTAGATGAAATGGATGCATTCCTGGAAACCTATAAACTTCCAAAACAGAATCAGGAAGAAATTGACAACCTGAATAGACCAATATCTAGTAATGAGATTAAAGCAGTGATCAAAAACCTCCCAAAAAACAAGAGCTAGGGACCTGATGGATTCCCTGGAGAATTCTACCAAACATTCAAAGAAGAAATAATACTTATTCTCCTGAAGTTGTTTCAAACAATAGAAATAGAAAGAAAACTTCTAGACTCTTTTTATGAAGCCTGATCTCCAAACCAGGCAAAGACCACACCAAAATGGAGAATTTTAGACCAATATCCCTGATGAATATGGATGCTAAAATTCTCAACAAGATCCTAGCTACTAGGATCCAACAGCACATTAAAAAGATTATCCACCATGACCAGGTGGGATTCATCCCTGGGTTGCAAGGATGGTTCAACATTCACAAATCAATCAATGTGATAGAACAAATCAATAAGAGAAGAGAGAAGAACCACATGGTCCTCTCAATTGATGCAGAAAAAGCATTTGACAAGATACAGCATCTGTTCCTGATTAAAACGCTTCCAAGTATAGGGATAGAGGGAACATTCCTCAACTTCATAAAATCTATCTATGAAAAACCCACAGTGAATATCATCCTCAATGGGGAAAAGCTGGCAGCCTTCCTTTTGAGATCAGGAACGTGAAAAGGATGCCCACTCTTGCCACTGTTGTTCAACATAGTACTAGAAGTCCTAGCAACAGCAATCAGAAAATAAAAAGATATAGAAGTTATTCAAATTGGCAATGAAGAAGTCAAAGTCATTGGAATCTTGATAAGGATTACATTGAATCTATAGATGGCTTTTGGTAGTATTGACATTTTAATAACATTAATTTTTCTAGCCATAAACATGGATGCTTTTCTACTTATTTGTGTCTTATAGTTTTCAGAGTAGAGATCTTTCACCTCCTTATTCTTAACTGTTTTGTTGTTTTTGATGTATTATAAATGGGATCAATTTCTTTGGTTCTCATTTCCAGAAAATTCATTGTTAGTGTTTAGAAATGCTACTGATTTTTGTATGTTAATTTTGTGTCCTGAAACTTCAATGAATTCATTCATTTGATCTAACAATTTTTGGTTGAGTCTTTAGGATTTTCTTTACATACAATTGTGCTATCTACAAATGAGGACAATTTTACTTCTTTTCCAATTCTGATAACTTTTACTTCTTTTTCTTGCCTTATTGCTATAGCTAAGGCTTCTATACCATGTTCAATAAGAGTGGTGAGAATGGACACCCTTGTCTTATTCCTTATCTTAGAGGAAAAGCTTCCATAACTTTCATCATTAAGTATGATGCTAGCTGTGGGCTTGTCATATATGGCCTTAATTTTGTTGTCAGATGTTCTTTCTATGCTTAATTTGTTAAGTTTTTATAATGAGTGGATGTTGAGTTTTGTGATATGCTTTTTTCTTGTCTATTGGGAAGACCATATGATTTTTTTTCTTTCATTCTATTACTGTGATGTATCACACTGATTGATTTGCATGTGTTGAAGCATCCTTGCATCCCAGGGATAAATCCCACTTGATCATGGTAAATGATCCTTTTAGTGTGCTGCTGAATTTGGTTTGCTAGTATTTTATTGAGACTCTTTGCATCTATATTCATTAAAGATAGTTTCCTGTGGTTTTCTTTTCTAGTAATGCCCTTTTCTAGTTTTGGTATCAGAATAATGCTGGCCTTAGAAAATGAGTTTAGGAATGTTTCATCTTTTTCAATTTTTGGAAAAGTTTGAGGATTGATATTAATTCTTCATTAAATTTTTGGTAAAATTCACTGGTGAAACAATTCAGGTCTTTCTTTGTTGGGAGAATTTTGATTATTCATTCAGGCTCTTTGCTCATAATTTGTCTATTCAGATTTTCTATTACTTCCTGATTCAGTCTTGGTAAGTCGTATGTTTCTTAGAATGTTTCTATTTCTTTTAGGTTACACAGTTTGTTGGTGTATAGCTGTTCATAGTAGCATTTTATGATCATTTAGATTTCTGTGTTATCAGTTTATAATGTCTCCTTTTTCATTCATAATTTTGTTGATTTGAGTCCTTTCTCTATTTTTCTTGGTTAGTCAGCTATGGATTTGTTAATTTTATCTTTTCAAAGAAAACTTTTAGTTCAGTTAATCTTTTCTATTGTTTTTCTCTTCCCCATTTCATTTATTTCTGCCCTAATCTTTACTATTTTCTTTCTTCTGTTAACTTTGGGCTGTTTGTCTTTTCTGGTTTCTTAAGGTTTAGAGTTAGGTTATCCATTTAGGATCTTCTTTACTTCTTAATGTAGGCATTTTTTGCTATAAACTTCCCTCTTGTAACTGCTTTTGCTGTATCCCACAAGTTCTGGTATGTTGTGTTTCCATTTTATTTGTCTAAAGAAACTTTTTTATTTCCTCCTTAATCTTCTTTGATACATTTATTGTTTGAGACACTGTTGTTTAATTTCCATGTGTTCCTGAATTTTCCAGTTTTCCTTTTATTAATTTCTAGGTTTTTGCCATTGTAGTCAGAGAGGATACTTGGTATCCTTTAAATCTTGACTTGTTTTGTGGCCTGACATATGTTCTATCCTAGAAAATATTCTAAGTGCACGTAAGAGGAATGTGTGTTCTGTTGGATAGAATGTTCTGTTTATGTCTGTTAGGTCTATTTTGTCTATAGTGTTGTTCAAATCTGCTTTCTCCTTATTGATTCTGTCTAGATTATCAATTCATTTTTGAGAGTGGGGTATTAAAATCTCCAACTATTACTGTATTATGGTTTTTCTTTCCTTTTAGCTCTGTGAGGTTTTGTTTTATATTTTCAGATGATATAAAATTTGGTACATAAATATTTATAATTATTGTATCTTCTTGGTGTATTGGCCCCTTTATCATTACATCATGACCTTCTTTATATCTTTTCACCATTTTTAGCTTAAAGTCTATTTTGTCTGATATAAACTACCCATGATTTTTTTTTTTTAAAGATTTTATTGATTTATTTGACAGAGAGAGATCACAAGTAGGCAGAGAGGCAAGCAGAAAGAGAGGGGGGGAAATAGGCTCCCTGCCGAGCAGAGAGCCCAATGCAGGGCTTGATCCCAGGACCCTGAGTTCATGACCCAAGCCGAAGGCAGAGGCTTAAACCACTGAGCCACCCAGGCACCCCTACCCATGCTTTTTTTGAGTGACCATCTTCAGAAAACACCCTTTTCTCTCTCAGTCTATAATAGTCTTTAGTGTTTTGTAGGCAGCATGTTGTTGATCTGTTTTTTTGTGTTTGTTTGTTTTTTGTATGCTTTTTATCCATTCAGCCATTCTATGTCTTTTAATTTGAGAATTGAATCATTTATACTTAAAGTAATTATAAATAGGTAAGAACTTACAATTACCACTTTGTTAATTGTTTTCTGGTTATTTTGCTGAGCCATTATTCCTTATTTCTTATCCTATTTTTATTTTGTATGTGTTCTGATGTTTTTTGGTATCTGTATGCTTGGACCTCTTTACCTTGTTCTTTTGCATAGTTACTATTGAATTTTCCCTAATGGCTACCTTGAGGCTTGTATAAAATATCTTAAACTTATAACACCTATTTTGAACTGATAACAAATTTCAAGACAATTCATGAACTTTACACTTTTACTTTTCTGTTCCCCCACATTTTACATTATGTTATTTTTTGTATTGTGTAACTAGTAACAGATTATTGTAGTTATGTTTATTTTTGTGTCCTTATTTTAACTTTCAAGTTTGAGTTGTAAGTGAATTACACACCACTATTGCCATGTTGCAGAATCTAATTATGACTGTATATTTACAATTACCAGTGATTTATACACTACCTTTATGTTTTTATGATGTTATTAGTTTTCTTTTACTTCTACTCAAAGAACACCCTGTAGCATTTCTTGTAAGTCAGGTGTGCAGCAATGAACTCTCTCAGCTTTCATTTGTTTGTTTGGGAAAATCTTTATCCCTCCTTTATTACTGAAGGATGGATTTGCCAGGTATACAGTTCTTGAATGATGATGATTTTCTTTCAGTATTTTGACTATGCTATCCCTTTCTCTCATGACTTGAAAAGTTTCTGTTGAGAAATGTACACACAGTCTTATAGGGAGTTTCTTTGTATGTAACTGCTTTTCCTTTCTTTTGCTGTTTTTAAACTTCTTTCTTTATCCTTGACTTTTTGACAATTTAATTATAATGTGCCCAATGTAGCCATCCTCAGGGTCAATGTGTTTGGGCTACTTTTTGCCTCATGGTTTGAATGTCAAGTTCTCTCCCCAGATTTGGGAAATTTTAGCTACTATTGCTTTGACTATGCTTTCTATTTCTTTCATTTTTCCTTCTTTTACTGGAATTCCCATAATGCAAATATTGTCTCTATTCATTGTGTACCATAATTCTTCACTTTTAATTTTTTTTTTCTTTTTGCTCTTCTGACTAGATAATTTCCAATAGCTAATCCTCTAGGTCACTGGTCACTTCTTCTGTATGGCCAAGCATACTTTTTATTTTTTTTTTAAGATTTTATTTATTTATTTGACAGACAGAGATCACAAGTAGGCAGAGAGGCAGGCAGAGAGAGAGGGGGGGTGAAGAAGGCTCCCTGCTGAGTAGAGAGCCCGATGTGGGGCTCGATCCCAGGACCCCGGGATCATGACTTGAGCTGAAGGCAGAGGCTTTAACCCACTGAGCCACCCAGGCACTCCCTAAGCATACTTTTAAAACTCTTTATAGAATTATTCAGTTAGTTATTATACTTTCAACTCTATGATTTCTGTTTTGTTTGTTTTTGTTGGTTGTCATTTCCATGTCAAAGTTCTCATTACGCTCATGCACTGTTTTCTTAGTTTTGTTTAGTCATATGTCTGTATTTTCTTATGGTTCTCTAAACTTATTAAGGGGATTATTCTCAATTCTTTGACAATTCATAGATCTCGATTTCTTTAGGGTAAGTTATCGGGACTTCATTAGTTTTCTTTGTTAGTATCATATTTACTTTTTCATGATCCCTAATTCCTTGTTTGTATCTGCACAGTTGAGTAATTGGGTACTTCTTTCAGACTTTATAGGTAACTTTGGCAGAGACAGTTCTTCACAAGTCAGCTCAATTTGGGTTTCTTGGTGTATCTGCTGGTAATATCCTTAGGCAGATGGGAGCCTGCTATCATGGTCTGCTTTGGGGTGAGGTAACTGTTGAGCTCTGAGATGGAGATGGGTGGTGTGCCCCTGACTGAGAGCAATTGGATAGGACTGTGAGGTTACAGGATGGGCCCCACACTTGCCTGGATTCTCTGGTCAGATTTACCAGCCAGGACTGGGTACTACATTTAGTAGTAAATGAGGCTGTGAATTAGCCTTCCTGCCATAGGAGGGCATCAGGATGGGACTCAGGGCCTGTATAGCTCACTGTTTGGGAACTTGAATAAGACCAGACTGTACATTATCCTCCCTGGTTGGGTGAAGCCACACGGTGTGCTCAGGAGACAGGGAAATACATGGATTTTGTTCTCTGTTCAAGTGTCACTGTATGTAGGGCCACTGAATAGATTATACAGCTTCCAGGGTGCTGTGGTCAGTTTTCCTGATTGAACAAACTAAAGGCTGTATTTAATGATCAACAGGACCATGAATTAGATTTCCTGCACAAGGGCAGGGGGAGAAGCAGCTCTAAAGCTGATAAAGATCTCTGGTTGGTGGCTAACTCAAGCTGACCTGCACCCCAAGTTCCCTGACCAAAAAGGACACTGGCTTCATTGTGCATATCAACTCTGCCCACTCACCTCTCAACTCAAGTGCCATGGGACTGCACAGATTCCAGGAGTTGTCTCTAGTCCTTCTCATTAGATAGGGCCAGAAGATACTCTTCACAACAGAGGTGCTATGTCTCAGCTCTTTTGCCTGGATGGGAAGAAGGGCTACTGGTACCAGGCTACTCCCAAATAGATTTTGCCAAATAGACTATCTGATTGGGAAGGACTGGGAACTACCCTCAGTCATGAATTGATCCCCTTGCCCTTACATAGCACAGAAATGCTCCACATCTGGTACTGGTTTTGCTCTGGGGAAATCAGCTCTGCTTGCCCTCCTCTTGGCTCAATTGCAACTGGACTGCATAATTTCCAAGAGTTGTTTCTAGTTCTTCTGCTCAGGTGGCGACAGAAAACATTCTCCACAGTGGATGGGACTTGTGATTTAGCTCTTTGCCTGAGCATCAGCAAACCAGGCTCTAGACTAGCAAGATTCATTTGAGTTCTGAATCAGGCAGATCTGCACCCCACTGAGTTCCCTGGTCAGAGTGCACCTTTACTTTGGTTCTGCAGATATGCAAAACCTTCAGCTGGAATTACTATTTGGATACTGCCCGTAGGAACTTAGTCTGCCCAGATTTGAGTACTGATTGTTGCAAGCTCCTCCCCTCTTCATCGTAGTCAGAGTCCCAGTAGTTAAGCCCCCCAGATTTTCCTGAAATCCTCATGGGACAAGCATAGAGTAGGGTTTCCTGAAAAGCAACTCACAATACTGGTAGACCTAAATATCTTCTCTTTTTCTCTTTTCCCACTGGAAGAACTGGAGGCTCAGGGGAAGCCTCTCTGCACTGGCCTGGAAGAGGGTCAATGTGGTCAATGTATAGCCTCTTTTACTGTTCAAGTGTAGTCTATCTTGGTCTTTGAGGTGCGTGGGGGGTGTTTCAGCCTACCCCCAGATTTAAGGATTCTCTCAGTGGTGATTTGTACTTGAATATCTGCTGGTTGTTCTTCTTCTAAGGGGAACAATCTATGATGTTATTTTGGTAATTTTACTCAAATTTATTTTTAAATTAATTAGTTAATGTTTATTTCATAAATGATTTTTGTGTGCTTATTTTATGATAAGCACTATGCTAGACATTTGAGCTAAAACTGTGAACACATGAGACAAAAAATTCCTAGCCTATAGAATTTGCAGAGAGGAAATAGAACCTAAATAGATAAATACAGTATATCAGCTGATGATGAGTGCTATGAAGAAATATAAGCTGTGAGGGGGGAAAAGAAGGGTCCAACAAGGGAATACCCTATTTTATCCAACTCTTAAGTTAGAATGAGATTGACTTTGCAGATATGAGAAATTTAGTTGAGATATTAGGTAACTCAAATTTGTTTTTTTCTTCACTTTATTGTCAAGCTTTTATACTTGCTAATTATTTAAGCTCTGATATAAACCTCCCACTTTTTCATGTTGCTAACATATTTATGCGAATTCTGTAATCTTCAGGGAAGGAAGGAAGGTTTTTGACAACAGCTAAACAATTACCTGGATTTCATTTAGATTTAGTCCTCTTTTGAGTCACAATTGAGCTCTAAATCTCACTCAATTCAGTTAATTTCAAATGCATTCCAACTTCTGATAGATAAACAGACAAAGAAAAAGAAAAGAATGGCATTTTGAATACTGTGACTATATTCTTTTTGATATTAGAATTCTAATGAAAAATGAAAATCTTCATAAACAAAACTCTATTTTGTATTGCCTTCACTGAAAGCAACTCTAATGAAATAGATTCCATTTTAAAATTGGGTTTTTTGTGACCACAGAAGACTGATTTTGTGGACTCTGAGGAGCCAGACTAATTGTGACCCAGTTAGAACAGGACAGCTTTGCTTTTATTAAATGATGTCCAAGGTTAATGTCAGACAGCATAGATCAACCTCTGTCCTCCACTTACTTTCAGTGAGAGTTGTCTGAGTATATAGGGTATAAATTTGGCCCTAGAAGTCTAACAGACAGTGGACTAACCTAGATTACTCTTTTAGGATCTAGTGATTGTTTTTTAAAAAATTAGTTAAATTCTTTGACAGGTCCCATACACTACCCACCCCCTTTTTTGGAATGTAAGTGGCTTTCCCTTGAGGGATAAATAATCTTATAGAAATTCTCATATACATTTCTGTCTAACGATATCAGCCTTTTTAAACAGAATGCACCATAAAGATTTTTATACAAAAGAAATAAAACCTCACTTTGCTCATGATATGTAAAACATTTTAATTTATACTTCTTGAATTTTAAAATTTAGAATTATTTAATTCACAATTTTAGTAGATTCCAGTTTTTACCAGAAACACTTATATACTTGTTAATTAAATAAGTTTTCTAAATAATTATCAAACTTTTACAACATATAATTCTATTTAGAAAAATAAATAAATCTATTTTTTCTTCTTTCATCTTCTGAAAAATAAATTGTTATATAAAATTAATTTTTCTTCTCATCATAACTAATTACATGCAAAAGATTATAAGGTAATAAAAAACAATGTGGTGATGAGATTAAGGGACATTATAGCTATATTTAGTTTACATGTTTCTGTTCTTTTCCACTGATAGTCAATTTTTAATCTTCAATAATTTATAAATATCCTCATATAAAATATGTAACTTTTCTATTATGGGGAAATATTCTACTCTGCAGAGAAAATAAAATGGATGCTATTTATAATAAAAATAGACTGTTCAAATATTTAATTGAATCTCTGACAATGCTTGTTTGAATGCTTTCACCTGTATCCCCTTATCAAATGAAAATAAAAACAGTCATATCATTAATATAAACATCTTGGAAAATTAAACTAAGCTTATTAATGCTGATGCATTGATTTGAATAACAACCAAACATACCTAAAACATTTTATTATATGATTGGAATATCTTCTCTGCCTTGGGATATATAAAATATATTTTGATGTAAAAAGATTTAGTTTATCTATCTTAACAAGTTAACATGGACCTTGTATTCATTCTTGGACTTAATAAACATTTATGACAATGAGCTTTATGCTGAGATGTGGGTAAAAACATATATGAAGAATTTCCTACACAATATGAAAGACAAGCAATGAAATGCAATGCCTTCACTGAAATCAACTCTAATGCATTGTATGTATGAAGATATGATGGAATCGTGCAATAGCAAAAATATGAACAACACGGTACGAGAATTTAATAAGTGGAGCAACTTTGCACAGTAGATCAAAGAAGATTTGACACTAGAGATAATACCTTAGTTGTGCCTTAAAAGATAACTAGAAGTTTACCAGGTAGAAAGCTGAGTAAAGGGTGAGTAAAGGTGACAACTCTCAGAACAAGAAAAAGAAATCCAGATCCAGAGAAGTGGGCAAAGCTGACATATTCAGAGAGCACAGAGTAGTTTGATGTAATTGGAGCTGCAGCTTCACTTTGAGGGACCAGGCCCAGGATATATCATGAACCATTTTATGAATTTGTTCACTCAGAAAAATTGGTACAGAATCCAAGTAATTCTCAAGTATTCTGTTGTGTCCCTCAAAATATACCAAATCATGAAACAATTATTCTATAAGTTGCAGCTTTCAGGTAGAAATGATGTTATACTCAAAGGATAAGAAAAGCCAGCACATTAATGCTGGTTTCATTAAACATTTGGAAGTAAAAACAATGTACCCCTTGTTTATTCTCTTGTTTTCTTGTGTTGTATTCACTATAGACAAAACAGATATGTAATCAAAATAAAAAGCTTTTTTGCAGCAAAGGAAACCATCAACAAAATGAGAAAGCAATTCCATTGTGAGATTTTTTTATTTTAAGATTTTATCTATTTATTTGACAGAGATCACAAGTAGGCAGAGAGAGGGGGAAGCAGGCTCCCTGTGGAGCAGAGAGCCCGATGCGGGGCTTGATCCCAGGACCCTGAGACCATGACCTGAGCCGAAGGCAGAGGCTTAACCCACTGAGCCACCCAGGCGCCCCTGAATGTGAGATTTTTGCAAACTTCTACAGCTCAACACTGAAGAAAAAAGAAAAAGAAAAAGAAAAGTACCCGAAACAATCTGATTAAAAAATGGTCAGAGGATCTGAATAGACATTTTTCCAAAGAAAACATACAGATGTCAATAATCACATGAAAAGATGCTCAATCATCTGATCATCAGAGAAATGTAAATCAAAATCACAATGAAATATCACCTTGCACCTGTCAGAATGGCTAAAATCAAAATGACAAGAAATAAGTGTTGGCGAGAATGTGGAGAAAAATTAATCCTTGCACACTGTCAGTGGGAATATAAATTGGTACAGCCATTGTGGAAAACAGTATGGAGTTTCCTAAAAAAAAATTAAAAAATAGAGATGCCATACGATTCAATAATTCCGCTACTGGGTATTTACACAAAGAATATGAAAACATGAATTCAAAAAGGTCCATACACCTCTATGTTTATTATAACATTATTTACATTACCCAAGATATGGAAGAAACCCAAGTACTCATTAATAGATAAATGGATAAAGAAGATGTGGGATATATATACATATATAAAAAAAGAAAGAGATCTTGCTATTTGCAGCCATAAAAGAAGGATGAGCTCTTGCTGTTTGCAGCCATAAAAGAAGGATGAGATCTTGCTGTTTGCAACAACAGGGATGGAAATAGAGGATATTATGTTAAGAGAAATAAGTCAGATGGAGAAAGACAAACACCATATAATTTCACTTATATGTGGAATCTAAAATACAAAAGTAATGAATAAACAAACAACAAAAAGTAGCAACAGATCCATAAATACAGAGAATGAACTGATGTTTGCCAGGGGGAGGGAAGTGAGGGAATGGGTGAGGAAGAGTGAGAGATACAGCCAGTTATGGAATGAATAAGTGATGGAACTAAAAGTTAAATCAGAGGGGAGTATAGTCAATAATATTATGGTAGGGTTGGATGGTGACAAATGGTAGCTATACTTGTGGTGAGCATAGCGTATAGAGATGTTGAATCACTGTTTTGTACACCTGAAACTAAGGTGTAACATTGTGTGTCAACCATACTCAAAGAAAAAAAAATTTAAAGATTTTATGTATTTATTCGACAGACAGAGATCACAAGTAAGCAGAGAGGCAGGCAGAGAGAGAGAGAGAGGAGGAAGCAGGCTCCCTGCTGAGCAGAGAGCCCGATGCGGGGCTCGATCCCAGGACCCTGAGATTGTGACCTGAGCCGAAGGCAGAAGCTTTAACCCACTGAGCCTCCCAGGGACCCCAAGAAAAAAATTTTTAAAAGAAAGATATGCAATCAATCTCTGGGGGGAGAACACATAGCATGGTTCTAATAGTTTCAGTACATATTGATTGAGTACGTCTTAAGATCTAGAAGTCAGAGGTACACATATGGATAATACATGCTTCTGACCTTGAGGATTTTATGATCTCCTAAAGTAGAGAAATAAACAGATCACTTCAAGGTACTGAGGTAAGTTATAAAAAAGGAACACCACAAGCAGTTGTGCTCTGGGAGCACAGAAAAGAGTCTTCCAGGCATTTAAGCAAGATGGCTTGGATGAGTTCCCACTCAACTCAGTGTAGAAGAATATATGGTGAGCACCCTTTAGTAGAAAGAGACTAAGCAAAAGGAAGGAAAGTCTGTGGCATTTGCAGGAACACACAGAGTTTGAAATTCTTAAGAGTGTCAAGTATGAAGTAGATGGAGGAGCCTAGAAGTTTGAAGCTAGAGGAATCAGTCAAAGAAGAAGGATCGGTCAAAACAGAAGGAGGCTTTTCTCCATCTTAACAGAGTTTGGAGTTTGTACGCCAGGTACTGAGACATTAAGTGGTTTTCAGGAAAGGTAGGGCATAATTGTATTTGTATTTTAAATCGATATCTAGCTGCAGTGTGTTGCTGGTCTGTGTAGTAATGGGAAAAAGATTCCAGGCTCTAGGACTGCAAGAAAATTATACATGTTATCCACTACTCGGCACAATCACTTGCAAGCTAAGCAGGTGCTCCATAAATTTTTATTGAATAAATGAATGAATAAACAGTTTGGGGGTTATTGATGAGAAAGACAAGCCTGGACCAGGGCTGTGGTAATTGGGAGAGGAGAGAAAAAGGATATGCATGCAGGAAAATTTGCTAGGAATTAAAGGTTAGCAAAATGTGCTAATTAGTTCTGAGAGGGAGAAAGAGAAATATAGAATGATTCAAGGGCTTGAGGAAAGGGAACATTTTTGGTTATGTTGATTTTTAGTTCTGAATGGAAGACAAAAGTAGGGCACACATATTCTTGCTCTTAAAGATGGATTGATATTTTTGGCTCATATACACGCAGCATTAACAGGACTCCAGGAAAGTTATTGCTTGTTATCTGAACATGCGCGCGCGTGTGTGTGTGTTCATGTGACTATGTATAATACATATGCAAAGAGATTGTAAGATTTCCATGGGCAGAAATTGTCTAACACTTCATGAAACATCTACATCCAGTATACAACACAGGCTTTTAACAAATATCTGTTAATCAATTGGCATTATTGTTCTAACTTAAGTCAAAATTTCAAATAGTAGTTTTTTAAAAAATATAATTTTGTAATAGATATCATGATACATTTCTAAAGTTTTTCTAAAATACTATCTTTACTATCCATCTTATAGGAACTAGGTATAGGTGAAATGGTCTTATAATTTGTTCTTCATGGTACTTTGCTACATTATTTTCATTAGTGTCTTGGATAGATTACCTTTATAATAAACTACGACCTAGAGTAATGAGGACAGACATATTGTCCTTGTCCTGCTTTGCTGATTCCAGTTGGTATGTGGACTCTAACTTCAGAACCTAGGTCAAGATCAGCCCTTCCTTTTTATTATTCTAGTTTGTGGTCTCTGGCTTTCTACCATGACTTGACAGTTACCATTAGCCTTTTTGTCTTATTTCACGGTATTTCTTAACGTACATGAAATATATCTCATAGTGCCTATTAATTTATTTAAGTACCTGTGACAACTTCAGCAGGGGTGAGATTACAGAAAAAATATCTTTCCTTTAGGAAAATGAGGAGAAAATATAATTCAGGAAAAAATAGGACTGCACATTCTTTATTAAGGGGTGTGGGTTTTTTTTTCATGTAAAGAGAAAATTTGAATTTAGTTACACTTATGCATTGTATGAAAGGCTTTGCCCTTGTTGTCAAAAGGAATTTTAAAGGCCAAAAAATGAACCTAGTTTGTATCTATAGATTAATACTACAATAGTTAATAAAAATACCTTGTACAGTTTGGTTAGTAGAAACTGGGTATACTGACAAAAGTAATGATGTAAAAATTAAAAACAGTATAATTACTTCATGCTTAAATTTACTTATCCTCACATCTGAAATTTATTGCTGTAAAGTGAATAATTTAATGCAGTCTTGTTTTTTGCCAGGGTCTGGAGGTAAAAATTCCAATAGAAACAAATAAACTCACCTTGAATGAGATGTTTCTAATATCACAAAATCAATAGTAATTTATAGTCCCATAACAATAACTAATTCAATGTGTTACACTTGGGTAAGTAATTTAAACCTACAATATCTTTTTTTGTCTGTTCCATAAAATGGAAAAAGAGTATATATATTTAAATATTCCTATTAGAAGTTGTTGGTAAATATATAACTACTTAATGTATAATTTATTCCTTACTTCTTTCCAAAGTAGGTAAAATTCAATGGTGGAGGTGGGGAGAATAAAAATCCTAAATATCTTTTGAATAGGTGAATTAACAAGTAAAATCAATATTTTATATGAGCAATGCATACTCTAAATATACATAAGTTTTTTAGATTTTTCATTTATTATAAAAATTGAAAGTATTAGAAACATATCTTCTCATCTCATAGATTTATGTAACGATTATTTGAAGTTTTCTCCAAAACTGTGCTTGACTCTAGAAAATTTCCCTCATTATTTGAAATGCACATTTCAGAATAATTTCTTTAATCTACAAACATTGCAAATAAGAAAATAACTATAACTTAAAACAACAAAGAATAATTCATGTGGGATCCCAAAATCAGATTTGTTTTTTATATAGCAAGAAGGGAGACAAGTGGATTAAGTATGAGTAGTATCTTTTCAGCCTGGGAAATTGTGTGGTCATAGAGTCATATATTTCTAATTGTATAAGTTGGCTCTGGGTTCAGGAAAATATCATTTGGATGTCCTTGTCCTGAGCATTTTGATTTTTTTTTTTTTTTAAATATATGAGTCTCCTTTAAAAGCTTTCAGGCATGAGCCTTGGGGTAGTAAATCAAGTTTACCTGAGTGTGCATTATAACTGTCTAATCCACGAAAGTGATACTCTATTTGTTTTGTGATATTTGATTCCCTGTTAAATACTTTAAAATGGAGGTTCTTGTCTGGCCATGTGGTGTGAGGGTACTTAATATCGAAGAGGATTCAGTTGTCATGAATCTATTCAGAGGGTCTTAAAATACTCCTCTAGAGTGGAGTCATTTTGAAGACTAGTCTATTCATTGCCCATCTCTAAAAGGTAAAAGTTGGCAATTATAATGTATCTTGAGGGACCATATATTTCTCCTCCTTCTGTCTAGTTCAAGTTTGAGAGCACTAAAATGGAGCTAGAAGGGGACGTTAGGAAAATTTAGGCTTACATACTGTTTACTAGCTTTTAGGATGTAAGTAAACTGGAAGCGACTGTACTTGACACACTAATCAGATTTTTGGAATTATTTTATTAGGCAGAATGCAATCACTTAAATATATGTTATAACGGGATAATATATATGTTATAAAGGGATTCTTCTTTCATTAAGAAATACTATTTATAAGAAGTAGAATATTGATATGGTAAAATAAAATTTATCTATGAATAGAAAATAAAACCTAAAACAAAACCAAATTTAAAAATAGCTACACAGAATTTTAAAACATTTACGATTTGTTACCAAATGGTAATATGCCATGCTAAATTAAAACTGAACTCAAACATAATAGAAACTTATCAAATACTCCAATTAAACTTGAGGGTTAGGTTTGTGACAAATCAGTACTTCCAACTATTTTGATTTCACACTTTGAATCAGGGTTTACATTTCTACATTCACTTTCAGCATACATCAAATATCAGAAAACTATAATTATTTGACAGGAATTTATTTATTGCCTTCCAAATGGTGAATTCTATTCTAGGTGCTAGTTATGTAGCATTGAACAAGACATTTATTTATTCCAAAATATTTATGAAGCACTTTTTATGCCTGATGTTGTTATAGGCCCTGGGGTTAAATAGCAGCATTGGGAGGGGAAGCAAAAATCTCAGTCTTAATGGTTTGTGTGTATGTTGTGGGAAGGAAATTAGAAAATAGACAAGATAGTAAATAAATGTAAGTGGTTACACAGTAGTGAGTATTAATGGGGAACTATAAAGCAAGGGAGGGGTGTAGGGAGTGTGTAGTGGTTGCAGTGACAGGGTTTCCATTTTTGATGGGGTAGTTAGGGAAGTCCTCACGGAGAATATGAAATGTGAGTAAAGGCCTGGGAAGAGATATAAGGAAGTGAACCATGAGCAGCAAGCAAGCAAGTGTAGTCAGGATGAGACAAGAACAAGAACAAAGACCCCAAAGCAGACATCAGCAGGTGCCCATCTGACAAGGCTGACTATCTTAGAGGATAGTCAGGGAGGAATAAGAGTAAATGATGGGGCAGCTGATTCCTTAGAGCTTTGTGTACATTATAAGGACTTAGCTTCCACTTAGAGGGCAGTAGGAAGTCACTGAAGGGCTTTGAGTGGGAGAGGGATAAGATCTGAGTTTTTTGTTAATGGGATCATTCTGGATGCTGGGTCAAGAATAGATTGAAAAGAGAATGGTGAAAACAGGAAGTCCATTTAGAAGGCATTTAAATAATTCACAGAGAGATGTGAATAGACCAGAGTGCAGAGGAAATGTTGGGTTCAAGGTGTATTTAAAAGGTAAAGCATCAAACTGAACTTGGCCCTTTGGTTGCGAGATATGGAAACAGAGGAGGAGTATGGTGATGCAAAAGATCTTGGCCTGAGCAACTCAATTCATGAATTTACCATTTCCTGAGATGAGAAGAACTCTGAGAGGAAGAGGTCTGGCATGAAAATCATGAACTCAGTTTTGGCATGCTAAATTGTGAGTAGGAGTAGCTAGCTATTACTCTGGAATTCAGAGAGACTATTTGGGCTAGAGAATAAAAATGTCCTTATCATGATCATAAGAATATTTAATGCCATGTGTTTGGATGAGATCAGCAAGGTGGTGAGAATAGATTGAAAATAGAAATGGTTTCCTAACCGCTCTGTGAGCGACTGAAACATTCAGAGGTCTGAGTGATGAGAGGGAACCAGTGAATGGAACGGAGAAGGGTTATTCTAACCAGGTACCTGGAAAATAAAGAAAGCAGTACATTGTCTTGAAGTTAAGTGAAGGATTATTTCAAGTACAAGGGGATGATCAACTATTTTGAATGGTGCTTAATCCAGCGACATAAAAATCGGGACTCACCATTGGATTTTAAAATTTGGGGATCATTAGTGATCTTGATTTAAAAAAAAACAATAGAATCATGGGGGGGAAGGTCCAATTCAAATAGGTTAAAAAGAAAATGAAATGGGAATAGAGATATTTAAGATAAAGAGTTCGGGCTTTTCTTTCAAGGAGTTTTGCCACAAAGTAAAAGAAAGAATCAAGGAAGGATTTTTTTTTCAAGATTGGTAAAAATAACATATTTGTAGATGTATAAGAAAGATCCAGTAAAGGTAGAATATTTAAGAGACACAGTCCTTCCCATCATGAAGGATATGAGATATAATAATCTAGCAGTTACATAATTAAGGGCATAATCAGGTGCAATGATGTAAATAAACTGCTGTGAGAATGTAAGTGAAGGGATTAGATCATTTTTACTGAGATGTATGTGACTGGAAGGAACCAGTTGTATAATGATAGCTTGGAATAGAAATATTCCAGGTAAAGAGACAAACTAAGAGACAAACTAAGATCCTAAGTCTGGTTTTCCATACACAAAATGAAGCATCTTAGAGGCTGGTGGAAGGAATTTGTATTTTATTCTAAGAGCAGTGAGAAGGCATTGGAAGGTTTTGTAAAGTTGTGCTGATCACTATATAGAGAATGGACTCAGGAAAAAGTTATAGGCATGAGAATGAGTTAGGCAGAGATGTCAATAGCTCAGATGAAGTTGATGGTGACATGGTTTAGAATGGACGTGGGTAAAGATAAAATTTTAATTTTATTTAAATAGAAACTAAGGCACCTGGTTGGCTCAGTCAGTTAAGAGTCAGACTTTTGACTTTGGCTCGGGTCATGATCTCAGGGTCATGAGATCGAGCCCCAAGTTGGGGGTCACATTGGGCAAAGAGCTTGCTTAGGATTCTCTATCTCTCTCCCTCTGCCCCTACCCCACCACACTTGAGAGTGCTCTCTATTAAAACAAATGAATAGAAACATTTAAATAAGCATTTTAGTGCACTCTTCACAATAACCTTATAGTTACACTAACTGGCATTTATTGAACACTCGCTATTTCCTTAGTGTTGTGGTAAGCATTTTATGAACAATATTTTATTTATTTTCAAATCATTCCTATACGATACCCTAATTATCTTCATTTTGCAGATGAGGAAACCAAACTTTGGAGCAGTTCTTTAACTTGCTTAGAGGCACAGTTAGCATATATTGAAGCTGGGTCTCTAACCTGATCTGCCCACTCTGGAGTCCCTTTTATTGTCTTCCCAAGTGATTATGCTTTATCTTCCACCTCTATTTGAGGCTTCACAATAATACCATTCATCGATTCCTGTCTGTCTTAAAACTTGTGACAAGTCAAAGGGAGGCAAAGTCTTGCCTTCCCTGTCAGAGACTAGAAGATCCCCAAAGTAAGATCTAACCAATGTCCCTACAAGATTATTTCCCCAAGCTACTCATCTCCTTTAATTTGCCTCAGTCCAGACCCCATGCCCCTTTTGGGTTAAGCCCATATTAGTTTGTGTGTAAGCCCTGTCATTTGTGCCACCGTGAATGGAACAGCAGGAAAGCCATAGTCCACTCCCTTTTATAAACATAAACACAGGTTCTTCCCAGTCAGGAGCATGAGTCTTTCTCTACCACTGGTCACCGGGCTAATTCCAGAGGATATGTACTGCCTTAGGTAAATTATAATATAAGATGTAGGGAGACATTTTATTTACACAGAAACAATCTATTTGGTAAAATACTCTATAATTCAATCAATTTTTATTTTATGATCGTGTTTATGATATTAATTAACATCCACACCTCAGGGAAATGAATGGAATTATAAGCTTCTGCTCCTCCTTAACTACCATGCATGTTGGAATAGTCACTAGTTGAGAAAAGATTCTTAGATACAGAGAAAAACACTGATTTGGATGGAGAAGACCTGAATGGATGACAGTTAAAGAATGACTTACACTTAACCAAAGGTTGGGCACTGAATGGGCAGCTTATGTTCATTTGCTCATTAATGGCACTATTGTCACCTCCATTTTATAGATGAGAAGACTAAGAGTCATTGAGATTAAGTGGCTTGATAAGGTTTACACAGCTAGTAAATGGCCAAGATTTGAATTGAAACACTTGGACTCCGGACTTAGATTTAACCATGGTGCTTTCCTGCCTGTCCTTTTGCTTCTTTACTCCCATTGGGACAGTTTTCAAAATCTCCATTAGTTGAGGGAAGATTAAGCTTAGTATCCTGAGTGTCAAATCATGCTCTCAAAAAACTGTTTTTCTTTTATAATTTCTCTCACCCCTGGGAAGCCTAGTCACCTTCAAGCAACAGATGCCCACTGGACTGCTTCAGGAAAATAGATTTCCAGGCTGAGCATGGAAAGTAGGACTCTACAGTGATCTCAATGTGCCCTAAGAGGAAGGAGATAAAGTGTAGGAAAGTCTTTTAAGCTGTTAACTGCTACATAAATGACTTAAGAAAATGATGATGATTTCTTAAAATCCCAGTCCTTTTGGACCATGAAGGCAGCTTTGCTTAATGGCTATTATTTGCACTTACATAAATAGAAAAGGCATGTTTTTCCTCTGATCATTTAAGTGAAGGCTGCAGAAAGGGGTTGCATGTGAGAGAAAATTAATTCCTTAAATTTCTTTTGTCTCATAAAAATATCAGAAAAAAAGAGCAAAATAGCCAATATAATTTAACTTATCACATTTTTTCTTTCTCTCTTCCCCTCTGTCCCCTAAAAAATGATATATATTTCAACTCATTTAAAATTGACCTTCCCAGGATGCCTGGGTGGCTCAGTTGGTTAAAATTGACCTTCCCTGGATAAATATTCATTTCAATAGATTGGATCTTCCTAACTGACCAACATGCGCAAGACCACTTTTTTTTTTTTTTTTTTTTTTTTGGGTAGTGTGATGTTACCATACCTGGTAATCTGACATTAGGGGAAAAAAATAGTTCAACTATACCAAAAACGCCAACAGTTCTCATGAGGTTTTGTTTTGTTTTGTTTTGAGATTTATTTATTTTACTTGAGAGAGAGAGAGAGTGTGTGTAAAAGCAGCAGAAGGAACAAGGGGAGAAGGAGAGAGAGAATCCCAAGCAGATTCCACATGTGTGGTGGAGCTCAAAGTGGGGCTCGATCTCACAACCCTGAGATGGTGACTGAGCCACCCAGGTGCCCCTCATGATTTTTACCCACAGAAGCCTTGGCCCAGAAAATGTATGTCCATTGCTGAAGGCTTTCTCTCCATTGTCTGTATAATCTTCCTTTTTTGGGTTTCTTTCCAAGTGGTCAGAAGATTGTAAAACTTTTGAGTAATGCCACATATTTTTGAAACCACTCAACTCTGTGGATTTGGATTCTGGTTTAACATAGTGGGTAAAAAAAGATGAGGAATTACTTCTCGTTGAACCTGAGGAGGCTGCGTAGCATAGTGTTTGAGAACGGTATGCTGAACTGCACTGCCTTAAATTGCATCTCTGCTTTGCTGCTTACTAGTTGGTGTGACCTTGGGTGAGTTACTTATATCAATTTTCTCATCTCTAAAATGGAGATTATCATAGTACAACTCAGAGTTGTTATGAAGATTCAATAAATGAAAAACTATAAAGTACTTAACAGAGTTATCTGGCACGTAGGAGAGCTATTTATTAAATATATCTTTGCTAATCATTGTCTTATAGCCTATTGATAATCAGTAGCTTTTAGTCAAATAGTATATTTATTCAGAAATTCTTGAAGTAACATAGACATAGTTTCAAGAATCTAGATCTATAGATTGTTTCAGCTGTTTGCTAAAACATTTAAAGACAATTCTGCTCCCTTTAAAGATCTGGGAATTTTTAAAATCAAAATGAGATCTTCAAATGCAGCTAATCTAAACTTTTCTTTTCGTGGATATAAAATCTCTGGATCAGATCAAAAAGAGCCACAGTTGATTACTATCAGAGTTAGGACTAGAACTCAGATCTCTTGCTGCCTGTCCAGTTGTATTCATGTATTCATGTTGTATTCAATAAGCTTTAGTCAATAAGAACGGTCTATTGACCTTGAATTCAATTATTCTAAACATACAGTGGTATATCAAGAGGAGCTAGAGCATCTGATGGAGAAAACAGCTCTATATAGGGAGTAATAAACTTATAGTCCTTGCTCAAAGAGATACTGTAGACTGAAAATAAATGAACTCTAAAATGTTTAGATATATTTGTGCCCAATAGGTCCATGCTAGATTATTATAAAGCAAATAAAGATGATTTTGGGGAGCCATATTGACTAGGTAAAATTGATTGCAAGAAGAATGAAATATTAACAGTAAATTACAGCATCAATCATGTATAATATTGACTGGGATGCAGACTGTGTGAAATGGTTTATCAATAATCTTTTTGATATTTAATCCCCCCAATAAAGTTGTGTAGAAAGTGTTATTGTGAGATGGTTGGCCCATAGTGGTACTCCGTGAATAATTGTTTCATGAATAAGGAACGTGTGGCTCAGTGAAATGGGTATTAGGTGGAGGAATTGGCCTTGTGAATCAAGGATTCTGACTCCATAAGGCCACAAGGTCTTCAATCCTCACTGTTTTTTTTTTTTTAAAGATTTTATTTATTTGTTTGACAGACAGAGATCACAAGTAGGTGGAGAGCAGGCAGAGAGAGAGAGAGAGAGAGAGGAGGAAGCAGGCTCCCTGCTGAGCAGAGAGCCGATGTGTGGCTCGATCCCAGGACCCTGGGATCACAACCCCAGCCGAAGGCAAAGGCTTTAACCCACTGAGCCACCCAGGTGCCCCAATCCTCACTGTTTTCTGTCCCAGCTTATCAGGGTCAGAATACAGGATGTTGCCTGGGTCCACGATGGGCGGCCCTCATTGTGTTAAATTTTCAGGTTGATTCATATATATTTGCATAAATGAGCCTTAAGATCCAGAAAGCCCAAAAAACTTTTGAAACACATCATATTTTTACCAAGTGCATTTGATTGTACTGTATTAAAAAAAGGAAAATTAAATAAAAAATCATTTTCAAAAATTAAAATTCAGAAGCATTTGCCATGATGCTTTGTATACTGCGTAATTCCTCCTGGTGCTTGTAACTACAGTTGCAAGAAGTAGCTTTGAAACTCCATGAATTCAGAGGTGCCTGAGTGGCTCAGTATGTTAAGCATCTGCCTTTGGTTCAGGTCATGATCTCAGGGTCCTGGGATCAAGCCCCATGTTGAGCTCCCTGCTCAATGGGGAGTCTCCTCCCTCTCCTTCTGCCCCCTTCCCCAGCCCTGTGCTCTTTCTCTCTCAAATAAATAAATAAAACTGGAAAAAAAAAAAAACAAAACTCCATGAGTATCTAACAACTTGCTCATATATGTCTAGCACTAAGTAGTTTAAAAATAGAGAAAAGTTTAGAAAATTGTGAAAAGCAGATATCATATCAAGTTGTTTTGTGCAGAGCTGAGTCCAACAAAATGATGTGAATATTGAGAAAAATCTAAAAAAGCTATTAAATCCTTGAAAATAATTAGCTTCATTATTTGTAGTCATTTAACAGTTGAAATCCAAACAAGTATTGATTAGGATTTCCAGATACCACTTCATTTAGTCTTTATTCTCTTTATTTAAAAAAAAAAGTAGATTACATTTTCTAATAAAAATAAAATTTTCTTTTAAAGGGTTCTTAATGAATTCTTTTTTAAAATAAATTCTTATTTTAAATAGACGTTCCAATAGGTCTCTTGTGAGTATCAATATACATGTTTACAATTCATACATAACAGTTATCATTATGAAATATTCATAGGAAACTGTTAAATTACATACTGAATAAGCACAATACTTTCCTTGACACATTTTTCATAGAGTAAATTTCCCAGCAGGGAGTCAGTTCATTCGCATACAACAAAGAGTTTCTCACCATGTTTTAATTATTGATCACATGGCTTTAATCCTTTTTAAATAAAATAACGTTTGTTCATTATTTTACTATATCTTTGTTTCTAATTTCATAAGATGTTCATTAAGGATATATGCAGAGGGGTGCCTGTGTGGCTCAGAAGTTTAAGCATCTGATTCTTGATTTCAGCTCAGGTCATGATCCCAGGGTTGTGAGATGGAGCCATGAATTTGGCTGAGTGCTCAGCAGGGAGTCTGCTTGAGATTTTCTCCTTCCCCCTCTCCCTCAGCCTCTCCCTCTGTGTGCATGCACTCTCTCTCTAAAAATAAATAAATAAATATTTTGAAAAATGCATGTGAATTCAAAAAAAAAACATTTTAAAAAAGAATATACACAAACACTTGTTTAAAAAGGAACATTACAAGATAGCATTTAGAGACTCTCTTTGCTATTGGTTCATAGCAACAAGGGGAGCACTCTATGGGTAAAAATAGTACTGCCTGGACTGAAGGCCTAATATAACATAGAAACACAATGTATAACCTACAATAAAAGAACAATTATGTCTACATGATTGCAGACAGTTGTGGGGAAATGTGTGTATCAATGTATTCAATTTCATTGTGTTCAATTAAGATTACTGCATAATTAGTATGAATGGCATTTTATGTGAGCCAAAAATGGTCCTTATGTGACAAAATAAAATCAGAGAGAATGTTTTAAAATATAAACATACTCAGTTATTGGATATGTTTATTTATTTGATATTACATTAAAGTTTATATATGGGAAATTTCAGTATTAGATGTTGTCTTGAATTACAAAGTTGCTCCAAATCATGGGCTCCAAAGTTAATCACTAATATAGAAAAATAATCTGTAATGTCAAAATTGCCACATGTATAGATCAAGTTTTATTTTACTATAGAAATCAGAAAAAAGTGTATAACAAAATATAGTACTTGTGGAGAGAAATTACTTTTTTAAAAGCATGTAGACATTCTATAGGAAAGCTCAAGAAAGGGCAAAGAGTGCTTTCAACAGATTCCGTGATGTTTAATTATTTGAAATGTTAAAATATTTGTCTATACTTGGAAATGAAGTCAGGGTGGAGAAAAATTATGATTCCATTTAAGACTTTCTTTAAATAGCAAGTATGACATGAAACTTAGTATTTGCACAGGGGATGTTTAAATATTCCAACTGTACTGAAGAAACTAAGAAAACAATAAAACCTTTTCATGTCCCAATTCTCAAAGGTACTATTGTAACAGACTCTTCTCTATCCACAAACTCACACATACCTCTTAAAATATTACAGATTGGATTATTGTATATAATTACAGTGTGTACTGTTCTCAACTTGATTCTTAACATAATATCTTCTGATTATTTTTCATATTAATACATATAACTCATTATTTTCAACTTTTGCTTAGAAACCCAGGTATGGATGTACCATGACTACTTTAATCAGTTTCTTATAGGTCAATAAGTTTCTTTCCCAACTTTTTGTTGTTATTATTGAACTATGTTTTCACAGTCCTTGCATGTGTAACAGTGGGGAACATAATCACAGAATAAATTCCTAGAATTGAAATCTGGGTAAAAAATTTCAAGTATTTCAAATTTTGATATTGACAAAATATCTTCCATAGAGATTGTACGAATTACTAAGGAGTCTGAAAATACCTATTTTCTTATTTCTTTATGAAATGTCATGTAATAGACAAAAAGAATATTGCACTGTGAAGTGCATTTCTTTAATTGTGAGACTTATTGGCATTTTTTTCCATGTTTACTAGCCATTTACCTGTTTATTCCTTTGCCCATATTTCTACTGTGTTGAGCATCTTTTTGCTATTAAACTGCAAGATGTTTTTAAAATTAAAGATAGTAGCACTTTGCTTTTTGTAAGTTGAAAGTATTATTTCTTGATCCTCATTTTGCTTTTTACTTTGTTTATGATATTTTCTTATTGTATTGAATTTTTAAAGAATTGTAATAAATTTTTAATTGTTCCTATGATATCTTCCTGGAAAAATCTTGCCATTCAGGATTATTATTATTTTTTTTTTTAAAGTTAAACAGCACCATACTTCTGATTTTATTTTAGACATATGAGTTTATCTATTACAGCATCAAGGTAAGGAAAATAAGCAGGATATTTTTCTTTGATAAGAATTGAATAGAATCCAAATTCATTGTGATCCAATTATTTTATCTAAATTATTTCTAATATTTTAATATTACTATAAATTTTTTTTTCTTGAACAATTGAAAGCTTTTGCTTTGCTTAATGACTGATAAAGTTATCAATGTACCCACTGTATGGGCTGATCTCCTTTTGTAGTTGTACTTTTAGGGGAAAGCCTGAATTCTTGGGATTGCATGATTGGTAAATGAGGTGGGAAGCCAAAAATACATAATGTAAAACTGAAAAGATCTCATACATCTTATAAGGCCTACTTAAATGTAATAGTGAGGTCTTAATTCAAAGGGAGAATGTATTCACATATAACTATATCACTGAATCTTTGTGCAATCATTAATGTATTATTTTCTTTATAAACTTTTTAAAGATTTTATTTACATGAGAGATATTTATAATTTAGTTTGCCCACAATAGTCCATTAGTTGTATGATACTCATCTACTATCTCTGTCCACAAAAGAACACTTGTCCTTAAAACTAGAAACTTCAAATGTAAATAACTGTGGACTGCTAGTAAAATAGTTTTGAATGGGAAACATGAGCTATTATGAATATTTCTTACATACAACATTGGGCCCTTCAGAGCTAACAATCATCAGTATACTTTTGTAAAATACTAAAACACCATGAAAACTGGCAGATGAAACAGAATTATTTCTGTCGAGTTCTAATTAGAGATAAGCCAAACTTGATTCAGTTCTTCACAAGAGTTCTTGCAAGTTCTACTGTATACTCCTATTGCCTACGCTGAAAATATGGACCATGATTTGTGTGTATAGTGTTAGGATCTAAAAGCTGCCTGGCTCCAGGACCAACTTTTCAACCAATTCTTCCCAGTGTAATAACTATTGATTTGGCTCTTGTCCTCTGCTGCTCCTGGTTGGAAGTCTCAATTCAAGTTAAAGAGTGGTGATACATGAACTTTTGAAGATTTGTAGGTTTGGATAAAACCCCAATGTGATTAGATCTTTATCTAAAAGTTCATGCTAACTTGTGGGGAGATTCTATACTTAATTTCACTTAAAAGTCAGGAAAAATATTAACAATTAATTTAGAAAGAAGTAACTTTCTTTACCTTTGGAAAATGGGCAAAATATTACTGTACTGAAATAGACAAATTTGGAAAAATGTAAAGATTATTATGGTGACAACTCATGACCATACCAAAATACACACTTACTGATTATAGTATTTTATGACTCACATCTATGAAATGACCAAGTTTCACAAAATACTTTCTAAATTTAACTAATATTACTATAGAGGAATCAAACTTGAAAATGTTCCAGGTATCTGTCTGACAATTAATAATCATGGTAGTAGTGCTATGTTTTCCAAGGTTTTGAACAGGAGATTCTTGTCACCTACATGGCTGCTTCCTGGCTTTTCAACTGAAACAGCTCCCCCCAGGATAAGGCATCCAGAAGTGGAGAGATTCCACAGTAGCCTTATGAATGAAACAAATGACATCCTCTCAATGATGAGCAAAAGAATGATCCTAAGGAAGATTAAAATTGTCAGTGGATTTATTATAGGGCTACTATTGGACACAATCTGAGCCCTACATGTGAGATCTTATAAGGTGATCTAAACACTAACCAGACATTCTAGTTCTTTTTAATATGCTCTGAGAGTTTGTGTTCAAGGGAGATTTTACTTGGAAAAATGTCATTTCCTCCCTCCCCCCATCTGCACTGTTTGGGTCTCTGCTTTCTCCTAGCAGTGGTTCTGATCCAGGACCACATGTCATCATTAAAATCCCACTTCTATTAATCACAGTGAAAGCCAAATTAAAAAGTCCCAGACAAAGATGTATGCATTTTGATTTGAAAAACATGTACAAATTTAGTTTTTGCTTGGAAGGATCATATAAATGAAATACTGGTTAGCTTTCATTAATACAATATTGTAAACAAAGTAGACTGGTGAATCAAGAAGTCCTACTATTTCACTATGGAGAGGATTCTGGAATCAAAAGATTTCAATAGTAAATTGAAACTAATAACCTTTTCCCTATTGCTTCTGATTAGTGCTTTTCAACTATTCTGCTGTAAAATAGTGTGTAAGTCATCTAGAACTTTTAAAAATAACTTTTAAAACTTTTCTATAGAATTCAAATGGAAATGGTTTGTTTCAGTGAAACAAAATTACTTAAAAATTGATTAGGACAGGTTTTCATTATAGTTAGGCAAATAAAATCTTATTCCTTGTTACATTTTAATGAAGTCACAAAATATCCAGTGTTTCCATTCTGAAACTACAAGGATTCTAACTGTAGGACTCTTGTGAAACCATGAGACTATGGAAGGAATTGAGTATTTTGCCTTCTAATTATCCTAGGATATTGGGTTGACAAGAACATTGGACAATGACAGTTGTCCTCTCACTTTCTAGTTGAATTATAAGTTGTATATACAGACTATATTAAAGAATAGGATTTGATCTTTTTTTAAATAAAGATTTTATTTATTTATTTCATAGAGGGAGAGCAGGAGAACACAGGCATTGGGAGCAACAGAAGGAGAGGGAGAAGCAGGCCCCCTGCTGAGCAGGGAGACTGATGTGGGGCTCCAGGACACTGACCTGGGATCATGACCTGAGCCAAAGGCAATCACTTAACCAACTGAGCCACCCAGGTGTCCCTAGGATTTGATTTTTTGAAACTTGGCTATAAAAAAGTTGCTGGCCAAAAAATACACACAGTTCCTAAATATGATCTTCTACTGCCCACAATGGCAAGAGGTCCTAGGGGTACAACTATGAAGTTGAAAAAGCACTAGTGATAATGAACTCACCACTACCCTTTTTCCTACTACCCAATCCTTTTTTGACCTTCTCCCTAATGTCCTTTTTCTGACCATGGTCTTATCTGGAATATCGTAATACTTTCAGGTATCATGTCTCCTTAGGCTCTTCTAGGCTATGATAATTTTTCAGACTTCTTGTTTTTGACAATCTTGACAGTTTTGAGAAGTATTGGCCAGATATTTTATAGAATGTCTTTCAGTTTTATCTGTCTGATGTTTTCCTCATGATTAAATAGGAGTTAATTGGGTTTTGAGATGAAGTGTCATTTTTTATTGTATTTTTATCAAGATTACAGATTATTAACATGGTATCACTTTTGATCACCTGCCTTAGGTTTGTTGAGTTTCTTCACTATAAAATTTCTGTTTTTTACCTGCTTTATATCCTGTACTTTTTGAAAAGAAGTAGCTATGTCAGCCCACATTCAAGAGGGAGGGAGTTACGCTTAGCCTCTTTGATAGAAAGTATTTGAATAAATTATTTAGAGATTTTTTTCCTAGGAGGAGGAGATTTGTCTGTTTCCTAGGAGAGACAAAAGGAAATTTGTCTATTTTCTCTCATTTATTTACCTATTCAATTATATATTTATATCAATATAGGGTCATGGATATCTATTTTATACTTTGGATTATGATCCCATACTGCATTACCTTACTAGATTGTCCCTGCTGTAGCCCCTAAGAACATATTTAGTTTGTGCTTGTGTTTCTTTAACATTCTCCCATTGTTGGATTTTTACTCCATCTCCTCAACCTTTGGTACTTTCTTGCTTTTTGGCACTACAAAATGATCCCAGTTTATTTTGTATATTCCCTGTCCTGTCTTAGATTTAGCTGTTTCCCCAAGGAACTGTAGTTCTTTTAATTGGAAAATGGCATTTGAAACCAAAATCTAGTTGCTCTTTTTTTTATAGGTCTCCTCAGCTGACAGAGCAAGAAGAGATATATATATATATAGATATAGATAAATAGATATATATATAGATATAGATATAGATATATCTTGTATATATAGGTGTTATAAATACTTCCTCATGTAACTATCTTTGTCTGTCTTATGCTAAACATAGTTCATGTGATATCCGCTACTGTAATCCAGTACTGCATGGATCCTTCTAGTCTCCTCTCCTTGTTTATCTGTACCCTCCTAGTCCCATAGTGAGAACTCTGGTTCCCATCAACCACCACTCACTTACTTAATTGGGTTCTAAGATATGTGTATAGTGGTTTTGGAATTATTAACTTGTATGCTTATGAAAAACAATTTTATCAAGTGGAATAATACAGTTTTTATGTACAGTTTCTTTTGCTCTTAGTCTTACCATCTCTACTCATTCCCAAAGTTACTTAGGTCAGCAATTTTCTCCCACCTCCATTAGTGAGGTTATGTTAGATAATTTATAATACAATTGGATTCTGGGATGCCTGGGTGGCTCAGCTGGTTAAGTGTCCAACTTGTGACTTCAGCTCAAGTATGATCTCATAACCCATGAGTTCAAGCCCCAAGTCAGGCTCCATGCTCAGCAGGAGATTCTCTCTCTCCCTCCGTTCCTCCTCCCACTCGTGCACACATAAACTCTCTCACTCATAAATAAATAAATCTTTAATAAAACAGATTATTTTGTCCCATTCTTCATTCCATCTTGATATCTTCTGACTTGCTAAATGATTTAATTTTTCTGTTTGCATATATTAATTTTGGTACTTTGTGTTCCATGGGCTTTGAAAAATCCCATGTCATGTACATACCATTACAGTAACACAACGAATAGTTTTACCTCCATGCTCTATCTATTTAATCCTCCCAGCTCCTCGAGTCCATGACAGACACTGACCTTTTTACAATCTCTACAGTTGTTTTGTTTTGTTTTACTTTTGAATGTCATATAAATGGAATAATTCAGTAGGTAGTGTTTTGGGACTGACTTTTTACTTAGCAACATCAATTTAAAATTCATGTATGTTTTTCATGGCTTCTGATTCCACACCTTTCACCACTGAATAAAAGCATTTCATTATATGGATGCACAGTGGTTTGTCTATAAGTTCACCTGTTGAAAGGCATCTTCAGTGCGTCCAGCTTTTGGAATAAAGCAGCTATAAACATTTGTGTGAAGGCTTTTGTGTGGACATAAGTTTCAAATTGGGTAAATACCTAGGAGCACAATTGCTGAATCTCAGGATACAACTATGTTTAACCTCATGTATAGGTTTTTGTGTGGATGTAAGTTGTACAACACTGTTTTCAAAGTGCTTATACTATACTGTAGTCTCATCAGCAATATCTGAGTGTTCCAGTTGCACTGAAACTTTTGCCATGCTCGGTTTCAGTTTTCATTTATTTTAGCCATTCTGATAGGCTTCTAGTGATACCTTATTGTTTTATAAATTTTATTTTTGTGGTGACTAATGACTGCATCATTTGATGTGCTTGTCATTGGCATATTTTCTTTGGTGAAAGGTCTGTTTGTATCTTTTGCTCATTTTAAATTGTTTTTTTATGGGGCGCCTGGGTGGCTCAGTGGTTAAAGCCTCTGCCTTCGGCTCTGGTCATGATCTCAGGGTCCTGGAATCGAGTCCCGCATCAGGCTCTCTGCTCAGCAGGGAGCCTGCCTCCTCCTCCTCTCTCTCTCTGCCTGCCTCTCTGCCTACTTGTGATCTGTCTGTCAAATAAATAAAAAAAAAATCTTTAAATTGTTTTTTATTATAAATTTTGAGAGTTCTTTATACATTTTAGATACAAGTCTTTTGTCAAAAAACTTTTTGTAGCTTTACTGTGCTATAATTTACTCATTGTAAGTGTACAATTTAATGATTTTTATTAAATTTCTAGAGGTATAAGACTGTCATTATGATTGTGACTATAATTATATTGTATTTAAAAAATCAAGCTTTTTAAATATATATGTATAGATACCGGTAGGAGTTTCTCATTTATTGAAAGATAAGAATTTTACATATTTTTATGTCCTCCTCTTCTCCATCACCTAAAAGACTTTTGGATATTACATCATCACTTACACTTTAAATCTTCTCTTTAAGGTATTATTTTTATATTGACCTTATGTTATATGACTGTAAGAATGATTCTTTGAATTTGCGATGTTTTTGATGTTGTGACTCAGTGAATTTGCGAACAACTAACAACTGTCATCAAACACCACACAGTCAAGAGGAAATAATTAAAGGGAGATTTATTGACAGATACATAAGTGTAGCTTCCTCCATCTATGATTAAAATTTAAATGTTATCGATATAGGAATGTCATCATTATGTTAGTTGACTGTAAGTCAGTGGAAAGATTCAACAGTAAGTTCTTAGCAAGCCAAGAGTAAGCGAACTCTAATACTACCTTCACCGATTTGAGTGACTGGAATACGGAGGTGCAGATTCCCACCTCTCCTGTGCACACTGACTAGAGGCATGCTGGAGTGCTGGGTTTAGTTTTGTTTGCCATTCTATAAGAAAGACATTGATAAATTGGATCTAATACACAGGGCAACCAAGATAGTAAAAGGGCTAGACATGGTGTCACATAAGGAATGTTTAGAAAAAACTGGAATGTTTAGTCTGCAAAAGGAAAGAATGATGGGGCTGTGGATTGGTTAGAGGAACATGATAGCCATCTATCTTTAAACATTTACAGGACCAACAAAATAAAGAGGATTTTTTTTTTCTTTTTGTCACAGATACTCACTAGTAATATAGATTAAGTTCAAAGGAGGCAGGGCTTGACTTACACAAATAAGAGCTTCTTTAAATTTAAAAAAATTTTTAAATGAAATGGGTTTTCTGATTTAGATGCAAACTTAGGGGGAAAGAAAAGGACTCCAAGATCAACAGCATGCAGGAATCCCTGAATATCCCTGAAACTTACTATTTACACTTCTTCATAAACTTATACTTCATCAAAGAGTATTTTCTATAATAATTGAAACATATGTGATTATGATAGCAAGCCTACTGTTGTCCTGGACATGAGTGTAAAGTATGATAGAGAGAATGGTCAATGGATGATAAAATTAAAATTTTCAAGATGGATAGCTTTTGAGTAGGCAGAAAAATTTCAATTTCAATTGAAGAATTATGTCTAAGAGTACAGAAAAAATAAGCAAATATGCCATTTTCATATAAGACACTGAGTAGGCAAATCTGACTAAAAACAACCGTGCCTGTAATGTTAATGAAATAACTGGGATGAGATATTTGGTGTGTCATTAATAGCCTCTAATAACTTCCACAGTCTAAATTAAATGATCAATTTATAGCCCTCATCTTACTTACCCATTAATTACCAGCCATTAATAGTTGATCACTCCCTCCCCTTTGAAACAAATTCATCATTTGTCTTTCAAGACGCTATGCATGGCAAATTTTTATTTTTCCTTTCTGGACACTCCTTCTCAGTTTCCTTTCCTGGTTCTTCTATACTTATTCCAAGAGTAGTATAATTTCAATAGCTTTGCTTCATATGCCATATATAAGCTGATCTCTTCCAAATATGTGTCTCTACTCTGTACTTCCCTGAATTTCAGTTTCAGTTATAAACTGCCTACTTGATATCACCTCTGGTGTATTTAACAAAGCATAGAAAACTAAACATGCCCTGAACTGAACTTCTGCTCTCCACTCCCATCACCACCACTCCTTCCCTTGTAATATCCTCCTCTTACTAAATTATAGCTCTATTCTCACAGTTGCTCAGGAAATCAGATTCATTTCTGATTTTCATTTCCCCTCGTGGTCACACATTGAATCTATCAGTAAATCTTGTTGGGTCCACCTTCAAAATATATTCAGAATGCAACCCATTCTCACTCCTTTACAACTACCCCCTGCTCCCAGGCACCATCATCTCTTTCCTAGATTAGGATAGCCTCCCAACTTGTCCTTTTGGTGCTACCTTTCAGTGCATTCTCAGTAAAGCAGCTTTTAAGATGAAAGTCGGATCATGTCACAATTTTGTTCAAAATTTTTCAATGACTTCTTTCTTATTCAGAGTAAGCCTGAATTTTTTTGCAAGGACCCACAAATTTCTGCTAATCTAGCATCATTCCCCTGTCTGACCTCATCTCTTAGTTGTTTCCCACTCACTCACCTCTACTCTGGTCACATTGGTCTTGCCATTTATTTTTTTTTTCCTTTCCAAACACACAGACAAGGTGCCTTATCAGAACCTTTGTAATGTCTGTTTCCTCTACCTGTAGTATCCTTCCACCAGATATCCACAGGACATGCACTCTTCTTATTTCCTTCAGGACTTTACTTGTAGTCACCATGTCAGTCAATCCAACCCTGTATAAAATCTCACTTTCATCTCAACACTGAACAGAACTTTCCCTGTTTTATTTTTCCTCCTTAGCACTTCTCACAATAAATATATCATTTACATGTACTGTATAGCTTCGTTACTTAATTTGGCTTGTTGTCTCACCTTCTCACTAGATGTAAGCAAAGATTTTTATCTATATTGCTCACCGCTATACTCCAGTGTCTAAAAGAGCTCATGCCACATAATCATTGCTCAATAAATATTATGTATTTTTTAATGTGTTTTGAAAGCCCTGAGCAGAACATTGAAATGTTCTGTATACAGGACATTGAAAAGTTGCAAAGTTTTAAGAAAAGAAGATTTGTAGGGATGTGTTATAGTAATTTATAGCATCTTGTGGACAAAAGAAAATGGAACACAACAAAGAAGATACTAATTACAAAAAAAGAATCACTATCTAAAAATTGGTTATTGCATAAAGAGGAGAAGAAATCAAAATCAAAATCAATGATTTTTAACCCCCTTCTTTTTTTTAATAGAGTAGTGAGGGAGGAAACAGGATTAAAATAAAAAAGAGTGTAGAGAATGATGGCGTATACCACCCCACTCTCCTTCAGGGCTGAATTTGTCACTCCTCCAGCCACTGCCAGTGGTGGTGGCTGATAGCGCTTAGTTGAGTCTATTTCCAAAATTGCCCTTGGCTGAAGAATGCCCACCTTACCAAGTTCATGCTGCCCCCTCTGGAAGCAGGGTGCATCCAAAACTAGTAAGTAAGGAAGTATGAAGGCCTTAGAGTGGGACAGCTGTGGGGGACCATCTCAGCTCTGGAGCCATTCATTAGTGGTATCCAGTGAGGTCTTTGCTGTGACTCCATTGCAAATCATCTACTTCTTTTACTCAATCTAACTTTCTTTTCCCTCTGGTGTTGCTCTCGAAGTCTCTCTCCATAAACTTCCTGCATGTGATGCCCTTCCCAAGAAACCCAACCCAAGACAAATAGACATCTGAGAAGCATTGAGGAAGATAAATAAGTTAAAAAATTGGGAACTAACAGCATTTATGTTTATGGTAAATAAAGAGGTACATTTCTCTTTTTTTAACTTTTATTTATTTATTTTTAAGTAATCTCTATACCCAGTATAGGGCTCAAACCCATGAACCTGAGATCAAGAATCACATGTTTTTGGGGCACCTGGGTGGCTCAGCGGGTTAAAGCCTCTGCCTTCGGTTCGGGTCATGATCCCAGGGTCCTGGGATTGAGCCCCGCATCGGGCTCTCTGCTCAGCAGGGAGCCTGCTTCCCCCTCTCTCTCTCTGCCTGCCTCTCTGCCTACTTGTGATCTCGGTCTGTCAAATAAAATAAAAATAAAATCTTTAAAAAAAAAAAAAAAAAGAATTGCATGCTTTTATGGTTGAGCCAACCAGGCGCCCCATGAAGTATATTTCCTACATTCTTAAATCCAACTAAAGTCATTTAATTTTAATATGGATCTATTAACATCCAGTGTTTAGAGAAAACTATACTATTTACTATTGGGGGCATAATAAAAACAAGATGAGCTTGCTTCTGAACCTCACAATAAATATGTTCAACTTATGAAAGAGCATTGATACTGAAGCTGGAATCCTCCCGGATCACAACCAAATTCATGATTAACAACCTGCAGATATGCATAAACTTGTGGAAATGTAATATTTCTGTAGCATGTGAGATGATACTAGTCTTTTTTATAACATTCTTCCAAAGATACTCTATGCATCTGTAGACTATTTAGTATTTTAACTACCTTCTTAGTTCCTTAAACAGGTATACATCTGTAGTTCTAATAATACAAAAAGAATATAAGTTGGTTTATAGTCATATCCTCTTGTAATGTTATCTTTCCTGATCTTGGATTAAGCCAATATGGAAGGACAGTTCTTAAGAAAATTCTGAGAATATTAGTTAATGGTTCAAAGATAAGTAATTGCTAAAATTTCTAGGAATACTCTGTGGATTCGAACACTAGCAGCATTCACATGATGACAATAACTTAGCCTCTTAACTTTGAACATTCTCTAAGAAACAATTCATTTTTTCCCTTGCACCCATTTAGCAAAACCAGCAAGAACTTGGTGTCTGAATTCTGAGCATTTCCACTCTCCTACACATGGATATTACTAGTAATTTGTCATTGGATAGCTAAGAACTCTATAAGGTGAGATTGTAATAAACATGAAAAAAATTTAAAAACACACTAGCTGCTAGACCAAGGAGAGAAATCATAGACTAGACAATGATAAAGTAGGAAGTGGTATTCACAACAAAGCTGTTGTAAAAATACTCACTATAAACAGCTATCCACCATGTACTTAAAATTCTTCTCAGGAAGGAAATACCAAGATTTTTATTCCAAAAACTCAGAATTTAATAGCTTTTGCCATCAGTCTTAAGTAAATCCCTATGACAGTTGAAGTCCATTTCTTGTTTTTATATCTTTAACACTCAGTGATCCACACAGCAGCTGTAATAAATTTTTGCCATCCCGAGAAATCATTGAATCTGCTGTGTTTTCTGCCACCTCACATTTGGCGTGGATGGCCTAATTTGATTTTGTCATCCATAGGACACATAAACCATTCTCATCTGTATTATTCTCACAGTTCTTGTTCTGAAAAACCTTACATCAATGTTGATATTATAACCAAGATCATTATGGGAGAGCAACAGAAGTTGTCTTTAAGCTAAAGACATTCATCCCATAATGTTGCTGTATTATTTTGCTCCCAACACATTCTCAAATGGCTTACTATCTACCTTTTTAAAATTATTTTTATTAACATATAATGTATTATTTGCCCCAGGGGTACAGGTCTGTGAATCATCAGTAAAATATTCTGCATAAAGCAATATTCCAAATGATAATGCTTGCTTTATTCCTGATTCTTAACTTAATATCTCACCTTTTGTTTTTAACCTGATTTGTTCACCATCGCTTATGTTTGGAGATAAAAGAGGTGCTTCTATATCATGCTTGTTTTTTTTTTTTCATTTGAATAAAGCTTACACAACTTGTAGAGAATGGCCTGTAGCAATTTCTGGATTAAATTTTTATTTACAAAAACTCCTGCTCTGGGAGTCAGATTCAATCAGAGTTTCCTTGGTGAATAATCTTCCATGGCTTATTCCTACCCATGCTCCCATTATCTTAATCAGTACACACTATGTGTTTGACACTGTAGAATGATATAGAGAAATTCTGCTCTTCTTGCAGATATTTATTGACCATGACATTTAAGCAAGGCAGATGCTTGGTTACAAAGAAGGTTAAGAATTGGGCTAATCATGACAAATGTCAATGTTTAGCCCAAGTATTAGTTAGTAACTTTGTGCATATCTAGAAAAACAACATGATTGTACTGACAAACAACCAAAAAAGTGATTAATTAACTCCATCTGGATTCTTTGTATAATCTCAGTTTTTTGAGAAATATTTTACAACAAATATGGCAACTGTTGAATCCTCACATCTGCTCCGCTATTTGTCTATCTGTCCATCTGTTTGTTTGTCCAAATGTATTTGCTTAGAGCATAACATATATTTCTTTGTAAGCCTCTCTCCACAACTAAGGAAACATGGGATTTAAGTGGTAGAAACCTTGTTCTATATATCATCAGTTTGGAACCACAGACTATTTCCACAAAAGTACTATGTATACTGGATATATTATATTATTAAAGCTGTTTAGTGAACATAAAAATCAAAGTATGCATAGAAAATAAAAAGATATTTTGGTAAGGTGAAAACAAGCAAGGTCCCCAACATGTATAATAGAATACTTTTGTAAAGATATTTATACATACATTGTGTTACAGATAATATTAAATATCTAAAAAATAATCCAGAAGAATGCTTATAAAGATATTAAGACTGATTACAAATGGAATGGGGCATTATTATTAATCTTCATAATTCCTTAGTGTCTTATTTGTTTTTAATATGTATATAATTTTTAATAAGTGTACAATTGTTTTTATAATTTAAAATATATCTAAGAATGAAGTACATCATTTTGCTGCTGAGTAAATAAGGAAGCAGCAGTTTCTTTACACTTTTATATTCTTTCATGTGGACATATTAGATAGGGCTCAATTTGGTAGACTACCTTTATATATAAATCCCATCATTTTGTTCTATTTTGTTAATATAGCTTCTAAGTTGTTTCCCTAGCATTTTAAAATCAAACTGCATGGATTTATCTGTTTTTTTTTTTACTGAAGCAAATGAGATCAGTGTCAATGTCTAGCAATTTTTATAATTGCCTTTTATTTTTTTTGTTTGAGGGAAAGTTTTCAAAAATCTTCCAACAAGAAAATTAATCATACTCTAAAGCCATTGGAAAATTCATATGGAAATAAAATTTTGCTGAATAAAATATAAATGTCCCCTAAATGATATTCAAACAATAACAACAATAGATGAATCAAAATTATTGAAGCACTGACAGCCACAACCCAGAAAATTCTATGAATTTTTTACAACACTATGTATGAAATTTATCAGGTGAGGGACAACCTCATTTAGAATTAACCATGTGCCGTTAAATAAGCCTATAAATAAATAAATAAATAAGTCTATCTACTAACTCCTCTTCTACTTTCACTTTTACTTTGGATAGCATTTTTTAAAAAGATTTATTTATTTATTTGAGAGAGAATGGGGAGCATGAGGGGCAGAGGGAGAGAAGGAAGAATTTCAAGCAGACCCATACCCTCTCCTGCTGACTGCCTAGTCTGACATGAGGCTGGATCCAAGGACCATGAGACCATGATCCAGGCTCAAATCAAGAGTCAGACACTTAACCAAGTGAGCCATGCAGGAACTCCCTAGCTAGCAGGTTTTTTCCTTATAAAAATCCTTTCTTCATTTCTAATTCTGTATATAATTCTTAGTACCTTGATGATAACTTGTGGTTGATAAGATCTTAGTGATTGAAGCAATGATTTTTTTTAATGGCAATTTCCATTACAGACATTTTGAAAACTGGCCCAGTTTCCATCTTTTCCCTTTCAGTATCATTAGGAAGGACACACTGTCTTTGATGATGGATCTGGAGCAACTCATTTCCAATGTCTTTAAAGACAATGACTGCAGAGTAGAAAGCCAGAATCTTCTAGATTATCACAACTGGGTACTTGGGACACCTCTTTAAAACCCTGGGAGAGAAGTCCTCTAACGTATTCAAGTGATTTATTACTTGAAAGACGTAGCTATCTTGGTAGAAAGTCATAAAGAACTAAAGATTAAACATATAATAAAGTCATTAAATGATATGTTTAAGTGTGAGTATATATATATGTATATATATGTATATAGATCAATTCTTCTACAGATAGTGGAAACTTAAGAAAAAATACTTTAGGATAAAATTTACACTTGAGAAAATTCTTTAATGTGTTATTTTTGATTTTTGAATAAATACTACATTTATATAATTTGTAATCAAATTTGCAATAAAAAAACCATTGGTGTTCTAACAAAAAACTAGCTTGAGAACTTTCCATAAGGTGTTCATTCATTAATCATTCATTCATCAATTTTGAGCTATACATTTCCATATCCAACTGCTTATCTGACAACTTTGCTTAGATGTTTAAAAGGCAAACAAAATCAAAGGCAACAAAAACAAAACAAAAACACCTCTCAATTCCATACACACAGCCCCAACATCTTTCCCCTACACATCTTGGTAAATGCCACCATAATACACTCAGTTGGTCAAACCAAAAATTCTATTGGTGATCTTAGATTCCTTTCTTTCTCTCATCTCCTGTATCTAGCATATTACTTCCAAAACATGAATCCAAATTCCCTTTGTCTCTACTGCTACCCTTGTCTGACCTACTGGTATCTCTTGGTTTCATTTCTTCAGGAACTTTCAGGCTTCCTAAATTTATGATCCTGTAAAGTCTTCTCCACATCAGCCAGAGTGGATTTTCATTACGTTCAGTTGGCCAACGTATAGTACAAGTTTTGTTGTAGTGTTCAAAGATTCATTAGTTGCATATAACACCCAGTGCTCATCCCAACATGTGCCCTCTTTAATACTCTTCACCTGGTCACCCCCCCCCCCCCCCCCCCCCACTTCTGTAATCCTCAGTTTGTTTCCCAGAGTCCAGAGTCTCTCATAGTTTTTCTCCCTCTTTGATTTCTTTCTATTCAGTCTTTTTTCCCCTTCTCCTGTGGTCTTCTACTCTTTTCCTAATGTTCTACATGTGAAAGAAACCATATGATAATTGTCTTTCTCTGCTTATTTCACTTAGCACAATAATCTTAAAAAAAAAAAAGACTCTGGTCATAACTTCCTCTTCTTGAAACCTCCAAAGCTTTCATATTTGACATAGAATAATGAAATGCAAGCTTTTTGTCTTTGTCTACAATACCCAATATGATTGATTTCTGTTCTGTCCCATCTCCTACCACTTCTGCTTTGTTATCTCTTCTCCAAGCTACACTAACCTTCTTTCTATCACTTAAACACATGAGGAAGGTTTTGGAGGCAATTGGCTCCTAAAGAGGCAGAGGACAGAAACCACATCAAGAGTAAGGGGACACAGATCACTCAGCCTGGTTTGACCAAAACACCAGACCTAAATAAGGGCCTATTATTCCACATAACCATGAACAATAAAGAAAAGTAGAAAAAAAAAATGCTCTGTGCGCCAAGTGATATCATCAGATTAGAAATGCCATTTCCTATGCCCAGGCCAGACCCATTGGTCCATTTGAACAAATCCTTATTTTATTTGTTAAACAGTTATCTTTATCAACTAGACTCTATACTTGGTATTATTCTAACTATGGGAAATAGAAGATTGAGTATAATAGGCTAAGTCTTACTCCCATGGTCTTTACAGTTAGCATGGGAGACAGATCCAAAACAAGCAAACACTTGCTCTTTCAGGCTCTGAGGAGAAACAAGGCAAAGTTAAAGAAAGATAAGAAAAGGGGAACTGCTATTCTACTTGGAGTGATCATGGAAGGGCTCTCTCTGAGGAGGTAAAAATATGAATAGAAACCTGAATAGACCAAGGAAGGAAGACGAAGTTCTCTGGAAAAAGAACATTCTTGACTGCTAAAATGGCAATGACAGAAGACATGAAACACATAGGCGGTGACATTAGAGGAGAAGAGCAAGGAGGCAAGGGCTCCTGGAGCAAGGTGAGCTCTTGAAAGAGTGACAAAAAATCTTAATCAGAGACAGCTAGTGGCAGATTATATAAGGTGCTATACAGATTTTCACTTGTACTGGGTGACATGGGAGCTACTGGAACCTTTTGAACAGAGGGAAGATGCCACGTGACTTATGTTATAAAATAGTCATTTCATAGAGTATGTAGAGTAGAGGACAAGAAAGGAATTGGGAGACTAATTGGTTGGCTATAGTAGGAGTCCTGTCACCAAACAGGTGGTGGCAGCTTGAATAAGAGAGTTACCAGTAGAGATGAGTGCATGAGATGGGTTATAGTTTCAAGGTGAATCACTCAAGACTGCTTGATTTAATGTAGAGTGAGAAAAAGAGAGGAAATTAAGGGTAGTTTCTGGTGTGTTTGCTTTTTATTAGAACAACTAACTGACAGGGTGGTTGTGCCACTTTCTTATATATAGAGAGAGATTTGGAGTTGAAAGCCAAAATTTTTACTTTCGCTGTATTAATTTGTGATACCTATTGGATAAGCAAATATGTATACTACTCAGACTAGAAGCAAGGAGACATTTTGATGGAGTTAAAATGGTCCAGGTTTGAAAGTATATACCCTGATGTTAACATGTCAATCTGAGTTGATAAGACTAAGCATTTCAGTAGATACTAACTCAATTCCTAAGAATGGACTAAAAACTAAATCTAAGGACCAGTGGTCAGAATCCCACAGGACATTGCTAGTTAGTTAGCAGCAGTAGTTGAATTAACAAGAAGCCTACAGGTTGAATCTGGAATGTGAGAAAAGGGAATCTCATGATTTTATGTGGTTTTTCATTAAGAAAAGCATGAATGACCAGTTTAACTTCAGTACCAAGTCTTCTAAACCTTCCTGGTGCCAAATATATTAAGTTGATAATATATACTGTCTCCTTGTGTGTGTCAATACAGATTGACCTCAGGTCAAAAGAGACACAATTCAGAGCTTTCACTGTAAAAGTCACATTTCAATTTAGTCATTAAGGCTATACCTTAACCTTGATTAAACTTTGGTAAATTTTCCAGGTTCAACAATTACACTAATAAAAAGAGTAAATTAACTTAATGGATGTCTAAGGACATTCATTTTGTTTCAATTTTTTAAATCATTATTTTCCAAAAAGATGTTCTACTGGGATTTGGTATGTTTTTCTCGATATATCTACTTTTATATTAGTTTATTTAGGCTAATGAAACTAGAAAACTGGAAAAATTCAAACTTGAATAATCTCTTATTATTTAGATATTAAAACGATTTTAAGCCCACGGCAATGCAAAAAAAAAAAAAAATCATAGGAACATAACTAGAATGTGATTTTTGGTTGAACTTAAGTGGGATTTTAATTAAAAAATAATATCCTAATGCAATCATTTCACTAACTAAACATCTCTTCATTCTATCTAAATTAATGTCTTATAAGTTAAAAGAAAGAAACTGAAGATGCTTTCTAAAAATAAAACCATAATAGATATGACCTTGGAATTTTATCCTTTCTGCTTAATGAATACAATTAATGTTCTGTAGGGGTAATTTATCTGAAACTACTGTACTCATTATGTTAAATTGCCTCTAATTATTATTTTCAGGCAATTTGGCACAAATAGACCAAGTTCAAATTACAATCCTCATGGAATCTATGTTGTTTGATAAACAGAAATTTATAACTTTATGTATATAATCATGATGTCAAATCAGCAGCCAATTGAGGGGAACTCAGAGCTAGTGCTTCCTACTAGCTAGAATAGTGAGAAAGGATTCAGTAGATGTGCATTCTATTCCCACTTGGCCTTTCTTTTGTGATACGCAGAAACACTCTCCTAAATGGGAATGAGCCACACTATTTACTCCTATAGCTACTAAGATTAGATTCCATTTTGAATTCATTAGCTGAAAGGAGGCTTTTTATTGTTGTAGTATAATACAATTGTGTTCCTAACTGGGGGGGAAAAAAAAAACAGCTAATGATACAGATGTGTTTTGGTAATGATCAGTACCATTAGTAATTCTAGCCACCACTAAACTTTCAGAGAAGGAAATAAATATTCTCATTTACTATAAAAGCTCTGGTTTGTACCCTTGGTTCACACTTGATTTCCTTCTTTTTCTCAGAAGTTGTGAGCTGCTCACATTGACAGTGGGAACAAGGAGTCCGATAAAATAGACCTCCTAGAAGAGGCCTTGCCTTCTTAATGCTGAAGAGGATCCCTCAGAAAAGTCTTTTTATAATGGGAGCTAGCCCAACAAATGCTTTCTGCCCTAGGGGCCTGTCTTACAAATCGTGATTCAAAAGAAGTACAAGGAACTGAGTGACAGGAGGGGAAAGAAATGTGGCTGGGTTCAAGGGAGGTTATGTTTAGTTAAAAAAAAATACTGGTTTAAGAATTTCCTAAAATGCTCTATAATCTCAAAATGCTATAATCAAAAGCAATTGCAAAAATTTACTTTGACATTTGTTTTACATTCTGTAATCTTGTGGAAATCACATCTCAACCTTTTATGATTTTTTTCATTTGAACACACTTTTTAAAAAGTCTTTTGGGAATGAATACATTAAAGACATTGCTAGAAAGTCAGAAAGTCAGAAGGTATAGGAATATTTTGATCAAATCAGGATGAAATCTATTGTTGTAAATCACTCTGAAACTAGAATACATGCATCATTCATGATTTATTACAAAGAACCTAAATAGAGGTATATACTACCAAGTAAAAGTCTATAGCTAAATTGTAGCAATGACATAGACGCTTGGCCAAATAGAATTCCATTTCAAAATTCTCAATTTCATCTCCCCGTACAGCTGGAAATGTTGGCATTTTAAACAAGCCTCCATCATATGCAAAAAGTGGACACAATTCCACACTCACTTTGCAGACCAGACGCGCTGCTAATTCCACTTAAATGATGTGACTCTGCTTATATCCTACCCAAAGATTTTGAAGACTTAATTTTTTTCCTTTGCAAAGCTTCAGTCTGGGGTTGCCAGATTTTGGAGAACTCTCAGGTTTGTAATTTAACACTTCTTGTGAAATCATTTCACTGATGTGATTGTTTTATCTCCCAAAGGATCCTAAACCTGGCCCCCATCTCAGGAGCGAGCATTTGTGACAGCCACATTGCCTTTGCCCACCTGTGTTAGGTTTCTCCTGCTCCCTTTATCTGCCTTTTCCACACAACAAGACAATCCAAAGTGTGTGTCATTTAGGTGTCACCGGGTCTGTGAGATGTGAAAAGCTCTGCCAGTTAACATAAAACAAAAATCCCGGAGGTTTCATGGAATCACATTTCCCTACTGCAAAGAAAGTTGAGAAGGAGGGCAAGGTAGCTTTAGAGTGGGAGTTTGAATGAGGACACTTTGGCCATGAATGGAAACTCTACATTCTTTGTTATTTTAACAGGCTGTGTCTGTTCTCCTTGAAAGAAATTGTATGAGAGAAGATTGGATTAAGTAGTTTTTATTTTATTTCAAAGCACTTGTACACTTTTCCAAAGATCAACTTACTTAGCTAAGTAATAAACTCTTGTTTTACAATAATACTAGTGTATATTATATCACTCTAGCTTACTACAAAATACAGAATTAGAGTCGGGAAACAAAACATTTGTTTCTTTGGTGAATGAGGCATATATCATTACCTATTCACTCTGCCAGATATAACTTGAACCTTTTAAGCTATTCAAAGAAATACCCAACTAGTTAATCTGCTTTAGGAGAAAAAAGAAAAAATACCTTTGCACCTACTCAGCCTCTTGGTTTTATGTTGTTGTTGTTGTCTTTTTAATCTTAGCCATTTGCAGTCCAAAGTTTCTATTTTCTTTGCAAATGTATCTTTTATGAAAAGTAAAAAAATGGGTTTTCATGTTTTCCAATTCCACTTTTCATACTTTTTAAACTATTACAGGTTCACAGTGAACAAATAAGTTCACTGAACCAAATATTAGTTTGGCTGTTTATTTTTCATCACAGAGTATGCAGATTTTCAAATTGTAAATAAATTATAATATGTTCTCATACTTCAGACTACCCAAGGATATGATTATTTACCCATTTTTAAAAACATATTAATATCACTTTTTTTAGTCTCTTATAAACTTACCAAGCTTTACTTCTAGAATGGTCTCTATGATTGTGAACTCAGCATTTGCTTAGACCCTGCCATATGAAAACAAAACCAGTTTTATAATTTCTGTTTACTTAACTTGATTTTTTTTTTTCTTGCCCACAGTTGGCCAATTCTTGATCTTCTACTTTTATTTTTACCATTCTGCATAATAGCTAACTTTGCCATTTTACAAAGCTGTTTTACAAAGAGTGGCTTTTAAAAAAATTATATATTCCCAGTTAGTGTCATTTGTATTAAATTCTGTTAATTTAACAGAATTGCTAACTTCTCAATGGATTCTAACTAACTACTAGCTACTAACACTACTTCTCAATGGATTCATATTCTAAGGTGGTCACTACAGCTTTGTCTACAGAATAATCAGAAAAAGTTGTAGGTGGTCTCAGCTGATACATGAATTAACCACTTGAATTCTATTTCCAGGAAATGTTTCAGGTTAAGTGATTCTTTCAGTTAGAAGTGATGCTTTCAGACATGTTGCTACAGGTGAATGACTGAATGAAACATCTTGTTGACCCATCTTTGTGTGTTGTTGGCTGCATTAAGAGATATGCTGCTCTGCCTCAGCCAAAAATGATAATAACCTATCAATTTTTTTTTCTGAATGAAAATAGGTACCGATACAAAAATATCCTATCATCCCAAAGTATCCCTTTATTAAATCTTCCGAAAATTTGAAGTATTCTTGAGTTTTGAGGAATGCCACCACTCTCAGTTCCAAATAGCTCCATCTCACTTTAGAAGAATGTGTTTCCCTATTTGGTTCTATCAAGTAAAAAAAAAGGTAAATTTTCTCTTTACACCTTGACAGGACTTTGTGTATCTTTTCTTTTGTTTACATTGGGAGAATTCAAGAAAAACCTGGAAAAATGACATTATACTAGAATACAAATATGAGCTCTCCCAAGTTCAAGTCTTACACAACCACAGGTAATTGTGTTGATGTTGTTCTTGGGTACCCCAAGGGGCACACACCAAGACACGCATATGACTGCACTGCAGAATATCTTTATAGGAGAGATTTCTATCCTTGGAATCAGTGAACAGTCTCCCATTAGAGTTAGCAAATTTTAAAAATTCTATTTAATTCTGTGGCTCCCAAATTTAGACATTATTAAAAAAATTATAGGAATAGAGAAAGCAGAGGTAGAGAAACAAGAAGAGTGTGAATTAGAAGAAAATGAAAGGAAGAGAGAGGAAGAAGAAAAAACGAGTTATGGAAATCAGTGCCTGAAAATAGCCAAATCTACTTTGACATTTGCCTTACCAGTAAGTAGTTTGTGAATTAAAAACAAAGGTTTTGAAACACTGAAAAAAAATTAAATTAAATTAAAAACAAACAAATCTCAAAGGATAGAGAAACAAATCCTGAACATTTCTTCAAAATCAGTGGAGATAATTGACAAAGATTGAGTGGATAAATGGTAACATTTCTCCGCACCTAACATAGTGTTGTCATAGGGCAGATGTCTCTGAAAGGGTGGCAGAATTAATGAAGAAGAATATAATAAAATAGGGGGCGCCTGGGTGGCTTAGAGGGTTAAAGCCTTTGCCTTCAGCTCAGGTCATGATCCCAGGGTCCTGGGATCAAGCCCTGCATTGGGTTCTCTGCTTAGCAGTGAGCCTGCTTCCTCCTCTCTCTCTCTCTCTCTCTGTCTCTGCCTGCCTCTCTGCCTACTTGAGATCTCTGTCTGTCAAATAAATAAATAAAATCTTTTTTTTTTAAAGAATATAATAAAATGCCCCTAAGGGATTTGATACCATCTCCAATGAAAGGGAAGAAGAGGAAGGTCCTGTGATGAATACGTCCGAAGGTGATACTCCTGATAGCAGAAGAAGCAATGATGGTAATAAAGCTTAAAGGTGGTAAAGCTGGTGATAAAGACGGTAATAAAGCATAGAGTTGACTGTCACTGGCTTTCCCCTTTTTTTGGAAGTGTGACATCATAAAACAAATAAATCTAAACAGCAAAGAAAGGGTTGAATTTAGTGTAAATTGCAAACCTTTTAAACCTAACTAACATTCTAGATGTAGGACTCAGTGTGTAAATTTAATTTGAAGGAAAATTAGGTCAGATTTGGCAGCAGGTACATGTGAATGTTTTTTCAAATTATTAATATTTTCTTTGAGTTGTTTTAATTCCAGAATGATAATGAAGGCAAATATATCCAGGGATTTAATTTTTTCAACTTTTGTGTAAATCACATTTTATTTATAAATATAAATTTAAAAAATAGAAAATATATTTTATTAACTCAACTTGGCTTTCCAAGATCCTAAATACAGTTTAAGAAGAATCGCAAGCATTTGACCTGATATTATTATAGATCACAACACAATAGCCCCAAATTAGCGCAGTTATAATTTCAAAGTAGGGAAAATTTAACAGATGTCAAATGGAAAAGGCTTTAAAAAATTTAAAAGACTTTGTTTTAGAGTAGTTTCAGGTTCAGAGAAATATTAAACAGAAAGTACAGAGAGTTCCCATATACCCTTGGCCCTCTCGCACCCACAGCCTTCCCCATTACCAACATCTCCCATCAGAGTGGTACATTTGTTAAAATTCACAGCCTATGTTGACACATCATTATCACCTAAAGTCCACAGTTTGCAGTAAGGTTCACAATTGGTGTTCTAAGGATTTTGATAAATGTATAAGGACTTTTGTCTAACACTCTAATATCCTATTCATTTCAAACCTCTGAAAATCCTCTGTGCTCTACCTGTGTATGTCGTTCTTCCCCAAACACCTAAAAGCCACTGATTTTACTGTCTCCATGATTTTGCCTTTTTAAGAATGTCATGTAGTTGGCATCGTGCAGTACATAGTCTTTTCAGATTGTTTTCTTTCCCTTAGTAAAATTCATTTAAACTTTCTCCATACCTTAACACGGCTTAATAGCTCATTTCTCTTCAGTGCTAAATAATATTCCATTGTCTGAATGTAACACAGTTTATTTATCTGTTCACCTACCAAAGGGCATCTTGGTTACTTCCAAGTTTTAGCAATTACGAATAAAGCTACTATAAACATCTGTGTGCACATGCCTTTCTTTTTAAAATTTCTAATGGTCACAAATAAATGAATTAGTGGAATTCAAAATCTTTGGTGAAAGAAATACTGTGCAAAGACTCCACATTGTTTAATCACAGTAAATACATTTTAAATTCCTTTTATAATTCTTAGTATCACTTTTATTATATAACATATTTATTATATTAACACGAGGTGTTTTTCTAATACTGGCAAACGACATGGAAAGATTGTGGTTTGAATCTTGGTTCCAACACCCCAGCGCCTTCAAGCACTTCAATCTTAGAAGATTAATTAACTACCCTGAGGGTCATTTTCTCATCTGTAAAATGGGAGGTTGATGTGGCAGACATGTAGTTCATAAAGCTGAATACACACACACACACACACACACACACACACACACACACACACTTTTACTTCTACATCAGACCTATGGTGTAAAGAATGATTATCGTCAATGTATAGATGAGGAAGTTGAGGCACAGAGAAGTTAAGCGGTTTAAGTCCACAGCCTGGCTTGTGAGTTTGTGCTCGAAATCAGTATTTATACTGCTTCAGGCATACCTACATGCTAGTGATAGTATGCAAATTCAATGAGATAATCCATGTAATGTTGTTAGAAAAGTTTTAGGCATGTAATCAGCTTTCAACAAAAGTTAAATGTGACTGCAACTATGTGCATATCATATACACAAATTTGATACTGATGAAAGTCTTTACCTTTTCTCAAAACCTTGTAAGATAATTAATTTTACCAAGGATATTAAGAGAATTATTTGTTATATAATAGAGGTGTGGTCAATTTGGGAATCAAATCTCTTCTGACTTCAAATCTTTTGACTGTAGTCCCTGATCTTCAGAGCTTCTGATGATGTGGATGTATTAATAAAAGACTTCCTCTTGATGCCTTTTTTTTTTTTTAAATTTGGTGAGACTAAGCTGGAATTTGGAAGTAAGTAACTGAATAATGTTCCATGTAGAGATATGTTGTAATAAAGTAACTAGTTTTTTCTAAGATGGGACCCTGAGATAGTCTCCATAGGACACCTTAGAACAACAAGTGTTGGTTTGGAATCAGGCAATCCCAAAGTGATTCGCATTCTCCACTTTGTAGGCATTTAACCTTGAGCATGTTACAAATGCTCTAAATTCATTATCTGCCCTACAAGATGGGCATCAGAATACCTTACAGGACTTCATTTGAAGATTCAGGACACTAAAGTTATAACTTATAATTATGCCTTTTAATAATTCCCTGTAGTTGCCTCTATCCTTTGGCTTATGGGCTGTTCTTCCATCTTAAAGAGCATCTTTTTGATCTTGTATCCATCATCTTATCACTTACTCCTTCGACTCTGACTTCCCAGTCCCCTTAGAAGGACCACTGTGATTATATTGACCCACTCAATGGATCCAGGATAATCCCCCCATTTCAAGATCTTGAAAGTCTAATTCAAAGATGCCATTCAAAGGTCACACAGATTCTGAGGATTATGACATGGACCCATTTGAGGGACATTATTTAGCCCACTTAAAGGGGTTGTGATGTTCCATCTTATTATGGTAGCCAAGGGCTGCATAGTGATAATTTGAACAGCTGGAGCCCACAATCCTGTGTCCAAACACCCTTCCCATGTCCTTGCTTTTCTCATTCTCAGAGTAACACTCTAAAGTTTCCTGGATGAGAAAACCGAGACACAGAGAGGTGAGTTAACTTGTCTATGATCACACCACTGTGATTCTAGAAAAGAGCTAGGATCTTAAGTCTGGTAATTCGATTCCAGAGGCCTTGACTTGACAACATTGCTCTAATGCTTCATGAGTGTTTTTCTTTTCAAGCTGTTGTGGTTCCTTAGAGCAGGCAGATTAACAATCGGTGTATAATTAAATGGGATTCTTCTCTCCCTCTCTCTCTCTCTTTTTTTTAAAGTGGGGTTCTTTTACCAGTAGACTGGTGGCAAATGCTCAGGCATCTGGGTTTAGGACTACCTGGTCCAGAGGCTGAAACAGGAAAAGCTTGTCCTCAACCAGTACTAGCTCTTTTCCATGACACTTCCTCAGCATAAGTAACTTGCCATCATTGATATAAGGCATTTTATCAGAAGCCTACTCTCAGATCTTCCCCTGAGTATAAACCATGAAACCCAACTTGTACATCATCTTCATGAGGTCCTTGTGTTTTGGGTATACCTGAACTTTCCTCCGTATTCCAGCATTTTATGACAGTGTTATTAGTCACAGAATAGTTGCAGAAGGTTGTTGGGAGGGAGAGTTGGCTAAGAATGAGTATTCCAGCTGCCCTCAGACTTTTTCAGGGCTAGATAGTGTGTTTAAATAATTGCACTTGCCTTTGTTTATAATACTACTTCTTGTTTCCTACTAAATCCAAATCTACCTACATCAGCCTTCAAACACTGTTACACAATGTATATTCAATGTACAGCTTCGATTACTCCAGAGCAAGTCCTCTGTTCCAGTTGGATAAAACTAGTTGCCATTTCTTACTTCTCTGAAGTTTCTGGACTCATGCCTTTCACTCCCATCCGTAAATCCAGGCTTCCTCAAAAGCCAGTAATTTGACTCTTCTGTTGGCTCTGGGTTTCTCTTCTTATATCTTTTCCCTGAGAAATGAACTTGGAAGACCCTCGCTGTAAGAGCTCTGGGAAAGGTCATGAGGTACACATAATTACAGGGGGAGATCTTGTTGGCTAATATATCAAAATATTAACCTGCCAGTATTTGAACTGCTTTTTGAAGAAAAGATACATGAAGGACTTGCAAAGAAAAAGGACATCTTTAACCCATAAGGTTCTTATCAACAAAGATGCCAAAATCTTCTCATGAAATATTTTTAGCTGGAAACCAAACAACTGCCTAGATGACTTCAGTTTGGCAATTCTTATTAGCTATACATATTCTCTTTATTCAAACTTTGTCTTGAAATTATTTGATAAATACATGTTCTCTATCTGTACTGTTAGGACGTACACTTCTCAAGACACTGCTTTGTTTCCTTTAGACATGTAGTTCAGCGACAGTATGTGTAGATATTCAGAAATATTTTGCACAGTTTCTCTTATGGTGTCCACCGTTAGAGGAATGACTGTCCAAGTTGAGATGCCTGAGCAGCTACTCATGACCAGCATTTCCTATACTTATTCATTTCTGTCAACTAATTGATTTATACTGCCAATATAAATGAGACTTATACAGTTTAAATGCAAATTTTTTAAAAAATTAAGATAGAATATAAATAAAAATATAACTGAAGAAATGTTGGACTCATAATCCCTGAGTTGCTGATAGTGACTTTAATGGGACTAAATGAGAACTAATTTAACTCATATTTTCTAATCAATTGTATAATTTATTCAAATTGGAGTAAAAAATGGAGTAGTAAAATTATTTTAAGACCAAAACTAGAGATTCAAAATATCTCCCAACCAAATCTTATACCTAGAGGAATAGAAGATCCAAAAAAATACCTAAAAATGTAACCTGAAATTACTATACAGGTGATGAAGTTGAGAAATCAGAATTGGCCTTGGAATATAAGCATAAATGTAATGAAATAGACAAATAAATGATAACAGTACACTTTGTCAGTGACGTAACAAGGAGGAAGAGTCAGGAGCATAGTCTTCTTTAGTTGGGAGGATAACTTTAGCACTAAGATTGTTTAGAATTACCAGCACATGATAATTAAAATAAAAGACAGACGTGTGTTTAGATAGTTCATTCTTGTTTTAAAATTCTCTGTGGATAATGTAAACCAGATAATGAGTAGATCTCAGGTAAAGTAATGAGTAGTTCCCAGGTAAACTTATTCCATCACTCCTCTTTTGGTATACAACTGTATTCTGATTTTCTACTCTCTGGAGAATGTATTTTCTTGAATTTTGCTCAGTAAATATATGTGGAATAAACAAGTCAACCATTTTGACTGAACCCAAACACAAGGGTAGATGTAGGACTGATTTATATTCTAGACAAGAGAGTGAAGTAGGAATTAACCTGTGTTTAGCACTTCTTACATCATTATTTCTGTTTAGAAAACACTGTTAGATATTAAAGTGCCTCAGTAGATCCTGGGGATATAAAGATAAGTAAGAGCCACACCCACTTTTGCACATTAGCCTGCAGGAAGTCACAGTCCAGTAGCAATAACAGACACAAGTAAACACCAAATTATAGAACATGTGGATGCACACTGTGAGAATGGTGAGTATAAAATCTGCAGTGGCTGAGAAAAAGGAACAATTGATTTGCCTTGAGGTAGAAATGCTGAAGTCACATCCCTGAACCGGGTTTTGAAAAACAAAAATGATTTTGCCTGCTGAAGTAATGGGAAAAAGCCGTCTGTTTCTGTATTGACAGGGTAGGGAGCAAAACAACTGGCTAACTTCTTTTATGCCAAGGTTTTACCTATCTCAGGAATGGTAATTGCTCTGTAACTGAGGACATTTGGAGGTGGGACTATGGAAGTCATTGAATCACCACATAGTGGACACTGAGGCAACACAGAAGGTAGCATTTTTATTTAGGGAGTCTTCTGGCATTGCTCAAATCATACCCTTTGGGTGGTTACCTGTCTAATACATAGAAAAGACCGGCTCCAATTTGGGTTCTCCAAATTGAGACATTCCAGTAAAAAGGAGACATAGGGTCATTTCCACCAAATAAATAATCCGTTTTAATAGTTGGAAAAAACTAATGAACTCAGAGTTCTTTTAAAATGTATGGGGTTTAGTTTTTGAAAAAGAAATCACCTCAGTTTCCCAATAGGGTTGTAAAATACAAGTACTAGAAAATGTCAATGCAGGTTGTAAAAAATTAAGTACCCCTGGAAATTATCTACGTAATCCTGGTTTGTAGGATTTCCATTTCAGGAAAATACCTATTAAGGTTACTACACCTTGGGTCACTGACATTGCATCATTCTTCTAGTGGCCTAAGTCTACCTCAAGATCTCAGCGTGTGGTGCAGCCACCATCGCCACCAGCACTGCCCTGCCCCCATCTCTCTTACACACAGTGCTGCCTGGAGTAGCTCAGTCTTTAAAGATAATGACTATCATTATCTCTATGGATGGACAGTGATCTTTTGACTCCTTTCTTATTTCTCTTTCTTATTTCTTTTCCAAGTAAGCAAACAGAAGATTGATAAAAGTTGAGAGAAAGTGCTCAGTCCCACCCGTCTTATATGTTTTTCTCCATTTCTACCTCCTCTACTGATTGTTCATGGCCCATCTGCTTGCTACTCCAGGCAAAAGCTCCTATGTCTAATTCCAGTATGCCTTGGCAAGGGAAGCCACTGCTTAGACACACCTCTGAAGTACGGGCATTGGCAGATTCTACACCATAGTTATGTCTACTGGAGATACAATTTGTCATTCTCTGTTCTCTCATCATCAAATCCAAACTCATTAAAGATTTGTGGTTCTTGCTGTAAATGAACTGCTCTTATGGCATACAAGGGTGTACATGGCTTTTAAACTTGTAATTCTATCCAGTATGTTTTGAAATAACCATTCAGTGAATGCATTTTTTTCACGAAAAATACAAATATTTGCCAATCTTGCTTTAAACGGGAAAAAAAAAAACCTTTATTCACAAATTGTTTAGCTTCCAATTTTGCTTGTTAGGTTTCAGGTGTATACTCCTGGACTCAGCTGGTTTCTAAGCTTTTCAGGAGACGCTGTCTCTGAAAACAGACATTTTCGCCCAATTGTCATTAAACAGGGGGTAAATTTTTATTCACGTCAGCACCCCTTCTCTCTTTGGGGTTGGTTTCTTTTTGTTCAGGTGCAAATGTCTCTGCACAGCTCTCTGAAGCCCCCTTCCAAGCCTTGTGCAGAAAATAAAAATATTTTCCTATTCAGTTATAGCAACAAAAGAAATAGGGGAAAAAAACCAGGCTTGCCTTTTCTACTTTCTGAACATGTAAGTAGCAGTTCCACACCATCCCCTCATGAGAGCCTGGCCCCAAACAGCACACTGTGGGCTCACTGCCAACCCATTTTGTGTAGAAGTAGCACTGGCAACCGTTTGCTTTGGCAAAGGATCTGTTTCTTTCTCAACCTAAGGCTGTTACAAGCTTCCTGTTGTATCTGCTCTATTCGATTTGTTGCCTATCGTTCTGTTCTGACCAGGTCTACCTTTTAATCTACTAAGTGCATGAGGGGAATATGACAAATCCTTCAATTACTTTCTCTTATCACAGGCTGTTCTGCCACTTTTTTTTTTTTTTTTTTCTGTTTTAAAGTTTATCTCTCAGGATTTAGAGTTAGAAAACTATCCAAAAAATCAGTCTGTCTTACTCATCAGTATTTAGGCAAAACCTTGTAAATGGTCATTCATGAGTGCCTTTTCATCTTCTGATCCTGTGTGGGCTGCTTGCAAACATTCAAAGCGAACACAGGTCCCGGTGTTGGATCATTCTGGCCGAAGTATGTTGGTAAAATATCAAGAGCTTGTTTGTTCTTAATTTGGGTATTATTTTAATAAGCAAGTTTTATTTGAAAGTCAAAACAATTACACTAATCTTATAGCTCATTGAAATCTTCCTCTGCTAATCCATGATGTAATGGGTAGTTACCTTCTCTAATCAATGATAACTTTGTTTAATCCCAGGACTTGTAAATTTCCAAGCAACTCTGGCCAAATAACCACTCTTTGTCTCAACGGCATCATCTCTAAAGATGGGGATAAAAATAAACTTTTCAGCATTTTGGTTATTGTAAAGTTTGAATTGCATGATATAGTCCACGTAAGGATTTTGCATATTGCCTGGCACTTCAGTCGCAATGAAGATGGTGATGAAGACGTTAGCGATGATGACTGATGTGACCCCAGTTAGTAATAAGCCAGCTTTCTCTAAGCTTAATCATGCTTTTGGCTGCTGTGTGAGAGAGTCATGATGAAACAATAGGATATAGCAATCTTTTGCCACTTTTTTCTTTTATAGATGCAGAAACTAAGACTTAAATAAGATAGGGAAGAGCCCCAGGTTTTATAATTAGAAGCAGATCCAGAAATTAAATCTTGATTCCTTATCCAGGGTCTCCAAAATTCTTGTTTTTCCCTCTACATTATGTTGTTTCCCTGACAACTTTCTATGTCTTTTGCTCCAACAATTAAAAAAAAAAAAAAACCCAAAACCCATAAGTTTTACAAATGGAAAGCAGATACTGAAGCCAGATTTAGGGGAGAAAGAAATAAAAGGAAGCGAGAGCATTTTAAATTCCCTAGTTCACAGCAAGCTCACTAAAATCTACCTTTGTTGGGTCTCTTAGAAAAGTGAGGCTTAAGGACTAAGAAAATTTTGAATTCCAGGGCACCTGGGTGGCTCAGTTAGTTAAGCATCTGCCTTTGGCTCAGGGGCTCAAATCCTTCAGGGTCCCTGCTCAGCGGGGAGCCTGCTTCTCCCCCTCCAGCCCTGCCTCGCCCAGGCTCCAGCTCTCTCTTGCTATCTCTCTCTCAAATAAATAAATAAAATCTTAAATAAATCTTGGGGTGCCTGGGTGGCTCAGTGGGTTAAAGCCTCTGCCTTCTGCTCAGGTCATGATCCCAGGGTCCTGGAATCGAGCCCCTCATTGGGCTCTCTGCTCAGCGGGAAGCCTGCTTCCCTTCCTCTCTCTCTGCCTGCCTCTCTGCCTACGTGTGATCTCTGTCTGTCAAATAAATAAATAAAATCTTTAAAAAAAAAAGTTTAAAAAAAATCTTAAATAAATCTTGAATTCCATTACTTATTAGACGTGTACTGGAAAATAAGCCTGGACCATACGTAACCTGCAAAGACTTATTTCTGGGGCACCTGCGTGGTTCACTTAAGTGTCTGCCTTCAGCTCAGGTCATGATCCCAGCGTTCTGGGATCAAGGCCCGCATAAAGCACCCTGATATCACTCACTCTGTCTCTCTCAAATGAATAAATAAAAAATCTTTAAAAATAAAAAAAGCCTTCTTATTTCTATTCTAGAAGTATTCTTCAGTGAACTTCCTCAATCTTTTTCCAAGATTTAACCTGCTTTCTGTTTTGTCTGGTAAGGCTGAACTACCGGTTCATTAATAGAAAGCCATTAACCATTCACAATAGAGACTGAAAAGTTGGGTAATGTCTTTCCCAGCCTTCTTGGGAATAAGGATGACCATGTATGACCAACAAGATGCCTACTGGGGCGCTTTTATGAAGGTTTATGCTACCTTACAAAAGATAATAACATAGTGGAAGAGTTCTTTCTCCATTTTTTAAAATTTTGAACATGAATTTTGTATCTGGAACTAAAAGAGCCATTCCCCCCCCCCATGAGGCAATAATCATGAGGACAGTAAGCCAGCATTTAAGAATAGTTGAGTCGAAAGAGAGAGAGAAACCGAACCCTTGAGAATACCATGGAATCACTGACCTATCTTGAGACCATACATCTCAGGTTTGTTGTTAACTATAAATGTTATATTTTAAGTCTATTTCTTGTAACAGTTGTCATTTCTAAATGACACTTTTCCATAGAGAGTGTTAAGCATGCGGGTAGCATCTCCACCTAAATGGAGGAAGGTTCCAAATTCTTCTTACTTTACCAGCTTCAGGGAAGGAGAAAAACATATATGGTAATCTACAAAGCAATCCATAGAGGTGATTGAAAGATGATTCAGAGAGTGAAGAGATTTATTTTCTTGTTCTAGGTCTAATTATAATATTGCTAATCCTACCATTAAAAGTTTTACTCCCAGCACAGAAAATCAATTGTTTGCCTCTAAGAGATACTCTTGAACAATGTTGCAAATCATCAAAAAATCTGTGTGCTTAGTTTCATTGAACTTTATATATAAAGGAGAATTCCTAATTGTGTATCTTGAAGATGTTTCTTAATTTCTTGATACCTTATATCAGAAGTCATATTTCATTTGCTCAGCTGCGTGTTTGACATCATCAACTGACTCTTAAGGAAAAGCCCAAAAGAGCATACGAAATGTCTCTAAAGGCCACTCAGAGACAATAAACTTGTCAACACACATGTTTATTTTAAAAGTACACACTAAAATTTCTTTAAAATTTGTTTGGCATAAACTTTTTGGAAAGTGACTTAAAATGCACATACTCTTTGACCCTGCCATTATACTTCAAGGAACTCTAATTTCCTCACTCTGTTAAATTAAAGGTGGCTCTAGTTATTTATTACTGCTGTTGAGAGTAGAGTTTAATCTCTCCTTTTAACTTTGGGCTGGTTATAGGAGATCCTGTGACTAGTAGAAAGTAGCAAAAGTGATGTTATGGGACTTCTAAATTTAGGTCATAGAACACCTTGCCACTACCATCTGGGCCTTTTGGAATACTCTTTCTTGAGTTCTGAGTTGCTACCTAGATCACCAAATACACCGCCAAGACGAACAGTCTACATGTAGGCAAATCTGTTAACAGTCCCAGCTGAGCTCAGCTTTCTTCTAATCATCCTTGTCAAGCTACCAGTCATAAGAGGGAAGTTGCCTCAAACCCCAGACAACACATTTGGAAGTTGCTTCCACTGAGTGACTGCCATTCGTGTCACGTGAAACAGAAGAATCACCCATGAATCCGTAAGACACAAAACCTTGAGATAAAATAACTTACTGTTTTAAGCCGCTAAATTCTGTGGTGGTTTGTTAAACTGTGATAGAGGACTGTAAAAATAAGCATACAAAGACATATATGCAAGAATATTTATTGAAGCATTCACTGTAAAAATTAAAGCCTGTGAACAATTTAAATTCCATTAATAAGGAATGAGTTAAGCAATTTATAGCAAATCCATATAAGAATCTGCGAGACATATGGCTGTTGAAATGATTGCGATAAATATATATATATATATATATATATTTATATAAAATGATGCCCATGATGTATGAAGTCAATAACATTCCAAGTTGAAAAGAGCATTATATATAGTAAGAGTCCACACATACACACACACACACACACACAGATATGTTTACATAGATAGTTCTCTGTGTGTGCATGTATGTGTATCACAAACACATATGTACAAGTCTGTGCATAAGCCTGTTCATAGTTTCAGCATCATGGGAAAATTTCCCCCCTTTGCCGTATGTTTTAACATTATCGTTCACAGATAATTTTGTTGTTTGTGTTTACAGTTTCTAAGCAGTATATACACATGAAGAAATTTTGGAAATGAGCCAAAGGTGGCAAAAAAACCACTCACTACAGTTCTATAAAGATACCTTTTATTTTAAGCCTTTTCTATGCATGTTTCATTTTAAGTGTGGTTCAAGTGTTATATTGCTTTACATCTTTTATACATTTGGATTTTTTCAGACTTAACATCATATCATCTGCAAATAATTATTTGGTTTCTTCTTTCCAGGTTTCACTAGCTAGACTTAGGACAATGTTCAATAGTAACAGTATCCTCCTGCAAGTTTGGATTAAGTCCCATACTGTCTCTTGGATCAAGCTTGATAGTCTTCATCATGTTGAGGAAGCATTTTTATTTCTCTATATTAAAAACTTATACTAGTTGATGGTTCTTGGATTTTTGTTATAGTCTTGGGCATCCATTTGGAAAGACTCAATTATTTTTTTATACTCAGCTTGTCTATGTGATAAATTTTATTAATAGATTTCATAATGATGAATAGTTTGATTCTTGGACTAAGACCATTTTGTTGTAGTCTGTTTAGGATTTTGTGTGTCTATAGTTACAAAGAATTAATATATAGATTTCTGTGTATCATTGTCAGCTTTTGTTTTCAGAATGTTCTTGCTTTGTAAAGTGAATTTGGTAACTTTCCTTTTTTTAATCTATGTTTTCCAGTAATTTTTGTAACACAGACATTATCTGTGTTTTGAAAACAGAATAAGTCAAGTGTAAAAGTATCTGTCTCTGGAGGTACTTTTTTGTTTGTGCTAAGTTTCTGGCAGTTTCCAGTTTTTTTGCTTTATTTTTTCCTTTCAAAGTTCTTGTTGAATTTGCTTTGGTTGCTTGTATGTTTTCCATAAAAAAAATTTTGTCCATTTTCTTGAGATTATTAAATATGTTAGTGTCACTTGTTCTAATTCTAAAATGTATTCTATAGCTGTTAAAATATCCCCTGTCTAGTTTTTGAAGTAATTTGATTAACCAGAGTTTTTCTATATAATTGTTTATAAAAATCCCATATTTATTATTTCCATTCTTCTGTTATATAATTATTTCTGCTTGAAGTTTCCTTATTTACTTTCTTCTGAATTACTTAGATTTTGCTTATTTTTCTTGCTATCTCTTGAGTAAATCCTTAATGGAATATTTCATTTATTTTAAAAATAATGAAACTAACAGTTGCTCTGAATGTGCTTTTATTGCACTTTTATGTCTGATATGGGTATGGTTTATTTTCCTACTTATTTTGTTAATGTCAATCCAATTATCTCCTTGACTGATGGTTATTTACAAGGATGCATACAAAAATTTTCAAGTGTTTGGATTTTGTTGATGCTATTTTATTTTCATTTACCTTGTTAACTATCTCAGAATATGGTGAATAAGATAAATATTCTTATGTGGTTATACGAAAACTGTGAGACTTTCTTACACCAATTTACCAATGTTAAGAACAGCATTATACTAATTTACCCCCTTTTGGAAAATAATTTTCCTCCACCCCCAAACTCCACCCCTGCCTAACGTTTCCTCAGTAATCCACTTGGAGATAAGACCCAACAATTTTTTCTTTGTTATTGCTACCTGTTTGGAAGGGGGAAAAAAAGGTTCTAAAGAACATTCTTGAGAGTTTTTCTTTTCCTTTTTTTTTTTAAACATCTGAATGGGGCACCTGGGTGGCTCAGTGGGTTAAAACCTCTGCCTTCAGCTCAGGTCATGATCCCAGGGTCCTGGGATCGAGTCCCGCATAGGGCTCTCTGTTCAGCAGGGGGCCTGCTTCCCTCTCTCTCTCTCTGCCTGCCTCTCTGCCTACTTGTGATCTCTGCCTGTCAAATAAAGAAATAAATAAAAATCTTAAAAAAAAAAAAAAAGCACCTGAATGGAGTATATTCTGAGTTCAAACACATCTGAGATTATCTTTGCATTGTTTTCATATAGGAATTATATCTTGGCTGAATGTAGACTATAAGACATATTACTGTTAAAGTTTTATTGGTATGACTCCAGTTTATTTTTGTATTTAATATGGACCAAAAATTGGAAGCCAGCCTGACACTCTCTTTATCTTGTGAGATACCATTTTGTTGTTGTTGAGCGCTGAAGAAACTTTTCACTTTACATGTTAAATAATTAGGTCAACCCAAAGTGAAAATCCTTTCCTTAATTTTTTCCTTAATGCAGTAAAATAAGAAAGTTTATTAGTCTATATCTCAAGTTTTTTCTTTGAAGATATGATCTGTGAATTTTCTCTATATTTTTATAATTGATTTACTTTGTATGTATTCTCTTTATTTTTAAATATTATTATAATTAACATGTTTTATCAAAGTATTATTTGGATGCTTTAAAATGTGCTGTTCTTTAGTATTCATTAATTTTACTGTCATACAAAATATATATAAAAAATTCTTATACCTCTTTCTTTCATCTACTAACATAGATTACTTTTGCCAGTTCTAGAAGTTCATATAAATGGAATCATACAGACTGTATTCAACTGGGTCAAATTTCTTTCATTCAGCATACTGTTTATAAGAGTCATCTGTGTTGATTCATACATCAGTAAGACATTCCATTTCATATCTGAGCAGTCTTTCATTGTGTGACTATCCTATGGTTTATTCACCCTTCTTCCACAAAATGGGCACATAGAAATTTATAGTTTTTTACTATGATGACTAAATCTGCTAGGAACATTTTTGTTTTAGTCTTTATTGTGTTTATATTTTTATTTCTCTAGGATTGATACCTATGAGTGGAATTGCTGGGTTATAACATAGATGTATGCTTAACTGAATAAGAAATTGTCTTAAAAATCTCCAAAATATTGTACCAGGTTTTACTCCCACCAATAATGTATGAAAGTCCTATTTGTTCTACACCACCACTATTTAAATCAGTCTTTTTGAATTTCAGGTATTTGATGGGTGTTGAATGATCTCTCACTGGGGCTTAAATTTGCATTTCCTGGGTGCCAATAATATTGACCACATTTTCAAGAGTTTATTGGCACTTACATTTCTTCTTTTATAAAGCAATTTTTTCAAATTATTTCGTAGTTTCTGAATGATTGCTCACCTTTTTATTGTTGATTTGTAGAAATTCTTTATATATTTTAAATACAATTTTTTGTCAGATAGATATACTGCAAATAATTTTTTCCAGAGGTTTTTTGTTTTTTGTTTTTGTTTTTTAGTGGAAATTTTCCTTAGAAAAGTTCTATCTCTCTCTTTTTCTCTCCCCCTCTCCTACATATATGCATGCCTAAAGGTAATTTTGTATTGAGTTTCTGACTCAGTAGTACATCTATGAACCCACCTTTACTTCATGACTTTGATATTTTATTATCAAGCTTATCATTTTCCCTTCAACATAGCTTTTTTTTTTTTTTTTAAAGATTTTGTTTATTTATTTGACAGAGAGAGATCACAAGTAGGCAGAGAGAGAGAGAGGGAAGCAGGCTTCCCGCCAAGCAGAGAGCCCAATGCGGGACTCGATCCCAGGACCCTGAGCTCATGACCTGAGCCACAGGCAGTGGCTTAACCCACTGAGCCACCCAGGTGTCCCCCCTTCAACATAACTTTAAGTTAACTACTATGTTTTTGTTTCCATGTTGTTTCATTTTAACATTTTGTTTTTTTCTATTATCTCTTTATATTGGTCTTCTTGTTTTTTGACATAGAAGGTGTTAGATAAAATTTTCTGCTTGGAAGGTAATTGAGATACAACTTTAGTTCTGGACTCTAACACAGACTTATAAGAGGAACCACCCAAGTTTAAAGTGAATCTGCTTTTTGGGGGCCTGCTCAAGCATGAGCAACAATGAGGCTTATGAAGAGGTTCCCTCATGAAACACTAAATTTGTAAGTGTTCCTTAGAAATGCTTTAGCACAAAAGTAAGGTTGTGGAAAAATACCAGTATTTGTCTGTTTGCTCCTAAATAACAATAAAACAGAGGTTATAGCTATAATAGTGAGATTAAATATAAACATACATACAATTAAAAGTTACTATAATAATGTAAGTATTAATACTACAGAATCTATTTTGTGGTTTCTTATATTAAGTTTTTGCAAGTCTGACATTAAGGTCTTTTTTTCTCTAAGTTAATGAAATGTTCTCAACAGTTCTCAATGTGCTATCATCTATGCATCTGTGATGCTTACCACCCAATATCTGACTCTTACTCCTTTTTTGAGAGAGTAACTATGCTGCATGGATATAATGGAAGTATGATTCTAGAAACACTTCACTGTAAATAATAAGTTATAGTTTATTTTGAAGAAGGGTCATTTTAGCAGTCCTTATGTATTGGTGTCTTCAAAATTCCAATCCAAAGACTACAATAAAGGAGAGAATATAGGTGTGTGTGTGTGTGTGTGTGTGTATGTATATAATATCACAATAAAACTATCCACATGAAATGAAAATACATTCAGTGAACAGAATTTCTGGCATTATCTACCACATTTAATCTTACTATATGTGATATCCTGTATTACTTTTCTAATGCTGTCATAACAAAGTGGTTTAAAATAACAAATTGATATTCTCAGAGTTCTGGAGACTAGAGATATGAAACCAAAATGTCAACAGGTCCATGCTCCTTATGAAGACCCTTGGAAGAAATCTTACTTGCCTCATCCCACTTCTCATGGCCCCCAGGCTTTCCTTGACTTGTGGCAGCATCACCCACAAATCTGCCCCCATCTTTGTATCCTTTTTCCCTCTGTGTCTCTATGTTTCTGTGTGTTATGAGAGCAGTCATTGGATGTAGGATCTATCGTAATTCAGAATGACCTTTTTAAATTTAACTAATTATATCTGCAAAGACCCTATCTCTAAATTAAATTTAACTAATTATATCTGCAAAGACCCTATCTTCACATTGTGAGGTTTAGGGTGGACATAAATTTTGGGAGACATTATTCAACCAGTACAGTCTCTTAGAAAATATCAAAATCATTCATATAGAAAAGATTGTGGTTTTAAACTTTCAGTTCATTCTTGGTCTGAGTACCTTCACATTACATTGAGAGATCTTTGGGTTGGCATGATGGTGGAATTAGTGCTTAATGTTTTGAACAACTGACTAGTAGCATGGCCTTGGGTGAGTAGTTTAATATCAAATCTCTCAGTTTTTCAATGATTAAAAGTGAAGGGATTGGACTAACTTTATGCTGAGGTCTCCTTCTTGCCTAAAATTCTTTGGTTCTGTATAGAGTACAGATGTACCTCAAGGTCATGATTTATCCAGCAACTTAAATTATACTGAATAAAATTAAGAAAACAAAGTTAACTTTGTAAGATAACAAAAATTAATACCCAAATGAATTCTCTTTGTTTCATATGTTTTGTTGGGAATAAAATAAATAATAAAAAAAGTAATAAAATAAAATAAGTGGAATAGAGTAAAACTGAATAGAATATAACAATAGAATAGGGAGACTGGCTTTCTTTAATACTCTCTGTATAATTAACCAGAGTTTTTCCAATGGTTAGTCCCAAGAAAGATCTTCCACATAAAATATCTTCAGAACTAATAATAGAACAATTCAGTTGGTAAGTTTCAAGAATCATTTTTTAAAGAATTATTTATTTATTTTAGAAAGAGAGAACAGAGGGGAGGGGCAGAGGAAGAGAGAGAGAGAGAGAGAGAGAGAGAGAAAATCCCAAGCAGGCTCCATGTTCAGCACAGAGTCCTATGTGGGGCTTGATCTCACAATGCTGAGATCATGACCTGAGCTGAAATTAAGAGTCAGACACTTAACCAACTAAGCCACCCAGACACACCTCAAGAACCAATTTAAAATCAAATAATTGTGCTTCAATAGGTACATAATGACCAGATCTTGTCATCCTCTCTCCCTCCACATACCCTGTGTGTGTGTCTCTGTTTTTAGAAGTATTTTGCTGACAAGTTAAAAGTTTATTAAGACTATGAATCACGTACCTGTACCCCTGAAACATATAAAACATTATATGTTAATGAAAAAGACTATTTTTCTGTTTACTTTGTTGTGAAATGAAAGCAAAATCTGAAAATCCTGGCAATTTTTAAAAAATTGACACAATTTAAACAGTGTGGTTCCTTCCCTGCATCTAAACATCTTGATAGATGATTGCAAATTCATTGATTTGGTTATGAACCTGAGGATAGACATAAACAGACACTTCTCCAAAGAAGACATGGCTAACAGACACATGAAAAAATGCTCAACATCACTCGGCATCAAGGAAATACAAACCAAAGCCACTATGAGACACCACCTAACACTGGTCAGAATGACTAAAATCAACAATTTAGGGAACAACAGTTGTTGGCAAGGAAGTGGAGAAAGGGGAATCGTCTTACACTAGTTGGTGGGAATATGAACTGATGCAGCCACACTGGAAAACAGTATGGAGGTTCCTCAAAAAGATAAACATAGAACTACCTTATGACCCAGTAACTGCACTACTAGGTTTTTATCCAAAGGAGACAAACACAGTGATTCAAAGGGGCACATGGACCTTACATGCAGCCAACTCCACAATAGAAAATCTATGGAAAGAGCCCAGATGTCCATCAACAGACAAATGGAAAAAGAAGATGTGGTGTACACACACACACACACAGAGAGAGAGAGAGAGAGAGGAATATTACTCAGCCATCAAAAGGAATGAAATCTTACCATTTTCAAAGATGTGGATAGACCTAGTGCATATTATGCTAATGGTAGGACAGTTAGAGAAAGACAAATACCATATGATTTCACTCAAATGTGGAATTTAAGAAACAAAACAGGTGAACATAGGGTAAGGGAAGGAAAAATAAAATAAGATAAATGGGGGGAACCATATGAGACTCTTAACTACAGGAAACAACCTGAGAGTTGCTGACGGGGAAGTCTTGATGGGGGAAAAGGATGATGTCGGGGGATAGGCATGAAGGAGGGCACTTGATGTAATGAGCACTAGGTGTTACATGCAACTGATGAATCACTAAATTCTACCCTTAAAACTAATAATACATTAGAAGTTAACTAAATTGAATTTAAATAAACATTTTTTAAAAGAATCATTTTAAATATATACCTTTATCTTTGGTGTGTATATCCTAATAGCCATTCATAATCCATGATATTACCAGTATTTCTTCTTCACTGATGACTGAGTTTTTTGAAAAAGCTATCTAAGTTGTCATATTTCTAAATATGAACTACATATTTATACAACTAAGTTAAATATAAAATTTATTATGGTTAGGTAATGAAGATGAATGCCCACAGAAATTCACAGATGAAAAATTGCTTATTGATTTGGTTTGGCATGTAAACTAGTTTGTTACAGTATTTGTTCCTGGGAAATAATATAATACCCAGGAAGTGTCTGTTTAGACTAATATTCTGTTATTAACAATGAGATTTTAGACATGTAACTTAAATTCTTGAAACTTGCTCTCCTCATTTGTAAAAATAGCACAACAATGCACACTTTTTTATGATGAATAAAAATAATTATGTGTAAAGACTATCTTACATCTAGTACATGGTCAATAAATGGGGGCTACTCTGAATGATTTAGATACTTGAGGTTTTTCCATGAAATTGAAGAAAAAGCATTAAAATTTGTTTTCTAAGAATGGTTGTTTATAAACACAAAAATGTTAAATCAAGAATTTTGCCCAACTAAAATATAAATACACAATTTTTATTGAAAATAGAAATTGGTATGCATATAATCTTTCTCTAGCATGTGTAAAAACATATCATAAATTTTATTTATGAAAACAATTAATTTTATTTAATAAATAGTAAAATTAAGTGTTTCAGAGTGTATCTTTAAAATAGTGTAATTCAAATATTTCCAAATGTTGCTCAATTGAAATTTTTTTCCTTGAGCTAGCCCTCTGTTGGGGGCAGGTGGATTTCTTGGAAGTATATAGTCTTGGACTCTGCATTAGACTTACTGAATAAGAATCCTAAGATGCTTGGTCCAGGCTTATGAATTTATTTTGGGGGAGATAGGTTATATATTCTTAGAATGTTTTGGGATTAGGGAGATCTGGGGAACACTGAGTAGAAAAAAATACCCGGATAATATGGCTCCAACTATGAATTGATGATTTGTAAGATTTTCCTAAAGACTTTCAGAAATTGCAAGAACAATTATTTTAAATATCTTCATCCAGTTGGTCAGTTGTCCCTGTATTCAGGAGTATATTTCAAAGTTGGCCAGCACATCAGAAGTCTGTGATTTTGCTTTAAACCAGATATCTCATACAGCATGACTGAGGTTTTCTATATGTGACTGACTAGGTGTTAGCAGTAAATGTTTTGAAAAATGATACAGAATTATAGCACTGTTGTTTCTGGGTTGGGACCTATAACTGATTACAAAGTCTCAAATGAACACTGGCAGAAATAGTATGATATCAGTTCAGTTTTCTAAGTATTCCTTTTAGTTCAACAATTTATGGCACATATTATTCTAAGATGCTGGGCTTAACCCACGTGAGAGTGAGAATGGTCCAAGTTAAGAGAATAGTGAGGAAAGGTTTTCTGAAGGCTCATTGTGAGGGAATAGGGGAGGAGGGCCATTCTCAAGTTAAGGTCTGTTCACTTACAACATAAGAAATGTTTAGAGACTAGTACTAAACACAGTTTTATGTACATATTTCTGTTTTTTTTAATCCACTTGGTTCATCTATACAATTAGATTTTATAGGGTATTTGTCTGTGATAAAGTAATGAATTACCTATGCAATTTTATACTTGAGACTTAAAATTTTCTCCAGTTTTAACTAATCCCAAATCATTAATATGATCAAAATAGATGTCCAATGTCAGAAGTAGAAAATGGGGTTCCCTAATTATTAAATTTTCATCTTTTGTCAGTTTCTCCCAAATTATTCATTTCACATTGTTGAGATATATAATTAGTCCTCATTATCTTTTATTTTAATTCTGATTCATTGCAATAAATTGTAATTTGTGTTCCTAAATTAATCAAAAGAGAAACTTAAGCATGGAAATCTCTCCACATCTAACACTTATTCTTTTATCCTTCTCTAACGTTATGACTGTCTTGGATTTCCACTGCCATTGCCTAACTTATCCCACATTCATGCTCTTCATTCCGATGTAGTGTCCTTATTTAATTAACCACTTTTCTGTTAGGATTTATTATGCCACTTTATTTTTCCCATTGGTTACTATGCCTACTCACACTGCTTTAGACCTCAGACAAAATAATCTTGCATAGAAAGTGCTTTATAAATATGCTAATCATTCTCTATTCTATACTTGTCTGGCACTCATTCTCCAACCTTCTCTTGAGTGCCTGGGAATGAAGGTGGTGAGCTTCCAGTGGGGCTCAACCCATATTGTAGATTGTCAGGTGGGTGCAGGATACTTCTTCCCACTACTTCCCTGGGTGGCACTGCATTTCTGACCACAGGTAGCTCAGAGGGTGCTCTTCTCCATGGCGCAAGCTCTTTTTGCACTATGGTAAAACTCTTTGACAATTTTATTTCCTCAGCCTTGATAGCATACTGCTGCTGCTGTTTGTTCCTTGTTTTGTTTTGTTCTTAATCTTGCCCTGCATTGAATCTCTTTATTTAAGCCATCTAGGAAAAATTCTACTGCCACCATAGGCCCAGATTGATATTTTAAAAAAATTAAAAAAAAATTAAGTCCACTATAAATTATAAAAATGTAATTTTTATCTAAAAAATTATCTAAAAAAAATCTTAGTAATATGTGGCCCATGTGTACATTTTCAGGCTAAACATGCATCATATACAAATATTCCCCCAAAACACGTATTTCATGTTGACTTATGTAGATATCATATACCTTCTCAGATAAAGTGTACCTTATAAGGAAAATTATAGCAATGGCAAGGGACCAATAATTTCATAGACTTCTATATTTTCACCTCTATCTTGGTTCCATCAAACCCTTCTTTTCACAAAAAAACAAAGAGCTGCTGGTATTAAGGGCTATTGTTCTTTCTCCAGCTTTTTCACACTGGATGTTGACAAGTTTACATTGTGGAGTTCAGTTTTTATAAAGTTACACTGAGTTAAAAAAATATTAAAATACAAGAAGAACCTTCTTATGTAACTTTCTGAATTTAAAAAGATTTTTTTTTTTTTAAGTGGGCTGCACTCCCAGTGAGGAGCCAAAACAGGACTTGAACTCACCATCCTAAGATCAAGGTCTGAGCTGAGATCAAGAGTTAGACGCATAACCAACTGAGCCATCCAGGTGCCCCTAAAAAGTATTTTGTTTTTGAGGATTGATAACATTACTTGTAATTCATTTAAAGATTTAAAGATTCCCTAAATCAAAACTTAGAGATTAAAGAGGATTCAAGATCCTACTGAAGTAAGATTAAATAAAAGGAATATATCATCCTATACATAACCTATATAGCCATCCTAACTGGTGCTGTCTAATGGACATGTAAAGTAAGCTGCAAACAAAAGCCATATATGTAAATTTAAAATTTATAGCAGTCACATGAAAAGTTAAAAAGAACCAGGTGACAATTTTAATAACATTTTATTTAACCTAATATACCTAAAATATTATTTCAACACATAAGAAAAAAATTTTTCATGAATACTTTCCTTTCTCTTTTTCACACTGTCTTCAGAACCCAGTGTGTATTTTTCACTTAGAGTTCATCTCAACTCAAGCAAGCCACATCTCAGGTTTTCAAGAGCTACACGTGGCTAGAGGTTGTGATATTACATAGCCACTAACATTCCAGTTGCCTAAAACTCCAGAATTAGAATAAGATTTGCTTTCGGAGATTTCTTTCCTCTGTTGTTTCATCTTCATTCCCGTACCTATTTTATCCAGCCCTGAAGATTCTGTTTCTTCGAAATCCTGATACCCAAGCTCTTCTGTATATTTCAATAAGAATCCGACAGAACAGATCTCTTTGTAAAGACAACAAAAAAGTTCTGTTCACAATACTTCCTACAAAAGAGAGTCAGTAATCAGAATCCCTAAGGCTCTCCCTATCACTTATTGTGTCCAGCAACAGGTGGTAGATGAGCCTTTACCCTGTACTTCCCTTCAGACCACAATATTGAAAGAACCAGCCTTGAGCTGGGCTGGGAGGTGCTCCTGCTGAGACCTACCTGGTGCCTGCTCTCATGCCATCTTTCTGACACCAGGATGAATGGTTGCATATGGACTGTAGCTGTTCTCACTTCACACTCAGATTTGGCTCATTTTACACATACCACTGGAGTTCAGTTCAAGACCTAGTCATCAAAGTCCCTTCACTTGGTGTCTTCCCTTCATTAGTAAAAAGAATCAGCAATTTGTAAGTTTAATCTTGAATTAAATTTTAATGAATAAAAGTTTATACTTTAATTTCTACTGTTATGAACTGTTTTTATTTTCATACTGATGATCTTGAAGCCAGGTTTATGACAACAGTTCCTAAATGTACAATGGTAAATCTCAATAAATGAGGAAAGGCAGCTATTGTCACTGGAATAAAATTTTGTGCACAGCTATTCAAGCTTAGTAAGTTCTCAACAAATAATTGTTTTATTTTATCAATATATCCTAAGAATATCAAGAAACTAACTGCCAGAAGCCATTAGTATTAAATTAAGGTTGAGCTCAGTCTTTGGAATTATATGAACCTCAACTAAAACACCAGTTTCCAATTTTTAAAAAGATTTATTTATTTATTTATTTATTTGAGAGAGAGACAGACAGAGAAAGAGAGGACACATGTACAGAGGGAGGGACAGAGAGGGAAAGAATCTTCAAGTAGACTCCCTGCTGAGCACAAAGTCCAACTTGGGGCTTGATCCCACAACCCATGAGATCATGACCTGAGCCAGAACCAAGAGTCCGACATTTAACTGACTAAGCCATCCAGGTGCCCCCCCCAGCTTCCAAATTTATTAAGCTATGTGATATAGGGAATTTCTCTTAACTCTCTAGATCTTAATTTTCTTGTCTGTAATATAGGGAATATTAATAGTCTTGATCTTAGAGTTGTGAGGGCAAGTCAGATAATGCACTTAATGTGCTTAACACAATGCTTGGTAATAAAAATGTGTGAGAATTAGTTATTATAATTGTCATTATAATTTTTTATCACAGAGTCCATAGTAGGGCTTCCAGGCTAAAGTGAATCAATCATTCATTCACTCATGGATTCACTTAATATTTACTGCACAGTGTCCACATGCTGGGTGCTGTGCTAAGTACTGATGGTACAAAAATGAACAAAATGAAGACTCTTTCTGTTATCATGGGTCTTAGGCTATTAGAGGATACAGACAAATACCTAAATGACTCTAGCAAAGTGCTTTTTACAGGAGTGACTTCCTCTCTGCTTCTGGGGGATTCCGTTCTGGGACATGGCTTTCCTTTCAGGGCTGTCACTGGTATTCATTTAATCCCAGGTTTTCTCTCCTGGGAGATTTCCACTCTGTGCCCCATGGTCTGCCCTTCTATTTCTTCACATGTGGAGTGGCTCATGATATCATTTGGGTTCTACAGCATTTTTCTGTCTCTCTTTAGTCATATTCTTTTAACATAGAAGATACTGTTCAATCTCATCTGTCTTCACTTATACGGAATAACTATTTCTCTTGAGCAACTTTGTGTCTAGTGGTTCTGTGTCCAGACTTGAGTGTGAGGCAATCCTGTTCTAGCAGGGAATTTCTGGAAAGCAGCCACTCGAAACCAGTCTGATCAGACATAGAAGAGAAAATCTCACAGGCCGTTCATTGTCATGATGGAGTGAGCCACCAGAATTTATGAGTTAGGGAGACTTTACATTCCTCTGAGAGTCCATACAGTGGAACTGCTCCAGAATGCAGACATTCAAACCTCTTAATTTTCAAAAAGATTGTAATTTGGGGGCAGGGGAGGTAGTGGATATGAATGTGAGATCTTTTGCATGTCTTATGCCTGTCGTATCAAAAATATTCTGAATATTGTTCAATGTCCATTAGTATTCTGAACCTGAAAGTTACATAAATTTATTTTGCTCAAAGATAAAAACAAATTAATATATGATATTTGTTCTTCATTTTTTATGCTTTCATTTTAGAATAAGTGTTCATCATTAAGGTATATACAAAAGTACTGCCAAAAGCTTTTTAGGACTCTGAGTGACTAATAGCTTGAGTATGGATAATCTAGTGAAATATGCATTGGTATATGATGAATAGAAGTGAGTTTTATAAGAATGGAAATAAAATGTAAAAGATCAGACATTTTCAACACTCTTCATCATACAACTAATTTCATCTCATTCTGTACCATCTTTCTTCAACTTTTTAGACTCTTTGCTTATTTCCTTAGCCTAGGGAACGTCATTATTCTTCTCCTACCCACAACCATTTTCTTCTTCAGATATGAGTCAATATTGTCCTCTCCAAAGAGTGTTTCTTATTTTCTCACTTTAGGCTAATAATTTCAAGGGTATTTGTAACATACACAGGTACTATTTTATCTGGCCCTAGCTTTGGCTGTGAGGTTAACATGATTATATTTTTCATTCCTCACTGCTCCTTTTGGCTGACTGCTACAGATACAATTTATGTTTTCCCAGAATTGTAAGCATCTAATCCACTCTAGAAGAAAGAGAACACTATCTTTGAAATTCTTTAAATAATTAATAAAATGAGAACATATTAAAAGGAGAAAGGGAATATGAAGTTTTAGAAAATGACCACTAGCCATTCTGGAATGAATAAATATAAACTCTAGACAGTAATTTACATGTTACTCTGTTTTAGAAAATCTGATTGGGTTAGGCATAAGAATGAAATGGAAGAAATTGTCAACTGCATTTAACAAAAATCTCTTGATGAACTCCCTCAATCAACAGACATTTACTAAACACTCACTACATTGCATATACTGTGTTAGGGACATAAAAACTGAAGTGTGGTCCTTCGCTGCAGATCACTCACAGTTTAATAAAGAAAAAAAATCAATAGAGAGTAGTGGGGCTGTATTGTATTGTTCTAGGTGTTATGATGAATTGAAGCATAAGAAATTACAGAACATAAGAGAATCACTGAAACCACTTAGCAATTGGGAATGAATTAGAAAACCTTTTTAGATGAGATGACGTTCCAGATAAGACTCAAAGACACATAGAGAATAATCACTTGTAGGTAGAAGGGGCAGGGGCACAAGAATGGAGCAAACAAGGTGAGGAAGGAAAGAGGTTGAAGAACAAAAGGATTTCTAGGAATAAGAGACTATATGTTTGAAAGCCCTGAGACATAATGGTCAGTGTTCAGGGACTTTAGGCCCTTTGATGTAACTGAAGAGTAAGGCATTTGTGTGACTTGTGTAAGGCGGGTGTGGAAGGAGAGAAATGGATCTAGATGATAGTTGGCGGCCGATAATGAAGGAACTCCTCTACCATGTCCCATCTTTATAAGATTTTAAGAAAGAGAATGGCATGACCAAATTGGTGTTTTAGAAACAACAGATCTGTACTACATTACTCAGGATGCTAGGAATGTGCCTGAGAATGTCGAAGACACTAAACTGGTCTACCCCGGTTCAGTTTCTGTGACTCAATATGGATGTGATACAGATGTATTCATAGGGGATCCCAAATCCTAAGGTCAAGGGACCTTCTAAGCAGCAGATGGAAACTCTAAAAGCTCAGCAGAATATTATGTCTATGTATACATATGTGCACATATATGTATTCATATAATAATATATGTGCCCTTTAGACAATTTTGAAGATTTATCTTTTGTTCTACTCAATTTGACACAGTCAGCTGATCTACTATGAAGAATCACATCAATGCCCAAACCGTCTGGGTGATTACATGCTGTACATTTCTTGGCAATTGCTTTCCCCCCCAAAAGCACCTGGAAAAACATCTACAAACTGATGCAAGAAAATGTGAGCAAAATTGTTTAGCTTTTTCTATAAATATAACAGGAGAAAGTTTTGCTTTAATAAACAAATAACATTATACTTTTTTAGACAAGCAAATTATTTTTATTACAGCAAAGCAAATAGATCATTATAGTTCACTTGTCTGAAGGTGATTCATCTGACATACCTGCTTCTCTGGAACACAGTTAAGAACCCACAGATAAGGAAAAGAAATGTCTTGTGAGAAGTCAAATAAATATCCTAATTCTCTATATCAAAACTTGTATAACTTCCTAAAAATGTCTTCACATTTCTGTTCATCAAATCCTGTGAAATTGTATTTTACCAAAAATCTAAACAAGTTTGGTGGTTATGATTTTCTAATTGGTAATTGATGGATGGCACTTACTGTGAATGAGCATGTTTGTGTCGGAAGGATGCTTGTGTGTCTGCTTCAGAGTTTTATTGAGTTGCATTTTGGAGACATAGACTCAGTAGTATGTGATGATAGGTGAGAAGAAAAGATTAGAGACAAAGAAAAAAAAATCCTGAAACCAGACAAAAAAAAAAAAAAAAATCCCACAAATGGCAGCAATCTATAGCATTATTTGTCCAAAACAGACATCTAATTCATTATGTTGACTTTTTTCCAGGTAAATATGGAAAAGTTCACCTTTACAGGGGTTTTCATACCAAACGACCAAAATATAAGTATTAGAAAATAACTTTCAATTACTTCTAAATTACTCACGTTGAACACCTACCACCAGATACTGAATGGATAAATAAATTTCTGCAGTATTTGTTTAAATAATAATTTACATTGCACATGTTCAACATAACTCCTAATTAACAAAATTGTTAACTAATTTATAGTTGGAGTTTCCAAAGTATTTTCTATAAGGATAGTTTTCATAAAAGACAGGGAGCCCAGAGCTAAATGACACAACAATACAATTTTTAAGTATTTATTATTTGCTTTCTGCTTTGTACTATACATATGTGGTTTCATTTCATATTTATAATAAACCTAGGAGGCATATAAATTGATCATAATTTACAGATTTGGAAACTGAGGCTAACGGGTGGCCTAAAGCGACAAAGTTAGTAAAATAACTGAATCTCATTTCCAAACCCAAGTTCCCATTACTAAGTACCACTTTGTCTTTCACTATACTGTTGTGTATCTTCAAGGCTTCTGAATTCCAGTGATTGGCATGCCCACAGATGACACAGTGAAACCTTTTAGGGGATATGTATCAGGTTGTAATTGGCTGCTTCTCCCTAGCATCCAGTTATCTACTCAAGTGCCAAGCTGCTTTATCTTTTATCTTTTCAACACTTTCCATTGTCTGAGTGTCTGCAATTTGCTGCCTGGCACTGGTTGGAATAAGAAACAGTTGTTGCTATTATTGCCATCAACCCTACTGCAAATCACTTCCATTGTGGTCACAGCTGCCACCACTTTCTCATCTCTGTAGCTTACCATCCCAACTGATCACTCTTCTCCATTCTTAAAACTCTATTGTGTAATGTGAAGCTGTTGCACATGAATTGGGGATGTTACCACCTAGCATAGAGTTCCACATCATGTCATAAGAATAATGATCAGAGTTCACTAAATATAGCCCCCATTTTGTGACCATTTTGGAACTATATTTGTAACTGTTGGATATACTAGGACCACATCAACCGTCAAGATTCTTAGTAGGCTGTTTTTACGTCAGACTCTTTCTGGAAACCTGATAATTTCTGAAGGCTGAGGCTAGCCAGCAAGTATGTGTGTGTGTGTGTATGTGTGTGTGTGTAGTAAATGAAATGCATATCAAGAAAGGAATGAGGAAATTTAGGGATTGAAGACCAAGATTACTCAGGTTGTAATTAATTAAATTAATGAAATAGGAAACTACCACTTTAATTCATATGGTTCACTTAAACACAGTTTAATTGCCAATACTTTATAAAGCAATGCTGCAATTATAAAACAATATATAAATTAAGGGTGGACAGTTTATCAACAAACTCTCAAGTGACTCAAGTGACTATTGGGTGAATGGAGTGGATAATGAGTAGCATTTGAAAGTGTGACACAGTAAATAAATAAGGAAAAATTCTTTGTGGTAGGGCTCAGTCCAGATTGTGTTCTGCTCCTAAGAAGAAAGGCACTCTATAAATCTCTCCTTATAAATTGGGTCAGGCATATATTATCATAGCTCGGCATAATTCTGGGGGCAGACATATGCAGGGCTATAGAAACAGAGTTCAAGTTCACGCATAGGCATTTGCAGACTTGGACAAGAATCCTTTCCACTTGTTCTTGACACAATCCAAGGATCAGAGATCACAATACAAGAATCCAAGGACCAGGAACCTATTGTATTTTTTGATAAAGGAGAATACAAAGGACGATCAGGGAACAGGAAGTATAGAGACATTCTTCTCACCCATATTTAGCTCAGATTTTCAAGATCGTTTTAGTGATCAAATATTGACAATTAATACCAAACACCACACTGTGGTCACATTGCCATATTTTAGTTTTTATACTGACAGTCTAATTTAGAGAACTTCCTCATGCACGTTCCTGACCATGATATCCTTTGCAGGAGGATTTGTGTAGTACCTTTACTCACACTCTTCCTAAGGAATTTTGCTAAGCATTCTGGGGCACAGTGATTTCTATTTTCCTTAGAGATCTTATAATCTTCACTACTTGTTTTAGTCCTTGATTATATTTTATCTTAAAATATGTGTATCTTAAGAAGTTTAATATGATGCAAGGTAAAACAGTTTTCGATGAGGATGTAATTGGAAGCAAAGAGACTATTTTAAAGCATATAGTGCTAAGTGTCTGATGAAAAGAACTGGAAGAAGGAAAAAAATTTTCTATGAATTCTTTCTTTTTCATTTCTATGAATTCTTGATACTCATAAAATACAGAATTTAAAATATGCCAGCCAATTCTTTCAGAACTAACTTCTAGAATGGTTTCCATAACAAAGTCAAGACCTTGGAAAACTCTTTTGGTTTGCACACTCTCTGAAGTTTAGAACTATCTGCACTGTGATCAAATGCTTTGTCCCCCCCTCCCAAGTTGCCTTATGAGTGGCCTTATGTGTGTATAATGTGTATCTTGCAAGGTATAGACCTTGTTGTCATCTACTGCTGTAATAGGATAGCATTTTCCAACATGTATTTCTCTGAAATATTGTCCAACTAGATAGACATTTTTTGAATAAAGCCTCTAAGTCAAATGACTTTGGAAATGCTGCATAAGCTAAGGTCTTGTTGATCAGCAGTTAAAAATATTTGACATACTTCAATATGATAGCACACATAATTTAAAACTATACCAAGCTCTTTTTAATTAGAGAATAATTTTCAATGAATAAAGTAATTCACAATTATATAAGGAATTCCTGATATGACACACAATTTGTCATTCTTCATGTCTTTAAGACACATCACAAAGAACAATGTGTTTTTAAGAGAAGAATTTAGTGTCATCACAGCTTTAAATATAACCCATAGAGATAGCTTGTTATCACCACTGTAACCAGTTCCCTCTTTCTATCTCTCTATTTCTTTAATCACTTTGGGAAAGCAAATCCCAATGGTAGCATGCCATTACAACAGAAGATGATAACAAAAAGGCTCCAGTAGAGAACACTCAACATTTAAACAGCTTTTGCTCTCATCATTTCCCGCTCTACTGCCCAATGTTGCAAAATAACTAACTGATTCAAAGGAAAAGAATCCATCTTGTTAGTTAAAATCTAAAAAAACAAAAACTAAAAACAAAAACAAAAAATGTGAGTGAGTGAGCTCAATGTAAGTAGCTTGAAAGAGACATTTACTTGGTCTTGGAATATATTACGTCCTCCTCTGTCCTCTCTCACATAAAATATATTTCAATGAAAAGACATTGCAACTTCTATAATATATTAAACACAAATTGACAGCCTGGGCATGTTTTGCCTTTTGTCTTTGCTTTCAACTGATTTATGTGAATGCTGTTCTGTCAGGTGATGTGGACACGTGTATCACATCCTACGCGACTATGTGGCTTTGTAACTTGAAATTTCCAGATTACACACTCAGAAATATAAAAAAGAAAAGGAAAAAAGTGCTTCTTAAAAGTTTGATTTAATTGATTAATTCCCCATTTGTTCAAATTTTATGACACTTCTTGGTACAATTTTTGGTCTGACATACTTTTACTTCTTACACCATCTGATTTTACTGTATTTTAGAATATTATTATAAAGCTATCCAGTGGTTAATATTTTTTTAACTTCATGTACAGGGTAACGTGACCAGGGGCAATGTGTTTCTATGAATTTAGGGAAGAACTTTCAAAATTTTAGGTAAGACTTAAATGATGGGATGAGGAGAAAGAGTATCCTGGAAAAAAACTTTTTGGGTCTTTATTATCTTAAATATGTTTAAAATATAAGATATAAGATAAGGTATTAGACATCCTTTATAGGAATATAAAATAATATCTTAAGTTTATCTTTAATTTTCTAAGTTTAAGAATAAAAATTTTCTAACTCTTAAAAACATTTTAAGACCTCTTCAAACTGAGGTCACAACTGTTCTGGTTAACTCCACAGTATAGCTACACTTAGAGTGAAGGCTGCATTGTTAACAAATGCTGACTGTTCTAAGTTCCTGCTCATCAGAACCACTGGCAGGAGTGGCGCTCTGAAGGGGTCCATGTGGCTTCCATTCTTAACACTTTCTTCCCAGATGAATAAATAGGGTTGACTACATCTTTTGCTCATATCTACATCAACTCTGCCCAGAGAAATATTTTATGTTACACATTTTAGAAAAATAGATAAACATATAAAATAAGAATATATCACTAGTATAGTTAACTTCAGTGTAGTTCATTTTTTTAAATTATCAACTATGATGGAATATATCTTCATTCAGTAAGATAGACAGAAGTTCCAAATTTGAAGTCCAGATTAAGAAAAACAACTAATTCGCCACAGTTTTACATTGCTGGTATTTTAAAAGCCAGATGATCTAAGAATACACACATTTACTTATCTCACAAAGACATAATCATACTGTCATCCATTTTTGAACCACAAAAGATGGATAGTATAACATGTGCTTAAAATGGATTCATTAATTATCAAAATAGATAAGTGTTTCATCAGGTATATACAGCAGATAACATTTATCTTTTCTCATAGAAGAGAAAAGATTAAAGTAATTCTTGTACTCATATTGGGGAAGAAAAAAGCCTACTCTACTGAGACTTTCATGATGTGACACTAGAACTTTGCCACAGATGGAAAGTTACACAAACAGATACAGACAAGTTATTTCATATTCAACTAGGGCAGCTGATTGCTGAGTAAAGCCATTCATTCCACCATAAATATTACACAGCATTTATTTTGTGTTTTTTTTTAATAAACATGGAGTGATCATAAAAATCTCACAATAAACATTAGGAATTTTTTTTCTGAACTTCCTCTCAGAAATTGCAGAGGATTTGCCCCAATATAGTACAACAGCTTATTAATAACAATGGCAAGGTGAAACACATCTAGTCTCAATGGTGGCTATTGTAATAAAGGACCCTGGACTTACAAGGGAGTGACTCATTAACGGATACTTATTGATTCTTTCTATACATCTTTGTTTTTTTTTTTTTAAGATTTTATTTCTTTATTTACTTTCTTAGAGAGAGTGTGAGGGGGTAGAGGAGCAGAGGGAGAGAGAGAATCCTCAAGCCGACTCCCTGCTAAGCGCAAAACCTGTCATGGCACTACAGTCCATGGAGTTGGACACTTCACCAAGTGAGCCATCCAGGTGCCCTGATTCTTTCTATATGTTAATGGTGACAGATTAACATAAGCAATTTTTACAATTCTCTGAAAATTTGAAGGTGACTATTAAAATAATTATCTTCTGTTACATCTCTCCTCATAAAGTGTTTAAAACTCAAGACTTCTATCCACTTAAGTATACCGAAATGCATCTGAAAGGAGAGAAATAATATTCTTTAACTGCTGTCAATTTTAGTCAGAAATAATTTTGGGTAAAATGAACCAATAGGGAAAATGGAAGTGAAATATATTTTCCACTGGGAAAAAACCATTTAACAGAATGTATGATCATAGCATATTTTATATGGATTATTAAGATCACTGATAAAAATAGATTTCAAAAGTTTATTCATCTGTCTTCTCATGAGTGGCCTTAGATTGCTCAATTGCTGATGAATAAATGCCTCTTGATTGTGTTTATTCCATATTTTACATTGTTGAGTTAAGGAGTACTTAGATCACATGACCTAATATAGCTCTACCCCTTTACAAGTGCCTTTACTTCGGGACTGAGAATATCTTGTAATGTTTTCCAACAAGTTAAAAACAAATTTTGTGTAAAAGTATTTCATGTTTCTATTTATACACTTTTGAATTGGCTTATCTTTTGTAATGTATTGTAAAATATTCTATTCAGTTTCTTTCTGCCATTTGCTAACTGTAAATGATCTCATTACAAAAGCATCCTATAGGAATGCACTCTATGAAATCTGGAAAAACATAATTTCTGTTGCCTATTTGTATTTAAATATCTGATAGATGCAACATTTCTGTGTTTGTGGCATTTAGTTTAACCACATTATCTCACTGTCAGATTTATACTTATAAAATTCTATGCAATCAAGTAAGTAAACCTAGTATATATTGTGATATTGATCATGCCAAACACTTTGAATTGTAACACCATTGACTGGATAACATACTCCTCTCCACGTGTTCAATTCACTGAATAATGTATTACTGCTTAGGATGGAGACACATGAAATAATTCAGTTGTTAGTAAACTACTTTAATGCGCTTTGCCAACCTGAGTAAAACAAATGTGTGGGGATATTAAAAGGAAAACACCAGAAATGAACGCCATCAGATTTGTGTGTTAATTTTAACTACACTTCTACTGGCGGAATTCAAGTGTGCCCTTTTGAATCATTATCAATTCATTTGAGGACTCAAATAAACATTGATAAAGGGCTCCAGGGAAACATAAATGGCAAGAATGCTCGGAACAGGAATACAGACACAGGCCACTGTTTTGGGAAGACAAAAGCTTTTCTTGCAAAGGGTGTGCTGGCACTTTTGTGTTTCTACAGATTCTTTTGAATGTTTTAATCCATTAAAAAACTCAAGATAAATGAAATAAGTCAAAGAAAGGAGAAAGTTAAATAGTTAATCTCTTGCAATTTTGCTTAAAGTTGAGACAAATTTCTAAAAATACTATTTTAAAGCTATTGGACTTAAAGTGCACAAGTTACTGGGAAAAAGAGACACAATTATACAAAAATTGAAGATTTCCAGACCATTCTCTGAATAGAAAGATATATTTTGGCCAGTGCCAACCATGTCCTCCAAATGGAAATGACCCATGGTTTACCTACCCGATAGTATTATGTTCAACTGAGTTTAATTGAAAATACCCAAAAGCTGAATTTGTGAACAATGTCTGTTAACAATAAACTTATTTAAATATAAATGTTATAATAAAACATACATCAGAAATAATAAAATACTCAATAAAAAGAAATTCACTGTGGAAATAATCTTTCTACATTGAAACTTTTTTCTCCTTTTCTTTTTAAACCATCAAGTTATACTAAATATTTTCATCCGTGTGTACATAGCCAAATATTTTGCTCCGAATTCAAGGGTTAACGTGCATGAGGTTGTAAACATTTATGACACGTGGAGAGTTATTTTATTCATTAGAATGCATATTTTTCCACAGCAAGTATATTCCCTCACTCCGAAAGTCAGGGTAAATAACGAGCGAGAACAAAATTCACAAATTATGTTCAACTTAGCTTGCAGCAATTGAGTGACAGCCATTTTTCTGCACATCTCCTCCAGCCTCACTCCTGATTAGACCTGGCACCTTCCCCTATGCAAATGAACATCTAATTAGAGACACCTCCCAGTCAGTAAGCCGCTTTCTTAGCACCAGTTATATTACCTGACAAGCCCTTTCTTTCCAGTCCTGGCCCACCAAGAATCTTCGTTCATTTTCTCTTCTTCTTCTCTGCAAAATGAACTGATCCCGCATAATCCCTGGAATAATGTAGTTTCTCTTGTGGAAGAGCAGCTTCCCTCTCCCCCTTTTACATCAAGCTAATGGAGCCAGTAGGTATCCTATTGATCTTTTCTCTATATGGTTTCCACAAGGATTTGACAGACTTCCTTACAGGTTAAACATCCAGGCTTTCTGAAGTGGCTATAAAGCTTTGTTTTTGATTTTTCTAACTTTTTTTTTTTGAAACCCTTGCTCATCTGTAATCTTTAAAAGCTCAGTGGATGCCATGCAGAGCAAAGCCTTATTTCTTTGCAGAACTAATCTAGACACTGTCTAGTGTTGAGTACAGTTGTCTGATTCAAATCTTCTGTTACAAAGCAGATGACATCTAGCTAGATGTCATGAGAAGAGCCTAACAATGACAATTCACTTATCCCTTAGAAAGAATCAATTCTCCCACAATGCATCTGTCAGAGAACTCTCACTCAGTAAAAGCAATTTTTCTAGCTGTCTGACACTGTAATTGCTCTTAAATTTTCAATGAACGTTTTACAAGGACTCCCCTGAACCATGATGAAAAACTTAACTTTTTTTCTAAAAATGAGAGGCTGACAGGATGAAAGAGGTCTTTCTCTTTAAAGCCTTGCTTGCTTGAGTAGGAATTCTTTCATATCATCAACAAGCTGTTGAATAGAGGATAGATTACTTTCCATTTATTTCATCAATCAGATTAAAGGCTCTCCTTCACAATGCCCTTTAAACAAGAGCTGTTTATGATGTCCTCCCAGGTTTGACTTTAATGTACTATTAAATCACTATGGACAGTGGAGTCCGTAAAGAATATAAATATGACGAATTTCTGACAACATTTAAGTATTGCATATATTTTGGTCATTATCTTCATTCTCGTCATAAAAGAGAGGTAAACAGAAGAAGAAACACAGCTATAGGTTTGCTATTTTTTAGTCTGGAAAAAAAATTCAACACAACTTCCTTTTATGGATCAGTAAGCGGAAATGCCAAGCACAGAAGTGATTTTTTTCCCCCTCTCAGACCAGTAATTTAAAAGAAAAAATAATTTTAAAAAAGCAGTAGAAATTTCCTCATTTCTATTCTTTTCTAAATACACATTTACAAGCTTTAAAAAATAGAACTCTGATTCTGTACATTCTTTGTGAATTCAGGCTTAAAGAATATAGGTGGTATGGATAATCCTTTAAGATTTTCCAAAAGTAAAATAAGCCCAAAGAACTGTTTATGATTTTATGAGCAGTATGATAGTCTTTGCAGAGAGATGGATGTGTCAAATAGGTTAAAATAATTGCTTTTACTACATATGTGTGTGTGTGAATGTGTGTATCTAGTGAGTAGATGATAAAAAAAATTAAATGCATCAAAATTCCTTAATTCAAATATAAGATATACCTGTGAGCAAACCTTCTGTTTTAGGTACATAGTGATATTGCAGCTGTTTTAAGATAAAGATGCATTTTATAGTCCAATCTCTGTTATGCATTACTGCAAATGAGAAGAAAGTTATAGTGTTCTTGTAGAATTTTTTAAAAATGTCAAATTGTGGAAAGGAAATTTATAGCCATCTTATCTTGTCTTCTAGCCTACACATGCAGCTCCTGAATGACTGCTTTGGTATTTTCCATCCTTTGCTACAATATCTTCAATAACTGGAATTTCATTACATCCCCTGGCAACTTATATATTTTCTCACAATTCTATGTGTCAGAAAATATTCTAATACCGAGTCCAAATCTTTATTCTATGATATATTACCCATTGTTCTGTAGGCCATTGTTTTTATATAAACCAAATTTTAAAATATATGATACTTGAAACAGTACGTATTCAGGTATTAAGACAATCACTTTTTTGAAGACAATTCTCTTGTCCTCTCCACCTTCTCTTTTGAAGCTAATCACTGTCAGTTCCTACAACAGTTTTTTATGTATTCATTGCAACAACTTAATAGGAACAAATCACCCAGGCATTTTATCTACATAATCTCATTGAATCCTCAAGCAGTATATCTATGATAGACATGTCTTTTATTCAGAGAAAGAAAATGAGGCACGAAAAGATTAAATAAATTGACCGAGTCATGTAGTTAGTAACTAGAGAGTCAAAATTTAAGCCCACATTTGTCAGGTTTCAAAGGCCACCTTCTTTACATATTTTCACGCTGTCACTAATCGTTCTTATGCCAAAATCATTTTTTTATTTGCCTTCTGATTATACATCTCTATAAATTTGGCAACCATAAAAGTGGGTAGCAAGAAAATAGGTTGGTAGTGTTGTGCTTCAGACAAAAATTTTGATAATTATGACAACTATGATCAGAATGGTGGCGGTGGGTATGAAGGTGAGAGGATAGTTATCCTTTTCTCTGGGTCTTCTTCCTCTTTTTCCCTACTTCCTTCCTTTTTTCTTTTCTATTACACACACTCACATACATTTTGTTAGCTTTCTCTTACTGTCATAAACTTGCCATGTGTTATAGCATCCAAGTCTTTGATAAGACGTTTGCAATAGGTAAGGTTGAAAACTGCACTCTTCAACATTCCACTTAGAGATCTTCCTACTGGTCAGTATCAATCCATTAATTGTCCGTCTTTCTGCCAGTTACCAATTCCCCTGGATAAATCTAGTCATCAAGTTCACTATTCTCAGTGTATCAAGAATCCCAATGAAGTCTCTATAAAATGCCTATATTTCATATACTTTGTGTATTGCATTAATTTATTACAACAATACCAGAAACTGTGACTAATTTGGTGTGATTTGTTTTAGTGATCAGAAAAATAAAAGAACCCCTTTGTTTCTCATTTTTAAAACCTTATTCAAGTCATAACTCATATAGACATAAGCCATTGGTTTTTGCCTGCCCTTAGTCATGTGACTTGTATGACTTGCATTTGCTTTTTTTAAAAAACAAATCTGAGTTCATCTCAGAGATTTTTAGGCATTGATCTCTTCATGGAGGACTGGAGTTGGGAAAGTAATTTTCAGCTATGGAGTAAGAATTGTCTTCTTGGAAATCTTAATTTCTGTAGGTATCTTTCTGTTTAGTATCTCATTCCATAGATTGGTATGTTCATTTCTTTGTTCTGCTTACCCTGGGTTTTGGCCAGGTTGAGTAGGCCATTTAGGAAACAGAATCTCATTTGATTTTATTTTCCTTTCTTTAATCTGTTCTATTTTCACTTGGTTCCAATTTTACCAAGAAAACTGAGAATTTCAGGCAAGAGATCACTGTTTCCTCAACCAATACATACCAAGTTATACACATTTACTTGTCTGAGATTCATTCTGCCACCTGTTATGGCCACCATTCCTCTTCATCCTGGAGGTACTTGTTTTTTTTTTATTATTCTTTCTTATATTTGTAATTTCGTTTGCTACTTTTCATTGCTCTTATAGAATAAAATGGATTAAGTGTCTACTAAAAATATATAAAACCTACACAACAAAAAGTCCACTCCATCTAATTATTCTCATCTCCCTCTTTTCCCTGTTACAGTCAAGACTCTTGAAATAGTAGACCAACCTCAGCATCATTGCTTTCTCTCCCTCCCTTTTAGTGCTCAGTCTATTGGAGTCCAGCTTTAAATCTAGTTAACTAAAATTCCTATTTCCATATCCTTACCTTATCTCAGTTACGTTTCCTTGGTATTTGATACTATAACTAAATATGTTGAATTCTGAGTTGCTAAATGTTCTGGTTACTTTTTAGAAAGTTCATCTTTTTCTTTTTCACTTGAAATATGAATGTTCCTTAGGGTTCAATTTTCAGTTCTCTACTTTTTTCTTATTATGTTTTCTTCCTGGATGATCTCATTCAAATCCAAACCTGTAACTATTGACTATGAAGACTTAGTCTTCATTTCAGGATTCTCTTTGAATTCTAGATCCAAATATCTAACTATACCTACTGTACGATTTCACTGGTTTTCTACTGCTTGAATGAACAAACCTGATGCTTCTTTTTCTATCTGGCTTCTTGTTTCTATCCTTTCTGTGTTTGAGCCCAGAAGAAAAGACATATGACTGATACCTAATGAGCATACCATGAAATTCTCTTGAAATTAAACCACAGGCTTATTTATATTCATGGTCCATAGGATCAGCAAAAATAATCAAATGGAACTCATCTGATTTCTCCAACCATGCTATATCTACCATACTAACCTTCTCAAATTTGCCACATTCTCCTTTTACCCTGTTACAATAATTGAGCAAATGACTTGTGTCAACTCATATCAAAAGCAATCACCTTTATCATGTTTTGAGATACCATCTGCTGTCAGCATCCTAACTCCTTCACTTCTGCTTCCCCCCACCCTTGTTGCTTTGCATCATCAATTCCTTTCCATCTACCCTGGATCATTTCCATCAGGACACCCCCCTTCTTCAGTACTTCCAACTTTAGAGAGTGTTCTCTTGGCTTTACATCCTTTTTCAATAATTTCTTCCATTTTTTGTTCTTTTTGAGAGCTAATCTTGAGAAGATTTTTCTACAGTAGCTATCTCTATCTTTTCATTTTGAAATTACTTCTCAACTCTCTCCATCAACACCATAATTTGAAGCCACTCTTGTCAAAAGTTATCAATTACCTCAGATCTAGAAGTCATTGCTCTGTCTTCAGTTTTTCTTTTAATCTTCCAATAGTCTTTGACAAAGTAACTAATTTCCTATTCTGACTATAGTATTTTAATTTACTAGCCACTTCTTCCACTACCCCTAGTGCTCTATACTCTTGTTAACATGCTCTACTTTAAAAAAAATCTCTTGGGGGTGAAGGGGGTATTTGGCCCAGGTGGTTCAGTTGTTTAAGCATCTGCCTCTGGCTCAGGTCATGATCCTGGGGGTCCTGGAATCAAGCCCTGCATCTGGCCCCGTGCTCTGTGGGGAGTCTACATCTCCCTCATTGTTCCTCTCCTCATGTTCTCTGTTTCTCAAATAAATAAATAGAATCTCTTAAATAAATAAATTAAAAATCTTTTTTATAAAAATCATCTTTTATGATTTTTAAATTTATTATACTTATTGTTTTATTGGTTATCTTCCCAGTAGAAAATAATCTTCATAATAATAGAAATTTTTATTCATTTTAATATCCACTGATGTATCCCAAGTGCCTAAAACACTGACTGTTATACTGTAAATACTTGATAAATAATTGAATGAATGAAAGAACTCCTTTGTGAACCCCTGCTTCTCTTGGCTTTTAGTATATTCTATTGGTTTTGTTTCTACCTTACTGTCCATGAATTCTTAGTCACATTTAAATTTTACAGTGCCCAAGGACTGAATTCTTAGCTATTTCTCTTCCTTAACCATAGTTTCTTTTTAAATGATCTTATCTAGATTCATGGATTTGAGCATATTTATTCTATGGACCCCCTGATTTACAGATAAAGTCCTAAACATTTTCCTGAACTTTACTTTCATGTACCTGACTACCTACTTGATATCTCTACTTGGATACCTAGACGGGACCTTAATCTTAATATGTCCAAAATAGAACTCTTAATTTCTATCTCAAACCTACACTCCTTCCATGATTTTCTTTATCTCGTGTTTACCATCTGCCAATTGCCCAATCTCCAAACTTAAACTCATTCTTGAGTCCTCTTTTTGCTTATCCCCTATTAGAAATTTATGCCTATTTATCTTGTGTAATTAACATTAAATTTCCTGTTTTTACTCCCCCTACCCAACATTCTGCTTTAGAAGCAGAAATGATGGCACAGCATGACTTGTGCCCACCCCTGCTATCTAAAACACTTCAATGTCTTCACATTGCATAAAGAAAACAATTGCAAGCTCCTTTCCCTGGCCTGACCTGATTGGCCTTTGCATCCTCACTTCATACGACGGTCCCTTTAACTTACTGCTCTCTAGCTACACTTGTTCTCTTTCTGTTCCTCAAACATGTGAAACTCCTTTCTACTTTAAGACCTTTTACATTAGTTATTTTCTCTTTCTAAATTATCCCCATCATCACAGGGCTTGCTCTGTACTGTCAGATCTGAAGTGTCATCCCCTTAGAGGGAACTTTCAGAATGTTATTTAGAGTAGTAACTGGCTATTCTCCATGATATCAACTTTTTATTTTCATCAGAGAAATTATTACTCTAAGATATGTGTTTATTTATTTTTACTTTTTTTATTATGTTATGTTAGTCACCATGCAGTACACCATTAGGTTTTGATGTCGTGTTCTGTGATTCATTGTTTGCGTATGACACCCAGTGTTCCATGCAATATGTGCCTTACTTAATAATACCCATTACCGGGCTAACCCAACATGTGCTTTAAATTTTTAGTTCAAAAAAAATTTTTTAGTTCAGTGTTTGTTTTCTATAACTAGAATGTAAGTTTCATGAAATCAGAAATCTTGTCATTCTTATTCACTGCTGTACCTCCAAAGTCAAAATTAGTGATACACAGTAAGTACTTAATAAACAAAAGACTTTTGTTGACAAGTCTGGTATGTTAAAAGCACTTTTGTTATTCCCTTATGGTGTATTCCAAGTGACATTGCCTTAGTTTGGACTCCATTTCCACAAGTGTTAAATCTCCTGATAAAATCTCATAGATCATTAAGTCTCTATTTTTTCTTTTTAGTCTTGCATTCTCTTTTTGCTTCCATTTGTATAGTCTACAGATTGGTAAAAATGGGTTATTGATTCTTTGTATGTGTGTATTTAATCTGCTATAAAGCCTATAGAATAATTTTATTAGTTGAGATATATTTTCCTTGCCCTAGGATTTCCATTTGGTTCTTTCTTATACCTTCCATATTTGTCCTGAAATTTACCATTATATTCATCTTCTCCTGTAAATTCTTTAATATTTTCTTCTAAATAATTATGAAACCTTGTCTTCTAACTTTAACATACTGGTTATGTTGTCTTATAATTTCAACATCTTTAAAATCTCTGGCTCTGTCTCCATCTCCAACCCTCAGCTCATTCCACTCTGGTTTATGGGTTGACTTTTTGTGGTTTCTCCCTATGTTTGGTAGTTTTGTTGTTGTTGTTGTGTATTAAACATTGTGGAAGACATTGCAGAAACTGAGAATTATGTTATCTTCCTGTGAAAAATGGCCAAGTAAACCCATGTTTATATGGTCAAATAATCTATGATAAAAGAGACAAGAATATACAATGAGGAAAAGACAGTCTCTTCAACAAATGATGTTGGGAAAAAAGGATGGTCACATGCAGAAGAATGAAACTGGACTACTTTCTTATACCATACACAAAAATAAATTAAAAAATGGATTAAAGACCTAAAGATGGGGTCTGAAACTATAAAACTCCTAGAAGAAAAATGTGCATTAATCTCTTGGACATTGGCTTTAACAACATTTTTCTAGATATATCTCCTAAGGCAAGGGAAACAAAAGCAAAAGTAAATTAATGGGTCTCTACTGAAATAAAAAGCTTTTGCATAGTGAAGGAAACCATCAACAAAATGAAGAAGCAACCTACTGAAGGGAAGATATTTGCAAATGATATATCCAATAAGGAGATAATGTATTTTATTAAAAATAAAATATTAAAACTACTAAAAATAAAACATATCTTAGTTTTAGACCATTATTTTCTGGTCTCTTTCATTTAGTTCTGTTCTGGTTGTTTTTTCTTTTGTTCCTTGTCCAAATTTGGGCTTAGCTTGTTCTACTTTTTCTAGTTCCTTGAAATATATAAAGAACTTATACAACTCAACACCAAATAAACACAAATAATCCAATTAAAAAAAATGATCAGAGGACCTGAATATCATTTTTTCCCCAAAGAAGACATACAAATGGCCAACAGACACATTAACATGCCCAACATCACTCATCATCAGGGAAATGTGAATCAAAACTACAATGAGATATCATTTTCTCCTGTCAGGATCACTAGAATCAGAAAGACAAGAAGAAATAAGTGTTGGAAAGAATGTGGAGAAAAAATAATTCTTGTACACTGTTGGTGGGAATGTAAATTGGTACAGTCAATGTGGGAAACAGTATGGAGATTTCTCAAAAGATTAAAAATAAAAATACCATATGATCCAGTAATTATACTACTGAGCATATACCCAAAGGAAATGAAAACATTAATTTGAAAAGATATATGTATCTCTATGTTGATTACATCATTACTTATAATAGCAAAGATATTCAAGCAACCCAAGTGCCCATTATTAGTTGAATGGGTAAAGAAGATGAGGAATGATATACAATAGAATATCACTCAGCCCTAAAAAAGAATGAGATTTTTGTCATTTGCAGCAACATGGTTGAACCTAAAGAGTATTACACTAACTGGAATAAATCAAAGAAAGACAAATACCATATGATTTCACTTATACCTAGAATCTAATACAAAACAAAACAAAAGATAAAGCAAGTGAAAAAGCAGAAACAGACCCATAAATATGGAGAACAAACTGGTGGTTGTGGTGGTTGCCAGGGAGAAGTGTGTGTGTTTGCAGGGGGTTGGCAAAATGGTCAGGGGGAGTGGGAGGTATGGGCTTCTAGTTATGGAATAAATAAGTTATGGGGATAGAAGGTACAGTGTAGGGGATAAAAAATAGCAAATTTTGTTCTGTTATGCCATTAATATTGTGAAAGCTTACTTTAGGCTTTATTAGAGACAGTCTGTTTCAATTGTGCCCTTATTCTTAGGCCAAAGTCCTCAATTTTGGGATTTGGCCTTTATTTCTTATTCATGTTCCTTCTAGAGTTTAATGTAAAGCCAGGTTGATTCTGGTCCTCTAGTTTAGTGAAACTTTAAATCCAAACTCTCAGCCACAGACAATTCTTGAAGTCTCTTTTCAGCTCTCAAGCTTCTAACTGTTGTTTTTTCTGGTGTTTGGAGTCTCACTCCATGCATATACCATTCAGGTATCAGGTTTGGATTTGAAGAGAGATTTTTTTTTTTTTTCCAAATCCTTTCCTCTTTTTGTCTGTCTATTTTCTGACATTATACAACCATTTTCCAGCCCAAATTCTACCTCTGATTCCTTAGGCTCTTTCTGTATACAAATAGGAACCAGCCAGTGTCCCTATGGGAGCAAAAATGTATAATTGTGGATCTCACCTAATTGATTCCCTCACTTCAAGGGTCATATTACCTCCAGTTTCTGTTTACTGCTAGTTAATTTCCAGTTCATTTGTAAAGTTTCTTTTAAAAAACATTTTGTCCAGAGTTTGGAACTATTACCAGTGAGATGGCCACTAAAATAAAAACTATACTTGCATTATTCTTTTATTGATTTATTAAATGTGTGATTTCAGCAACCATAATTTATTATCAGGAATCACTTTTAGTTCATTATTTTTGTACTATTAATCCACAATCCCTCATTTACAATTCCAAAATCTCTAATTTTCTATAAAACTAACATTTTTAGTTAACTTACTTTGTGACTTATTTTATGTCATTTATTTATTCTAGTTACTGTGAATATATATTTATGCTGAATATATATTAATGCTTTTAATTATGATATCACACTCTACTGTGGATATTATGAAGTATACCTTATATAGGTTATATTTTATGTCTAAAATATAGAAAACACCAAATTTACCATCATAACTTGGTTCAAATATTTCAGATAAGTGATTGCCAAACCATATCACATTTAAGTAAGAAAAATAAATGTCCTGGTTTTGATCTAGATCAGAGACATGGTTAAGTGTATTTGGTAAGAAGTACTTTGAATTTTCTCTAAAAATCAGCAAGTAATTGATCTGGAAAGTGGCGGTGCGGAGCTGATAAAAAGCTAATGTAAACATACCTGTCCATTAGAACAGGCTTTACTAATAGATGTTAGTTGTGAGCTACCCATTTAAGTCAAGCAATTTGTCCATGCTTTATTTTTCTGATAATGTGACTGAGGTTTAAATAGACAAAGTATGTAGAACTAAGTCTAGTCAAACTAGCTGACCTCTCCAGTCTGAAGTCATTAGTTGGCCACTTCAGTAAGCTACTGTCTAATCACTACTGCCTGTGATTATATTTTTAAGAGTATTATTTTCTCTTTTCTTAAGCAAGGTCTAATCTACTTGAACAATCTCAGTCTGTTGAAATCTTTTTAAATCATAAATTTTAGAGTGTCTCCAGAATAGACATTTACAATTTCGAACACATAATAAATATTTAAGGATCATAGATGAATCCTGTTGATGGTTCTTTATTTATTATGGGGTAAGGGCCTTCCTGAGATGTTCTTTTGGAATTATAGATGTGTTTTTCTGTTTTTAAATTTCCAAAGAAGATTCTCAGTTCATTTATGTTAGGGTACTTTTAAAAGTCAACCAGGAACATTCTAAAAATGAAAAATGTTTAAGTCCAAATCCCCTTATATTACTGTTTAAAAAAAAAAACAAAAAACCAAAACTGCAGACCAAGCAATTAGAATGTTGCAGTCCTTAAAATATGAGGCCATATTTCTACTACAGCTAATTGATTTTACATCTGGCATGTTAAAAGAATTTATGAAACTTGAATAGTGTCTTTGTTTATACCCAGAAGGCTCAAAATGAATTCTCTATATCATCATCCTTAAGGAGAAATAATCTGCTTTAAAAATGTAGTCTGATTTCAAATGTAAGTCTAATTAATTTTTTAAGATTCTGATAGGAATATTTTTTTGAATGTATATAATTATTTCCTTTAAATGTTTAGGACATCTTTCATGTATAGAAAAATAACAATAATTTAAGTTGTGATAAGAAACAAGCCCACTGGGAAGTATCCAAGGGAAAATGACATTACATCAAAAAAAAGTATAAAAGAATGTTTAAAAATGTATAAAGGAAAACAAGGACTCACATTTACAATTAATAAAATGACTTCTCTTTGTGATAGAAGGAAGAGACTAACATTTATTAACCATTATGTACATACCAAGTAATAATAGCTAATTTATTGACCCCTTATGGGACAGGTACTGCTCTAAACACTTAACATGCATTTACTATTTTAATCCTCCCGACCAGCTTATGAAGTAGTCTGATTATTATTCTGACTTCACAGATGAAAAAGAAAGGAAACCTCAAGCACAAAGAGGTTAAATACTTGCTCAGAGTCACATGGGGAGATGTGATAGGACTGGGACTCACACCCAGGCAGTCTGGCTCCAGAACATGGGCACTTAAACTTTATGATATATGGTCCCTTCCAGTATTGAATGCTTACTCTGCCAGAACAGTTTTAAGGGATTTACATGCATTATATCTTCTAAATTCAATAGAAAAGAGGTAAAGCACAGGATCACTGGTCTATCCTACATCAATACATTAGTTAGCTGCCTATGTCCGTCAAGATTGCCATTCTGGCTTCTACCACAAAGTTATTAAGAAAAAAGTAAGATATTTATAGAAGTTTCTGGCAATCTATTCTCAGGACCTTTTCCTGAACATGTATCATGGGTAGTTTTAGCCAAAACATATATAATATTTCCAGGTGCCTCTCCAGTAAAAATTACCTTGAGCTTTGCCATAGAAATCATGCCATCTCCATTTGGAAAAACATGGTATTTGACTCAAAGAAACAGATGTACACAAGATTTCTTATTTTTCTTGGCATTCTTTTAAAATTTGTTTAAAGATGAGATTGAATGATTCACCAGGTATTCATAGGATTATGGTGCAAATTCTTGCTACAAAAGGGAGAACATCCTTGGCCCACTAATATTTTTCCTCAAATCTTTTTATTTGGTTTGAATGTTACTGGAATCATATATTAAGATAACTTAGAGTTATTGAGTGATATGTGAGCAAGGGTTTTTATAAGGTTTTATACATATAAACTATATTGACAGCAGTTTTTTTTTGTCTTCTGTCTTTGATATTTCATAGATATAAGAAATATATGTAAGTTTAATGAAGTTCAATAATCTTGTCAATAAATTACTCACTCTGAATAGTTCATTATTTTTACTGCAATAATATAAAATTTATTTTTAACCTTTGGTACAATTCAATAAAAGACTATCCTTAAAACCAAAGAAAAGATTTAAATGAAACCTATCAAAATAAATTTTCAAATAGAGTTTTAAAAATGACATTTTTAATCAGGATAATTATTATCATTTTAGAAATAAGGTCACTTCTGATAATGACAAAATTTGAATTTTCCACTATGTTTTCTGAAAGTGACTAAATTCTGTACTAGCTCTCTAAAACTAATACAGCTACATGGTGTGGAGAAAGAATGGGAATATATCCAAATGCCATTAACAAAATCAGTGGCTTTTCAACCTTCTAAACTCAGTTTTGGTAAAGTTGACTGAGATGGTGTTATCAACATTATGAAGGCTGATTACTTGGGGATAATTTTATATCCTCAATGTCATTGAATCACAAATTATCAATGCATGACTTTTAAATTTTAGGTTGAATATTATATTAATTAGGAAAAATAATTGCTCTGACAAACAGTCCCTCAAAATTTCAGTGCTCTAACAGAAACCTGTGTTTGATTTTTTGCTCACATAAACTTAAAATGGGGTCAGGAGTTACTTTCCTCCACGTGGTGATTCAGAAATATAGGATCTTCCAATGTATAGTTTTGTCACCACTGGGATCTGTATACAACAAGGAGAAAAGGAATATGGAGAAGTCTTACCTATATCTAAAAACCACAGCACCTTGGAGAAAAGTCATTGCATTTCCACATCTATCTGCAAGGGAAGCTGGGAAATATGGTGTCAGTCTGGCCAGCCCCTGCCTAGCAATTCTAAATAATAAAGGCAAACAAGTATTTTGAGGGCAGTTATTTGTGGTTATCACAGATAGTCACTGAAATGTATAATCTGCTCTTTACTTCTTACTTAAATACTAGATAGTATGCTTTCATTGGTCATTTTTCTTTGGTGGTTCCTTTGGATGTCAAGCACAGTGCTGGGCACTAGAGATACAAAGATGAACAAAATATGAATTTACAGTATATTAGGGAAAAAAGAAACTCTTAATGGTGCAATTATAAGCCGGTATGATAATTACTATAATAGATGTAAACCATGAGAGATACAAGCCAGAAGGGACAACTGTCTCAAATTGAGAATGATTTGAAAAGTACATTAGATCAGATTCAATCAGGAAAACAGAAACCATTCTAAGAAAGAGGGTGTCATGGCAATAATGAGGACAAAAATGATGGTGGTCCAAGCAAAGTTATTGGCAAATTGACTGGAGGCTGGACAACAGATAAAAAAGAGACAAATGGGAAATATTTGTTGAAACAACACATGAGTGATTCAGGGCGAGGCAGAAGGTCTGGTCTGGCCGTTGAATAGGTGTTGCCATTCACCAAGTTTGAGCCATAGGAGAACAAACATACTGGGAAAGGAGTAGAGAGAAGAACACAGTTTGGAAATGAACTTAATTTCCTTTGGTAACCTTCAATTTTATAAAATTTATGGCGAAGTACAATAGACAGTTAAATACCTAGATATGGAAGCAAGAAAGAATTAAAGGCTGAAGCTACAGGTAAAAGTAATTGCTATATGTATCAGTTAGTGTTCTCCAGAGAGAAACAGAACCATTAGTGAATGGTGTGTGTGTGTGTGTGTGTGTGTGTGTGTGTGTGCGCGCGCGCATGCGTGCATGTGTGTATGTGTATGTGCGATTTTTAAAAAATAATTGGATCACATAATTATGGGGGCTGCAAGTTCAAAATCTGTGGGACAGTCTTGCAACCTGGCAACTCAGGCAAAAGGGGATGTGTAGTCTTGAAGACAAATACCTACTTCTTCAAGAAACCTCAATTTTTGCTCTTAAGGCCTTTCAAATGATTGGATGAGCACCACCCATATTAGAGAGAATAACTGCTCTGCCTAAAGTTGACTATTCTAGCTGTTATCCACATCTAGAAAATACCTGTACATCAACACCTAGATTACTATTGTTATTTAATTAAATAATTGGGTGCTATAGCCTAGCCAAGTTGACATGTAAAACCAATCACCACCCTAATAGATGAAATCATCAAAGAGAGAAAATAAGTAAATACCAAAGTGGTTAAAAGCTTGGGCTCAAAGGCCCTGGGCTCAATTTTCATTTTTATTATTTTGTGTGGACTTACTTCTGTAAGTCCAAGTTGCAGAATCTATAAAGTAATAATATTCTACATCTCTTGAGATATTATGAAGATGAAATAAAATATGTAGGAGCGCCTGGGTGGTTCAGTGGGTTAAGCCTCTGCCTTCAGCTCAGGTCATGTTCTCAGGGTCCTGGGGTCAAGCCCCGCATCAGGCTCTCTGCTCAGCTCCCCTTTTTCTCTCTGCCTCCTCTGCCTACTTGTGATCTCTGTCATATAAATAAATAAAATATTTTTTAAAAAAGAAAAGAAATAAAATATGTAAAGGACTTGTCACAGAGCCTGGCATTATTGTGTTCAATTAAGTAAGCTAGAAAATGTACTCTTTTCAAAAATGTGATATTTATAAATATATTCTGATGAGGAAAGGGCAGTATTAAAAAAAATTGAAGATAGAGTGCTAAGAAATAACTGATTGAGTAAAGGTTGGTGGTAGAGGGTGGAGGGAAGAAACTGAGACTCATAACAAAAGATTAACCTTGAACAAAAAGAGGTTGTTTTTTTGTTGATGTTGAGTATGTTCATATATGCTGAACTTGATCTTCTCAGTGAAGGGTAAAAGGTTATTTTTTGAGAGATTTTGATGGTTTAAAGAAAAGTGATGTTTCTGTGAAGAATAGGAGAGGTTAATAAATGCATGTAGAGAAGCAGTGAAATAGAATGCTAAGGTTCATCTTATATCTGTCTGGCTGGGTTATCATAAATTCCTTTAGAGCAGAGCACATTGCTTTTTTCCTGATGGCTATTTGGCACACCATAAGTAATTGGCTAGAATTTCCTCAGTTGGAATACTGTTTTCTCTACTTGCAGGTAGCTGTGGTATGAAAATGGAATGAGCAACTGATATAATACTGAAGCTTTGTCTTATGGCTGCATTTGGAAAATATAAGGGACATAATACTGACCGTACTGGTGCTTATCTTTTAAGGACTATAGTTTAGGAACAATAAGAAAAGAAAAAGACGATAGGGGTCAAGAAAAGGGCATTCTGAGAGTAATAGTGTTACAGACCAGGAAAGATGGGAGGCAGTGTTTGGAGACTGGTGTTGGAACAGATTTCAGAAGGAAACAAAGTGAAGGAAATCAGTAAGTAATGCTGTCACAAAAGTGGGTTGGAAAGGAGGGAAGGAAACTGGTATCCAGAAAGCCACAGAACTTGAACTCAAGACCAGCCAGAATAAGGGGCAGTAGAGGACAAGACAGAAGGCTCCCCAGCTCTGGTTAGGCAGGAAGAGCGGTACAATCAGTAGTATGCAGGGTGATTCCAAACCCTTGGCACCAGGGTAAAGGGCACTTGCTCAATTTGTCTTACATTCATGTATACTGTAGTTTGTTCTCAAGTAGTAATACTAAGGGCAACATATTAAAACAATGGATAAAATGCCATATAATTTATTATCCAAAGATAATACTGGATCAAATCAGGGGAGAACTCACTGATGAGAATACCTGAAATTTCTTCCTCCTTCCACAAAGTCCAGTTGGCTGAATTTACTAAGTTAACTACTTCTATTTTATCAACCCAACCCCAAACTCATTTCCTCCTATACCTTGACTACCCTTCTTATCAATAGTTCTCACACAGGGTGCCTGGGTGGCTCAGCTGGTTAAGCTTCTGCCTTCAGCACAAGTCATAATGTCAGGGCCTTGGGATCTAGTCCCATATCGGGTTCTCTGCTCAGCGGGGAGCCTGCTTCTCCCCTTCTCCCTCTCCCCTGCCTCTGCTCATGCTCCCTTTCTCAAATAAATAAATAAATAAAATCTTCTTTAAAAAGTAGTCCTCACACAATGGTAGCCTCGCAATGAAAAAAAAAAAAAAAAAAAAAAAGACTGGTGAGCTTGCTTCCAGTGTGATATGATGAGGGTGAGTGTCTGGGAGTAACATAGAGGAGTACATAGGGAAACAGAAGAGGGGAGAGGAGTAAAAGTGGAGATGCCATAGTAGAACTAAGGAGACCCTGACTCTGGGGTGGGGGAAAGCCCTAGGACAAACCAAGCTTTAGATAAATGAAGAGATGGTGGAGATAGTCTGAGAAGAGGGTAATCATCAAGAAAATATTTTTTCAAAATGAAATTTGGACTCAGAGGGCAGGATGGAAAAAGAGGGAAGCAGTGGAAGAACCTAGAGAAGAGACTGAGGAGAATGGGAATGAGGGTAATGTTTATAGTTATATCGTCATTTCAGTAATATTGTAAAGCTCTGTAACTTTATACTAACTGCTATTAACAAGATTATGTGCCAAGTTAGTGGGTTACACAGAAAATACAAAAAGTCTAACTGATATACTTCTAGGTGCCATTTTCCTTTCATTAACAGATATACGTCTTACACGGATGAATGCTAAAGAAAAACACACACACACACACACACACATATGATATCCTTTTCACACCTTTAAATCATCGTCAAATGTATAATACTTAAATCCATTTAGAATATTATGGAATGAATTTCCATTTGTTAAATGGTACCCTGGTGACCTGAAAATCAATATAGCCTTTAAAAGTACTTAAATTACAATTAAAAAGTAGCTAGAAGAATATGCTAGCATCAAAAATCAACAAAATATTTTTGTTGATTTAAACAAAATTTAATATTGTTAAGAGAAATAAAAAAGAAATCTGCATAATTTTGAAAAACTTGAAAATTAATGAGAAGCAACATATATATCAATTTGTTATCTTATAACAAAAATTTGTTGCTCATAGAAAAGGTGAATATTCCTTAACTGCTCACTTTTCCCATTTATAAATTATGTCATCTATCATCTATCATCTATCTATGTATCTATCGATCATCTCTCTGATATATCCTTATCCTTTAATAATTTTGTCACATTTACATACTAGTAACTCACCTTATCAAAGCAGCTATAAGTTTGTGTAAATCTAAAAGTATTCCTGGGGTTCAGCTCACAGAACTCTGGATAGAAATAAAATTGAAATAGACATGAAGCATAGAGCAAAGCTAATTTCATACTGAGTAAACAAGGTCAATCTAGTCTGATAGTTTGTCTCTGGAAATAACTAGCTACTTTGTAGAGGGTCAGAGAGGATATTCATGTTGATATTAGAAAGTTAAACATATTTCACTTAAAGTCTTTCACCCTCTGTTAATAGTTATCTTCCTATACATATACATTTTCCTCATTACTTCATAGAATGAAGAGTTATATTTATCAATTTGCCTTTTAAATTTAAACCATTACTTTCTTTTCCAACTGAGTATTTTTTTTTTGAAGATTTTATTTATTTATTTGGCAGACAGAGATCACAAGTAGGCAGAGAGGCAGGCAGAGAGAGGGAGAAGCAGGGTCCCCGCTGAGCAGAGAGCCCGATGTGGGGCTCGATCCCAGGACTCTGGGATCATGACCCGAGCCAAAGGCAGAGGCTTTAACCCACTGAGCCACCCAGGCTCCCCTCAACTGAGTGTTTTGAGCCTATACAAATGTCTCTATATTTTACCTTTTCCCCAGGAAAGGATATGTAAGTTGGTGCCTCCCCTTTCAAAATGTTATAGGTCCCCTTGATATACTGTTTCCATCTTTGCCTTCTCCATATGTTAGAGTCCTAATATGATAAGCCTATCCTTTTATCTCTATCCATTGGTCATATTTGCTTTTCTTTGGGATGTGTCCATTTATTCCAGTTGCAGAGGTTTTATGGGAGGCTAATGTTTACGCTTTTGTTTCTCCAGTCTCTCCTGATACTACTTAGGAGCTAGTGTGCTAATTTTTCACCCAGACAGTCTGACATCGTTGGAAGCAGTCTATCTCCACTATTTTCCGAGTAATAACTGATTATTTGATCTCTGTCAAGTTAGAATGCAGTTTGGATCCCAGTCCCCTAATACATACTCTGACTTTTGTCCACCTTGATCTTATTTTCTGTTATCTTGTTATTCACAGAGCTTTCTGAGGGATGAATATAGTAAAGAAAATTTCCATCAGCTTGTTCTAAAAGAGTGAATCATATTGAACAAAAGTTGGTGACAAAGACAATGTTATAGAATTAATTATCCCTGCTTTGCTGCTCCCTTTTACTGGGGCAAAGTGGCTCTGTAAGAATTTACCCACAAAGATTCTTTATTTCTATAATTTTATTTTTTATCAAACTCATTTTTCAGTAAAAAGAAAGATGTTAAAGAAGAATCTTTGACATTATTATAAGACCTTTCTTCATTGTATTTAATTACAATATATTACCAGTATACAGGGCATTTTTAAGCATGCACTAGAAAGCCAATTGTCCAACTTCAAATAGTGGCCAAACCACTATGCATCTTTGTGGGAGAGCTTACTTACTTTCTCTATAACTCCATTTCCCCAATTGTAAGAAAAAAAATGGTAGATATGACTAATGGTATTGTGAGGCTAACATAAATTGAAACACGGAAAATATATAAAGCTTTGTCTGCAACATGGTTAGTATTCAATGTGTGGCTCTTATTAGCTCAACAGAATAATAGAACAATTCTATAAGATAAACACATTTATGAACACTATGTGTAAAATTTTAATGTCCTGTTATCTTTCTTATTTCCTTTTTATAGACAAAAGTGTTTGAATTCCAAGTGTATTCTAGGGTATTTTTATTGATAAAAGAGTATAATAAGATAAAACATATAACCCACCTTCAAATGGAATAAAAATTATATGCTGATGGTTTTGAACTATGGGTGCCCACACTAAATTTTTTACTCATTAACATAGTTTTCCTAAAATAATGCAATAAAAATATAGTAATTAAAATAATCCATTAGTACAAAATAAGGTAATTTTTAAGTTATGCTCCTTAAAATATGTAACAAATATGTGATTAAAATATTTGATATAATTCCAAAATAATGACTTTATTTAATAACTGATGTTACAAAATGCATGGAAATACATTTATCAGACTGACAAACTGAGATTTTTAAGTAATTAGCATGGAATAGAGCCATTATTGAGGTAATAACAGCCTTGGAACAATTTTAGATAGACTCTTTGTTAGGCATGAAATAGTACCAAAATTCAAAACAGTTTATTAATGATCGGTTAGATATCAATTCTGTTCTATTACTTTATAGGAATTAATCAAAAGACTATTCTTGCTTTAAGAAAATTAAGACATATTTTTAGTGGGCTATTTAGAGTTTACACATCTTCCTTAAAAAACTGAAAATACATGGAATACATACACACATATATATTATATGTATTATTCAAAATATTAGTCTCTTTTCCTAAGATATTGCAAGGACACCTACAGGTGACAGAGACAAGAAAAATGTCATTTAATTTGAATTGATTCGTGACAACTTTCCAAAATCTAGTTACTTTTCTTAAGTCATGAAATAGTATTTGTTATGTCTAATAATACAAACATGAAGAAAACTTGTGGCTACAGAAACATGATGATAAAGAAACATCTGCATTAAAAAAATAAGCATCTGCATTTATCACTGCACAGTGGAAGAAGATACCTGGAAAAATGCTATTTAGAGCTTACACATTTTCCTCGACTATCCAAGAAGCAGCTTCTTCTCTAAGCATACCAGTTTTCTTCACTGAAAAAGAAAGCATTATTTGTGTGCTCCCATATACCATCAGAATTTATACTGATAACATAAAATAGCGAAATAAGTCAATCGGAGAAAGACAACTATCATATGATCTCCCTGATATGAGGAAGTGGAGATGCAACATGGGGGGTTTGCGGGGTAGGAAAAGAATAAATGAAACAAGATAACAAGATGGGATTGGGAGGGAGACAAACCATAAGAGACTCTTAATCTCACAAAACAAACTGAGGGGTGGAGGGTAGGAAGAGGGTGGTGGGGTCATGGACATTGGGGAGGGTGTGTGCTATGGTGAGTGCTGTGAAGTGTGTAAACCTGGCGATTCACAGACCTGTACCCCTGGGGATAAAAATACATTGTATGCTTATAAAAAATAAAAAAAAATTAATAAAATAAAAAAAAGAGTTCGATGGGAGGAAATTTGTAGAAAAATGCTAGAGGAATATAAGAGTGTGCAGGAAGGGGGACTAAAATGGATCTCACTTCGTGATAAAGGGGTAGACAAAAATATGCAGCGTGGGTTGGAAAGTAGAAGAAATTCTGCCTTACTGTAAGCAGCTTACAATATTGGCACATTATTTACACAAAATGAGTACTTGTTAAAACACTACTATCAATAGATTCATATGTCTCAGATTCAATTAGCAGCCTCATTTATTACCCACCAAGATGTGAAACTGCAAGGTGAGGTTAAAGTGTCACCCAGGGTGTCTTCATCACTTCAATATCATTGCCTTAAAAGGCACTGACCAGAAGAAGCAGATGACCTCATTTCAAAATTATTACAGTACAGAGAACTTAGTTTCAACATTATAATTCATTTTCTCATGGAATATTTCAAATTTATTATCACTTTCCTGACACGTAATGGCTAATCGTTAAGGATAGCCACTTTAACATAATATGAATACGCATTTCTCCATAGGTAATACAACGGTTCCTGCATTAGCATTATTGACTAAGGTGCATTTAACTTCTTCACTAATACTTAATGGAAGGTTAATGTATAAGTCAAGAGATTAAATGGCTTTTACTTAAAACAAGTATATTGATTAAAATAACTTAGGGAGATTTTTAAGGCTGATGATATAAAAATAGTCACACGTTTTAATATTTTATTTAATATTAAGAGCAAATTGTAGGGTATAACAAATCAAGATTAGTGGGAGTTATTGCACTAATTACTCGTGGAACTAATTCTTGCTCGTAGTTAACAAATGGGTCTTGTATATTGGAAGGCGACAAATCGTATTGGTTAATTCTACTGCTCAAGGAGACTTTCTGTTTAAGAATTTCCATTGTTTCTGGCAATGTCCTTTAGGTATGCCTTCCTTGTATCTTACACCTGGCACGGGTGAAAGATAAAACGGCCTTCCAAAAACAGAGCTGCTATTCAGTGTCATTGAAATGTAGCTCTATTTCCTTTTTTCTCTGTATTTATTATTATTTAAATCTATGTTAAACCTAATCTAATGCTTTCAGTGAATTAGCTAATGTTACTTTATCATTTCCTTTTTCTTTGCTCAAAACACAATATTCCACCATATATAGCAGACTAACAAATTGGCCTTGTAATAGTAGGACATATGATGCCAAAGACCATTCACTTCTTTGATTCTGTTTCCGCCCAGAAATACTCAGCCACCTTCTCTATTCATCTCTTCTGTTCAGGTAGCACAAGGTTACACCTGTAGGGGCTTGCTCAGTTTTAACCTGAGCTTTGTATAAGAGGGATTTGATCTTCTAAAAAAAAAAAGGAGAGAGAGAGAGAGAGAGAGAAAGAAAGAACGGAGCCCATGAAACCATCGTACCAGTCAGTGTAATTGCAGAGTCTGAAACATACAGCATGTTGCAGTGGATTTAAGAACTGAGAGCAGGATAAAAAATAAGTAATAAAAATTTAAATGCTAAATATACAGTATAATATGCTCTGTAGTAACAAAAATGCTCACACTTACATAGTGCCTATCAGGAGCCAGGCTTGGTTTTAAGTGCTTTGGGTACAATAAATCATTTACAACTCAACACAATCTCATGAATAGGCAATTCTTATTATCTCCAGTTTACAGAGAGGGAAACTAAGGCACAGGAATGTTAAGATACTCAGGCATAGAGCTGTTCCATCGATTGTCCAAACCATGCAGCTGGTAAGAGGCAGGGTGAGGAGCCTAACCCCAAGTAGGGCAGGCTCTTAGCTATAATACTACACTAAGTCTCAGGCTCTGAAAACAGAAGGACTTTAGTTCAAATCCCAGCTCTGTCATTGACTAATGGCTTCAAGGCTTGGTAGCTTTATCTGGGAAGTATATAATAATAAGATCTACATTATTAGGTCATGAGAAGAAAGCAAAATAGTCCATTATTATATATTGGACATATATATATATATTATATAGTCTCATTAAGTAATAAGAAGAAAGCAAAATAGTCCTGGGTTAGCATGCTATTTGACACATAGTAAGACTGCATCAAACTGCACCTGTTATTATTACAATTATTTTAAAATGTGTATTCATTTATTTATTTAACTGACATTTTATTTAGTTAATGCTGATATCGGTGCTAGGCTTTGGTAAATAGGAGTGCTTTGGCTCATAGTGTACAAAGGGGCAATGGACATGGAAACAATTAACTGCAATTAGAGTGCCATGATCAGTGTATTTAGGCAAAGCAGATAAAGTGAAACATCTTATCAAGGAAGGCTTCATTGATATGATATGTAGAATATTTATATGGTTTATCATCCTATAAATTTTCTCAGGTTGAAATTAATCAGCTAGAGACTTTATAAATTTAATCAGTCCATCTCTTGCTTTGAGAAATCATGGAATAAAGGAAAAAATATGAATCCAAATGTTGTGCTACCAGTTGGATGAAGTTGATGGATAAATTCTACTAAATATTCTAGTGAGATCGATCTATGCCATTCTGTACTTAAAACATAAGAATCTGTGTGGTATATGAACAATAGCTTTGCCCTCATCATATTTTCTCTTGGTTGTGATCTAAATTATGTTCTGCCTTGTGAAGCATCTTCTTATTTTTAGATGAGCATTGCCATAGGTAAGTTACGTGTGAATTAAAAAAACATAGACACAGCCATGCCACTTTTCCCAGAAATTGTATGAGACAGAACTTTTGAGTTTTACACACACACAAATACAGCTTATGCTCAAGGTAATTAATGTTGAAATGTTATTAAATCTTCATCAATTGTTTTAACATATTTTTCCTTTCTCAGAGTATGAGGATAAACAGTGACTTCATTCTTAATGTATACTAATGAGCAGGACCAGGATTCTGTGTTACACAGGATGATTTTCTTGAAAAAGTAGAGAATAATCCCCTGAAGAAGAATTTTGCTTAATAAAACCATGGTTTTAAATGAACTTTAAGGTTTAGGGGACAAATCACTTTTGTTATTCAAAGTGAATTTCAATACATCCATTACACATTCTGGATTGAAAAACATTTTAAAATATGATCCTAAATTTATTCTCTTCTTTTTCTTCATTTGATCTATGAATCAAACATTAGAGAAGAAGGTGAAATAACACCTACAAATGTTTAGCCATCCTACCTACAGATGCTTTCTTCTATCTGTTACACAGAGATGTAGTTCACCGAGAGTGGAAAACTTGGCTCAACGGAGATTTCCATACCAAAATCTAAGAGTAGTTTCTAAAGGTCCTGGATAACTAGCTCTTAAAGCTCATTCTGTGCAATACAAAAACACATTTAAGTTGTAATACTTCCAATGACTAATATAAAAGCCACACTCTAATTCATTTTCTATATCTCATATTTCATTCACTCCTTTGTCAGTCTCTTCCAACCCTCTTCCTAGTGATTGTTGGCTGAACTGTGTCCTCTAAAATTGTGTATGTTGAATTTCTGCCACTTAGTACTCAGAATATGACTACATTTGGAGCTAGAGTCTTTATAGAGATCAGTAGGTTAAAACTAAGTCGTTAGACTGGGTTCTAGTTCAATATGACTGGTGTCCATATAAGAGAGGTAGTTAGACACAGACACATACAGAGGGAAGATGATGTGAAGACACAAGGAGAAGATAGCCATCAACAAGCCAAGGAACAAGAATTGGAAGTGGTCCTTCCCTCACAGCCCTCAGGAGGAATGAGACCAGAAGACACCTTTATCTCAGATTTCTAGCCTCCAAAACTGAGATACTACATTTTTGTTGTTTAAGCTACCCAATCTGAAATACCTTGTTATGACAACCCTAGCAAACCAACACACCAACTGATGCTTTTGTGTTCCTGTTTATTTCGTACTCTTGTTTGTGAATATGTATGCTCATGAGCCTTTCAGAGTTTGTAGATCACGTTGTGTACAGTCAGAATCAGTGTTGCTTTAAAAGAAATTTTAATAATAGTTTTCATGTTATAAAAAAAAAAAAGAGTAGAGTTGCCAGATAAAATGCAGGATACCTGGTTAAATATGAATAAACTGCAAATGCATGTTTAGCATAAGTATGACCTAAATACTCATAGGACATACTTATACTAAAAAAACTTGTGTTTTTAATCTGAAATTCAAATTTAACTTGGAGTCTTACATTTTTATTTACTAAATCTGGCAACCATGTTAACTGGTTAGATGATTTAAAAAACTGGGAATTTAGTAGTTCTTTGTGTTTTTCTCTGTTAAAATTTATGATTTTTCTCAAATACGGCATTGTCTCCTTTTTCCATCATCTTTCTGTAACAGATGATTCACAAATCCAATCACAGTATCTTTCCTATTTGTTATATCATGACAATTATAACCTCTGCATTTACAGAAGCATTTATTTTTTTATGATTTTTTAGAACTCTGTTTTAAAAAATGGACATTTAAACAAACTAAAGCATCCGGGAGACATTAACCATGTAGTTTAAAAGTGGAAAAACATTTCTCCATAAGCTTTCCCAATGTAATTTAAAAAAAAAATCTTGAAACATAATGAAACATAATGCCTGAATGGAAAATTTCAACTCAAAAGATAAATGGGAATATACAAGATAGTGGAAATTTGTATATAGTGCAATTATAGAACTTAAAATATATTATCCTGTGATTTATCAAAAAGAAATTAAAGAAAAAAAGAAAAAAAAAGGGCAAATTTTCAAGGGAAGAATTCATGTTTTATTCTATTAAAAGATTGAAAAACTGTAATAAGATACCACTTCACATCCACTAGATGAACTATAATTTAAAAACTACAGTTCTACATTCTGGAAGGATATAAAACACCAACAACTTTCATATGGCCTAGAAGTTTATGATTCAACAACTTTGGAAAACTGCTTGTTTTTATAAAGTAAAACATACAGGTACCTTGTGACAGAGCGAGTCCACTGATATTTAATTAAGAAATACTAAAACATACGTCCACACTATGAACGCTCATAGTCCCTTTATTCATAATGGCCTAGTACTGAAAAACAACTCAAATGCTCAGAAAAATTAATAAATTATAGTGTGTTTATAAAATGGAACACTACTCACTAATTAAAAAGAAAGAGTGAACTACTCATATTTTCAATGTTTTGGGTGAATTTCAAAAATAATATGCTGAGTAAGAGAACCCAGGCACCAAAAAGTGCCATTTGTTGTTTTTCTGATGGAAGGGGGATACATAATGGCAGCAATAATCAGACATGATGGAAATCTGAGGTGATTGGAGTGATGGTTATATGGTTGTACATATTTTTTTTTGCAATTTATCAAATGAACACTTAAAATCTGTGTATTTTACTGCATGTAAGTTATATCTCAGTATAAAAGGAGTGTTGGGGGTAAAATGAATCAAAATAAAAAGATTTGAAGCATGCCAAGCTTTGACTTTACCCATATTTCCAAATAGCTGAGGTTGGTTTTAAAAGACCCATAAACAGCGTAAAGAATCAAATTATAAAAACTACAGATCGGGGACGCCTGGGTGGCTCAGTTGGTTAAGCGGCTGCCTTCGGCTCAGGTCATGATCCCAGCGTCCTGGGATCGAGTCCCGCATCGGGCTCCTTGCTCAGCGGGGAGCCTGCTTCTCCCTCTGCCTCTGCCTACCACTCTGTCTGCCTGTGCTCATGCTCTCTCTCTCTAACAAATAAATAAATCTTTAAAAAAAAAAAAAAAAAAAAACTACAGATCGGTCCTTTCTCTGCTGGTCTTTTCTCTGGTCAGATAGATAGGGATCAATGTTAGGGCTGAAATAAATGCTTTCTAAAATGTGCCCTCCAAGAGTTTTAATGCATTATAAAACTTGCCATTCCTATGTAAAAGGATTTTGAATTTCCAGAATGTCTGTTTATAGAAGGTTTGTCTTCTGAATAAAAGAAACCTTTCTGGTTTATAGGTACTCTCATTTAGTCACTCTGCTATTTGTCTTACCAGGTCAACATAATTCAGTACTATAAAAGTAGGTATTATAGATTGTATCTTTCTTTCTTGCGATATATAGCAAGCATAGATGTGATTACTCTCAAGTAGTATTCAAACACCGCATATTCATGAGTTTATTCAGCGTTTTCTGTAGAGCTGCTTAGGTAAAAGCTCTGACCTCTAGGAGTTCATAATCTAAAACAAATAATAAATATTCAGAGCCACTTATAAGTGAAGGTGTGAACATAAAATTAAAAATGATACCAAAACAATATGCTAACAGGATCACTCTGGGCTTAATTCCTGGGACCTCTTTGGCCATGAAAAGTAGGAAATTGAAGCACTCCCTTTGCCTATTTTTTAGCTGATTGGGGTGGGAAAAAAATTTTATCAACTACTCAGATTTCCTACATTTTTCTTGTATTACAGTCAAGTAATACACTTATTACTTACTTTGTGCCATGCACAGTTCTAAACAGTATATACATGTTTAATTAATTCTCACACAAAACCCTCATAAGGAGATTTTTATGGTCTCTATTCTAAAGGCATAGAAAATGAGGGATAGAGAGAGAAAAGAAAGAAGATAGTATTACCTTCTTTAGGGGTAAATCTTAAAATGCGTGAACTGGGGACTCCTGGGTGGCTCAGTTGGTTGGACAACTGTTTTCGGCTCAGGTCATGATCCCAGAGTTGCGGGATCGAGTCCCACATCTGGCTCCCAGCTCCATGGGGAGTCTGCTTCTCCCTCTGACCTTCTTCTCGCTCATGCTCTCTCTCACTGTCTCTCTCTCAAATAAATAAATAAAATCTTTTTAAAAAATGCGTGAATTGTGGTAGTCTGTTCAAGTTGTTATAACAGATTATTATAGACTGGCTTAAAAAATAGACATTTATTTCTTATAGTTCTGGAGGTCTGAGATCAGAGAGTCAACATGGTTGGATTGTGGTGAGGGCTCTCTTCCTGACTTGCAGATGGCTGCCTTCTCTCTGTGTCCTCATATGGCAGACACGGGTAGCTTGATCTCTTCTTATAAGGACACCAATTATATCATGGAACTCCACTCCCATGACCTCATCTATACCTAATTATCTCCCAAAGTCCCCACCTCCAAATACTATCTTATTAAGAGCTTCAGCAAATGAATTTGAGGGAACCCAAACATTGTGTTCATAACATTGATCTCTGCTGCAAGTATCAAATGAAATAATACTCATGTGCTTAGAATCATGCCTGGCACATAATAAATCCCCAGAAAGTGTTGATTCTTATAACAATGCAAAGTGGATTGAATAACTTAACCTCTGTAAAGTATATCACTATAAGGTAAATTTGTAAAAATGTCAATAGAAGTAGAACAACTTCATATTAAAAGTAGACTATATTTTACTTAGAAGAAAGAATGTTATACTAATAAGCTGGTAGGACTACAACACTTAGAATGCTTCACTTTTACCTTTAAATTCATGAAATGCTAATTAATCCATTGTGTATTCCATAATATAGTGAAAATAACTTGTATATATATATACATACAAACACATACATAGGAAAAAAAATACACACACACACACACACACACACACACACACACACACACACATACATACACACACACATATATAACCTTTATCTCTTACCAGTCTTTGGTCTCATGGTTCCAATTACTTGTAGGAATGTTTTTTAAATGAATATAATTCTCTGTATTCAAGTACAAAATAAATAGAAGAAAATTTACCATATTTTTCCCCCAAATAAGTTTTTGGTCAAACTACTAAGACTAGAAAACTGAATGTTTATCTTCCCCAATTCCTTTTTCTTGAAGGAATTTTTTCTAGTGTTAGGTCTTCCTCTAATAGAGCTCTGGATTTCCCTCTTTACCATTTTCAATTAAATGCCACTGTAAGGTTGCACAGCTCCATGTTCCCAATAACCAGAGTAATTGAGTAATATAGTTTATGTAAAAGAAAAATTTGCATTTTATTCACTTTAAAACTTTAAGTTCATAAACAAAACCTATATGACAACTGAGTTTAGCTCTCAGATCCTCCATTTTGTGGTAACATTATGTTGTGCCCTACATATAGTGCCTGCTTCATGAACACTCATGGTCCCATATTTAGGAAAAACCCACATTTAAGTGAACCTCCTACAGTCACAGTCATGACATTCTTTGTAAATTTTGAACACGAGACTCCAAATTCATTTCACAGTGGGCTTACAAATTAAGTAGCTGATCCTGCCTACTTAACGTTATTACCACCCTTCACCTGAATTGCTGAAGTATCACCTTAACTCATGTCTCTCCCCTTGGAATTTCTGTCTTCAAGCTGTCCTACATAAAGCTTTGGAACCGATTTTCCTAGGACAAATTTTATCATGTGGCCTCTGTTCTGTAGTTGATATACTAAGCTCCACCACCTGGTGCAGATCTCCTTCTAGAAGTTGACCCTCTCTATATTATTTCTTGCAGTTTCTAACATGAATCCTCTACATTATTGCCCTTTAGGTGAGTTCTATCCATATTGCAACTCAAGCTTCTGGTTAAACTTAACCATATATGATCTTTCTTCTTTTCTGCTTATCCAGAACCATCTTCAGCTGGCTAGCCCCAGTTCTGGCTTCTCCACAAAAATCTCCCAAATTATTCTCATCGTTAATTAGCATATGTGCTATCAGATATACATGTGAATCTCCCAGACCTAATTAACCCAAATCTTGGAGGAAGTTTCCAAGGAAACTGCATTTTAAATAAACATACCAGTTCAAAACTATACCAGAAAATACAAATACTACTAATGTTTAGTATGTGCTTTATGAACTTTGGCCTTGTCTATCTATTTGTAATGTAACAAGTTCTCAGGGCAGAAGGACTATACGTACAGTCCCTATAATTACCAGCACAATGTCAAACTCATAAATTCTTATGCATTTGATAATATTTTAATATGTTTTATTAGAAGTATTTTGATAGATTAAGAACCTTCTCAGAAATCTCAGTTCAACTGAGACTCAATTAAAGCCCTCTTAGAAGTTGTCCTTGAGGGGCGCCTGGGTGGCTCAGTGGGTTAAAGCCTCTGCCTTTGGCTCAGGTCATGATCCCAGGGTACTGGGATCGAGCCCCACGTTGGGCTCTCTGCTCAGCGAGGAGCCTGCTTCCCTTTCTCTCTCTCTGCCTGCTTCTCTGTCTACTTGTGATCTCTGTCTGTCAAATAAATAAATAAAATCTTAAAAAAAAAAAGAAATTGTACTTGAGGTGAAACACTTTTTTCTGATTCAAACAAAAGAAAGAAATGATGAAAATGATCATAAGTTTTTAAAGGATATCTAATAGTTCTTGAGAAATATCTTGATAATTTAAATATAAATGAATTAGAATCATATAGATTAAAGTACCATTGAAATATATATATGGGCCAATACTTGGCAAAGTGTTTTTCAGATTTTGCCAGTCCTAAAATGTTCAAAAAATAGTTCAAGATGATGCTTTGGCAGAATTCAAGAACCACAGAATTGTCCAGTGTCTAGTTGTGGAATACCTAGTTGCCAGTGCTATATTTCCACATGTGTTCTTTATCCATAGTCAGTGTGGCTAGGCACAATAAACCTGTCCAGGTGGTCACTGAAGAGCCCATAAAGTCTGGTTTTTTTTTTTTTTTTTTTTTTGCTTTTTTACTTTTTAAAACCTGTTATTAGGGATTGAGTGTATGATGAATATAGGGACCAAAAGTTTCAGAAGTTGAGCAACTATAATACAGTCTCTAAAGCTGATGCTCTTTCCAAGGTTCTTATAACTGTTTATAGACATATCTTTCTAGAAGAATTGGGTGAATGTGAAAAAATGTAAAGGATCAAGCAGAATGTTAGACTAAAGTTCCTGCTCCAGAACTAACAGGTGGTCCTGCCATAAGGTGTACATATGGCTGAGACACAGTGCTACTATGAATTCTGCTCACAGAAATGCATCTTGTCACCCATGGGGAATAGAGTCTCTGGCAGTGACCAGATTTTTTAGTTTTCTTGTAGACAATAGATGCAATGGTTTATCACAAAGTCTTAGCATTGAGGAGATTTCTATCCTAGTCCATTCCCCTTTCTAGTAAAGAAATTTCTCCTATGACATTCTTATCAAATTAAGTACTTCAAATTAACTAATATTAATAGATATTTTATTCTTGTATGTTGGACAGTAATTACATGCTTTTGCACAAGATGAACATTCTTAATGCCTCTAATAAGTACCTTGGTTGTTGATTATTTTCATTGATAATACAATATATTTTCCATACAACTTAAAATTAATTGGATACCCATGTTCATTTATTTTAAAAGAAATGATTATATTCATATATATATATATATATATATATATATATATATATAATCTAAAAGAAAACAGTTTTACATTTTTGACTGCTTACTCTTAAATGAATAACTTTTCTCCCAGTGCATGTGTTGGTCACCCACATATATGGAATCATCATCTTCTTCACTTCAAGAAGTGAAGTGAAGATGGCTATATCATCACCATATAGCCATGCATAGTGTTTAAATCTGTTGTCCTGATACAATTATTTGTTGTCTCATTTTGGTCAATAAATACATAGTCACCTAAATTCAAACAAGCATGATTTTATTTATTTGACTACCACAGTCACCTATACTCTGTATCCACTTTTCTATATCCTAATTAGAAATAAGTACTGAGGCGCTAGTTATAGACAAAGCTCACCTTTGTTTTAATGTTTTAAAGTAGCCATCTTAGACACTTCAAAGTAATTTCCCTTGAAGTGTGTCAGTGTATGTTAGTAGAGAAAAGATGGCAATGCAGTTTCTTAGCAAATATTATAATTGAACTGTATTATGCTGGAGTAATTATATTACATTTTAAGCCTATTATAATGAAGGACAGGGAATTGGTTTTTAAGAAAAAAAAAAAAAAAAAAGATGTAAAAGAACCCTAATGAAAGCATAAGAATAGCTGACAACCAGGGAGTCCAATTCTCCCTAGTACACTTGTCAAATATACTTGTCATCCCAGGTAATATGTTGAGATCATATGATGATAATTAACTCTTTCAAACCACTGAGGCTTGTAGTGGGTTTCTTCTGCAATTCTCTCTCAAAACTTGTTAAATCTCCAGAGAGTTTTGGAGTCCTCAACTCTCTGTCATTAATCGTTTAGACATCCATTTGTCTGAAGGCAAAGGACTAGAGAAGACGATTTTTTTTTTTTTTTTTTTTTAAGGGCTTTATGTTGCTGCCTCAGATATCCAAGGAGGAAATGGTAAATTCTGTTCTTGTTTTCTGGTAGCTTTCTGCCTCACTCATGAACCTATGTGTACTACTGTTCATAAATTTTCTTGTACGGGCTCATTCCTGTCCTTTCAGTGTTCTCTTTCCATTACTTTTGGAGTTTCAGAATCACTGGTTTGTTTCCTTATTGTCCATCCTTTTTGTGACTTCTTTCAACTCTGGATATTTGAAAAGAAAGGAATGATTAAACAGAATGAGTCTCTTTAATAACTCAGAAAAAGCCTAATAGTTCTCCTATCATCATTTTAACCATTAAAAGTGTAAGGTACAAATGTTGCAAAAAACCTAACTGTTCTTTTTTTTTCCACATTAAGAGAGAAGAGTAAAATTACACTGAAATTTTTCAGTTATCATTGGATTCATTCACTTTATTCCAAGATGAATTAGTTATATCATAGGCCAGAATACTGTAGCCCTTGGGTCAAATTCAACCTTTCCCTATATTTGTAAAGAAAGTTTTTTTGAAACACTACCATGCTCATTTATTTCCACTGTCATGGCTTCTTACCTATGGCAGAACTGAATAGTTCCCCAGTGACCTTAGGACCCATAAAACCAAAAATGTTTATTATCTGGCCCCTTACAGAGAAAGTTTTCAACCTCTGAATTACATCATGTCTTTTTTTAAGATTTTCTTGTGCCTGATCAAGGTAATATTTTAATATCTTAGCAAAATTTCAGGACTTTTTCCTGAAAAAGTAGTGATTTAAAGTAGTGATTTAAAGTAGTGATTTAAAGTAGTAATATTTTTTCTCATTTTCAAAATCAGTATTACTTAGTAAAACACCTTATTACATTTATTTAATAGATGCTTTTTCTTTGAAGCAGCTCATTTTAATTTTAACATAGTTCATGCAGTTAAACTTATAATCATAGTTAAATGCTTTTTACCAGTATGCTTTTCTTGGTTTTCTCCTTTTATTCATTATTATTTAATATTGGTTCACTAGTAGATGACATGGTCGTGATGATTGAAAAAATTACGTAGAATGTGACATTTGCTTTACTTTAGCATTAATGAATAAACTGCAGACTCAAACATTTCTTCAACTTATAAAAATGTATTCAGTTAATGGAAAAATAGAGTGGTCTATTTTCAACCTGTGCTACTACTAGCCAATCTGACGTATAGTCTAAATGTAAATTCTTAATGGATGAGTCTTGATATTAATCTTGAAAAGAGATTTTTTTTCATTTTTTAATAGTTCATGACCATTCATGTGTGTTTGAAAAAGGATTATGACAATATACTCCTTTAAATATAAACTAATATCAATAGGAAACCTGAGTTTCCTAAGTAGGTAAGTCTCCACCAGAAAAGACTTTTTTGTCTTATTTTGTTTTGTTTTTTAGAAAAAACTCAAGTCTTGATCTCAGTGTTGTGAGATCAAGCCTCTTGTGCGGCTCCGCACTAAGCATGGAGTCTGTTTATGATTCTCTCTCCTTCTCCCTCTGACGCTCCCTGCTCACACACACACTCTCTCTCTCACTTAAAAAAAAAGGAAAAAGAAAAAGAAAAGACTTTTCTAAATGTCATTAGACCCCTTTAAGAAACACAACCGGCCTTATTTCCTTATATGGCTTTCTAGTGTAGCATGCCACCTAAGGAGCATGTACTGGTTTATATTTTGTTTTTCATTTCTTTTTATCTATATTTTTAACTATAACTTCTAGTTAGCTGAATAATTCTAAAGTTTATATATATATTAATACTCTTTTTAAAAATATGCACTTTAGTAAGTAACTCTTCTATTTATGTGTTGAATATGGACTGATCAAATGATAATAATTTATTTCATAACATTGAACCCATTATTGACCAAGAAATATGCAATATGTGCTTTACGTTTATGCTGGCGGTGCTTTATGTCCATTATTGTTGGTGTTCAAATTGTGTCTCTAAGTTAGATATTATTATGTTTCTTTAACATTTACAGGAAGAGACTTGTAGTCTATGAGTATCTAAGTTCTTAGGGCTGCAGATATTAGAACTAAGATTCAAATCTAGTTGTTAGATATAAATCCATTTATCTTCCAATATTTCATTGGTAAGAAAATCTGCAATAAAAGGTTCATGGCTCAAATATTTGTAGGTTCAGTGTATGGACTCATGGAATGATAGAACTGGAGAACATTCCTTAGAAAACATCCAGTTCTGTCCTTTTATCATATAAATAAGGATGTTGAAGCCCATTTATTTGTGTTGAAGTTTTAATGAAACAAACTTATCTTTGGTTACCAAATTAATTTCTAGTCCAGCCAAACTAAAGGCCGTTTGCTTCCCTCCTAATGTAGAAGTCATTTTGCTGTGCATCAAATTTCTCTCTTTCCAAATGTTCTTTCATATCCCAGGTACCTAAACAGAAGTCTGAAATGTGATTTGGATCTTGTTCCTATTTACTGATAAATTTAGAATGCATATGCTGATGCCACCAATATATACTTACTGGAAAAGTAATTTGAACTGCCATATCCTTATTAAATTTCATATTTCAATGACTCACACAGTGAGAACAAATTGGTTGTTTTGAATGTCTTATGCTAAGAAAAAATAACTGTCATCCTCAAATTTCTTCTGCAAGAGAATCAAGAAAATATTTCTGATATTCTGATTTTGTACTCTAATCAGACTAAAGGAAATATGTGTTATCTAGGCAAATAGAGACTTATGGAACATAAACATTTTGAGACTTTCATTCTAGGGTAAAGAATGTGTATTGTTCATATTGTGTTCATTTGCAGAATGCTGAGATCTCATAATTAGGGACCCAAAAGATACTTAAATTTTTCCTTTTGTAGTCCTATTTATTATCATTGATGTTAACATTGGATAAGTTGCTTAGGCTTTTCAAATTATTTTTTAAACATTATTTATTGAAATAAGTGAATCGTTAAGAGTTCAAGATTCCACACTGAATTTCCTTGAATTTTATTATTTGAAATAGAACCATAAACACAAGTCATTATGAATATGGAAATAATACAAAGGACTCTCACTTCAGAATACTTCCTGCTAATGAGTCCTTTTTTTTTTTTTTAAAGATTTTATTTATTTATTTGACAGACAGAGATCACAAGAAGGCAGAGAGGCAGGCAGAGAGAGAGAGGGAAATAGGTTCCTTGCTGAGCAGAAAGCCCGATGTGGGGCTTGATCCCAGGACCCTGGGGTCATGACCTGAGCTGAAGGCAGGCTTTAACCCATTGAGCCACCCAGGCACCCCATTGTTAATTAGTCCTTTAAATACAAGATTGCTTGTATATTAATTGTGAGTGATGCATTTGAATATGGAAATAGCGTATGCTTGCTAGCTATATACAAACACACAAATATATATAGTAGGCATCAGGTGCAAAGAATTAAGATAGCCATTCTCCATAGTTCCTATTTTATTTTCATCATTGTTCAAGGTCCTTCTCTTGTTTTGCTTATATATTTTATTCCTTTATTTTTCTGCAATCCTGACTCACACATCTTTTCTATTCATATCCATTAGCAACTAGTCTAATGTGTTTACTGTAATATGTGAATGTATAACCCCATATATATGCAGGTATACACATAAATGTATAAAAGTCTTTTATATATGCAGTGTTGTTTTATTTACATATGTGGGTTTAAAAAAACAGTGTAAACTGTCTCATGCCAAAGCTCTTGTCCTATTTCTTATATTTGTTTGTTTATTTATTTATTTATTTATTTATTTTTGAGAGGGTAGGGAGCAGCAGAAGGAGAGAGAGAGCATTGTAAGCAGGCTCCATGCCCAGCACAGAGCCTGAAGCGGGGCTCCATCCTACAAAACCGAAATCGTGACCTAAGCTGAAATCAAGAGTTGGAAACTCAACCAACTGAGCCACTCAGGTGCCTGCATTTCTTATCTTTCCTAATGTTTCAATAAAAATGTGTTTAGAATTATGCATTTAATAAAAAATATAATTTATTATAGGAGAAATATATTTAAATATGCATATAACATGCCATATCCTAGGGTAGGAAAACTGAAAAATATAGAGATGTTAGTTCTTCTAATTTTATGTGAAGTTGACAAAGTTTCCATATATTGAAATTGCCCATCATTACTGGAAGCATAAAGAAATTTTTAAAAGTGACATTAAAATGTATATTCATTTCCTAAAACTAAAGGAAAATCTCTGTAACTCTAAATAGAGAAGAAATCCAAATAAGAAGCCCCATAGTAAGCCAGATCACCTGGTGGGAGTAAGGTTGCCACTTTCCAGAAGCAAAAGGTTAAAAAGGGCCTCAGGCAGAAACTGGATCAAAGTTGGGCTTTCAGAATGGCTGTTTTGTGTTCTGCAAGCAGTAAGATAAAGACAGTGATTAATACTGGCATCTTGTTATAAAGATAAAGTTGTATATTTTCAAAAAAGACCTAGCACATTTAATGTAAAAGTATGAGAGAATTAAGGAAAAAAAAAAATCTCAACCAGACGAAAGGCAGGAAGTGATAAAAAAAAAAAGGCTAAGAAGAAAACATGGTTAAAATACATTGCAAAAGATCATGGCAAAAATAAACTCAAAATTTCAGTAATCACTTTAAATATAAGTGGCTTAAAATGAACTGTTGAAAATTAAGGAATATCAAATTAGATTAAAAGAAGCAAAATCTAAGCATAAATATTTATTTGTAAAACATTATTCCTTTCAGATGACACAGAAAAAATTAATCCAACCAAAACAGAGTGTTTAGCAATATTCTCCAGCAAAGAATATTCAAGGTTCTGAGACCCAAATCCTATCCAGGAGTTTGCTCAGCTAAAGATGATTGCATCAGACCATGCGGAAATACAACCGTCTTTTCTAGCTTCAGCTTTATTTACACAGGGTTAGAGCTGCTCTGCATATGGGGTAGAGGATTATATTTGAGGAACTACCTTATTTGAAGCAGGTGGTATCTTATAACTATTCATTATGTCTCATAACATCCTCCTTGATGTTTTTTTCCTCTTTTAACAGTCATACCTACAAATATAATTTAGAAGTTTCTTTTTTTTAAATAAACTTTTAAGCCTTTCATACTTTCACATTGTTAAGCTTTCACATGTAAGGGAGAATCTGGCTATATAAATAAAATTCTAGCTCCAAATGTCATTTCTCTGAAATTTTTAATAAATAATCCCCAAAGTTCTCTTGTCTCTACCCTCTCTGTTAAGAAGTTTGTTATCAATCTAATTACCTTTTCTTTGCAGGTGATCCTTTCTTACTGGAAACTTTTGGAACTTCTCTTGGCTTTTGTTGCCCTTATATTATACTTTCATCTATCTTAGTGGGGGCTTTTCCACCTATTCTGCTTAAGATTGTATCATACCAATACTAAACATTCATCCCTTAGTCTTTTGTTCTTTGTAATTTGTAGTCATTATTTTTTCAGATAGTATATCTGATGCTTTTTTTTAACTGTCCCTATTCTTCTGGGTCTATTATAACTTTGCTACTTCTACTCTTAACTCCCAAATTTGTTAGATTTTTGTTTGTATTTTCTACCCTGCCTTTCCTGGCTGCCTTCTACAACTGATCTTTCATCTACAAAATTTATTCTTTGACTCTCTCTTATTTTCATTTAGTTCATATATGCGTTGTTCATTCCAACCATTACAATTCTTTTTATTACCAGTATGCCTACTTAATGATGCCCTTCTTCAATTATCAATAGCTCCATGGATATAGTGTTGAGAAATTCTTGACTTACATGCTGTATTAATTCTGATTTATCCAACCAATGAAAAAAAAATTCTGGTTTATCCAGTATAGTATATATAGTGTTTTGATATTTCTTTTTTATTTTGGTTGTGCTCCTCAATGTGTGGCTCTTTTGTTTATGAGATTATTTCCCATTAATTTATCAGTCATCTTGACTAGTTTTATAGAGTAGCAGTCCAAAGATTTAGTGCTAGCTTGCAAAATTTCTGATAGGTTTGGAGGTAAAACATGTCCCTGAAAAAGTTTCCCAGAACATCATAGACTGGGTTTGACAAACTCTGTTTTTTCTTTCCTCACTGACTCTCTCCCTCAGGGAAGTTTGATACTTCTTCTTGAAGTTCTATGTTGAATTCTCTCAAGTAATTATGGTTGCCAAGCTATATCTGGGAAGTAGGATAAGAATACTCAGGATCCCGCTGGTCTTTTTTCACCTGTTATCTACTTTGTAAAAGCTGTTGTGTTGACTCTGGTACTGTTCTACTCTGAAGTAGTCAGAAAACGGAGTGGTAAACACCCAAAATATAGCAGTGGGAAGGACAAAAAAAAGCTCCCACCCTATTTTCAGTCAATAGTGACACCAGATTTGCCTTTGCCTTAGGCTGCCATTGCTTCTCCTCTGGACTTTATCAACCTCTATCCCCCTTATACTCTTTCAAGTATTTCTCACAGCTGTACTTTATTTCTTCAAATCACTTTTGCTTTTCTTGTGTGTGATTTCTAGGTTAGACTGTGGAAACAGTCAGCAGCCTGTGACATATCCATGTGTTACTCTCAAGAAACATTATTAAAGGGGAAAAATATCAAGGTGCAGAAGAACATTGTTATATGTAAAAAATAAAAGATACATATATACTCATAAAAATAAGCTTTCTTTGTCTAACATATATCCGGAAAAATTAACTGTGCTGACCCTTTGAAGGAAGACTCTCTACAGAGCAGTCTTGTTATATTACAATATAATTTAAAATCTTAAATATACAGGTATATGATTTATAAATTTTTAAAATTTACTTTGCTGATACCATATAAAGAGATCTGTTTCATAAAACATATATTTTCATACCTGTGCGCAAATACTTATTTAGTATTTTATGTTCTGGTAGAAGACATTACTACATAAGATTGCATTCAAACTTTTATGTTAATTAATAAAAGTTATAGAAAGAAATGTGAAACAAAAGGAGATAAAAATATCATTTAGGTGGTTATATTGCAACACTGCCCATTGTTTTATTAGAAGTTATTATCAGTGGAAGCTGATTCATTGCTTTATTTTAATTATATGTTCAAATTCCATACTAAATGATTTATTCTTAGTCTATGAAATCTGTGTAGAGAAACAATCTGCATGCTAACATAAATGAGCCTGTGAAAGGTGTCAAGTGGTATTATTGAACAGCAAAAGAGATTTGTTGAGATTAGATAAACCAAGGCATCACTTGTCAGTTCGTCTATTTAGAAAAAGTAGACAGAAAGGAAGACAAAAGCCAATATTCAAATTATCAGCGTGATTTTTTCCTTTTTGACTACAAATTGTCAATGTAAGAAGAGTGGTGAGAAGAGACAGTAAAATCAAAACGTCACTTTCGTTAACAGATCAAAATCCAATTTTAAATGGTATGGGAGCTATAGCAAGCTCTAACAATGGAGTCACACCCTCTCTTGGATGGATTGGCAGTTTCTATTTTGAAGTATTGTTTTTAATGACCTAGCTAGAGATTTATTTTTTAAAGAACATGAATATAGCTAGGTGTTCATCTATCAAAAATTTCTTTGCTATCTTGTGACCAGACTGTACTACATGAGTGAGGGGGACCTTGATAGATAGTGTCAGTTGATACTAAGGCTATGTCTAATGGATAGCAACACATTTCTGAAAAATGTTCTCCGCTCTAATCTGTAGTCAAATCAATTAATGCTAGCTTACTACATGCTGATTCAATCAGAACCTATAATTCAGAGTTTCACACTGATTTCACTGGTAAATTTGACGGAAAGCAACAGCTATGGAAAGATTTTCAGAAACGTTTGCAAACACAAGCAGACACAATAAAATTAAGTTAAAATTAAAAATAAGTCTAAAGTCAATTCATTTTCTCAAAGAGTGCTTATGGATGGACATATAGGAATAGATTTTGCCATGAGTAGTTTCCTGTTCCTGCTTCCATCTTCTTTTTTAAGAAGCTGATTTGTTTAGTAACAGCATTCAATTATTTACTTTTTTGTAGAACTTCAAGATCAAATTCTGAGTTTTGCAAAATGAACCCAAGATACAGCAAAGCAGACTTGAGATAAAATCTGACCAATGAGGAAAGGATGGGTGAGGGTGACAGAGTAGTGAGAATGAAAACAAGAGAGCAAGAGAGGAAGAGCAAGAGAGAATTGCGTACGTGTGTGTGTGTGTGTGTGTGTGTGTGTGTGTGTGTGAGAAAGAGAGAGAGAGAGAGAGAGAATGAGAAAGAAACTGACTTTGAGATACCCAGCAAAACATTTTAACAACTGGTCCAAACTTGTCTGAAGCCAGAAAATTCCTGGACTTTTAAATTCTCAAGCTGTTACATTATTACCCAGATATAATCACCTAAACCCTTCCATTTTAAAATGCAGAAATATCAGTTTCGTTCTTTTAAAAATCTTTTTTTTTTTTTTCTTTCTGGGAATCACAGAGGCAGGAGCCTGTGTATCCCTGAATCAGTCCTAATTATTGCTTAGTCCCATCAGCAAACTAAGGGAGTATCCATGCCCTGAAGTCCTTGTTTAAGTTCCTTAAAGGAAATCTGTTTTGTCCAGTCACCATCACCATCATAGTACTAGTGAGGGCTAATGGTTATGTCAATTTCCTGGACGTCTGTAAGGCTGTAGTTGACATTGACAAAACTAGAATGCTGCTTTTAGTTTCCAGTGCCAGAAAACTGAATCAGCATTTTGGGGAATTGTGCAGGCAGAACTGTTGCTCTTGCCTTGTATTCAGTGAGTGAGCATCAAACTACTACAGTGTCAGTGATGCAGCACTTCCATGCTCTATCAGGGCTGGCTGAGCCAAAGCCTATAGGACTACCAATTCTGCCAAGGGACGGTTCCTGAGCAGGAGCTCGGCTCCCAACATGTGGATGGCTAGGGAGTTGCATCTCTGCAGCACTGGACTTTTGTAGAGCTGGCAATCTGCCACTGGACTTCAGGATCTTTGACCTACTTCATTTCCCCTATAAAGTCGAAGGAAAATAGTGCTCTTAGTTATGTGTAGTGAGAATGGGAATGAGTCTCCCCTCTGTGAGGTGGCCTGAGCACTAACACAGTATTTAGTTAAACAACTCTTTCAATCCATTCCCAGAAGAGCACTGGAGGTATCAAGCAGAAGGAATGGCCAAGTAAATCTAGAAAGTTAAAAAAAAAAAAAAATGGGGACCAGCAAAATCAGACAAGTATACAATACACACCTCAACACTAATTGGGCTCTTGATATCCAGTTCTTTATACCTTACAATCAAAGGAGAAGAGAGATGTTTTCTCTCCCAGAGTTCTCCATTCATTCCTGAAAAATGATTTAGAGAAATCCATCTGGGTCAAATACCTACCTATAGACTTATGTTGTACTCAAACGAATGTGACTCCCTGGTCAGCTAAATGGATTTGTGTGCTGAAATTCAAGAGATGTAGAACCACAACAGACCAATACATGTAGAAAACAGTGCTCAAATGAAAGGAATATGAGATAATTCAACAATAAAATCTCTGAGTAATTTCTTTCTTTTTCTCTTTCTCTGACTCATTCTCTCTGTCTCTGCTTCTCTCTGAGTTGTGTTTGTGTTTCTATATTTTTTAAAAAAATAGTGCATGTTAATTAGATTTATTTACCTTTAAAATAATTGTATAAAGAAGTTGATGAGTCCTTGCTACCTAAATACCAAGTCTTTCAGGGATATTTTCTATTATTTTGTTGATTTGATCTTCTTTCAACCATCTATTTCTAGAATAAATAAATAAATAAATAAATAAATAAAATAGAATAAATAGAAAAATAAATAAATAAATAAATAAGTGGTGCTGTTGGGTTTCTTGCATCCGGTCTTTGTATTTTATAGAGTACTCTCATATTTTTTTTACCTTTATTCATTTTCCACTGAATTCTGAGGAGAAAATTTAGTTCTGTCTTTCAATTCAATAGTATAACCTTTAGTCAGTTCCATTCCACTATATAGCCTATCTACTGAGATTTTAATTTCAGCAATTATCTCTTAAAAATTATTTTTCTTGTGTTCTAAATGTTGTACCTTCATGTATTACTCTAATTTTGCTAATTACTTCTACTATAAACCTTATTATTTGGTCCCTTTAATTATTTGCTTTCTTGAGGATTATTTCTTTTACTGAGATTTCAGTATCATAATTTCAATTATTGTTGTCCTGTTGAAGACATTATTTTTAATTTCTCTGAATTGACCAATCATATTGGTGTCCTTCATTAATTCTATTTGCTGGAATATACTTCTTTTTATTGGTTCAGGAGAGTAAATACCTTGTTGAAACAGTTAAATGATATTGGAAGCTTCTAAAATTTACTGATTTTCATTTATTTCTACCTCTAAGAAAGAATATTTCCTCAGTACAACCTAAACACACTTGGCAAATGCTGATTCTGATTAGAAGTACGCTGATTTTATGGATTTTTTACAGATGAGTAAGGTGTATGAGTAGCTTGACTTCTAATTGTGTGAGTTCTTCCTGTTTTTCTTTTTGCTCTATTTGTATCTGCAGCTTGGGAGTCTTCTTTAGCATATGCACCACTTCAGCTACAGAGCTCTATGACTGGCTTTTAGTTTTGGGGCAAATGCCCTAGCAACTGCTGTGAAAATGGATCTTAGTGCAGCTGTCCCACTGCCTTTTAACTCCATTTGAATCAATCACTCTATCACTGATCACTATCTCATCTTCTGCTTTTCACTCCTTGGAATATTTTCATGTTTTTATTTTTTGTGAAAATTCATTTATTTGGAAGCTCTTTTCCCTGTGTAAGTGTCCAAGCTCTGTGGAATTTTACCACTCGTTAGATTCCATTTGCATTATATCTTCCAGAAATTCCTTAATAATAAGGCTTGCTTTGGCACTGTTTTTGACTTTCTAGTAATATATGGCTTTCTTCTCATTTTTTAAATATTTATCTTGTCATCTTAATAGAATTTAAGAGAGGAAAAGGCCTAAATAATTGTGCTGTATAGGCATCATAAAGCAATATTCTGGTTCATCTCTAAACACAACTAAAAAGTTCTTTTAAATAAGTACCCAATAATAAAAGCATATGTTCTTGAGGAACTTTTTGTAACTCAAATGAAGATAAAATTTGAATTTCTTGACTTTCTGTCTATTATTTTAATATTGATTCACGACCAGGCAAACCAATAAAATATTCTAGCATGTACAGACATCTTTCTCATTAGTAGAATCAAAATCAATGAATGCAAACAGGTATCATTTTATTACTAATGATTGTCATTATGTTTTCAAAGCACATTTCAGCAACCATCTATTTCTTCATTCATAACTATACACAATGTAATTATAAAAAAGACCAGTTTCAAGTCATTACTTAGAATAAAAATATAGATTTAATACAGATTTTTTTTTTTTTTTTGCAGAGTATCTGTAAATATACTAGGTAGGAACAAATCAAGTTTCTCTTTGGATCTGTCCTTCAACAGATCAATTTACATGTTGTTTAAAATCTTTGAATGAATAGGGCACCTGAGAGGCTCAGTTGGTTGAATGTCTGCCTTAGGCTCTATGTCATGATCTCCGGGTCATGATCTCTGGGTTCTGGAATCAAGACCCATGTCAGGCTTCCTGATCATCAGAGTGTCTGCTTCTCTTTCTTTCTTCTGCCACTCCCCCTACTCATTTTTTCTCTCTCTCTCTCTCAAATAAATAAATAAAATCTTTTAAAAAAGAAACACATAAAAAAGAAATTCTTGTGTTTAATTTAAAAACTTGACACCTCAGATTGTTTTTCAGAGTCCATAGTCTCTCATGGTTCACCTCCCCTTCCAATTTCCCTCTGAAAAACAATCTGAGGGTTTTGAAGGGGCGGGGGGTGGAAGGTTGGGGGGACCAGATGGTGGGTATTAGAGAGGGCACAGATTGCATGGAGCACTGGGTGTGGTGCAAAAACAATGAATACTGTTACGCTGAAAAGAAATAAAAAATTTAAAAAAAACTTGACACCTTTGTTGAAGAACTACATTGGTTTTCTTTCAATATAATAGTAAAAGATATGTGTTTTGAGAAGCTGACTTCTCATACATAGTATTCTATATGTTCTGGGAACTGTCAGCATAAAATTGAACAAAATAAAGTGGACCACATTTTTCTCTAGGAATAATTTCATAATTTCACATTGAATTCCAGACTAAGGATTCAAAATTAAATAAGCCGTACAAAGAAGAATTCATAAAAAATTAATCTGGATATTAATATGATAAAAAGGTTATGATACATGTAACAGCATTGAAGAATATCAAAATGTTTTGATGAGTGAATATGAATGAAGCCAGACATGAAGAAAAGTGTATGATTCCATTCATATGAGATTCTAAAAATGAAATAACTATAAAATGGAATTTGACGGAGATGGAAATGTTCTATATCATGATTCTAGTAGTGGTTCCATTGCTTCATACATTTAGCAAAGCTCATCTGATTGTACATTTAAAATTGGTGAATTTAAATTATATGGTATATAAATATGTATTTATTATATATTATATATTATATACTTATATTTATATATTATACATTTATATTATATCATATTTATATATTTATTTATATATATTAAATTATATAGTATAGTGTAGTATTTAAATTGCACCTCAATCAAAATCAAACTGAAATAAAGTTAAAATCCCTATTGAAGGTGTACAGTAAACACCAAAACTTTTAGTTATCCTATATGGATTTGTGCTGTTTGTTTCATGTGGTCTCCAAGACTTACATCTTACTTACTCTGCCTTTGTGTTTTGTCCTGTCATAATGGCTGCCTATGTAAATTGCCTTGTTTTAATCACTCTGCCCCCCAATTCCCCATTATGGGTAGAAATATTCTGTTACCTCTGCTTGCAAAACTTTTTCCTGACTTTTATCTTCTATGCCCATCAATTACTCCTTTCTTTAAGATAAGAACAAAAAGATCACTCCACAGAAATCTTCCCTGATGACCTTTATTAGATTAGGTACTCTTATAAAAGATCCTCAAAACCCTCTCTTTTCCTTCTGGAATGCTTTTCGTAAGTGTAAGTTATATAAATTTTGTTACTCTTCTGACAGTCTTATACACCTTTTGCAACCTAACATTTATAATGATAAGAGAAGAGCATTTGATAATGCAAGGCAAGCTAATCAAAACATATAAATTTCTTTAGTACAAAACCACCCAAGAGATATGCCAACAGGAGGCTAATCTTGGCTCTGTGAAAGGTTCACACTGAGGCTAAATTACAAAGAAATCCTCTCCCTTCTCTCCTATCTTCTACCCTGGCCCCCTATCTATTCATGGAAATGATAAATAACTGATAATTTTCACAAGAAGCTGAGTTTAAAAGAAGAGGTGGGAGTCAAGAAGAAATAAGGGAGAAAGGGTATATGAGAGAGGGCCCAAGATGGAGAATTTTTATCTGGCAATAATGAAGCATTGGTTATATGGGAGCATCTCCAGAATTAAGAATTAAATTCTGCCCATTGAAGGAGCCACGTTCACATGGTACAGATGAATAGAGTCAAATACCTGAATCTTCACCTACTTCTGATTATGTACAGAATGGGTGTAAGACACATCCAGAGCAAGAGACCCCTTGGACATTGCAGAGGATTTTCTGCTTCGGTTTGTCAACCAAAGTTACTGTCATGAAATGTATTATTCCCCCCTTTAATAATAAAGAAGGTAGAGCAGAGTTTGTTACTAAATAATTGTTTGTAAATAAAATTACTAAATAAATTGTTTGTAAAAAAAAAAATTTACTTCCCTGAATATTAATCTTTCCTCTTTGCTGTGGTGTCCTGCATGCCTAGCATCTTGTGTGGACACCACACAATGGGTATCATTAAATCAACAAATTATATTTTGGAGGAATAGAAGGTCACCTTTAACACTTTTCAAGCTTTGCTTGTCTGCTCCATATCTGAGTTAGATTATGAATGTTTAAACTTGTCTTACTACTCGATAGTTGAGAAAAGATGTAAAGAATCAAAGCAAACCTGGTTTTAATTGAGTATGATTCAATAATGGGTGTGATTGGGCTAGTCAAAATCTGTCAACATTGATACTTATTTTTTATAGTCAGGATATATATCACTCAAATTAAGCAAATAAACAATATCTCTGAAAAAATCAGGTACAAAAATACAACTTGAAAAGAGGAAGATGAATTACTTGTTTATGTGTTTAGTTACAGCCTATATTGTATATCACAGCTAATTAAAATGGCTTTTTCTTAAGTTATATGTAAAATATTATATTTTCATGATGATATCTTATAGAAATTAAAAAATTTACAATTTTTTACAGATGAATAGTGAAGAGATCATAATATTTGAGTTCAACTTTGAAATTTTCTTTGTGTAGATCATAAAAGTGGGTATAGGCAATTTTATAAGAGTCTATCTGATACCCTTGCTTTTTTTCAGAATACTACCAGTAAGGATATATTTGTAAAGGCAACCAAGACAAACATATTAATGAGAAAAAAATAGAAGAAGAAGAAGAAGAAGAAGAAGAAGGAACTGAGAGAATAGAAAATGATGGGTCAAGATTCCAGTAGAGAGGCAAGTGGTATTGTTAGACTGGAGAAAACTGAATTGTAAACTTACAGTGGGGTCATATGGTAATAATATGTTTAGTTTCGTAAGAAACTCAAACTGTCTTCCAAAGTAGCAGTACAATTTTGCATTTCCATCACCAATGAAAGAGAGTTCCTGCTGCTCCACATCCTTCCCAGCATCTGGTGTTAACAGTGTTCTAGATTCAATCAAATAAGCCTACAAGGGAGTCTCATTTTTATTTTAATTTGAATTTCCAAAATGACATATGATATGGTACATCTTTTCATATGCTTGTTTGCTATCTGTATGTCTTTGTTAGTGAGATAACTGTTCATGTCTTTTGCTCATTTTTTAATCAGATTGTTCATTTTTACTGATAAATTTTAAGAGTTCTTTACATATTAAAAATAGTACTTTATCAGATATGTTTTTTGAAAATATTTTCTCTTAGTCTATGGCATGTCTTCTCATTGTCTTGACAGTGTCTTTTGCGAAGCAGACATTTTTAACTTAAATTAAATTCAGCTTATAAATTCTTGCTTCATGGATCATGCCTTTGTGTTGTATCTAAAATGTCATCACTACATAGTGATTAAGGAACTTCACTCACTTGAACTCCATGTGTCTATATGACTTGATTTGCAAATTAAAAGTGATGTGTGCTATTTAAAGCAGGAGCTTGGAGATCCAGCATGTTCCTTTCTTTTGTACTATCATATAAAGGGCAGTAGTATGACCAACAATTCTTGTAGGGCATCAATCCATACCCCAGAGTGAAAGCAATGACAATTTGGAGCAGAATCCTCGGCAACCCTTTAAAGAACATATAGAATAAGTGAGAAATAAATCTTTACAATTTTAGGCCTCTGAGTTTTCTGAATTGCTCATTATTGCAGTGTAACCTAGTCTCTCCTGACTCATACAGAAATTTGTTCAAATTGAAGTTCTACTATTAAAAAATTAAAATATGTGGCATGAGCTTTAGGACAAGGAAGGAGACAGAGAGAAATTTGAGGCTTGGAACTCAACCACTCATGTTATGATAAGTTGAAATATTTGGTTACATTGCAATTTAAGATACCTTGAAAAGCAGATAAAGACTGGAATATCTTGTCATTTTGGTCAAAGATATTGGAAAATCAAGTATTGATAGTTTGTGTTTATTATTATTGCCTGTATTTGAAAATGCACTACAAGAAAGAGAGCAGGTCAAAGAAAATTCCTGCTTTCCAAGCATGTTGTGAAAAGAACAAGTGAGAATCCAGAATTGTGGTATTGTAAGTGGAACTGATTCTATCCTTAACTGATAAAACTCAGACGATGTCTTCCTACTAAAGGCCAGAGAGAATTTGTGGCAATGATAAAATCAATGGTCCAACCTGTACATCTTTTTTATACTTGAATAAATTAAGGTATTTCTCAGTGAATCCTTTCAGGTGGACAAAATTGAACATGGAAAAAGAGACTTAAGAGTTTTGCTTTCTCCTAACAACTGATTCAGTCAAGGTAAACATAATTAGGTTGAGAGAGAGAGAGAGAGAGAGAGCAGAGGGAGGGAGAGAGGGAAGAAGAGAGAGAGAGAGAGAGGGAGAAAAGTGTCAAAAAAAAGTTGTGGATATGATTGGTACATGGATTGGAAGAAATGAAATATATAAGAAGCTGAATGTGATTTTAGGAGGTATTGCCAAAAGAAAAGCCACGACAGAGAAATAGTCTAAAAAAGATGTTCAAATCCCAAGGAGAATATACCCATGCAGCCTGGGAAGAAAATAAGAAAGAAAGGGTTTATCAAGGCGGAAGTTCTAAGAACCATGAAGAACAATGGGCTAAGTAGTAATTAAGGAAAACTTCCTACACTCTTTCTCAAAATTCTGCCTGAGGATTCTAAAATTCTTTCAGGTGAATGATTGTTGTTCTTCACTCTTTCTTCCCATTTCTGAAAGAGAGTGTTTTTGTTACTAATCCACCACTATATACTGGTTATGGGGGGAGGTGGGAGTCGTGGGGGAGGAGGTGAAATGACACTAAATGGAGCTGATAATTTGTCTTTTTAATTGTTGTTCCTAGGTTTCTGTACCTCAAGTATATACCACAAGATTCTTCGCTTTATGCTCAGTGCTATGATTGGAAGGAAATTTTGACTTTTTCCTGCTGTTGAAAGGCAATGTCTACTACATGGATCCTGTACCTGTCCTAACCTTATATGCTGACTATAGAGAGGAGGTTTAGATACAATGTTCTTTTGTTTACAAGTCTTCAGATCTAAATGAATGTTACCCAAAGAGCCATATCCAAGAGCTACACCTGAGGAATATCATCTGCATCCAGACCAGATTTAGATGATAAGATACTGGATCTCGGGCCCAAACTTGATTGCTGCAATGTAATGAAAATTTCAGAATGCAGCGTCTCCCAGGGAGTGAACGTATTTTACATAGTATGGGAATATGAATAATTGGTAGCCATGGAGCAACCTAGAGATTTCAATATAATGGCTACAAAATTCTTTGCCACTCCTGTCTTTGGGACTGCTTTGACTATGAAAATATGGAGGCGGTAATACTATTACTTCTGCAGCTACCTCATAAAAGCCATGCAGCTACTACTTTGTGCTCTCTTGGGACACTTATTCCAACTCATAAAGAGTTTAGACTTTCTCCCGGAAAGGCTACATGGAGGTAATTTGATTGTTAGCTCCACTGAGCTCCAGCCAATAGCTAGGGTCATCTTTCAGCCATGTGTGAGCCATCGTTGATATCCTGCCCAAGTGAACCTTCGAATAAGTGCTGCCCCAGCCATTATATGCATGCAACTGCCATGAGAAACTCCAAGTGAAAACTGTCCAACAGAGACCTTCCTGAATGTCTGAGCCCCCAGTTCATGGCAACGTGAAAGGACTGTTTTAAGTCACAAAATTTTAGGATACTTTTTTAAGTATCCTAAACAATACTACCAGAAAATCTGCCTACAGTTTATTCTCAACAGAGCAGCTCATATGATCTTTGCAAAGTATGTGAGACCCAGTGATACTACACTGGAAGCCCTGCAGTGAAGTGTTTCCGAATTTCACCAGAGTAATTGTCAAAACTTTTGCAATAGCCTGCACTACTCTACCTGAGGGACCTCTTCTCTAACCTCATTAGCTCTTCTCCCTCAGCTCACTCAGCTACAGCTGCACTAGCCCCCTTACTATTCATGTTCTCTGCCCCTGGATATTCCTGCGTAAAGACCTTGACTCTAACTGCTCCCTTTTCCTGGATCCTACCACACCCAGATGTCCTCTTGCCTAGCTGCTTCATTCCCTTGTGTTGTATAATCTCACTTTTCATCAAGGCCTGCCTTGAGCCTCTTCCTCCCCCACCTATGGCATTCCGAATCCTCCAATCATACCCTCTGCCTTCTATTTACTTTTTATGGCTCTTATCACCATTGAACAGATGTATACATTATATCTAAAGTTCACTTCTAGTCTCTTCTTGTTAGAACATAACATCAATGAAGGCAAAGATATTTGTGTATATGTGTGTATGTTTTGTTTTAGTTTTGTTTTTTTTTAATTGTATCCCAAATGCCTAGCATACATTTAATACTTATTAAATATTAAATATTTGCTAAAGCAAATATTTGCTAAAGCATGAAGAAAGAACATACAGTTAATTTTTAATGAGAAAATCTATTTGAAGATCAACATCTGTTCAGATTATCTTGTTAATATTTTTCTCATAAATTTTACCTGACAATTTTAGAATTTAAAGTTTACTTAATAAATTTTACATTAGTGATTTGTCATAGCAAGAACATTAAAGTAAAAGTGTTTTAAAATGAATATGTATTGAATTTAATTTTGCTTAAGAAAATAAAATAAATACCAGAAGCCCATGATCAGACACTGTTCACTGTTTTAACAGAAAGTTCAATGATGCTATTTCATTTTTGAAGATTCTGGATTTAAAGCTAGGCTCCTCACTTTATGATAAACTAAGGAAAATTAATTGTTCAAATTCAGATTTTGGATCTTGTTAAGGGCATTTTTAATCTGCCATAAATAAGAAAATTCCAAAGTAATACTCATTTACTATCTTCAAGTTACACCCATGCTGTTATTTTAAGCTAAAATTCCTTTCACTGATAGCAGTGCTCCTAAAGGAGTTTCTTTACAAAAGATCCCTATTTTACTGTTTATTTAATATAATCAGTAACTGATATTTTTTTGGTCATTTACCCAGTCATATTCTAATGAAAATATTTTTAATGAAGCAGAATGAAAAGTCTCTCCATTCTTCATCAATTTATTTGCTGAACTCACACATGAAAAAATTATAAATGTAACTTTCACATACTTTAGAAATAAAATATTTTAAATTTTAAGCTTATTTTGAAATGTGTAATATATATAATTATTACTTAGCAAAATTATGGATACTGGTAGCATAAATTGAAACTAATGCTTCATACTATGAAATAAAAACATCTATCAGAAAACTAAGAGAGCTTCCATACAGAATATCCACTTAATTTATAAGAGTTCAAAAGACATCCACTCTTAACTGAATGACATCAAAAAGAATTGTAAAAATATCTTGTCAAGCAGTATTGTTGTGCTGTCTAGCTTTTTAATCATAGCATAATGTTAATGCTATTAATGTATCTGCAAAGACACACAGAGGTCAAGGAGACAGGGTGAGAAAAAATAGAGAAAGAAAGAGTATGTGTGTGTCAATTGTATTTCTGGAAGTTTGGAAAGATGATGTGATTGCCTTTAGTAAACTATACTAATACTATATTTATAGGCATATGATCTGATTTTACAACAATTCTTTGAACTTAAGTAATCCAAGAGATTACCTGGACAGGAATACACTAAGGGTGAAATGTAAAGGACTTAGATTAATATTTTTGAAAATATAAAAAAGTATATGTAAAGAAATTGAATTGACATATTAAGGAGAAGATTTGGTCAGTAATGTGAATATTTGGCACTCAAATTATGCTTCCTAGCTTATCTTTTTAGAATCAAGTCCTTTAATATTGTAACAGTAATGTACATAACTTGAGAATGAGTCTATTTATCAAAGTGATTAGACTAAATCTTTGGTGTAGCATATAATATATACCAATTTGTATATAAATCTAAAACACTATCTCTCAAAAATGTATTCACGTGTACAAATTCTCATCATATGTAGTTATGTGCAGACACATTTAACTTCATTTTACTCAAAGATGAATATCAATTGCAAGTGTTTGACACTCATTGTTAAGATAATTTTTTTTATTATTCCAACTCAAATAAATCAACATTTCTCTTTTACTTAAAAATCTTTATACCTACAGGCATTAATTCTAAGTATGTTTGTAGATGTTTAAATACGCATGTAGTGTCAGGATTTCCCTTGAGTACCATAAAAATGATCCAGTATAAATTTTGTATTCATACCTTGCATATTTTAATATTAAAAGTAACAAAAAACCATCATTGTCACCAAATATATGATGTGGCCTAGAGTTGGCTTCCCCGAATGTCTAACTTTCAGTTGTAAAGGAGAGACATCTTATTTTTTCCTTCTTTGATCAAAATTTTCAAGCTCTATAATTTTCTTGCTGCTCACAGAAACAAAGCAAGCCAAGCTCATACGGTAAGTGTATTCTGAAAGCTACAAATATTTGCTATTCAGAAAACCTCAATGAGGGTTTAGTTATTTAAAACTAAAGAAAGAAAATTACTATTAATAATTGGTTTCAGCTAATGAAATGTTTTTATGCAAATAGGTGAACCCTAAATATGACTTGGAAACAAAAGACTGCTTAACAGTTACTATTAAGCAATACATTAGTAGATCAATTAAACAGAACTTCTTTTAAATGAATGTGCCTTACCCTTGTTGCCATAGAAACCTGGAAAGAGAAAGCTTCAGAATGCTAATAGCATGAGAAACACAACAAAATGTTTGTAAACATACACCTTGAAATTTGCATGATCAGTTAAGTAATAAAAGGGTGATGCATAGAATTTCCCAGCACAGGAGGAAGGACACAATTCAGAATTCAAGGTATTGCATTATTTTTTCATTATGCAGATCAGCTAAGAAGCTGCCAAACATTATTATGGGTCACACTCATCTGCTTTAGTTGATATAAGAAAATAGTCTGCTTTCAGGGTTTGAAAGAAATTATATTGGAAATCATTGAACATAGAGGGCTAGTGAAAAATTCATGTAGGTTGTATTTCAGAGTGAAGATGAAGACGAGATAGGGTTAAAACTGAAAATTTTAAATTCATGATGCCCGTAACATTTTCACCCACAGATATAATCTGTATAAGCCTTTCTTCTCTCTCTCTCTCTCTCTCTCTCTCTCTCTTTTTGTTCTCCAATTCTCTTGTTTGAAACCTCTTTTACCCCTTTGTTTTGGTGCATGCATTAATAATATTTGATTTGGCTTAAACAATTCCTAACAAACTGAAATGTCTGGAGCTCCATAGACAAATACTGTTATTTATGCAAGTACAATTACTGAATTGAAGAAGAAAAATAATTTGGGCCACTTTAGGTTCCTGACTTCCAATGATAATTACTCCAATTTGGGCTATACTTTCAAGAGAAACAAAGCACCGAAATAGCAACTCTATTCAGCAAAGAATTAATTTCTTTCCTATTCACTATTATGACAGAGTATTGGATTCTTTTAGAATCTAATAAATCAGAAATTCCATAACCATTTTGTACCAAATTTCATTCACAGTTATTGCAATAACAAATGGGACAAAGATAACCTTCCAGTGTCAATGGAAGGAAAGATAAAATAAAGAGCTTGACATTGTCCAAGGACATAAGGTTTGTGTCCTGTGCTCAGGAACCTACAAATGTGACAGAGTGTGATTCTCCCTGTACAGAAGGCCCTGGCCTCTCCTTGATTGGAAACGGATAAAAAACCTTTCTATATCCCCTCCCACTGTGTTCACCCAACCTAAGTTAATTACTGGAGTGTAGCTGAGTTTCTGCCAACTGCATAAAGGTGGCCGATGTGTTTGCTGCCTCAGAGAATATTGATTAGAGATGTACGTTCCAATGATACATTATTTTCCTTAAGGAAAATCACGATTTTTCTCTAGAATATTGTGAGACATACAGATACAGTACATATGTACTGTGTGCTCTTATCAAGAGGTCCATTTTTTTCTTCCTGTCCCCATATTTATTCAGGCTCTATCCTCTGAACACTTGATTGGAAACTGGGACTGTTTTATAATTATCATATATTAACTGATCATCTCAGGTATTATAAATAGGGAATTAATCTTTCAAGGGTATGATGGAAATATTGAAAAAAAAAAAACTCAGCAGCACAGATTACTGCAAGTGTATCACTCTTTAAAATAGCCATCCACCAAATAACCAAAATGTAAAGAATATGTTAACTTTTGTCATATTTGCTTTAAATATTTTTCTATAAGAAAGACATAAACCATTTCATTATAGGTAAATTCCTTTTTTCCTTTTGAGGCTTTAAAATTCCTTCCATCCCAAGAGGCAGCCATGAGTTTGAACTTGTTTTGTAACAACTCACAGCAAAAGTTTTACATAAAGGTACTCATAAATAACAGAGAAAGTTTTGTGTGCTAGATATCAATGCCCAACTGCAGTATATTGTTTTAAAATCCTTTTATATTTAAACACAGACATCTAATCAGGTCATTTTAACATAGTATTTGTGAATATGACATACCATCTTTTATTTATTTCTGAGTCTGTCATCTGATATTTAGATAATTTTCAGTTTTTTCCTTACACAAAATTTCTGCATTGAACATCTTTTGCAGATGTTACCTTGTGGCTTGTCCTTCAGATTAATTGGGGAATACATTTGGAAGCAAAATTGTTGCACTCACATAATTCAACCTTTCTAAATATTGTCAAATTAATCTTAAAATGTTTGTGTCAGCTTTCATCTGTAACCTCAGTGAATGAGAAATCAAATTCTACCCTCCTCCCTTGATAACATATACACATACTGCATACTCATCAATTTTTGTTATTTTATTCTTTGAAAATTTACTGATTGAAAACATATGATTAGTTGTTTTAAGTCGAATTTTCATGATTGCTGGTGAGGTTGATTCCTGTTTTTGGCCATTAGGTCCTCCTCTCCTATTTATCTCTGTTCTTTTACTTTGACCAGGCTCAGATTTACTGGATTGTCTGTAATCTTTTTCGTTTTGATTTGTAGAAGTTCTTTATGTATTTTAGAAACTTAAATTTGTACATTTTAGATGTGTAAATATCTTGTAGCACCTTTGACTTTAAAACTCGTTTATGGTATCTTTTATGATACAAACATCTTAATGTTGACAAAGTTTGTCATTTTTTCTTAATAATATTTATTATTTTTTGATAAATTCATTCTATTAAAAAACAAAGCATTCTTCTACATTTCCATCTAAGTTTGAAGTTTTGCTTGTTACTTAGGTGTCTGATATCTCTAGGGTTAATTTAGATGCATGGTGGGAATTAGGGATATAAAATTATTTTTTATATCATATGGATAAGTGATTGTCCCAACAACACATTTTTAGTAGATCATCTGTTTCCAATTGATTGGTAAGGCCACCTTTATTTTACACAATATTTTCAAATACAATTGTGTTAATAAATGATTTCTCTGTTTTGTGCCATTAAGTTATGTTTCTATACTATGCTAATATTACACTATTTCCAGTGCTGTGTTTTATCATAATTTTACCATAAAGTGAATTAAATTCCATCTGTTGCTTTTTTCCTCCAACATTGTTTTCATTATTCTTGAACACTGAGCCTTTCATCACTTTTTCAATTTCCAGAAAAAATCCTTTTGAGACTTTCAGTGGAATTGAATTAAAATTATAGATAAATTTGAGAAGACTTGACATTTTTATGACATCTATCAACATGGTAAATCCCTCAATTTACACAGGTTTTCTTTTAGGTCCTTACGATTCTTTTTCCATAAAGTTCTCACACATCTTTTATTATATTCATTCATTGCAACCTTAACCTATTTTTTGGAGGTGGAAGGACATAAAACTTTTTTGTCTGTTACATTTTCTAACTGGAAATTATTGTATTAGAAAGATATCTTGATTTTTTATATATTGATTATGTTCTCTTACCTTCCTCAGTAATTTTGTTTTTATTTTATTTTATTTTATTTTATTATTTTTTAAAGATTTTATTTATTTATTTGTCAGAGAGAGAGAGAAAGAGCGTGAGAGTGAGCACAAGCAGATAGAGTGGCAGGCAGAGGCAGAGGGAGAAGCAGGCTCCCTGCTGAGCAAGGAGCCCGATGTGGGACTCGATCCCAGGATGCTGGGATCATGACCTGAGCCGAAGGCAGAGGCTAAACCCACTGAGCCACCCAGGCGTCCCAGTAACTTTGTTTTTAGATTCTCTTACATTTTCTGGGTAGCCAATTATATTTTGAAAAAAATAAATTTGCCTTTTCTTCTTTTCCAATCCTTATCACGATCTCAGGGTCCTGAGATCGAGCCCCGCATTGGGCTCTCTGCTTGGTGGGGAGCCTGCCTCCCCCTCTCTCTCTTCCTGCCTCTCTGCCTATTTGTGATCTCTCTCTCTGTCAAATAAATAAATAAAATCTTAAAAAAAAGATCTTTTTATGAATGTGTGTTAAATTTAAATGACTGTTTTTCTGCATCAGTTGAGAGTAAAATATTTTTTCTCGTTTAGATTGTCAAACTACAGTAATCCACTAGTAGAATCTTTGATCTGTTAAATTGTAAGGCTTTATCAATTTCTGGAAAAGTTCAGTCATTACTTCTTGAAAACCTACCTTATCCACATCTGCACTATTATTTCCTTCTGAAATTTCTATTGTACATATTTTAGTTTCTCAATGTAACCTCCATGTCTTCTAACTTCTCTTTTATATTTTCTACTCTATATCTATCCATGCGGCCTTCTGGTTGTATTTCTGATTACTCTCTTCCAGTTCACTAATGTTCATTTCAACTGTGTCCATCCTAATGTTTATTTCATTCATAAAGCATTTTAGTTTGACTTTTTTAGGAATTTTTACAAATGAATTTTTAATTTTATCAAATAACTATATGAATAAGTTCATATTGATCACATTGTCATAGCTGTCATAGCTGTCATTATTTTCTACTCTATAGATTTCCAAGTCATTTTTTTCATATCAACCTGTTCTTGATTAAAACTCTGATACATTTCATTTCCTGTGCATTTTCATTGCTTCTTACCTATTTTTGAAGATTAAAAAAATGTCATTTCTTAAATCACTCTATTTCCTTTTCCTGGGAGTAAATTACTTAATTTAATTGTTTAATTTGTATTTTATTTGGATTGTTGTCAACATGATATATTTTTGTTGCCATTTTCAAGACTGAATTGACTAATGTGCTTTGTTTTTGCTTTTTGGCAACTTTTGTTTTTCTAGATATAACAATGCGTGATTGTCTCTATCTATTCTCCTCAAGCATCTGTCTGAGACACAATCAATACCTGGCCATGGAGGGTTCTGCTTCATGGATATTACAAGTCCTGGTGTTGATCCATCAGATTGTTTGTCCCAACTTGAAGTTATTTCGCTATTTTTGCTCCTTCCTGCATCCTAAACAAAGCAGTTGGTTTCTGATCAGAGCCCCAGACACTGGTTATAGGCTGTTTTTGCTTTTTATTACAATTGGAAGCTCTTCTTCTGAGTCCCTGATTTGCTGTGTTGAGCCTGGCTTGTTCTTGCAAATATAAAAGTATTTCTCATTCCTCTTAGGAGTTGAATTTTCCATTACTTCATTTTTGGCTGTTACTTATTCCATGCATGTGAATTCAGTATTTAGTACATGATGACATTTATCATATTTTTAGAGTAACTGCACTTTTGGGTTTTTTTTTTTTTTTGAAGACTTTGTAGATTTAATTTATTTATTTGAGAGAGAGAGAAAGAATTAGTGAGAGGGAGAAGAAGAGAGAATCTGAAGCAGACTCTGCACTGAGCACAGAGCCTGACTGAGGGCTCAATTGTACAACTGTGAGATCCTGACCAAGAGTCCAATGCTTAACCAATTGAACACCCAGGTGCCTCTGTCCTTTTGATTTTTAACTTTTCTATTTTATCTAATATTGGTATATATTTGAATAAGTAGTCCAAAATTAGCAGAAGCTAATGTTGTTAGAAAACTCCCTGTTATTTTCAATCCCCCACATTGTACTTAAAAAAAGAAAAAAGTATTTTACCTTTATTTGGAGGGTACAGCTGATGGGTTTATCATAATCTAAAGGATATGAAAATTTTTAGTAAGTATAATTATAATCATCCTCTAGAAGAAAGATCTTGGAGAATGTAGGTTGTAAGCTTCAAGGGATTCTTTGTATTTTTCCTCCATGAGTCTAGTCCTTCAGAGCAGTTGCTGACAAGGCCTTGTTGACCATGGGCCTTTAACTAAGATATGGTCTTAGTTAAATGTAAGGTAGACTACATGATATTCCTTAGTGTAAGAGCAAATTATATCCAAAAAAGCAAGGCTTTCATTCATTCATTCAAAACTATTTAGTTATCATATGTTTTGTGCCAGCCTGCGAGATAGTGCTATAGTTAGTAGTGTGGTTAAAATGAGATCTTAAACTTCAAGTTCTATTTCTAGCTATAAAGCTACAAAGACTATACTTATAATACTGATTTATTGATAATTTGTGAGATTACTGGTAGCTACATCATAGTTTTAGGAGAAAATATAGGAGGAAATAGACTAATGCTAGTTCCTACAACAAGTCAACTGAACCTCCCAATTCAGTATATTAACATTATAAAGATTTATTTCTGGTGTGAGTCTGTAAGGTCTCCTTCTTGGGGTCTTTCCTGTATGCACTAACTCAGGCATCCAAGCTTTTTTTTTTTTTTCTTTTTTTGGTGATGCTACTGTCTCAAACAAATGGTCACTGATGTCATCATGAAAGAGGAAGAAAGAAACCAGAGGTTTAACCTAGAACTTTTGCAAGAGCCACATATAGGAACGGCATTATTATTTTTGTATGTATTCTACTGCCAGAACTAAATCATACGGCCTCAACCTAGCTGCAAGAGAAGCAGGAAAATGTAGCCCTCCACTATTTCCAGGAATTATGCTTGTGAGGCCCCAGTTTTTCTTTCTGTAGATAATCCTGGAATAACAAATATTAGTAAAGGGAAAATGAGATTTGTGAAGGTAGAAATATAAATAAGATTATTTTTATGATTTAAAGAATTCAGTTTCTCATTCTTATTAACTTCATCTAAAGGCATTTTCTTATGTCCTTCCTTGGCATGAAGTTTCAGAGGATAGCTGAAGATATATTTTTCTAATGTTGTCCAACCCTGGAATTTTATTTAAAAAGTTATGATAATTTTGTTCCTATGATTATCTATTGTGTTTAAAGACTTGAGGATCTGAATTATCAAATAATTCTCTCTACCTCCAAAACACAAAGCATGAAAGAATATTATATTAGTTTTCTAGTGTTGCATAATGAATTACCACAAACTTAGTGGCTTAAAACAACACCCATTTATTAGTTCACAATCCTGTATGTCAGAAGTCTGGGCACATTTTGCTGGGTCTGTGCTCAGGGTATCACAAAGCAGAGATCAAAGTGTTGGCTGGGCTCTTAACTGGAGGTTTTGCAAAAGGATTTACCTCCAGGCTCTAGAGTTTGTTGGAAAAACCCGGCTCTTTCTGGTTTTAGGTCTCACATCCCTGATTCCTTTCTGACTGTCAGTGGGAAGCCATTATTTTCCCCAGGAGGCTTCTCATATTTCTTTTTATGTGTCTTTATCTTTAAAGCCAGCATTATCATGTTGAGTACTTTTTAATGTTTCAAATCTTTCTGGTTTTACTTTTTGCCTTCTGCTGCTTTTAAAGGTTCATATGAGTAGATCAGGTCCATACAGAGAATTTCCCTATCATAAGGTGAACGGGGCTAAGTAACATAACATATAATCACAGAGATGATATCTTATTGTATTAACAATTTTCAGGGATTAGGTAGCACACCTAGTTGGAGGGGAGGAGGGTTTCAAAATTTTGTTTACCACAGAGATAGTTAAATAAAGTGATACAAAATCCATGAGGGATAAGAATGTTTTTGACTCAAAATAATCATATTGGAGTACTATTTTGAGGTGAAACTGGATATAGTTCCTTTCCAGAAAAACACCAAGAATCAGTATCTTGATTTGTCTCTATTCTCTGTACTGAACTGTCATTTTATTTATATAGAAACTTCACTTTATTTCATGATTAACTACTCTCATCACAAGTAGTGGAATATAGTATTTTCTCAGTAGGAGATAAGTGTAACACTTGAGGATACTTGGATGTTCCCTCCTGTGCAGTCAGGGCTTGGGATAAGAGGTAGAGATACTTACTGGCAACTATAAAGCTACAAAGACTATCTATTGTTTTTTAAAGATTTATTTATTTATTTAAGAGAGAGAGAAGAGAGTAAGAGCACAAGGGGGAAGGGGTGGAGGGAGAGGGAGACAGAGAATCTCGAGCAGACTCCCTCCTGAGCGAGGAGCCTAATGTGGTACTTGATCCCAGGACCCAGACACCATGACCTAAGCTGAAATCAAGAGTCAGATGTTCAACTGACTTAGCCACCCAGGTGCCCCTTGTCTTTTATATTCTAGAACCACAATATAAGCAAGAGTTTCTGAACATAAAGGACCCCCATATAGGATTTTTGACATCCTGGTTATATACTAGTTTTTCTCTTTAAAGCTTTGAACATGGAACTATGATGATCAAGAAATGTGTGGGCTGAAATATCACTTGAAGCACAGAATTGGGATTTATATGTGAGAAAATACATGTAATGGTGGTATCCAAGTATTTTTTGTAAGCTAAGATGGAATGGTCTAATTTCAGCTGGAACAACTTGTAAAGTCAAAAAGAAAGTCAACAAATATAAATAGACCTTTTCTTATTTTTACATATAAAATTATGTTACTGGCCGTACCTTGAATTTATGGATGTCACACCATAGGAAACAAAAATTAACTTTACATTAGTTATATAACAATTTTAAGTATTATCCATCATGATTTCTCTACATATATATCATCCACTTTGTACAAGGTCTATGAGATCTTGAAGTTTCTGAAGTTCTTTTCCTTCTCACATTTAGTTGTAGTGTAAACCAGAAATACAAAATTATTTTAGGAGCAATGTAAAAAAATAATTAGCATTGAAATTATACCTTACTACTAAAAAGTGTAAGTTCTATATGCATAAAATAGTAAATTTGTGGTAAACATTCTAGGATTTAAGCATTCAATCTTCTTCAAATAATTATCTGTGATAAAAGTACAGTTATCTTCACTGATGTTACAAATAAATATTATATTTTTGTAAAGTTGCAATTAAGCAAAATATTTTTGTCATAAGTTTATTTAATGAATATTTGTTTAGTTTTAATTATATAGTGCATTTTATTTTATTTTTATTTTTATTTATTTATTTATTTATTTTTATTGTTGGGGTGGGTGGATGTTGTCTTCAACACCCAAAAGACATTTGTTTTAAACGTTCTTAACTGGCAGCAATTTTTTTTCCCTTTTTTTTTTTTTTTTAGATTTTATTTATTTATTTGACAGAGAGAGAGATCACAAGTAGGCAAAGAGGCAGGCAGAGAGAGAGGAGGAAGCAGGCTCCCTGCCAAGCAGAGAGCCCGATGTGGGGCTCGATCCCAGGGCCCTGAGATCATGACCTGAGCCGAAGGCAGAGGCTTAACCCACTGAACCACTCAGGTGCTCCAATTTCTTTTCCTTTTGAGAATTTATTTTATTTATTACACATTTTTAATTTTACTTGCTGTTAAGCACGATTTCTAAAATAGATGAAAAAGGTACTCTTAGTTTCAATATATTATATTAATATATTCTTGTCCAAAGCAACTTCCAGATTTTTTATCTTCTAGCTTTGTATGATATCCACATTTCTTTGTAATTCATGCTCTTTGGCTAACCTAACCACTACTTCCCCTTCTGTCTCTACACACTCCAATACTTACTAGTTTGTAATTTTGAACAAGTTAACATCACTAAGCTTCATTTTACTAATTGTACCCACCACATATGTTTTTCGTTTTCTGGATCATGGGTCTTTCTTCCAGGATTCAAAATTAAGATGAATATAGTATTAATATATTTTTCAGTTTTATTATATAATGCATTCATATGCTAGCCTGCACTTAGGAACTGCTTATGTTTTTTGCAGAAAAAAATTGGAGTTTCAAGCAACAGACCTACAAATAAATGTCTGTTTTGCAATAATTTAATAAGTAAAATAATTTCCCTATTGGAGCTATATCAGATTAAATACAGTAACTTTTGATGAAAGTTTTATAAAGTTAAGAAACTTCCATTATTTATCTAAAATTCACTAATTTAGCTTTAAGGTTCTATATGCACAGCAAGGAAGTCAATTAGCTCTACAAAGAAACTACTACCTGTCCTTATTAAAGAATAAGTAGTCTTTGCAAAAGAAAAATATGAGCTATAGTGTTCCTCCATTTAACATGAATAGGAAACCATGCGGGTAAAATGAAATAGTGGAAAAGGCAAGTCCTCAGGGAAAATAACCTCACTCTATGAAAAAAAATTAATTAAGGTCCTGCTTATTTTTTTAATCTAGTAGCTCATTCTCTCATTCTCTTGTTTATCAAGCTTTTACTATAAAACTTTCTGCTTCCTTGGATTCTTGTTTCAATTTGATCCAAGTAGAGGATAATAGTTGCAGGTTTTAAAAGGACATAGTCATCATTGCAAATTGTATTCTACCTCCCCAAAAAATAAATGCACGAGAGGGTTCATAATTCACAGCAAATATATTTTTAAACCCTCATAGCCTTTCAGTAATAGATACTGAGGTAAGCCACTTTAATAACTCAGGTATAATACTATGAACATTTGCATACCAAAACAGAGAAGGAGTTTTTCTGGAATGTAGCAATAAATGTGTACCCCCCCCCAATAATCACACATGAATAGCTATAAAATACAGAGGAGAAATTCTGCTGCCACAGAAATAGCTGTGATAGTTTCCAATGTTTTCTATATGGCAGAAGTCCCAGTGAAATTAAACACTACCACATATCTGCTCATTTAGATATTGACAAGGAATACTCAGACTGATTCATATAGTTAGATATATAAAAGGCTTTGGATCCTTTTTTTCAATTCTCCAGACAGAACAATTTCTTAATACCAAAACTGATGGGGGCATCTGATTGAGCATCTGCCTTCCACTCAGGTCATGATCCCAGGGTCATAGGATTGAGCCCAGCTCTCTGCTCAGCAAGGAGTCTGCTTCTCCCTCTTCCTTAGCCTGGTGCTCTGCCTAGTTGTGTGCTTTCTTTCTCTCTGTCAAATAAATAAATAAAATCTTTTTACAAAAACCCAAAACCAATGAAGTGGGATCTAGAATTTCCTCTCACATTATAGTTTTATGTCAACATTTGATATCATCTAGGTAACTTAAAATAAAATGAAGTAAAACTTCTGCTCAAATAAAGTTCAACAAAGATTCTGGTTCACTTCCCTTTCTTGAAACAGACAAACAACAGTAAAAGAAGCAAGTGACATATGGGGGACATCTTTCTCTGTTCTCAACTAAACTAGAAAATATCCGAAACACCAACTATCTAACAACTGGGAAAGGAGACTGGCCAAAGCTGTGAAGTTTAAACTTAATAAATGAAGATGACAAAGAACACAAGCAAACATTCTCAATAGTGGAGGCACTTCATCTGAAAAGTTATCCAGGGATATATTTATTAAAATAACAAGATATGTGGGCATGAGGGGGCTGCAGGAGAGGCCATTTAAAGATCCACCTGCACATTACAGAACAGGAAGGTAGATCTGTAGAAGAAATTACTTTGTTTTGTCATTGGCACAGTCTGTGAGACTGGCTGCTGACAGAGAACATTAAAAGCATGCTAGAGTGAAGGAGAGATGGTGGTAAGCAGCCTATGACAGAGGGGTTCAACGAAAGACACATGGATCACCAACTCTAAGAGCTATATTCTAGCCTTGACAATGTTGTCTAATGGTCCTGAATCCCTTATTTTCTAGTACACAGTTTATCAAGAAGAAACTCAAATAACCCTGAAGCCATCTTTCCCTAACTATACTTTCCTGAAAGGCTTAATGTTATCACCATACTTCTGGTCATCAAACCTGGCAGACTTGGAGTTATCTTTGACTCCGTTTTCTCTCTTGCTTCTTCAAGTTAATTATCCACTAAGTGATATTACCTTATCTGCAGCTATATCCTTCTTGCTTCTTCCCTTTCTTTCCCATAGCACTTGATTAATTTTTAGTGTATATCTATAAACTTCTTTGCTCCATTATCTCCTCTACTTAATCCATTCTGCATTGTGACGTTGAATTTTAATTCTTAAACCATGGTTCTAATAGGTTTCTCTCCTTCTCAAGAACTTCTCTTAGACTACATTAAAAAGCCACTGCAAAGCATTTAATTTGTTATCAAATTTTGGAACTTCCAGATTACCCATCCCAATCTTTTAGACCTTCACCTAAGAGAAACCTTTGTATGCAACATCTTTTAGTTTTTCTTTTTTTCTTGTTTAAGGTATATGATTACTCTGAGAAGACTTCTCCAAACTTTTGCATCCATATAGTACCTCCCTTCTTTGAGTATGATACTATTTTGTTTGTATTTTGTTTGATACTATTCATTCAACAGCTATAATAGACTTCATTCATATACATATATGTATATATGACCATACCATTTAAACATACATATTATACATATATACATACTCACACACACACATATATATGACCAACACCTTTATTAAAGGTCTAATATTAATTGACATTGTGACAAAGAATAAATACAAATAAGACAGTATACCTTCCCTTTAGGAAATCATTTTTTGGACTGCAACAGGAAAATAATCTAGTCATTAAAATTTAATGTCTTGCACTTTTTCATGTATCTATAACTACATTTGTATCTATATAAATGGGTATCAAGATATATTTTAAGTCCATTGAAAGCAGGACATACACATAATAATATTTGTTGGGGATTAATGATGGTGATGATGATAATGGTATGTTTGGGACTAAGTGAAAAGAAAATGAATATTTACCATCTATGAAGTTCTGTGCTAGGTGTCTTAACTGAATTACAGCACAACAGCACAGTGTCAATGTGTATGCCTTTGCTTTTGAGCTACTAAAAAAAAATTCTATGTGGACCTTCCTTTTTGTTTACTTTTAACTGTGCAGCCCAAGGGTTGCATGGGAGAGAGTGGCGGGGGGAGAAGGAAAGAAAGAAAGAATAATAACTAAAAACTTCACTGTGCAGATTACAGACCAGGGGATGCCCTTGCCATACCTGTAAGAAGATGGTGTTTAGGGTAACAGGCTACTCCTGCATCATCTTCTATCTCTATCAAAGACATGCCTAGCCATCCTTTTTCAAAGTTTACATTGTGAGCCAGGGGATCTCCCAGGGAGGTGACGAGGAAGCCCAGCTGGTTTAGAAGGCAGCTCAGGCTGTCACTGAGATGGTGCTCGTTAACTCCATTAGGTCAGACCCGTACTTAGTGGGTCATGGTTCTGAGTCATGTTCCTGGTGCAGAACTGCCCTACGTTTGCTTTTTTCTCATTTCACTGGCCTCTTAGTTATTCCTAGGGTGGTTGTTTCAGATCCAGAAAGCCCAGGAGACCCAGACTACTACGGAGACTAAACAATTCTAGCTACACATTAGTTACTGGAAAAAAGAACTCTGCCAACCAGCGGATTCTCAGAAAGAAAATATATTCTCTTACTTACAAAGGGCTGAGAGTATCTTTCTAATAACCATATTCTCTTTTTTCTTCCACACACATCTCTTAAACAGCAGACTCACTTCTTTGCTACCTCTCCTCCCTTCTGTGCTTCAGTGTGCTTTAACTACATTTCTCCAGTATGGATGATTGGGACAGAGAATATAACTTAATGCTGGTTTTGTGCTTATTACCTCAGGAAGGAAAAGCAGTGTATGGCAGTCCCTCAGGAGACTGCAAGTCACCATGTCAAAATTCATCAGAGCCCTAGTTTTCTTCATGTCATGGAAAAGTGCCGGCTCAGCTCTAGCTCAGTTCTCTTGGGTTCAGAACCAATTGGCAGGGGATGCATTTAAAAACTCAGGAATGGACTTGTCTTATGCCTTTGCCATTTTAACTTTTATATGTGTTTTATTCACATATCAAATGATTATATATATATATATATATATATACATACACACATATATACACACATACACGTGTATATAATCTTGCAAGTATTATTTATTTCTCCTTGGTCAATAGAGACTTTGCACACATAAACACACATACACACATATACACATGCACTTTCATACACACACACAAAGGTGATTCACTAAATGAAAAAATCCTCTTCTGTGACATAAACCCAATGATATGCAGCTTTCTGTGTGCTTTTTAGTTGGTTTGTCAGGCATTGGACAAACACATGTCTATGATGGTTCATAGGGATCTTCCTAAGGTAAAGTATTATGATGCTTGCAATGACTTTTCAAATTGCTTACCAGGATAGATAAACAGATGGACAATGAGAGATAGATAGACAGATAGATAGATAGAGGAGAATTAATACAATGTGAGAAAGAGTGAGCATGAGAGAGAAAGTAAACATAGTAGAATATTAATAAAAGGTGAATCCAGGTGAAGGCTGTGCAATATTCATTGTAGTCTTTTTTTCCCCCTATAAGTTTGAAATTTTCCAAATAAAAAATAGAAAAGAACATAGTACTCTGTATAAAACCAAAATAACTTTGAAGAACACTGGAAGATCTTCTTGAAATTTTGAAGAACAGAAAAGACACTGTTTGTCTAGAGTTGATTTATTTATTTATTTTTTATTGGTAACATATAATGTATTGTTTGTTTCAGGGGTACAGGTCTGTGATTCATCAGTCTTACATGATATACAGTGCTCACAACAACACATACCCTCCCCAAGAATTGAGTTTTTCTGCTCTTGATTGGAATCAATGGCTTCTGGAGATTCTCCTTGGTTCTAAGCCACTTGCATCTAACTGGAAATCTACAGAATTCAAACCAAATATGGGCTAAAGGTCAGAACAACACTAGGGACTGGGACAAGGCTAAATTATTGCAAAGAATAATTTACATTAGAAAGAGATGGATTTGGCTTCTATTTGACACAGAAACAGAAAAGAACTTCTTTTTTTTTAACAACAACAACAACAACAACAAAATCTTTTTAAAAAGATGGCCAACAACAAAGCATAAGAGAAAGAAAATAAAAATTGGCTTCCACTCAAACTGGCATATTATTAAACTATCCCTTTTCCAAATTTGTAACTAGGAAAGAGGGATACAAGGGGGCTGGGTAAAATGAAGGCTGTGTTAAAAATTTAGTCAAATCGTTCAGGGTCCTTGGCAAGAATAAAATGAAAGGGGGGGCATTGTGCTCTTAAATCAAATTGACAATCAATCAATGCTGTCAAATCCAACTTAATAACAGTCACTATTCCCCTAGGAGAATGTCAAGAAAATGGAAGTTCTTGTCACTTTTGTGTTTGAAATTTGGGGCTTTCCTTTAATGTCTAGATTCTGAGCTGCTCTCAGAATAAGTAAAGGAAGCTGGAATAATAGCACAATTCTATGTTCTGGGAATCACTTTGCTCCCCTACAGGAATCAGAAATCATCCTAGCATATGAACCAGCGAACTTGCACTGAGTTGACTGTGCCAATAAAATCCAGTAGCACAATGGTTTCAAAGCTAAATTACTGTAGAAGAGTTTCTCTAAAAATTACTGCACAGCTGTATCAAGAGTAGAGATTCGATTTAATGAAAATATGAAGAATTGAATTTATTTCCAAAACGATTCAATAAGCATATCTTGAAAGTCTAGTATGTTTCAGTAGCTGCTCTAGATGCCAAGGATATCATAAAATGGAGGGCATGTCTAGTGCTTGGGAAATGTGGTGAGTCAGTTATCTGTAGTTTCAGTGATTAACAGGAAAGGGTGGTTATACCTGAACATCCAGTTGTTGTTTTTGAAATCAGAGACCATGATTGGGAATATCTTTGATAAACTGTGGAGAACATGAATTGAATCTGAAGCTTCTAGAAGTTCCCTGGAATGGATTAGAACCTCCAGATAAGACCCAGTAACTGGCACAAAGATCAAGGCCTCCTTTAATTTAGAAATTCACATAGGTTCAGTTGCCAATAACTGCCCCTCGGATAAACTTCATTGACTATTATTATATTGCTACTGTGCAAAGCTTCCCATAGGCTCAGAGAAGCCCATGATCTGCATATTGCCATCATTGTGACTTGTTCTCTCACCCAGATGATCTATCTCCATTGCTCTAGCCCCTCAACAATTTGTTCCTCCCAAATGACTTTTTCCCTCCAGCTCAAATTCAGCCAGTACTTTTTATGATCAGTCTTGGAGTTTGCCATGACCAATGAAGATGCTACTTGAGGAATACTGATTTTGAGAATTCTGCTATGTAGACGTCACTTCCTTCTCTTTCTCCAGCTTGCTTAGAGCACTGTGGTGAATAGACTGGTCTCTGGATTCAGATTGATGACTGACATTTTTCAAAGCCTGGAACATCACTTTCTGAATATGTGATCTTTGAAAGTTTCTCAACCATTCTGTGCTTTGGTCTCTTTATCTGTAAAATGGGAATAATGATAGTCCTTTCTCTCAGAATTGTTATGTCCCCAGCTGACATACAGGAAGTGCTCAGTAAATGTCATCTATTATACAATAATACTACTCATTGTAATAATTCTTCATCTTCATTAAGAACTTCAACCATTGAACCTATTTATACTTATACTTCTTGAATATACTTCTTACAATTCTTATATACTTCTTGCCCATTCCTAAACTTAGATTCTATAGTTCATCTTCATTACAAATAGCCTTATTTCATTATCTCTGCTACTTTTTTTTTTTTTTAAATCTGGTCCTAGCAGACCAGAGCATATACCACAACTTGTTAAATTAAACTATCCACCAATTATGTGGTGTTATGAGCTGAATAGTGTTCCCTCAATAGTCAAATGTTGAAGCCTCAACCTTCAATGTGATTTGGAGACAAGACCTTTAAGATGGAAATTAAATTAAATGAGGTCATAAGAGTGGTCTCCTAATTCAGTATGACTGATGTCCTTATAAGAAGAGAGAGGGAAAAAAAGAATAGAGAGAAACACACATAAATTAGTAATAGTGCATTACCTTTAGGTATTTCTGTTGGTGTACTAAAGAAGTTGGTGTACTAAAGAAGTGGTACTAAAAAATTATTTTTAGTTGCTTCATTATTTCTCATGATGTTTTAATAGTAATTAATTGTTTCAGGAATCTACAAAATTCTTTAAATGCAGCTCTTAAGAATGTATGAAATTACATATGTCTGCAAAAATTTAAAATTGTGACATGTAATTTCATTTTGTAAAATGAATAAAAAAGGATCTGTTGAATTTGTGTGTACATTTTCACATAGAAGAAAAAGTGAAAGACTGATAGGCACTTGCAGAGTTACATACATTGATTAAGACAGTATATAGCCTTATATCCTTATTTATTTCATGTCTTACAAGTAAATTGTACATATTTTCATGACTACTTTATACAATAATATTACATAACTATGACTTATACCACTAAGACAAATTTAACTGACAGATGAAACAGCAGCAAAAAGCTCTTGAGGTTTCCAGATAAATAATTTACAAAATGACTATATATTTACTCCATGGACTTTAATGGTATTTCTCCCATTTAAAATATACATAATAAATATGTGAAGTTATGTTTTTCCAAATGTGTACATGAATCTTGGAACAATATTTTAAAAATATAATCAGAAAATCACCCAATATATACTTATCCAATCTCAAGTAGTTGTTTCTGTACATTTCTCCCTTTCAAATTTCTTACAGGAGTAATGTAGAATGTAAAGCTCTCCAAAAACCATTTTCATATTATAAGATTGAGTAAACTCAATACAAAGATTGATATTATGCAGGTGAAATGTTAATATTATACTAGAACCTAAGAAAGACCAGAGATCTCAATTTTTTGCAAAATCTCCCTCTTATTTAGCCAAATGCCTGTCCTCAGGGCTAGTTCAAGCACATTCAAAACTGAACCACGTTCCCTTAATTTCTTGGATATTGCAGTGGATTGAAACATATCTAGGTAACAGAACAATAAAGAGGAAGGTCTAGGCAAAATTTTGAATTTAGCATCTAAACATCAGCTAAAATGTTTAGGTAATTGCTATCTTATATTCCCCAAGTATTTTCTCAGATTTTTGTCATTCTGACAATCAAGAAGTTCTCATTTATTTCTGAACAAATTCCCTTGGAATTTTTATGATTATTTTTGGAAAAGCAATATTTTAAAATAGAAAGGAAGAAAGTATGTATGATTAAGGTTATTTTTCTACACGGAGGAGAAAGAAATATATAAGAATATCAAGAAAAGAGCTTTCCTGGGGAACGTCTAAACAGATGCTCTGTTCTGGACTGCTCAAAGATCCTTGTGAGAGCTGCTAAGGGGGGCATCAATATCTCGTCCACCTGTCACTTGCCAAGTTATGTGGCCTCTTATATCACTGATTCAGTCTCATAAAGGGAGGCCTTTGTGGTGTGTGTGTGTGTGTGTGTGTGTGTGTGTGTGTGTGTGTGTGTGTTTTGTTTGTTTTTGGTCATGGAGCAACTATCTGCTAGGCATACAAAGAGTCTTAAGACTATGTCCATCTGAAGGAGGTGTCTATTTTAAACGTCATATCAGAATCTCTACTAAGAGAATGATGGATAGCAAAGGCCCTGACTTGTCATGTATCTTTGTGTGCATTTAGGAAGGGAAGGGTGAGTAACATGAAAGCAAGAGTAAAAGCATACATAAATAGCTCAACATAATCTAGGATTGTGAATTGATTAGCTATTACACGAGTGTTGAGCAAAGAAAATGCAAAGTTATCTGTAAATCAAAACAAAAAGAAAGAGAAGTAGACATCATATCTCTTTTCCAAAAATTCATCAAATAGTGGAGATGATTATTTGGGCATTTCACAGTTTTAATTCTGAGAAGGAGAAAGGAAGAAAGAGGGAGTGAGGGAAGGAAGGAGGAAGGAAGGAAGAAAGGAAATGGAAGGAGGGAGGAAGGGACTCAATTTGACAACATCCCCATTCTAGTAGCAGTAGAATTTCAAACTTAAGAAGGCTTTTGAGGTCACTGAAAACAGCATTTTTATTTCCAGGTGAGGAAAAACAAACTAACAAATAGGAATATTGTGAGCTTCTAGGCTAGTTAAATGGTGGGGGGAACCCTCAGATAAGATATTTTCATAGTCAAAAGTCCCACTGTATTGTTCTTTCCTACATACCCTTACAATAATTGCTACATCAATCAACTCTACATGTAGCAACTCTCAGAAGGTTGGTAATTCCTTTATCATCATTTTATAGATGAGGACACTAAAGCAAAAACAAGCTAAGTTACCTAAAATTACACAACTTGATCAAAGAGGATTAGTCCAAAAGAACTTGACTGAAGAGGAATTCAAGGCCAGAGAGTGTCATGCCGGAGCCTGTGAACTTAAACTTCACACCTTACCGATTTCCTTAAAAGTTATCTGAAGAATTAGGACGTTAACACATAAAATGATAAAATCATTCAAAATAATGCCATATAAGACTAATGTTTTTGATATCTGTATAGAGATTCAAAGAAGGAACTCTATGTGAGTGAAGGTAAACAGAATAGACATTCTACAAGTGACTTAAGTAGGACTTTGAAAAATGGAAAGGGTTTGAGTTAGGTAAATGGTATATATTGGTAAGGGAAGAGAGCATTCTCAGTAAGGAAATGACCTATAAAAGAGTTGGAAGTTATCCAGCTGTATTTAGAAAAGAATGAGGTCATTGTATAGAAATTTTTAATTCCAACTAGAGGTGGTTTTTTTTTTCCTTCCTTCCTTCCTTCCTCCCTTTCTCCCTCCCTCTTTCCCTCTCTCCTTCCCTCCCTCCCTTCCTTCCTTTCTTTGACAATACATGTAGTGAGAAGCAAATGGTGAATAAACAGAAGATGTAATGAGCCATGGTCTTGCTCTGGCAGTGGTATTTCATTTTGATTGAAATATAAATATATGGAGAAGATAGAGAAAATTTTTACAGTTGTTCAGCAGGAATAACTTATAGAAGATATTTGTTAATGTCTTTCCTGGGGTTATACTTCTTTTTATGACAGTTTCACCATATTTTTGGACATTAAATGCAATGAACTCAGAAATGATAAAAAATGACCTCATTCAAAACTGTCACTGTGAATTAGAAAGAGCCATTGGCCAAATCAGACAGCATGTACCTGGGTAAGGAAAAATTAATAAAAGCCAAATGGACTTTTAAAATGAGCAGAATCAAACAGTGGAAGTTTCATTTTGATTGAGTATAGTGAAAATCATAACAACTGGTTATTTTAGTGTGTTGGTAATGTTCTCCACTCTGTGTGCCTCAACCAGTTTTTAAATTCAGTTTTCATTTGATTATATATAAAAATATAATGTATTCTTGATAAATAACACTGAATTCACTATTTTTTACATAAGATAGGACTTGTCTTAATGAAAAGTAATATTTTGAAGTCTCACAAGTATCACAAATTATAAGTTACACAGTAGTATAGCCCAATGTATATGGCTATAAAAATTTAAAATATGGAACACCTGGGTGGATCATCTGACTCTTGATTTCACCTCAGGTCGTGATTTCAGGGCCATGAGATCAGGCCCCACACCAGGCTCTGTGCTCAGCTTGGAGTCTGCTTGAGATTCTCTCTCCCTCTCCCTCTGCCCACTCACCTGCCCATTTCATTTGCTCTCTCTTTCTCTCAAACAAATAAATAAAGTCTTCAAAAAATTTTAAGTATATGTTTTAATGCTTATGAAAATGTCTGTCTGATTCAGAAAACTTGTTTTGGCATAATATACTCTGGTTGCTTTAAAAATAACGAGCAGATGGGTGTCTGGGTGGCTCAGTCGGTTAAGTGTCTGACTCTTGATTTAGGCTCAGGTCATGATCTCAGGGTCGAGATCTAGCCCCATGTTGGGCTCCACACTCAATGCGGAGTCCAGTTGAGATTCTCTCATTTTCTCTCTCCCTCCCATTACCCCTCCCCCCACTCATGTTCTAAATAAATAAAAACTTTTTAAAAAATTATAAAAAAGAATAATGAACACAGACATTGCATCAGTAATTCCAACTTCTTTTAAAAGTATAATTATTAAGCTATCATTTAAAAACCATATATTGACAATTTAACATCTCCTGAAAATGTTATATTTGCTTATGAAGATAAGTTCTAGCTAGTGGTTTTATTAAAACTTAGATATAGAAATAATAACTTTAGAATATAAAACTGTTTCATCTAAAATGAAAATGATTTAAAAGATTTAGGTACAAATCCTTCTGGATATTACTACTAAGCTAATGAGAGAATTATCTATTTAATTAGAGAATTAACACTTTAGCATGCATCAGAATTATCTGGAGGGCTTGTCAAAACACAGATTTCAGAACTCCACCTTCAGTTTCTGATTCAGCAGATCTGGAATGGGGTTCAAAAATTTGCATTTCTAATAGGTTCTCAGTTGATGGCAGTCTACACATTTCATACTTTGGGAAGAAGTCTTCTAGAGCATGTGAAATCTTAATATGTACTCTGAATGAAGAAAAAAGTGTTGATAACGCCATTCCTTTCAGTTTTCCTTTCATTAAACAGATGTGTCATCTTATGAATCAGTTGTATGATAAAAGGTCCTTTCTAGAACAATAGTGAAAAGTCCTAGGCCAGAAGAAGAAAGACCTGGGCCAAGTCCAGTTGGTTACATGGTTCAGGTACAGCTTTGGGTAAACTAATGTTTTTGATTCTTCATTCCTCCCTTGTAAAATAAAGATTCTTAATTCTTAAACTTAAGACTGTATGAGTGATAAATATTTGCTTTGTAAATTCTATGCCATATACAAATGGCAGTTACCCAATTAATTACTTGGAGCTCAGAATTTCATATAGAAGAAAAGATATTAATGCTGGCTAAGTATTCAGTGTTGCTCACCAAAATCTGTTCAACATATTTTTTAAAAAGATTGTTTAACACGTTTAAATGTCAAAACTCTTTCAACTCATCTATAGTACTCCCCCATATGTAACAATTCTCTAATATATTTCTTCCTAGGGAGTTTTCAAGTCTGTTAAGCTTCCAATAGAACCCATCACAATTTCTTAGAGTAATTCCTCAAAAATGTTCTTTGAATTGAACACATATACATCTTTTAAAAAGAACAACTGAATAAGTTGAACACTTATTTTTAATTTACTTTTGATATTGTTATTTGAAGGAGACAAAGCTGTTATCAGGTTAGGAGGATGCTTCTGTAAGGTCTTCTGGGTGCTTTGAAAAGCTTCATGGTTGATGACAATATTAACTTATTGTATCTAATTTCACATCAAAACTTCCCTTTTCCCCCTAACTGATGAGTTAACTAGTACTGTTCCTGCAACTTTCACACATTAGATACTCACTGACTGGATCCAAAAATTAGCAATTCTTAACACTACTTTCACTCCCAATACTCGAAAATTTCTTCAATATCCAGAACGGAATTGCTTTTTTAAAATATTTCTTGGATTGTTTTGTTTTGTTTTTGTTTTTGTTTTTGTTTCAGTGCTGAAACCCAGAATGGATTCTTCTTCTTCTTCTTCTTCTTTTTTTTTTCATTTCTACTTTCTTTGATTTAAGGTCTATACTTTTTACTCTGATTTTCTTAGAAACAAGTACTGCTGCTTCTCTAACTGGACAATGAAAGTTCACAGGTGCTAGAAAGATTACATAGCACTTTGAGTTATGAATCTTCCATCTGTCAGGTTTAGTAGAAAGCAGACTCTTCAATCTTTGGGCCTGCACCTTGCTTAGGCTTATATTTCAGGACAATGTCAAAAGCATTGTGCTGTGTGCAAAATGAAGAAGGCCTGGTCCTCTAAATTCTTACCAGACAGGAAATAAGACTGTTCAGACCTATGTTACCTACATAACTTTCTAAACCACTCTTGGCCTTCAGTGGGGCATAGGCTTCAGGGAGAAGTTCATCCATGTGGGGGATGAGGGGCTCAAGTCAGTGCATGCCATAAGGTGGGAGCTACATTCATAGGGCTAATCTGCAAGTAGCTGCCCTACTAATTAAAGATAAAAGTAGACCCTGTATAAAAACTTACATTTTAACTACTAGCTGATAAACATGGTAGTTGTACAATCTCTCTGTGAATTTGCTACTGTGAAGATTTCCCTTCTTTGCTCCCTGACTTCTAACCACCAGAGCTTTAAAACTAATAAAATAGCAATATTATGTTCAGGTTAAAAAGATTAACATAGCAATAAATGCAAGAAACATAAATATATTTTAATCCATTATAGTGAACATCACATTTGTTGCTATAATCTTTTAAATTAATTTTTCTGACATTTTATTATGAACATTTTTAAACATACCACAGTTGAAAGAATTTTATAGTGAATACCCATATAATCACCTAGATTCACACTAGCACTTTACTGTATTTTCTGGTTCATATGTGTATATGGCTAACTAGCTCTTTATCTGTTAATTGTCATATTTTATTTGGATGCATTTCAAAGGTATTTCAACTTTTAAAAAACATATGACACTTATCCAGTTATCAGTGGTTGTTTATTTATTATACAAAATTTATTAAGTTCTCAAAATTCTACCAGCCAGTAATCATTATTACCAGCAGGCTAATATTTCCTTATACATGCACATAAAATACATTTAACGTATTTAGAACTTACTATGCAAAATATTTCATAATCTGCTTTTCTTTACTTAGGGCTATGTCATAAGCATTCATCCCATTAATTATTTTTCTATATATGACTTTTATTAATTCTGCATTTTGTGTATATACTCTGGTGAATTCAATCTTTAACTGATGAGTAGGTAGATCACCTCCCTGTTTTTATAGTTATATCACACTGTTGTAAATGATATTGTTAAGTAATATTTTTATATGGCTTTTATGGTTTCCTTGTGATATACTCCTGTTACAAAATTCCTTTTGACATAGCCTTTCCAATATTTCATTCCAGGCATTTGCATCAATGGGAGTGTGAGATGGTTTTCGGTCCTACATTTGCCCAACATTAAATATTGACTATTTTGAATTGCCATACTGATACATAAAAATAATAACCTCTTTTGGTTGGGTTTTTTAAAAAAAATTTATTTATTTATTTGACAGAGATCACAAGTAGGCAGAGAGGCAGGCAGAGAGAGAGAGAGGAGGAAGCAGGCTCCCTGCTGAGCAGAGAGCCCGATGTGGGGCTCTATCCCAGGACCCTGAGATCATGACCTGAGCCGAAGGAAGAGGCTTTAACCCACTGAGCCACCCAGGCGCCCCTCATTTGGTTCGTTTTTACTCTTTGTTTCTTTACTTACAAGTAATATTAATTAGTCTGCATGTTTATTTTCTCCAAATATTTTCCTTCTCAAAATATAACATTTTTCTACATGTGTGCTCACACTCATCTGTCGGTGTATATGTGGATGTGGGTTTTAGTGATTGTAACCGCTCTATGTGTAAGAAAGGTTGCTGTGGCATGTGTAATGCAAACTATTTTCTCATTTTTTTATGTCTTATTTTAGTGTTTAATATTTTGCTCTATTTAACCTATTACTTTTAACATTCATAGTTATATTCTTTAAAATATGTTTCATTCTTTGAGAAAATATCATAGGTCTATACACTTTTAAAATACTTACGTTTAATTTTTTTTTACATTTAACTGCATCAACCAACTGCTACTTGTATGGTGTAAGCTAGTTCTACTAACAAAGCCTAATGTATTTCTCTTCCTGAGAAGAGAATTTTCCCTCTGTATTGATATTTGCCACTCAACATTGCAGGGCTTTTTGCATGTGTCTAAGTTCTATTTCTTCCTATTCAAAAAAACCTACTTTCCACATTTTTCATCTTCTGATTAGCCCTCTTCATCATTTTATACTTGAAACACATGCTTTTCAAGTTTGTCCACCATTTGGGTTTAATAACCAGGTTTTTGACCAAAATTTCTTTAAACTACTCACATTATTTATGTTGGTCAATATATGGCATGTTGGTTTGCACTATGGGAAATTCATGTGTGTATTTCAAAAAGCTTTTATCACATTGTACCTGACCTTTCACTTCTTTAATAACCACTCACAACTCCTTTAAGCAACTCAAACTGTTTCAATTGATTGCAAAAAAAAAAAAAAAAAGCTGCCTTTTTTAAGCTACTGTTCTTTTTTTCCTTTTATCCCCTAACCCTGATATTCCAAACTATTGTCATCCTAAATTATGTATTAAATTATAGTGTTATAGTGAGCTGTTGAGAATTTGAATTCTCTATATTCTTTCTCTTCTCTAACCCTTTCTCAAAGACTCCCAAAATTTCACTTCAAATTATTCTTTTGATCACTGTTCTGGTATTTTAATTTAGTTTAGTTTAGTTTAGTTTTTATTTAAATTCCAGGTAGTTAACATACAGTGTAATATTAGTTTTACGTTATAGTGATTCAACACTTCCATACATCACCCAGTACGCATCCCAGGTGCCCTCCTTCATCCTCATCATCTATTTCACCCCCCCAACCCACCCACTTGCCTTCTGGTAACCATCAGTTTGTTCTATATAGGTAAGTGTTTCTTGGTTTGCCCCTCCCCTCCTTTCTCTCTCTCCCCCCCCCCTTTGCTCATTTCTTTTGTTTTTAAAATTCCACTTATGAATGAAATCATATGGTATTTGCCTTTCTCTGACTGACTTCTTAGCAGAATAATCTCTAGCTTCATCACCGTCGATCATTGTTATGTTTTAATGGCATGTATTAATCACAAAGGAAAGGAAAATCAGAGGCAATTCACATAATCATACTACAAACAGAATCGTCATCCTAATAAATAATGTTAAAGAACAGAGAGCAGAATATATTGAAGTACTGGTTAAAGTCCTTTGTTAGCTCTTTTCTTTTGAGACTCACCAATTAAATCTGTTCTTACTTGCTCATAGTTTCCTCTCTACTGTTTCCATTAATGTGTGTGTGTGTGTGTGTGTGTGTGTGTGTGTGTATGTGTGTGAGTATAATATGTTTTTCTTAACTGATCAGCCTCAACTGGGCTTCAGTCCTGTACCTCCATGTTATGTAATTTTAATTTGTCTACATCTGTCAAAGTTTTAGGATATACAAATTAAAATTCCTAGTTATCAAAGAAATATAAAAATTATAATTTGAAAATTGCCACTTAGACAAAGAACCTAGGAAAAAAATGTGTACTTTCCTGTTAAAATTTCCTAGACACATTAACCCTGTGGATACCATTGTCACTGATTTCCAGATAGATCTGGGACATCCCTCATATAGTTGAAAAATTAAAGAATGATTTGTGATGCTATTATGCTCTTATTTTTTGTTTTTTAAGATTTATTTTTTTATTTTAGAGGGTGAAAGAGAGAGAGAATTCTAATCAGACTCTGGGCACAGTACAGAGCTCAACAGGGTGCTCAATCTCACAACCCCAAGATCACAAACTGGGCCAAAACCAAGAGTCAATTGTTTGACTGGCTGAGTACCCAGGCACCCTGTACTATGCTATTATTTATCTCATTGCATTGTATTATTACTGATATTTTAAAATGCTCATAGTACTCTCTAAACTCATTTTTAATTTGGATCAAATACCAATTTCCCTAATCTTTATATTAATATGATTAAAATAGATCCTGAATATTATTCTTTTAGTGGTTACCTTTTCATTAAAATCTTAAAACAATAACTCTCTATTTATTAGGTCTTGAATGAAATACTACCTTTTAAAATTTCTCTTTATGTGAGAGCTTCCCTACTGTCCTGATGCATTTCCTGGTATTGTTTGTTTCAGCTAGAGATTTCAGACCCAAAGGAATACATTATTGTTCTTCTTTTATATTATTCATCTTCTTTTATTTTCATATCTAAATTCTGTTCTGAAATTATATATACAAAATTAAATTTAACTAAATATATGGTTGCTTTCAATAATTATTACCAGTCTTTTTCCAGTACAGCTTTTAACTTAATTTGGCTTCTTTCTCAATCAATTACACTGAATCTTTGAGACTGTAGTCAGGAGTAGTATTTAGCTGAAATACTTTCTAAATCCTTATATAAATCAAAGAAACTTTTGATTAATTACCCAGTTAACAACTTCATAGAACATTGAAAATTGAGTCATACAATATTCTCCTCTGATTAATCCATTGTCTTCTGACATATAATGTAAAAGATAAGTCTCAAACTAGTTTAATTTTTATTATTTTTTAGGGTAACTTTTTCCTTCTTTATAATTGCTTTTTCCTAATTCTTGAATTTCAGGTACTATAACTGATATACATATATTTTCATTTCTGCATAAATTGATGGTCTGGATGTTTACTAAGCTTAATAAATTTTTCTTGTCTCATAACTTTGATTATTACTTCTATTTTATTTTTGCTAGTCTTTTGTTTAGGAATACCAACTTTGTAAGTGTTTAGACAATCTTCCTTTTTTTCCTATAGTTATTTTTTATCATTAAGTACTTGTACTACTATTTATGAGTCCTACTTTTGTTTTTACTATATTCTCTGATTATCTGCCATTTTTTCTGCTATGATGTTTTGGTTTTCTTTAGCTTTGTTTCTATCATTAATGATTCTAATATTATTTTAAATCCACTTAGAGAATGTTTGGAGAATTTACAAAAAAGAATGGAAAACTCTGAAAAAATAACAAATACTCCTTTAGCTAAATATACCCAGATTTGTATACTTTATTGTCTGAATTCATTTTGGTTTATATTCATTTAGATTTACTATTGGACTTTATTAATACTTGTTTGTCATATTTGCTTATTCCCTCACATTTTTCTACTTTCATTTTTCTGCTTGCTTGTTTAAAGTGAGAGAGAGGCAGTCAGAAAATATAATGAATGCTCATTACATCATCCCTCTGAAATCATTATTTGGCTGTGTAAAAAAAAAAAAAATAGCTTACATTTCCCCCCCCAAATGTTTTTTGTTTCTGTTTTTGTTTTTTTTTTTTTAGTCCCCATAGTGTTTTTAAAAGTATCATCCTACTCTATTTTGGCATCCTAATTGCTGATGAGAAATCTGCTGTTGGTTTATTGCCATTCTTTGTAAGCACTTTGCTTTCTTGTGGCTTTTAGAGGTTTTGTGTTTTGTGTTTTGTTTTCTGTTTTTTGTCTTTGATATTCTGCAATTTTGCCTTGATGTGGCCAGATGTTGATTGAACATAATTATTCTACCTCTGGGCTTTTTCAATAAGAATAATATTTCAGTATGGACAATTTTTAGCCTAAACCTTTTGAATTTTGTCCATTGAAGATGTATCTCCATTCTCTTCTTTTGCAAAGTTAGATATAAAATGGAGCTTCTTTATTAACATTGAATATATGTTTGTTTTTCTTTCGGATTTTCCATTTCTTTGAGGTACATTATTGCAGATATTCTAGCTTCTAACTTCTAATCCAATCACTATTTCTTTAATTGCTGCTAGGTGACTTAAGAACTCATCTATTATTTTAAAAAATATTTTGACTATGCTTTTTATTTCTAATATTTCTAAAAGATGATTTTTCATAGTATCTGATGCTTTTTAAGTAATAATTTCTTTCTTTTTATTGGATTGTGCTTCTCTTATTCTCTTATTCTAGTCCCTCTTTCACAGCTCTAGAAATTTTAACCAGTCTATTGCAATGCCCTTTCTAAATCATTTCATTATTATTATTATTACCTTGGATATGAATTCATTAAAATTGAAAATATTAAAATTTAAAATTATTAAAATTGTTCGGTCCACCCTCCTCTTTTCATGTTACCAGACTTCTTCATGTGGTTTTAATTCATTTTAGTCATTTTATCTTCCCAAGGAGTTTTCTCTACTGTGCTTCACCCTGTACTAGGTTTTTGAGTCATCAAGAGCACAGGCTTACCAAGTGTGCAGATGGGTGATGCTACCTGTCCCCCAGCCTGAGAGGGGTATTCGAGGTTCCATCCATGAACAGTTTCATGTGGGCACCTGCAGTTCTGACTAACCAGCACATGGGACATGCCCTCAGCCCCACCCTCCCAGGGGCTTTGAGACCTCACTGAGACTTGTTTTAAGGTCTGGCTTCCAGTGAATAGTGTAGCTCTAGTCCTCACTTATACCATTGGTTCCCTCACTGTTTTTGGTCCACAAATCCAGCTATATATTTATATATTATTGTTGTATTCTTTCAAATATTTTCTTTATGGTTGGAGTTGGAAGATGTGATCAAACTGCCATTTGACCTAGAATTACTATGTCATTGAATTTTTGGTTAAGAAAAGATGTATCTACTTATCTCATTTTCTTTTCTCTCTCTCTCTCTTTAATTTTTCTCTCAATCTAATCATTTTTATCTTGGGCTCTTTCACTATAAAGAATATTTCAATGCAAAAATACCTCATCCAAAAAACTCTTTGAATTTTTAAAATTATTTTTTTAAATTTTTTTTAAATTAATTTCTTTAAATATTTCATTTATTTGACAGAGAGAGACACAGTGAGAGGGAACATAAGCAAGGGGATTGGGAGAGGGAGAACAGACTTCCTGCAGAGCAGGGAGCCCAATGCAGGGCTCGATCCCAGGACCCTGGGATCATGACCTGAGCTGAAGGCAGACACTTAACAACTGAGCCACCTAGGTGCCCAGAATTTTTAAAATTATCTTTATGAGCTTGCTCAATAAAAGAAAAACTTTAAAATTTCTGTAGAAATCTTTTTAAAGTATATGCTTCCTTACATATTTAGCTTTAAGATAGCTCGTTTATTTTGCTAACAATGTATGCATCTTCTATGATTTTAAAATTTGTTTTCTCAACATCAAACACCCATTTTCCATCTGTGGTTTCAAATAAAGGATTTTTTTTAAGATACATTAAAGTTTTAGAAACAGCTACTTAGTGTGCTGGCTCGGGGTACATGAGTTCAGCTTAGAATGGCAATCTGCATGAGTCTACAATGGTATTAACAGGTGTTAGTGTTATAATGTTCTTACTTGTTGGGAATACTGATACTGCAATTAAGCAACGTCAAAACTGCAAAACAAAAAAAAGAATAGACTATCTATGACAAGAACATTTAATTTTAAAACACAATTTGTTACAGTTTTAAAAATGGAAATTTATATTTTAAGTCACAATAACTTAATGTTAAATTACCAAAATAGCTGAAAAGCTTCAATTGGATACTCATGACTATTCTATTCATGCATTGCCTGTGCACAGGAGTGCTATGATAATACATTTAAATATGCTTAATGCTCCAAAACCTGCAAAGGCAATTAGTGGCAATAAAATTTGTATTGAATTTGGATAAATTTTAGACAATTAGCCATCTTCTAAATGTGATTTTAGCCAAGTAATCCAATGGGACACATGACTTATACACATTTATTACTCATTAGAGGAGAGTAATTCCTGTCATAGCTCAACATCAAGGGATTCATTGTCATAAATTCAGATCAGCTAATGGACTCTGTAACCCTTTTTGCCAAAGTGCAAATCCCTAGGTAAAACATGAAATACAAATTGATCACAGATATGCTTTCATAGAAATTAGATGTGTACACATACGTGAACATTTCCAGCCTACACATTTTAATATTTTATAGAACTTATAGCTGTGTATGTATACTATATGAATTATATATTTCACATAGTATATATGTTCATGCTGTATACGTACACATACATACACACACATACACATGCTCACAGGAAAATTATAATATCTTTTAATATACACCCAGCTGTTTGTACCTAGAAGACTCTAGGTATTTTATATATATACTATGTAAATGTTTATATATAAATCATATACATACAGACACAGATTTTTGTCAAGTCGGTGTCACACATGGTACAAAAAAATGGCTCATGGCTACTCGTTACCTGCCCATGAGTGTGGAAAATCACCACCAGAACTCAAATAATTTACACACTCTTTTTTCTTCTCTTTAGTATTGCCTCTTTTCTGATAATGTGCCACACTGTCTTAAGGAGCAGAATACTTTCCCCGAAAATTTTTCTGATGACCTTCTACCAAAAAATACACAAACAGGCTCCAGGAAGTCACACATATTCTTCTGGGGCACAGGTCATTTCTGTTTACTCATGGGCCCCTTCTTCTCATCTGTCTCAGAGGTGCTGATGCCTCGGAGACGGCAGCTTGCCGCCCTATTTCCCAGCAATGACATTTACTGTCAGCAGCAGAAATGGCGAGCTGGGTCTGATTTTATGAGAATTGGCTTGTGGCTTTCCATCAAATTTAAACCACACTATGCTCATGAGTGTGGAAGGGACTTAACGGAACTTTGTACTTATGCTTTTGACTCTATGATACTGTCTGCCATTTCCATTGGAGATTTTCAAAATATAAAAAATAATTTATTATCCTCTCTGACTCTTGACTTTTTATCCCCTTATAACTGCAAGAAGTGTTTTTAGTTTAATTTGTTTGATGTTTTATTCAAATTGATGTTCAGCTACCCGTCATCCCTGTGAAATATATGTGAGGGATTGGCACAAAATAAGAGAAATTTAAAAATCCTAGTAAACTCAAGCCATATATATATATGCATACACACACACACACACACACACACACACACATATCATTTAAAACATTAAACTTACTTCCTTTAAAAAATGTAATTCTATAACAAAATATTAATCAAGTGTGCCCGAACTCCTTCTATACACAAATTGAGGGGAGTTACAGATACATGATAAGGAGTAGCAATGACCATTTAAAAGCCAGCACAATAGAGTTATCTTGCTTTCTTGGTACTTTGCTACAACCAGAAGTCAATTTCGTTTTTCTTTGAAAAGGGATACTATTGTCTTACCATTTCCAAGAATGAGAAAATGGAAAATGTTATGTATTGTCTGTTCTTCCCCATAGAATCCACAAATCCATACTTCCAGACGTTCTTTTTATCTCAGAATCTCCAGCACCTAAAATAAGACCAGGACTTTGTAGGTCTTTGATAAATAGATATTAAGTAAATGAATGAATGGATAAATAAATAAATTACATTTATATAGCTTCTGGCAGCTTAAAAATTCTTTCATGCTCTACACCTATTTATTTAATTAAATTAAACTAAATTTTCCATTTCTTATTTAATTTTCTTTCCTATTTAATTCTTCTAAAATAAGATAAACATTGATGGAAATTTTGAACAGTAGTTTAGATAAGAATAAGAAATCTTATGGGGAAAGGAATAATTAATTATGAAATTGATTCTAAAATAAATGACTTATGCAACTATTACTGGCCCATAGTGATATGAATTCACAAAAGCAAAGTCTGGGCAGATTTCAAAAAATAGTTAAAGGTGAGTGAACTGGATTGGGAAAATTAGATAAAATTTGGATAGGAGGTAGCATGTAGGAAGGGGACCAAATGCATGTAAAATTTTATGAACAAAAAGCCCAGTTACAGGGAAGAGCAAATTAGGGGTCAATCAGGAGAAACTTTTGCCAGAAATTGGGAGACCTTTGTTAAGAAAGACCACTCTCTGATAAAACTGGATGTGAGCCACACATATTTTTTATTTGAAATGGAAAAAAATCTTTGGTATGGGGTACTTCCAAGGTATGACTAAGTGTCTTGCTGGTGCTCCCTGCGTAGCATGAGGACACCGGATTTGAGGTGCAGGAATGAGAAGTGCTAACAGTCTGGAAGACGACGTCAAACAATCTGCTCTCTGCAATTTGTGCTGGTCACAAATGAGAGTGGCCTCAGAGATCATCTCATTTGGACATCCTCAACCCTAGCCACACATTAGAATCACCAGGGGAGCTTTGCATAACTTCCAAGCCTTGGGACCCTCTCCCAAAGACACTGAGTAGCCTGCAGTAGGCCCTAGACATTGGTATTTTTAAAATCTCTCCAGGTGATTCTAAAAAGTGCAGCCAGTGTTGGGAAACACCAATCCAGCTTCATGCCCTCTCTTCATACACGAGGAAATTGAGACCCAGAGAAATTAAATGTGGCTCAGGCCACAGATTGTAAGTAGTTAATTCTTATTCATCAATTCTGACTTAGCTCTAGGATTGTCTTTTCCATAGAAACTTCTCCAATGGATCAAAGGTAGATTTATTTCCCATAAAATTCTGTACATTTCACTGTCATGGTACATGCTGCCTCTATCCCACCCCCCTCCTCACTATTGGGATATCACTTTAAGAACAGAGCTACTGACCTTTTTTTCTTTTTTTTCTTTTTCAATCCAACTTTTCCTTAGTATATAGTACATTGCTCAGTAAACACTTATTAAAGACTAAAAGAATGCAAGCCAGCCCCATCCATGGGGGTTTATTTTAATGTTCTTCCCATGGCCTTCTCCAATGTCCCCATTCTCCAGATGATGACTTCAAATTTACAGGGCAGAGAGAAACTCTTGGTTCAACTCTTCTTCCTTTGAGTCACAAATGGACACTGTCGATGGACTAGCTATTCTCACTCACTCTCCTCATTTTCAGTGTAATAAATTTCAAAGTCCATACACAACATCCAAAGTTCTCAATAATAAGGTCACAGATTCTTTCTAAACTTACAATCTAGAATACATCTTCAGATTACTTCATATTCCTTCCCCAAAAAAGGTTTATGTTCTCTGGTCAACTGCCTTTTCCCCTTCCTGGAATTCCCTTCCCCCTGCCCCTTTTCCATCCAACTAAGTCCCATCCATCCTTTAAATTGCAGCTCAAATATCACTTCCTCTGTGTAACCTTTCCCTGACCTCTTAGACAGAACAGATCACTTCCTATTTCATGCTCCCTTAGCACTTAGGATATTGTGCTGCAGTCAATATGTTCCCCTCCTCCACGCGGCCCTAAACAATGCTTCTGAGAGGAGAAGACTTCATGATTTTACTTATTTATATATTCCCAGCTCTTGGTACAATGATAACATACTTGGTACCTAACAAATATTTGTTGATTAAAGTCAGGTAGAGCCTATTCATAGTTTTCTCATGTCTTCTCTGGGTTTAAAGAGTATGACTGTATAAAGAACCTATTTCAAGTTTTTAAATTAGCAACAAGCCAAACAAGAGAGCTATACTTTGAAACCCAATCTTGGTACTGTTAACAGGAATTTTAAGCATTCAATACTGTGGTAAAACTGAGTGTCCACTTCTAATGAGCCTCTAAGCCAGTTAACAGTCCCAGTTTATAGAAGTGTGAAGGTGATGTATTCCTTATTGTTAGATTCCAGTGACCACCCAGGATTTAACTTCAAATTCAGGCCTATGATGCTTTCTCACTTTTTTTGAAAGGAATATTGAGACTTCTAATCAATATATTTGTGTGTGTGTGTGTGTGTGTGTGTGTGTGTGTATGTGATTTGACTGGCAGAGTAAATTAATCCATGTATATTCCAGAACAAATAAATCAAATTAATCAAACTTGGCACTCAAAAAAGAACTAGGAAATGAACTATTTTCTGGTGCCTACATTCTCTTGTAAATGTAGGAAAATGTGCCACTCTAAAGCAAATATCAACATTAGTTAAAGTTAATTACTTCCTTAGTCTATGTTATTCTGAAGTTGGAATATATAGAAGAGTCTCACTTAGAATGATACTTAGTTACTTAGTTCATAAATGATTAGTTGAAAAGAAATATGAATATGGTCCCAAACTTTATGAAAACTCAGCCCAATAAAGACAACTACAGTGTAGGGTTGCCTGAGTAGCTCAGATGGTTAAGCCCCCAACTCCTGATTTCAGCTCAGGTCATGAGCTCAGGGTTGTGAGATCGAGCTCCACATTGGGCTCCGCACTGTACTTGGAGGCTGCTTAAGATTCTCTCTCTCCCTCTTCCTCTGCAGTTCCCCCATCATCTCCCCCTCCCAAAAAACAAAAAAACTAAAAACAACTACGGTGTAGAAATTTAAAGTGATAAACAGCATCTCTTTGCTACTTTTATAAACAGTGACACTAAGCCTTAGAGCCATGAACTGACAGACTGTGGGTGAGTTCTCAGCAGAGTGGAGCTAAAGGTTAAGTGAGGTATTGTTCTCTCCACTACCCCATGCCACTTCTCTCCACCAAGCATTATCCTACAGCTTTCATTTCACTGCAGATCAGTGATGCTGTCATCTGTCCTTTTCCCTCCATTTTTTAGCTAAATGGCTAAAAGCATTTTATGGGTGAACTGCTAAACACTGAGTGGATGATGCTGCTATTTTCTAGAATGAAGATTACAGGGGGGGGTGGGTGGAAGGTGGACAGATTTGGGTGCAAGATAAATCTTCAGGTCTGGGTTTGGAGCATTTAGGTAGTCCTCTACCTATGGTGACTGAAACTGTGATGGAACAAGAAATCAAAAGGCTCCTCATGGAATGGGATACATACCAGTCTGGGTTACAAATTTCTCTTCCACTCAAACTTTGAGTAGTGAGCACTTGCAGTTTGTGACTGGATTTTCCTGGCATCCTGAAAAATGATTACAAGGAAGTTCAGCTGAAGCCCCTTGGCTTTTGGAACATCTCCATCCTGGTGATAAACTCAGTGTTGCAATAACATCAAAAACAAGTTTAGCAAGACATGAAGCACAAATGTCAGTTCCCTGGGGCCATGTATTCAACATATGTTCTAATTAAATATTTATTTTAGTCCATTTAAATTAAGTTCATATGTCATGCTGACTGCCTGTTTCTCCCCACCTTTTGTCCCTCAACCCATCAACCTGAAGGTCTTGTGTCAAAAGGTTGGAGAAGAATCCATCTGCTGGAGGGGAGGGAAAGCCCATTTTCCAAGGCTTGGCAAATGAGAAGCGGGACAGAGCAGAAGAACTGAAACTTTGTTTGCCTTTTATTGCCAGTGTTCATTGGTTTAAGTATTCATACCATAAGGTATAGGCACAGACCAACCCTCACACAGCCATATAAGATTAACATTGCAGCAATGAACTATTGTTACCTCTTAAATTTCTAAAGACTAGCCTAGAATTCTGGGAACTGTTAAGACTTGCTTTGGGATGTCCATTTGGGGGACTAAGAGCCAGAAGTCAGAACAGATTCCTTTTATGACTTTCACCCATAAATTATTCATTGATCTATAGATAACATTCACTATTTATGTGAATAAATATGAAAGAAAAAGCCTCTTCTTTGGCTCTTCTGATTGGCCTAAATACATGTAAGATTGGAGATAGAGGGCAGTAGATTTAAATTTTTTCATGACCATTATAATTTTGAATTAATTAATTAACCTTTCATCCTTAGTTTTGTCATTGGTACTAAACAGTATATTGGCACTATGCACTGGCCAACTATAAAGAAAGGGGCCCCACATCAATGGACTTTGGAGAATGAGTAAAGACTCCTTTTCCAGAACACTTTTAGTCATGGCGACATAGCCAGTACTTACCTGGACAATTTTCAAGGAGCTGGAGATGAGAATGAGAGAAAGAAAGAGTGAGTGTGCAAGTGAGAACATGCTGAGAAAAAAACTTTTGCTCCTAGATCCAGTAAAAAAGAAAGTTCTTCAATCTTCATTGGGGAAGCTATAAAAATATTGAATGTCTAAATGCCTCGGATAGTTAATGATATTATGTGATTATGTTAGAATTTTTTTTTCCAAAATTCTCAATTTTATACAGGCTTTATTTTTTAGCAACAAAGACAATTTATACTTCAGAATTCTATACTTTTCAAAACTCTGTCACACAAAAAGTACCTTCTTTACCACAATTCAGTAGAAGCAGCAAGACTAGCTTCCTTTTCCCCATTCTTCTGAGAGGGAATTTAATATTGTGGAAAGAGGAAGGGGTCCTCTGTCATTCAGAGTTGGAACCAGGACAAATATCCAGATCCTTTTGCTTCTTGTCTCTGATTGAAACTGAATCATCACGTGCAAATATTTCCATTGTCTTTAACGCAATTGAATGTAATATAGTGTAACCACAATTATTCATATACTATTCACAGAAATTCTTTCTTGAATATGCCTCATGGCATGATTTCAAACAACTCACAGAGCTTCCTGGGTCATCTCATTACTTTTTACTCTATCTCTGAGGTTGGGGAGAGAAAAACACTAGTACTACTTGGTATTGATATAGATTCGTTCCAAATATTGTGGTGATGATAGTGGTGGTTGTTATTGGGCTCCAGTGCACAATTTTTATGGGCCATTGGAACTCCAATCATTCAAGAACAACATTATTAATTGAATTTGAATTTACATTCATGTATTTTAAAATTAAATTTGATCACTACTTTCTGTTGAATGGATTATTAAAATGAAATACCTAAATTCTAATTTATGGCAGGACAATGATGTAGCACATTGTGATGTATATTTCTCATTTCACACGTCTGTAGAAATTTCTTCCATTTTTTCCCCTCATTTCCTTTTAGAATCCTAGCTATAAATCTATAATATAATACAAATATTTTGGGTAAAAGAACATGAGAACTTTTTATTTTAATATTTTAATGTCGTAACAGCTTAGTTACAGTTTATAAAAATTATATGTATACCAGCAAAGACCTCTTTATGTTTGATTTTCAAATAGTTAAAACTTAATTGACAGCAAATCATATTGCTTAAATTGGTTTATAACAAAGCATAAAAAGTGTCCTTTAACTAGAATATTCTAACATAAAATAGTAACTTTAAAAATAAACCTCCATACTAAATCGTTCTGAGGGCACAAGTATTTTTAAATAAATTATTTACTTTCAACATTTAAAAATCATATTTAGTTCTTTAGAATAAATATGTTTGATTTTACAAATAACCTAAAGGATTTTCTTACATTCATTTGATCCTATTAACTTAGAAGTTACAGAAATTTGAAAGTAACACTTTTGTTTCCTGTATGATAAGACACAAAAGGAATCAACAACCATATTTCTACTAATATCCTCTCCAGCACAGTGCCAGTAATTCCAGATCTTCTGTAATACCTCTAGTGACTGGAATCATTAATCCCATGTTTTGAAAATTATTTAAGATTGAAGGTGCCACGGTTGTACGTATTGGTTCTGTCTCTAGAGCCCTAAGAAAAGATTTAGTGCATTTTCAAAAGAATTTTGCAGGTAGGAGCCCAAATGGATTTTCAACTAGGCCTCAACCTTTTTGAAACCTACTGATGTTGAATAGTCTTTTACTGGTTGCCATGCCAACTGATACCAGAGGAACACTCTGCAGTGTGTTCATCCCCTAGAAAGCTTCACCAGATGTCTTCAACAAATTGCTATGAAAAGACTTTGGTCTGTCAGCCTTGTTAGGAGATAAAAATCAGGCTAAGAGACGTCCCTGCCTCCACTTCTGATAAAACCAACCCATAAAATATGTAGACTTGTTCTACTCTCACAATAAACCAGTAAAATCTCTCACCCCCACCCCAACCCGCCTTACTTCCTGTAGCAGGATTTTTAAAATATTTATGCTCTTATTTCTACATGAAGCAGAGGCCATTATGTGTTGCAGCTGACATTGTCTGGCCGAGCAAAGCGAGAAGCATCTGGCTGGCAGCAACGAAAGACAGCAAGTTGATAAATTATTGATTTACATAAATCAACACCCGTTAAATATTGGTCTTTTGAAGAAAAAAGCTTTTATGTTATTTCAGGTTGAAAAGTGTTAAGATGATAAATACAGAATCAGCTGTGTCATGATTTTATATTTCTAATCAAACATACACAGGTATCACACAGATGTATAGTGTATCTGGTAAGTTTGGAACTAAAATGACCAAATCTCATTTTCTGGAAGATCAAATGGACAAATAGGAGTATTTCTTTCAAACACGTTTAAAATTTTAAACTATTTTCCTATCTGAATATTTCTGGAATATTAAGAGGTTTTCTGTAATAATAATAATAATAATATTAATAAAATGACTTTAAGTATTGGTTTCTTTAGAAAAAGAAAAGAGACCGGGAAAATAGGGTCCACGTGGAATATTATTTACATGTACCAATTGGCATCTGTATGTTAAAATTGTGGGTTTGCACGTGCAAATGAATCATTAACTGTCAAATTACCTGTTTGCATATGCAGTTATTCCACACAGTATGAAAATATGTGAAATGTGCATATACAATTGAGGCTTAGGCATTTACAAAGCTTGATTTTTAAATAGGAATTTAAAAATCTTATTGCTAATTAGCAAGACAATGAATTACAAAATTGAATCCAAAATGTATTTTGGGTTACATTGTTGTACTACAGTTCAAATTCAAAGCCCAGACAAAACACCTAAACTTAGACCTAATCAAGGATAATGTGCTATTTGTATTTCCAGGGTTATATGGCCTTTTGTCCCTCTCTATACAAGTGTGTTTGTGAGTGTGTGAGAGTCTATTTGATATGTTTGTATTTTTGACACGTACAGAAGAAACATTTTGGAAATATGAAATAAATCTCATATAATTGTATTTATATCTTGTCAAATCTTTCTAGGAATTAATTATTTTAGTATCAAATTATCTGGCTAATATGATTAAAAATTTTAGCATTTGGCTTCTATGTTTTGTTTTGGCAGATCTATAGTCTGATTGAATTTCTTCCAAGATTTCAAAATGGATCAGAAGCACAGACATTCATAACATGAGTCTTCATGAAACAACCACAACATAGGAGTTTGAACATGTGTGTGTGTGTGTGTGTGTGTGTATACACATATATATACATACATACATATGTATATATATTTATAAAGGACATTAGAATTTTTCAAATGAAGAAAATTTACTCAAAATGTTTACTATATTTAGGGAGATTGCTTTTCACAAAGAGGAAAGGATTCATTGCAGTGTGTCTTCAGATTACTAATTAAAAAGAAACGAACAGCAATTTGATACCATATATGTCAAATTTAAGTAGCATTTTTCCAAATTATATTAAATGTTGGTCTTATTTATGGATTTCTTTTATATGAATATTAAAAATAAGCTGTCTTTTTTTTTTTTAAGTGTTAGACATTTTAAGAGAGATTCTTTGCGTGATCTATTTCAGGAGTTAAAAAATCATGGAACTAAGAAAGAAAGGAAGACAGACAATACAGGTTGGGTTATCAAGCCAGCCACCACTTTAGTCAGCTGGAGAAAGTCTGAAAGTCAGTGTAGAAAGCATGTCACAGAGTTATCCAACTTATAACCTGAGTTATACCTATTAATCATTGAAAGTTGGAAGTCAGGTCAGCGAGCACTAAAAGAGAGAGGAAGAGAGAGCTTGAGTAGGCTGCTATAACTATGAATACACTTGCCCCCCCCCCCAATTTTCCCCTCTATTCTACACAAACATTTTAGGAACTCCATTAAGGTATTCACACTCACTAAAGCACTTCTCTTATGCCTACATTAGTGTGTCTATCTATAATCTATCACTTGAATTGATTTAACTCTCCTTTCAACAACACTCGCAAATTGATTTCTACAACAGTGTCTGTCCAACTTCAGCGTGTGCATTAGAATCACCCTGGGGCACTTGATCAAAACGTGTTTTACTATGCGCCATCTCCACCAATCTTGATACGGTTGGCCCATGTGGATCATATGCCGACAAAATTGTTCTGCAGGACTCCCAAATGCTAAATTCTATCCAAAAAAATACCACTACAACATACATTTCATATTCAGTCATTTTTCTAAGCCATGGCTGATAGGCCCATGTTTTTTGGAGGTTACGGAATGCCACAATGAAAGAATTCTGATGTAGACTGGATTAAGCCACTAATGATACCACATAATAGCTGTGCGAGTTACAAAGTAAAACTGAACCTCCCAGAGCACTACTTTCATCACCTTGAGATAATCTAGTACAAGTGTATTATGTGGAAGATGTTCAGTTGTTTCTAAAATTGATTAAATTAAAAAAATTGATTATTCTTCCATGTTGTTCACCTTTCCTCACACCAAAATCCAAAACTCATATTTAGGAATGACAATGATTTAAACGTACTGACCTACATAGATAGAATACAGATTTTCCTACTTGAAATCTCTGCCAGTTGGGGCAATTCACTTGACCTCTTCTAGTCTTTTTTGTTTTGCATTAAATGAAAACACTGGGCTAGGATTGTTTCTTAAATTCCTTCCAGCTATGACACTCTATGAGTAACTTGATTCTGGTTTTTCATATTGGATTGCATACTATTTGTCCCACATTTCTTTACATAGCTTGGATTCTCTAGAAGCAAATGCTGAGATGGACTTTGTAGTATGAGATATTTAATTTACTAGGAATCAATACCTATGGAAAAAGGGGGATGTAAGGAATTTAATTTAATTGTCAACATTATCTTATAACCAGTCCAAAATTCATATAACATTTTTTGCAAACCTTCTCTGGTACTGATGTTTGTAAGAGTGATTTATTTTATTTTATTTTATTTTTAAGGTTGGTAGAGTTTGTGGCCAAGAATGTGGGTGGAGAGAACATAAAGTGTTGTTCCTTGGGGCAAGCCAGAACATTTACTTCTTCTGGAATCATTGGTACTTGCATGCTAGAGCAAATGTGCCTGATTTATGAATGTGATGCATTCAAATTATTCATAGAGGTGTTGTAAAGCAATGTATCTGTATGTCCTGTGTCTGAAAGCAAGGATGGGAGATGGCAAACCTCATGCCCAGCATTAACATATAGAACATGGGATTATTCTCTCCCTACTCTGTGCTCCCATTACACTTGTCCTAAACATTTTCTCTGGGACTCCTCAGTTCCAGGAAAGCAAAATCTGTGTTTGAACTTTCAGTAGCAAACACTGTTCATGGCCTGCCGCATCCTCTCTGCTTGCCTTTGAGTTCACATGCTGCAGGGATAGAAAGTTTCCTGTAAGACTGATGCCTTCCCACCTGTGCACTTGCTTCTCTTTACTTCTCTGCCCAAAGGCACCTAAGAACTGGTAGCAGGGAGAGTCCCTCTTCCGGGCAATCTTCAGCCAATGACAGATAAGAGGTGATATTCAAATGTTCCTTCCTTCCTGCGTCAAAGTTTCTGAGGGTTTTTCTAAGTGTCTTCCATAGAATTCAGCCTCATTTGCCTCTTTATAGTTTTTTTTTTTTCCACATTCCCTGACTCACTTTTCTTTCCTTTGTCCCTTGTGCTACCTGTAGTCATCTGCTAAACAAACCACCTGTAACCAATTCCTTGTACTAAGATCTCCTTTTTGAAGAATTGAAACCAACCAATCATTATATTTCCAGCAACTTAGTGCCCAGCATGTAGGAGTTCAATGAATGTGTGCTCAATACCCTGATTGTGTTGAACCCAGTTTTAGTTAAAAGCCTTGGGCCTACTGCCAGAAGACCTAAACTCCAGCTCTCTCTGTTTGTGTGCCTTTGGGCTCTAGACTTCCACTCACTCCTTTGAGAAGGAACCTTCCTCATGGGATTGCCATGAGATCAAATGCCATGATGCACACATATGAAGGAACATGGTAGCACAAAGTGTCCCACTTGGCGTTTATGTTTATGTAAATTTCCTATTGTAGAGCCGAACTCCTGTAGGTGGTGATTTTGTTTCATCAAACTTTATATTTTTAGGAGTCTGTAGTTTAGAGCTTAAGGATTGGAACATAATGAATAGTGAGTATATTTGAAATAGCCAATATTATACTCAGGAGTGTAAAGGGTGACAAGCAATAAAGACTATCCCTGTCAAGTGAAGTATTATCCTGCTCATAGAAAAAAAACTAGCACACATAAAAGAATTGGCTAAACTGTGTGGTCAGCTACTGGATCATTGCTGAAGAAGTTAAGAGAGGGTGGAGATTGATAGTTGCTAGATTAGTCATGGGAACTCATGGAGGAACCAGGTCCTGGTGGGCACTAAAAGCTGGGCAGGAAGAAGTCCATGTAGAGGATGCACAAAGTAGTGGGTCCAGGAAGAGTGAGGGGCTTGGGGTCCCTGGAGACCGAGTCATCAGACTAGATAAAAGAGTGCAGAGTGACAGTGTGAGATGTGGTCAAGAGCACATGCTGAGTTCCTTCGACCTGCCTTAGAACATCGCTGGGCTTCTGTTCTATTAGACAAATCTCTATTTCCATATTTGCATTAACAAGGATGACAACATGAATGCCCTATTTTGTGTGAAGATTTAATTTTGTAATATACAGAAAGCATTTAGTGAGGTGCGTGGCATCTCCCTATATATTATATAGTTATTACATCCTTATTGCTGTTATCATTATTCTCTTTGTGAGAAGGAAATCTAGGCTCTCTGTAGTTCAGTCATGAAGACTCTTTTAATTCACCATGAACTTGATATATTTGATTTTGACTTTTCTCCTCACTTCACAATTCAGCTCCTACACTATTAGGAAATAAACCAATAAAAACAATAACCTCAGAAGTCTACTGAATTTTCAGAGCACATACTACCACCATATGTGTCTTCCCAGGAATTAAAGAAGAAAAGGAATGTTGAGAAGAGGGATGTTGTATTTCCTAGAAAGTGAATACTGTTTTGCTCCCCAAGTTCTAACCTGCCTTTTACTTGCAAATTATCTTTCTCCACTCAAGGGAAGCTTCAGGAAGAAAGGTTATGGCTGAGCAGACAGGTAATTCCCAGCAAGGTGTTTGGTGCCTCAGTTTTACTATCCCATAAAAGCTAAATGCAGTTATTTGGGGAAAAAAAACAGAATTGATCCTATATTTGAATATCACACAAATAAAGTGCCACAAGTGACTCACAGGGTTGTTCTGTCTTTAGCTGCCTTCATGATAAACTTATTAACACAGGTTGGAACTTTTGGTAAGTTGTTTCCAATCCCACATTATTGAAAATGTTGACTTGATTCTTATACTATGGAGTCTTTTTTGTAAGACTTAACTCAGTAAAAGCTTACCAAATCCAGAAATTCTTTTCAAGGTATTTTAAATCTGTTTAAAAACACTTTTGTCACTAGAAAGAGTCAATTATGGAAAAGAATGAATAACACATATGTAAATATTTATTCTACACTTCTGCTATACGGAATATCCTATTTGTGTCCATATTTTTATGGACTCATAATATTCTTTTGGCTTTTACCGGCAGGCTACGCAATTTTTCTAGGTAGACCTGGTTTTATTATTGCCAAAAACGAACTCATCAAGTATAATAAACTTTTTCTTATTCTTAAACTAAAAGAACATGTGTTTTTGAAATACCTAGCAACATAAGAACAGATTGTGGTATTTTCATTTAATTAAATACTATACAGTGATAATAAATAAAGTACTCTTCAAAATATGAATGATATTTTAAAAATGAAAAGCAGTGCTAGATTAAGAAAGCAATATAAAAAGATATAACTTCATTTATAGAAAGTTCACAAGCAAGCTAAACTAAATTACAGTGTTTAGGAGTGCATAAGTAAGTGATAAAACCATTAAGAAAAGCAAGGGTTTGATTAGTATAAATGAAAGGATAATAATCACCTATAAAGACATGAGAGATGATTAATGCCAGCAAGGACGTGGATGTGCCTCTTCTACTGATCACGCCCTGCACACATCTTCTACTCTTTTGACCCTCTGATTAACAGTCAGCAAATTTCATTCCCCATTGTATGGAATTAGGAGAAACTACCTGGAGAAAAACAATTACTATGCATTGTCTCCTTTTATATTTATGACCACAGATCTGGGTTATCCTCCAGTGTTGTCCAGTAATCCTTCCATATTTCTACATCCAATTCATCCCACACTTTCCATAAGAGTAATATTTTACAGCACCCCCTTTCCCCTCACACATCTACATCCTCTCCTCTCTTCGCTCTTAACGGAGGATCTCATTTCCCTGGGAAACCAAGGAAAGCAGAAGAGAATGTTCTGATTTTCTCTCTTCTGAATCCATCAATCCATATTGGCATCTATATTTTCTGTCTTCTTTGCTGCTACAAAAAGAACTGTGCTGTTTTTCTCTAAGCCAAACCTACTTTGAGTATTGATTCCAATTTCTTCTTATGTTAAGTTCACTGTTTTGGCTCTTGTCTGTTTTCCCTCCTACCTTCAGATTTTCTCACCAAGTTGAAACATACTCTAAGTTTCCCAATTGTTAAAAAGAAGAAAGAAAACTCCGTTAGCCCACCATCTGCCTCCATCCAATAACTTTTATTCCATGTCTATCTATTGTAAAAATTACCGAGAGAGGGACCTTATTCTCACTGCTTCCACCTTCTAACTCTGTTTTCTCCTCCCCTCAATCCAATTAAACCTCCATTTCCTGTGTTCCACTAAAAACGATTTTCCAAACTAGTGAGTAACCCTCTTGAGGCCAAATCAAAGGTCTACTCCCAGTTTTTATTTGTTTAACTTCTCAGCAGCATTTGACATGGTTTGATCAAGTTTTCAGGACATGGCCTCTTCTGTTTTTTCCCATCCCTCCCTGTAGCTACATATAATATTCTCACACTACTTTTTATCTCTTTCATCTGGATCTCTATTCTGTGGTCCTCAGTGTTTCAAGTTCTCTCTTTCTCTCTACTCATTCCAATAATGCTTATATACAAATTTCTAACTTTAAATACATCTATACAATGAAAACTCAAAATTTATATATATAACCAAGCCCTTACCCCTAAATACCAGACTGTAATTTCCACAGGCTGATTTGACATCTCTATTTTAATTTCTAACAGTATCCTAAGCCTAGCTAGACCATAACATAATTCTTAATCCATGCCTCCCTCCCCACCTTCTGAGTCTTCCCATGTCCTTCCAATATCAAATAATAGTATCACAATTTACTCAGTTGCTTAAACCACAAACCAAAAAAATCATTATATTTTCTACATCTATTTTTTCTTCTGTTTATCTATCTACTATAGTGTAACTTACCCGCAAATACTATTGGTTTTATCTGCAGAATAAATCTTGGATCCAAGCACTTCCTTCCGAAATTCATTTGGAATCCAAGCAATGTTCTCCATTCACACTGCAAACCATTCTCTGGTCTAAACTGGTACTGCCTTTTGTCTGGAATTTTACAGTAACCTCTTCACTGATCTCCTGCTTATACATCTATCCCATCTTTCTGAGACTTATTCTTCATGGAGTTATAGCAATCTCTAAAAATCATACTAAAAACAATTTTAATAACATTTAATAACATTTTGTGTTTCCATAAATGAAGTTGAATAACAAAATCGTACACCACCACTGTTCCTATTTCAGCATTGTAATGGAGTCATCAGCAATGCAGTAAAACTGGAAAAGGGAACATATATGTAAAACTTGGAAGGGAAGATGCCACTTATACTTATTTTCAAATAATATGATTTTCTGTATAGAAAAATCACATAGAGTAATAGAAAAAAAATTCTTCCTATAAATACTTATAGCAGAAACTGAGAGTTGTGCTTTAATATCTGTTCTCCACTTCTTACATGATAATAAAATTAGATTGGACCTATAATAATCCATGTAAAGACAACTGTTCTCAATATCTCTTATAGCTAGGTTCTAGTGAACAAGATGCAAAAAGAAGTGGTGTGTATGGTTTCTGGACTGTGTTCTTTTTTTTTTTTTTAAGGTTATATTTATTTATTTCAGAGAAAGAGTGAGCAAGAGCAAGGGAAGGAGTAGGGGAGGGGCAGAAGGAGAAGCAGACTGCTCACTGATCAGAGAACCCAATGGGAGGCTTGATCCCAGGAGCCCGGGATCTTGACCTGAGCCCAAGGCAGAGGCTTAACCAACTGAGCCACCCAGGTGCCTCTTGAAGTACTTATCTTGGCACAAAAGGAGAACCAATAACTTAAAATTGATGTGTCCCATATGTCCTTCATCAATCTCATATGCCTCCTCTCAGAAAGTTAACCTTGTCATAAAATATGTTTTATCAAGAATATAATTTATATTGTTATTAAATATTAATATTTCCTTAAACTATGTAGAATGTCACATTGTGTTTACTTCTAAATTTTCCTTTAATGTTTTACATAATATGTAACTTTACATATACAACTTACTTTTTCATTCATTATATTTTTAAAATTCTAATCATGTTATTATATATTAATATAATTCATGCATAATATTTTATAGGACAATACTCTATGAAAGTAGGACAATTTATTTACTGAGGTCCTGAACTTTTTGTTTTGTTTGATGATATATGAATATCTATAACAGAGTTTGGCAAATTATAGGCATTTAACAAAAATTTGGGTAGTAAGTGAAATAATTCATTTCCATGATTATGGACATTTGAGTTGCTCCAAGTTTTTGTTACTACAAATAAGGCAACAGTGAATATATCTGAGCATGTCTCAGCATTCAAAGTAGCTGTGAGAATTCTTTAATAGCTATCTTCTGAAATACAAATGATCATTTGAAGAGTATGAGTTACCTCAACTTTACTGCCAAGTTACTTTCCAAAGTTCATGAGAATATTCCTTTCACCACATCATCACCAACAATTTTCTCATAGGAGAATTTCATCAATAAATGTTATGGGCTAAATTGTGTTTCTTCAAAATACATACGGTGTAAGCCTATCTTCAGTACCCCAGAAGGTGACTGTATTTGAAGATAGGATCTTTAAAGAGGTAATTCAGATTAAATGAGGTCACTGGGGTGGGTCCTGATGTAATATGTCTGGTGTATTCATAAAAAGAGATGTTTAGGACACAAACACACACAGAAAGAGGACCATGTAAAGACACAGGAGAAGACAGCCTTCCACAATGCAGGGAGAGAGGCCTTGCTGATACCTTCTTCTCAGATTACTAGGCTCCAGAATTGTAAGAAAATACATTTCTGTTGTTTAAGACACCCAGTCTGTGGTACTTTGTTATGATGGTCGTAGTAAACTAATAAAAGAAGTAATTTGCAGTGAATTCTTATCTAATGTTCTGAAATGATTTTTCTCTACGTTTTTAAACATATCATGGTATTATTTAAAAAATACAAACAATGCAAAATTTGGTTACAGGCCTATCTTTGAATCACATACACTCTTATGGAAGAGTATGTATAAAACGTAACCAAGAATGATTCTTAAAGTTTAGTAGATTTTACCTTTTTCTCTTATATGAAGAAATTAAATCTTTTTCAATGTGCTGATGCTGATACCATTTATAATAAAAATTCTAATTTGTAACTTCATCAGTCATATGAATTGCAATGCTCCCATTATAATTTCAAATGGCTTTATTCTGGAAGCACTAAGGTTTTCATTCAAAATATAGGGGAATGAGTTGTAAATGTTGCTATAAAGCAGTTTAAATGTCTCCAAGAAAAGCAGTGTTAATCTTAAAAGCAAAGGGATATACAAAGTATGTGATTATGGAGTATTTCTACAAATATCCATATGCCCAAGTGGACTTCTCAAAGTTTCTAATTTTAAATCTAAGATGTAGCGATACCATTCAACCATTTTCTCAGTGTCACAGTTGAGGCAATGGTCCTCATAATCCACCATTTTGCTTCATTCAGGGGCAAAAGAATTGAGCAATGAGCAAAGATAAGCCTGGGACAAGGTGCTATTCATTTCTATAGTGTAATCTGTCTCCCGCTGCTTTTGCTTATTACTGCCCTCACTTCATTTTATTTCCCTTAGGAATGTGCGTGCAGCTTGGCCAGGGTAGTAGAATTATCACTAAAATCAGCCCCATTGCTGCTTGACCAATGAATAAGAGCCTGATGATTCCTTGATCCCTGTTTGGATTTGTACATTTTATCAATTGTTAATGTGGCCTCTGCCTGACGTTCCCCATCCCCCACCATTACACATCTTTAGAAAAGGAAAAGCAGATACTTCAAGTTCTAGTATAGGATGGAAATGCTCTGTCATTCTGTCCCTCCTGTTTCTTTCTTTCTTTCTTTTTCTTTCTTTCTTTCTTTCTTTCTTTCTTTCTTTCTTTCTTTCTTTCTTTCTCTTTCTCTCTCTCTCTCTTTCTTTCTTTTCTTTTTTTCTGCTCTCAAATAAACCACAGTAGGATATATAATTTAGAAACAATTATTTGGATATTATTTTTTTTTTTTTTAAGATTTTATTTATTTGACAGACGGAGATCACAAGTAGGCAGAGAAGCAGGCATAAAGAGAGGAGGAAGCAGGCTCCCTGCTGAGCAGAGAGCCCGATGCGGGGCTCGATCTTAGGACCCTGGGATCATGACCTGAGCCGAAGGCAGAGGCTTTAAACCACTGAGCCTCCCAGGTGCCCGATATCATGTTATTTTGAATAAATGAATTGAATTTGTTGGCTTGATAGACTTTGACTTGCCTTATTTCAGCTTCTACTTGCACTAAATTCTTTCTCTATTGTAACAGAGATCATAATTTCTGCTAGTACCTTATAACATTTCTAGCCATATGGAGGTTGACAAGGTGTCTATATCGGTGCTACATGGCAGAAACTTGTAAGACATGGGATTTGGAAACAGAGAGTTTACGTTAGAATTACTTTTTCCACTGACTGTTTGCTATGTGATTTTATTCAAATTATTTAACATTTTTGACATTCAATTCCCTCACTTGTAAACTGGAAGAGATAATCATCATTTTAAAAAGTGAAAAAGTCTTTATAAAGCCATGAAATGTAAATGAAACAGTAGTACAATACATACCACATAGTGAACACTCTGGCTATTATTTTATCATCATTCAGACTTTAAGGACTTTTACTAATACATTAAACTTTTATTGAAACTTACTGTTTGCTAAGCGTGGTGCTTGGTGCTGGCAATATGTAGATGAAATAAGGCATAGAACATTTCCTGAGAAGATAACTTGTCTAAAGGAAGAGTCATATAAAGCACAAATAATTGCACTGCAGCATAATAACTATGATAGAGGTTTATGAAAAGAACTTAAGGAGAAACCTCTCCATACCAACCCCACACATACACCTGACATTCCCTATCCAGCGTCTTCAATTATTTCTTTTCAAATGTCATTATTACCATTCTACATATTTCCCTCATCTATTTGTTTATTGTCTGTGAATTCCTACCAGAATATAAGATTATGGGAGAAAGAGATTTCTGTCATTTAGTTTACTGCTGCCACATGGATACCAAAAACACTGCTTGGCACATTATAATTTCACAGGAAATAATTGCAGAAGGAATGGCTTACCAGTGCTCCCTAATTCATATCATTTACATTGAATGACCAAACAGTTTCCTCCTTTAAGCTCTTTTATTGTTCTAGAAGATAGGACTTAACATGTAACTTCTCAAGAGCTAGAGATAAAGAAATATAGTACATATACATATTAGTTTCTCAGAGGTCATAGATCTGAAGAGAATAAATAGCTCAATCACTGAATATGGAAGCTAGGTCTAAAAAAAATGGAATTGAAAGGAAGTAACTTGTAATTCTTACATTCATGGTCAAACTAGAAATATGTAAGACCAGAGAGACTTTGCTTAATAGCAATTAACTGAAAACAAGAGGTAAGATATTTAGCTCATTGCAAAGATACAATGAGCAAGAGACTTGCCAAATAAAGCTAAGAGAAAAGTATGTTTTCAGTGTGCTAGTGAAGAACTAGGATTTAACATCCCCACTCTATTATGTACCAGTGAGTCAACCCAACTGAGGAATTGTGCTGACTTTTGAGATCAAAAATTGACAATTGCTCTGATTGTCTTGGAGACCAGGTCATATAAATACTGAGCATAAGAAGTGTGTTTGGTCTGAAAGAGAAAAGATTTAGAGAAAAATATGATTGCTGCTTTCAAATATTTGATGGACCATTTTCCCTAAGAGTTTACATTTGTTCTAATAATTGAGTAGTGGTGTGGCATAATAGTCAAATGGGGCTGATTTCAGTTTCAACACAGACATGAACTACCTATTATTTTGGTTGCTTACACCCTCAGTTTTCTAGTATCACCAAAAAAAAAAAAAAATAGTAAATCTTACATTATATGGTTGTTGTGATGGGTAAAAATACTATTGGTTAAACCTATGTCACATACTAGGTTTTCTATATATCATAACTGCACTACATGGTACGCAATGGAGTTACAGCAAAACTCAAAACAATTAAATTGTTCAAACATGGAATCAACTTCCTTCTCAGTATCACCGGAGGAACTTCAATGGCTCAATGGCTACCCATCATCAATTTTGCAAGGTCCCTTTCAATGCCATAATTATAATACCTACTTTAGTCTCTATCACTGCCATGGAGACTATTCTAGGAACACGTAATACAAAACGAACCCAGTAAAGACACAGAATGTTTCCAAATAAATACTCTTATAGCACATATAGATATTCCTGAATATAGAGGTAAAATCAACTTTCATGTATCAGTAAAGGTCTTAAGAGACTAGGCAGGCTTGAATCTTAGCTGTGTCATTTAGCAGCCTTGAACTCTTTTTTTTTGTTGTTTTTAATTTTGTTTTTTTTTTAGTGTTCCAAAATTCATTGTTTATGCACCACACCCAGTGCTCCATGCAATATGGGCCCTCCACAATACCCACCACCAGGCTACCCCCATCTCACCCCCAAAACCCTCAGTTTGTCTCTCAGAGTCCACAGTCTCTCATGGTTTGTCTCCCCCTCCGATTTTCCCCAACCCACTTCTCTCCAACTCCCAATGTCCTCTGTGTTATTCCTTATGCTCTACAAGTAAGTGAAACCCTATGATAATTGACTCTCTCCGCTTGACTTATTTCACTCAGCATAATCTCTTCCAGTCTCATCCATGTTAATACAAAAGTTGGGTATTCATCCTTTCTGATGGAGGGATAATACTCCATTGTATATGTGTGTGTGTGTGTGTGTGTGTGTGTGTGTGTGTGTATGTATATATGGGTGTGTGTGTGTCTGTGTGTGTATATATGTATATATCCATTTGTCCGTTGAAGGGCATCTTGGTTCTTTCCACAGTTTAGGAACTGTGGCCATTGCTTCTATGAACATTGGGGTACAGATGGCCCTTCTTTTCACTACATCTGTATCTTTGGAGCAAATACCCAGTAGTGCAATCGCAGGGTCATAAGGTAGCTCTATTTTTAATTTCTTAAGGATTCTGTTTTCCAAAGCGGCTGCACCAACTTGAACTCCTGGCAAATTCTCAATCTCTCTTAACTTCAGTAAGAGTAAATTGGAGGTAATATCTTCTCAGAGTTATTGAGAGTGATTATCCTGCCCTTGGTGTATAATCTAGCACATTTCAGTCACTCAGTAAAAAATCATATCTCCCTTGTTATTCCCCGGAGAAATAACAATTATAATCACTTGTTTTCTCTTTTTCAAAATGGAGATGAGAATGCAGTAGTAATATAGTAGCCAAATGAGATTTGAGAAAATGCTCACAGTTGTTTGAAACTACGATTCATAAGTGGAATATAAAAAAAGATTGGGGCAAAGAACCAGGCAATAAGGTTTGATGCAAGTCTATCATTGATTCTACCACCTTGAGCAAGTCATTGGATCCTTACCTCTCTATACAGGGCAAAGGATGAAGATGCTCTTGAGCAAATAGAAGAACAAACACAGAAAAATATGAATGGTACAATATACTGATATGCTTTTACTCAATAAATTTTACATTTCATTTAAAAATGGTTAAGTTTATTATTTGCCAGTAACTAAGAGAAAGACAGTGAAAATAAATAGAAAATCATTGTCTATGAAAGACTGTATTTCTTCTAAACAGCAATGAGTTTTAATGATTAAGGTCCTTGTTTTTAATAGGAAAAATTAAACAAGCACATTAAATTTTAAGTGAGTTAGTTCTATAAGTATTGTTATACATTTTATAATTATGTAAGTCACTTCAGTCTCTCTTGTTGGTTTGTAAGTAAAATTAGGGGAGGAAAATATCCCTCTTATTTATTCTATACATTGAGTTCTATATGAATACAAGTTCTATAATTATACTTTGGATGAATAAATAAGTTAATTGAACAGGCCACATAAGAGTTTGGCTCAGAGATGCACTGGCAACCCATTTCCACTTTCTCCCTTATCACCACCCTAACTGGGCTTAATATACACTTGCTTCTCACTGTAGGTTTTTTTTGTTTTTTTTTTTTTTGTTTTATTGTCAGCTTTATTTTTCTTCATTCAGCTTTTTGAACAAAAAATTCATCATATCGTTCTTTCATCCACAGTGTGTGGGAGACAGTAGCCATCAAGAAGTTTTCTGTAAATGACAAAGCAGTGGACCTCATAATTGCAGGAAGGAGAATTGTTGATGTTAACAAAATAAGTTTCAGGGAATATTCCAACTCTGATTCTGAGATATCTCTGCTGCTTCTGCGTTGAATCATTACAGACATCTTTCCCACATTTCCATTTCCGTTACACATGCCTAGAAACATACTCAGGAGCAAGAGTTTTATTTAAAATATCCAGCAACTGCTAGGGAGTGACTAATCAAACTAGAAGTCATCCACATGCTAGTTAGAGCAAGGCCCTAAAGACCTCTTACAGTGCTAAACATTATTTTGAAGATGCAGAATAGTCAGTTAGGCTGGAGGGGTTTCTGGGGGAAGAAGCCAACTAGTAAACCAGAATGGGGGAGGGATATTAGAAGACATTGAGTAGTGACTATTTACTCAGTGGAATGGAAATACTTCAAAATCTTAACAAGCAGTATGGCTATGTTTGAACGTACTGGCTGAATTTCAGCTCTGCTTAGCAACATGTATTAATAAAAGAATTGGTAGAATGTCAGCAAGTTCTACAAATTGAAATCCTGCCAATTCTTTTTGACTACCACAACCCTTAACAATCTCTGCTAACATCCCTTTTCTTGAAGAATGCAGACTGGAAAATGAATGGGGAATTTTAGTATCTGCAGAAATGTGAATGGTATAACTCACTATTTTACAGAAGCTTGATTTATAGGAGGGGAATGGGAAATTATGTGTGAGATCTAAAATTGCAATCTCTTGGGATCTTTTCTACTTTTCAAAAGGGAGGCAGGTCAGGTCAGAATTTTATTATTTTTGGCCAAAGGCCAATGAATGTCTTACAATGTGATCTTAACATGTTACCAAAAGATCAAATCAGAATAAAGTTAGAATGAAATTCTAAGCACAAAAGTTTTTAATGAGAGTTGAGAGTTAATTTCATAAAAAGAGACAGCAAGCTAATACTTCACTTTGTTTTTCTTAACTTGCAGTGTCTTAACTTTTCACTAACTGCTTCAAATGTCACACATGAAGAGAGAATTCACATTCTACCATAATCGGAAGTAGAAAATTAATTTTTCTTAAATTTTTAAAATCATAACTGCACCCAAGAAGCTTCTTATATGATCACAGATTCATGAGGAAGAATCCATGGATATCTAAAAAGGATCTTAACTCAGAGATTTCAAAAGTTACCTACTTATTAGTTTGGTTGAGTTTTTTATTTTTGCCCTCAGTGATAGACTTGCACTGTGACATTTTGCAGCTGAAGAAAGTTAAAGCTAATTGAGTAAAATTATCTTTTTTGATTTCTATTTAAATGCTTTAAATCAGGTGGAATGTGGACAATATCTTTTATGAAATACTTTTAATAACATTTACTCATGGTAGAAATTAGAGTATATGCAAATCCCTTGTAGTGCGGGACAAAAATATAGCAAGTGTGTCAATTTAAATCATGTGTGTTATATAGACCACAATAAAAACCCATTTATAAAATATGCAAGCCCTTTTTATGTTAAATAATTCCTTCCCAAACTGGTAAAACAAATAAGCAAATAAACCAAAACTTCCATAAAATAAGAATAAAATAATTTGTTTGAATTTGAGCATTCTAAAAGAGTCAAAAACATATATAAACTTGTTTTTAGTGCATTTTAAGAAATTTTCTGATAAAATAAGTTTCTATCCAGAAAAAAAAGGCTAATCATGGGCTATTAGTTTAATAGTCTCATTATTTATTTCTGGAATTTTCTCAAGTAGTTAATTGGCTCCTAAATAAACAAGCTTTGAACACAGTTTTTTTCTTACGTTGGGAAAATTAATTGCTATTTGGTTCCCTGAAATAGTCTTAGAGTATGCAATGAATTGAACTTACTCATTTGTACATAGGCACCATGGTGGTTTGAGGTAAGGGCAAGGAAGCTTTTCTTCCCATAATGCCTTAGTTCTGATCTCTTAGATCACTGAGACCATGAAATCACTGCTTGGAATCACAGTTTAGGGAGGAAAATTGATGTAATGCCCACTTCTTATTACCCATTTCATAATTAGGGAATGTAGTCTCATATAGCAATGTATCTCAGTTTTAATTCCATATGCCTGTGAATTTCTTTCCTTTATACTTTCTAGACCAATGAAGTCTACATTCCTTAGCTTAATTTTGACATTTTGGTGGCCCCTCAATCTTTCTAAATTTATTTATCATTAACAGATTTTCTGAGTCCTCTGCTTCACTTAAACTGATCTTCTTACACCACCACTTTCCAGTAGAACAAGGCACACCACTTCTAATTTTTGCTAAAACTACCCTTGGGGGTGGGAGGAGTATGGGTCAGGATCTGGGGTGTTAATTAAATCCTACACTTACTTCAATATTCCTCTATTAGCAAAGCCTCCCAGCCTGCTTTATATTTGTGACATGTATAAGTTATGTTCTTACATCACCTTCTTTCACTCTTGGAAATGAGAGCTGCTTGAGAGGGGATCTATGTCATATATTTTGTGTCACAGCTCCTTCCCAACAGAATGTGAAAACAGAGAAGGTGCTTAATGAAGTGTGGATTTTCTTTGTCCATATCTGCATCTCTTGCTCTATAATTAAAGCAACAGTGGTGAAGAGGAAAGAATGATGATAGTAGACTTGTCTCTGTTTTACCAATTTTCAGGGTGACTTCTATATTTTCAATAAAAAATACAATCAATATCAAGAATGAAAAACAAATTAGCAATCGCTCCCTATGATAGTTATTAGTGCTGGTCACTGTTACTGATGGCTCTATGCCTTCCAGGAATGTGGTAGTATTACATTTTCTGACCATCTTCGGGTTGGGAAGGATGGTAACTCTGTCCTGTACATTGTGCATGAAGATGTCACTTCCTGGCAAAGGCATTTACTTGTAGGTAGAAGAGAACTTCTCTTTCCCTCTGGCTCACTCACAAGCAGCACATGGGATGGGGGGAGCTCCATCAGTCCAGCTTGTCCTAATGAACACAACTTCTTTGCCAAAATGAGAGAATCATAGGAGTGAGAAATAAGTCTTTGAGATTTAAAACCCTAGGATAAGGGAATTACTCCTTATCCCAGCATAACTTAACCTAACTCAGGTATAACTTTACCTCCAATTTCAGGCTTCATATAATTAATCGGGTGCATATCTTTCCAAATTTTGGGTCTCACTGATGAAAAAAATGTGAAAATAAATACTTTTATATGTATAGGACATTTTTACAATAAAAATGAGATTTTACTGCTCTCATTAATTTACAGAATTTTACAAAAATAAGATTATATTACATACATTATACTTTGATACTACAGGAAAGATTTTATACAAAACAAGTGATGCACTTCTGTATTTAATAATATTGAAAAATGCTTATTTTATAATTAAAATAAAACTTTCTTATATAATGGAACAGAATTTTCAGGGAACTTTAATGTGTTTTGTAAAAATTGCTCTCAATTTAGGAAGATAATGCTATTCATAATTAGGGCCTATATATAGCATTTCTCTTTTTTCTCATTGTATGATTTTCTCTTATAATTTGTATTATTTTTACTTTGAGATATATGAAAAATATAAACAAGGAAATGTAATTATCAAGAAAACCTTAATACAAGTTTTTAGAATTGCATCTAGTAAACAAAATAGTTTACATACTATAGTTTACAGAAACACTACTTAACTTTCACACTCTGAGGTTATAATTTTACCATTTTGAGCTATTCAAGTTTCATATAAATGTTAGATTATTTTACAAATATTTGTTTTGCTTCTATTTTCACAGGTTTAATGGAGTGCCTATGTAAAATTATGCCAAATTATGGTCAGGCCAAATAAATATTATTTTGGTTCTGGGAACTAGGTAAGTTGCCATGTACATTAAATCTGGTGTATGGATGGTGCCTTGAAAAGTCCTACTGAAAATACAATTCCAAGAAGATAAGATCAATATCTGAAATCATTTAAGAACAGGAAACTATATAATTAAATGCTAATCACTGTTACTTATGTATTTTAAAATAAATTTCTTTCACATTTCAGATAAAACTTTATCTTTGAAGAAGGAAATGAAAAGATGATGTAGGTTTTATGGGAAAAAAAATTTCAAGAAGATGATTTTCTGAGAACTTATTTGTTTATAACATGATTTCTTGAAATATTCAGTATCTTGGAACATACTGTGTAATGGTATAGTAAAATCAATCTTTATTAATCATTGCTCCTCTGTGACTTAGATGATGCAAACATAACTGAAAAGTTTTAAATTGCAAGTTTATCATTTCTTATTATCTAGAGAAATATTAAAAGCATACAAAATGTATAATTTCATTCACCATTTACCATTAGTAAAGCATTAACTAACATTGACATATAGTTACACATATACGTTATTTTTACATTATTCAAACAGATATGCAAGCCCAATTACAGGGTATTTTTGGCTGTTTACTTTGTAATACTTCATATTTCTTACTCAAAAGAAACACAGAAATATAGAGGGGAACTCGGGGTATAAAGAGTTTTTTATTTTCTTATATATTAATCATTTGAAAAGTCTTTTGTAGGATTAAAAAAATAAAGTTTTGTAAGGATATGGGCCTCCATTCCAGCACAGTACTTTTAGAATCTCAAGAAACAATGCCAAATAAGAATGAAAACCTTGGGGCGCCTGCGTGGCTCAGTGGGTTAAGCCTCTGCCTCTGGCTAGGGGTCGTGATCTCAGGGTCCTGGGATCAAGCTTCACATGGGGCTCTCTGCTCAGCGGGGAGCCTGCTTCCCCCTCTCTGTCTGCCTGCCTCTCTGCCTACCTGTGATCTCTCTCGCTCTGTCAAATAAGTAAATAAAATCTTTTAAAAAAAATTAAAAAAAAAAAAGAATGAAAACCTTGTTGGCAATTTTGGAGAGCTGGTCATGTTCACCGACGAAGAGCACCATCTAATTCCAGCAGGTGCATAAGCCCAGTGAGGGCAGCTCTTCGGATTTTTATTTTTGATCAATGAAGATATAACTTCTGGGTTAGAATGACATGCATCATTCAAGCTAATGAAGGGTTTAAGCCCCCATTCCTGCACAGGGAGAGAAGGCACCATCCATACACACCATACCCTACGTCACAAAAGTGAAAAAGAAAAAAAAAAAAAAAGAAGAAGAAGAAGAAAGAGAGATTCAAATAGGATGCTTTTACCATTCTTATAAAATATTTCATGTGGAAAACTACGACCAATGAGGCAGCTTTAATAGTGCCCAAAATACTTGATCGCTCTCTCCAAAAATATTTTCCTTGGCAGTACAGTTCAGTGCTCTCCAATGAAATGAAAGAAGCAGGCTTAAAAAATTAATTCTTCCAACTGTCAAGAGTTTGTCTTAAAACATCACCTGATGTCAAAAGTCATGTCTCAGGAAGGAGAAGTTTTCCTAAAGACACTAGTGGAAAGACAAGTCATAAGTAAGTATGGCCATTTAGGGTAGGAGAAAAACGATGTACCAACAGGATAAGTATCTCTCTACCTACGATATTTCTTATCTCCCCCTCTTGGGAGTTTAGCAAAAAACCCACTGCCTTATTGAGAACAAGTGATGGAGTCTTTTCTAGGAAGGGCGAGTTGCATTTGAATACTCAAACAAAAATTCATGTGAACCACTTTTTTTTTTTTTTTTTTTTTTTTGGTAAACCACCATCTAATTTAATATATTTATAAAATGTGAGTGTGTATAAATACACAATGTAATAAACATGAGTGTAATAAATGTATAATACGAAATCCAAATTGTGTCTTTTGTTTATTCAGTCACTTAATTCTTAATGAAAATAGTAACAATCATGCAGCCTGTTCTTACATATCTATTGCGTGTCAGCTAGGACTGGTAGTTTGACATTATCTTATTTAATTCTGCCAATCACCTTAAACGATTTATTTTTCTCAATTAACACATAATGAACTTGAGGACCAGACAGGTTACATAAGCTGTTCAAGGTCATAAAACTAGTAAAAATATGGGTTTACAAATCTCTATTTATTCCACTGTCTCATACTGAAATTAACTCAATGTCAAGATAAACATGCAGCAATAATGGAAAGGAATTATTGCTATTGTAATTGTGTATTGTGTGCCAGAGACTTAACAAAAATATTTTTCTCATGCATTGTTTACCCCTCTCAATGATATTATTTTCACCATAAGACAAAAAAAAAAACCAAAAAAACAAAAACCCCATACCGAGACACAAAGTGGTGGTTAGGTCACTCATCCTAATCTCACATGGCTAGAAAGTGCTACAGTTGTGATTAGATCCAAGGCAGATAGAAGCTAGAGCCCACAGGATACAGTAAGTGAAGTGAAAACTCTGGGTATGAACACATAAGAAAGAAGGTCTGATGATTATTAAGTAAATTTTATTTGTTTTACAGCTATGTAAGGTATGTTATGCCTATGTAAGGTATGTTATGTTATGCTAGGTAGCTGATTCACTGTTCTCCTACACTTCCCCTGTCCAGAGAGTAACAAAAAACAGTGTAATCTCTATTGAAATCTTGTCGTTCATTTACGATCAATAAAATTACGCAGAACTCAAGTCAGAAACAATCTTTTGGCCCAAATGATGGTGTTCTGTTTTTGCTTAAGTGCCACCTTAAAGGTTAAAAACAAAAACAAAAACAAAAACAAAAAAAAACCTGAACTCACAGAACAAGAAGGAGAGGAGAGGGAGAGATCCTGAAAAGATTTTTTTTCCTGAAAAGGTTTTTAACCCACAGATTCTTTAATGTACTAATTCTTAGATATCAGGAGAAGTGGAGAAACAGAAATAAATAAAAAGAAGTGCATTTACACAAAATCTCTGCAGCAAGTACCCTGGGAAGCAAAGCAAAAAGTGTTTTGATGGTTAATTTTATTTATCAACTTGGCTAGGCTACAATATCCAGTCATTTAATCAAACACTCTTCTCGGTGTTGCTGTTCAGGTATTTTGTAGGTGTAGTTAACCCCTACAATCAGTTGACTTTAAATAAAGGAGATTATACTCTATAGTATGAGTACAGAGTATACAATCAGTTGTAAGCCTTATGAGAACAAATTCTAGTTCCCTGTAGAAGAAGAAATTCAGTTTGAAGATTCCAGTATCAACTTCTGTCTGAGCGTCCAGCCTACAGACTATCAGCCTCGACAACTGTGTGAGACAACTCCTTAAAATAAATCATATAAAAGACCAGTTTTATAACTTATAAAATACATATTTTTTCTCTAGAGAACCCCGAGTGATAACAAGTGTTTATTTCAACCTTGCTAAACTATGATGCCTGTAATAGTCATCAGTAATAGAGCTGAGAGGACAAGGCCAACCACAGATAGGTCTATCTCACAGCATCTGCCATCGTCCACAAATATCATCCAATGCTTGGATTCAGAGATTCTGTTTAAAAATGTAACTTATGGGGGTGCCTGGGTGGCGCAGGTGGTTCAGCCCCTGACTTTTGGTTTCAGCTCAGCTCCTGATCTCGCAGTCCTGGGATGGAGCCCCCACCCCCACCCCCCGCATGGTGCTCTGTTCTCAGCTTGGAGTCTGCTTCAGATTCTCTCTCCCTCTCCTGCATTCTCTCTCTCTTTCTCTCTCTCTCTCTCTCAAATAAAATCTTTGAAAAAATGTAACATGTTATTTTCAGACCACTGACCCTATTTTACAAACAGTACATTTTGATTTGGCCACTGATCCACAGGACTCAGGTTTGTGATCTATAGCGTTTGGGGAAGGAAACCCTTTCTTTTATCAAAGACGTATTTCTGGGAATTTTTTCTGGGATGCTGAGGAAAACTTTAGGTAAATTCTTATGTTAAATATTTTTTATACAAGTAGATCTAAATAAAAAACAATGAAAAAATTAAGATTTTAAAAATCTTGGTTTTATAACGTTTATCTTGATGATTACTTCAGTTAAAATGCTAACCAGTCATTTGACTTATTTGATATGTTAAAGAATAAATACCACATTAATTGCTTTTATTCAAAGGCTGGATTTATAGGAAAATGTTTTACTCTGAAGTTCTTATACAATGCAAGTAAGTTTTCTATAAAAATTAGTATACATTCACTATGATAATTTCAATGAGTATAACAAAATATTTACTATATTTTTATTTTGCATATGAATTATTATATATAACCCAAGTTCCTCTCTAGCTGAAAAACCAAGCGACTTATATCTTCTGAAGAGCCCACCAATGACTATAAATTGTTATTATAATCAAAAATCAATGTGTACAAATTATTTCAGGCAAAGGGCAGTGCAAGTGATATTTAAAAACAATACAATAATCAATGAAAATGTTATTTCCTGTATTTCATGGTGTCTTTAATTAGAATTATGATTTTTAATTGAAAAGAAGCAAGCAATAGAGTCTCATTTAAAAAAAAATGTCCAGCAGTAAAGAGTATTTAATTAGCAAAGAATGATGAGCTAATTTACAAAATGTTCTTTTAAGATCTGTGAAGTAAAGACAAATAGAAGAATCTCAGTATGTAGGCATAAACAATCACTGTCCAGTGCAGGGATGAACCCAGTTATTTCTCCAATTTATTTAAGATGAAACCCCGGATTAGGCAGCCCTAACAGCAAAGTCAAAGCTAATTAGTCTTAACTAGCAGACAAGTAGTAAACTGCTTGAGGTCAGCTCTACCCTCAAGAAAGTGGACATTCGTGGGAGGTTTTTTTAAAGCAGTGTCTGTTTTTATAGGCAGTGCAAGGAAAGGCTAAGCCAATAAAATGTAATGGTCCCAATCTATATTTTAATAGCAACCTCCAAAGGACAGAACCCTTCTCTGAGATTTGGAGGCAAAGCTTTATACCAAGTTAAAAATGAGACAGGCGCAAAGAAAATTGCTGTCATTTTACTTATATCCTGAGCACTGACTGTAACACGTGAATAGCAGTCAAGCACATACCAGTCATTGGGCTTTTGGGGTCAGAACCGTTCACGTCGCGGGCCGCGTGGAGACCCTGAGATCACCTTGGGGCTCCCTCAGTTTACCCGGTGGGTAAATCACAGGAGGTTCACATTGATCTGTGTTTAGGGAGAAGGAAGCATCCATCTGAGAATCTTAGGACGCTGTTGGGAAATGTTAGGCTTCAACAGCTGTGGTCAATTAGGGCTTCATTTTCTCTCCCGCCGTCTTTGGTCGCATGCCATAACTGCACGGAGCATTGAGGTTTACGGCTCTAAATAGCCTTGTCATTTTGTGAAGCCTAACAGAGCAAGGAGGTTTGGGAAATGGTTAAAAATACGTTACTTAGAAAGCCACTTCAGTCAGATTATTCTTCCTCCTCTCTCTCTTTTTTCCAGCGTCCCAATAGTCCTCAAACATCTAGTCAGTAAACATTGATGGCACCAACCTGATAAACAAAACAAAAGCTTAAAAAAATCCTTGTTTTGCTTTGTTTACAAGGTGTTTTTCTGCATACTATGGTAAATTAATCCAATAAACGGTATATTTATTCTTAGAGCACTTATGGGGAACACTAGGGTAGAGATGTTATAAATTGTCCACAAAGAGGATATGGGTTACAACTCTCATCAGCTCCAAAATTTTCATTTTACTCCCAGCAAGAAGTACTAATGATTTGTTTTACTGCCATATTTTTCATTTATGTCATCCCTTAACATACAAGGAAAAACAAGTAATAAAATAATAGACCATTCATGTATTCAGTGCCAGCAAGCCCATCAGTGGATACACACTACTAACACTTAAGAGTGGTGGGGGTGGGGAAGAGATGTCTACTTAGAAACAGCCAGTGCTTTATAGACTCAATTATTTAACTTACTATTAAGTATACCTATCTAAACAAGTTTCAGTTTATTGAAAAAGAAGTCATGTGGCATTCTGGAAGCCAGTGGCTTGAAAAAATTCTATTAATTTGCTGCAGACTGCAGGAGCAACAGGGCATTTTTTCACTGGTGTTCGATGTAATTGCCACAGTGATGGGATTCAGACTTTCCTCCATGTGAAATTTGTCTTTCATCCAATCAACGCAAACAACTAATGCACTGCAAGGTATATTATATTCCATCCACTTCCCAATAAAGTCAGTGGTGTCCAATCAGACACCTATTGTTAGCAGAGAATCTGAAATTGATACAATCATCACATTGATCCAAAGTTGTCAATCATCCTACATCTGTACTTCCTTCTTCCTCTTTCCTCAGAATTTATAGATTCCAATGGATATTGTCATATATATTCCAAGTTTTAGAAAGTCATCGTCGAAATCATAGGTTTTTCAAATGATTTGCTAGTTTGATTTTTAAAGACTGCAAATATTTTTTTTTTCTACTTGGCACTTAATATTTTGACAAATGCTATTTACACTGAAAACCAATTTTACTTTAATTTGTTATATTTTATCTACTCTTTTAAAGTACCATATGAAACTTATGCTACATCATAAAATTGTGTGACTTATGAAGGTATCTTGAAGTTCAGCTTTATTTCTATTAAATTTCTACATATATATATATATATGCTCTATATATACAATGTATGGATACAAAGCTAAGAACAATTAAGTATGTAATTTCTCTAAGAATTTATTCATGAAAAATCTGTATTCTCCTACTATAAATTCCTTAGGTTTTTTGAATGAATAGATTGCAAGCCTCCTAGAGGTAGGGATCTGAATTTTATGTTCTTTGTAATCACAATTCTAAATATGCCAGATATTCTGGCACTATCCTACAGAGTGGAAGATTAAGCCTTTTATGTTAATTAAGCATCTCCTTTATTTCTTCCTACTTCTGAAGATATTGAATTTATTGTTCATAATGTTTGTGTTTCATTTCTTATAGCTTAGTGGTGTCAGTCAGTTCCTTAAATGTCAAATGATGTCAGGGCACTGGCTGGAGCAAATTAGTACTTACACATTAAAGAACTCTGGTCCTAATGTTGTAGTAGAATCATTCAAATACTACTCCTCTGGTCTTCTGGCAGTGTGAAAGAATTATGACTTTCATTCACATTTCAGCCCCCATATAATTAAATATTCTATATTACTTGTAGTTCAACAATTCTGTCAGTGTATTATAGGATCGTTACAAAACAGCTTTTTTTCTTATATTCTCTTTTATGCCCAATCAAAATGATACATAATGATCTAGGAAACCACATGCAAATAGCTAGAACATAGTTCCAAATGGTATAGTTAATGAAATAGATTAAGTTCACAGTGATATTAAGATTGAGATGAACATCTAAAAATATTTTGTGTTAAATGTAAAAATAAAAGTAGGAAAAAAATGTAGGTCAGGGATGTCAAATTTATCCATTTAAACCATTCTTTTCGAGAATAGAATACATGAAATTTCTGAAACCTGATCTCATCTGTGAGTGCTTTAATATTTCAAGAAGAATATCACTAAGCCTGTTTATAATAAACAATTCATTAAATAGTGATAATTAAACCAATGTGTAACATGTATAAAAATATAAATATGTTTTATTATATTCCTATTTGTGCCACAAATAGAAAGATAATTACCATTTCTCAGATTCTGACTTCCCCACCCTGGACTCCAGTTGCTGTTTGTTACAAAAATGGTTGCTAAGAATATATATATATTCTTATATACACACATACATACACATCAATGTGCATATTAATGACATGGGGAGCAGATGCCACCCATAGGATAAATGATGTCATTGCCATTTGAGCTACTAGGTAGTAAACAGAGACAAAATTAGGTCATTACTGACCAGGGCTATGCACATGTGACAAAATTGTTTCACAAAGAGAAGAGCTGAAGCACCTGTTTACAGAGTTGCTATTAATATTCATATGTCTATCTAGAAAATCATATGTAAGCAGATGGATGAAATTTGAAACCTGTCAAAGCACAATTTCTTAATTGCTTTAAATAAAAGATTCCTACAGTTGGTGGAGGAGCAATTAGATGTGTGCTATATTCATTACCATTTTCCAGTTTCAGAGTTTTCGTAGTTAAGAAAATTGATCTGTGGGATATTCATCACAATACCAACGATTAGCACAAAATTCAACTTTCAATGTTCAAAGTCAGTTGTTGAAAATTCAGGTATACTCAGTAGCACAAAGTTGAGTAATTGACGTCTTTCTAATTTGTCATGGCTTCAATGTGTGGATGGAAAATATAAGAGCTGGAAAACACACTCTATAGTATATTAATTGAATGTACAGTTTGAACCCTGTATATTGAGAAATTTGTATATTGAAAAATTTAAAACCTAAATGCTTTACGTTATGTCATAAGCTTTATGTCAGGTAATCTTTGCTTAGTGACAAAATAACCATAGAATCATATTTTAATGTGGTTAATAGGAAGAGATAATTTTTGTAAACTTTTCTAACTAATCACGTTTATTTTTTAAAATGTTTAAAGACTTTATTATTTATTCATTTATTTATTTATTTATTTATTTATTTATTTATTTAGAGAGAGTATGAGCAAGGTGAGGGACAGAAAGAGAAGTAGACTCCCCGCTAAGCAGGGAGCCTGATGTGAGGCTCAGTCCCCAGACTCCATGATCATGACCTGAGCAGAAGGCAGATGCTTAACTGACTGAGCCATCCAGGTGCCCCTAACTATTCACACATTTAAAAAATGTTTAATTTAGTCATTTTAGTTGTTAGATGTTAATCTTGTAAAAATAACCCATAGACTCAATCAACCTTCATGGTTTTTATTACAATCTCTCTCTCTGTAAAAAGAAATCAAAATTAAATAAAATAAAAGGAAGGATATGTAAATAAAATCTTTTTTTAAAAAAGGGTGGGGGGACACCTGGGTGGCTCAGTTGGTTAAGTGCTGCCTTTGGCTCAGGTCATGCTCCCAGGGTCCTAAGATCGAGCCCCGCTTAGGGCTCCCTGCTCAGCGGGAAGCCTGCTTCTCCCTCTCCCACTCCCCATACTTGTGTTCCCTCTCTCACTCTCTCTGTCAAATGAATAAATAAAATCTTAAAAAAAAAAAAAAGGAAGAATGTGGTATGGATGAAAACAGCAAGTAATGATTACAACACAGAAAAGCAGTGGACCTGATATGTGCTTTCACGAGTTTGTTCAAAAATGATTTTAAAGATTAAAAAAGTTTAAATTGACAAAAGGTTAGCAAATTTAAGAATTAATAATTTTAAATTAAATAGATTAATGTCGAGAGAACACACGAATTTAAAATATTAGAAAACACAAAAGAATATAACAATACATTTAAAAATTATTAACTTATTAAACACTATTTAGAACAAATTTGAATTACCTTGCAAATATTTAAGAAATCTTGAGATCTGTACAATTGAATCAGTAATTGTAGAGGGGCACCGCGTGGGTGGCTCTGTTGGTTAAGCCACTGCCTTTGGCTCAGGTCATGATCCAGAAGTCCTGGGATTGAGTCCTGCTGGGTCTCTTTCTCCCTCTGACCTTCTCCCCTCTCATGCTCTCTCTTACTTGCTCTCTCTCTCTAAATAAATAAATAAAATCTTAAAGAAAAAAGAAATTGTAGAGAGATTTAGTAGTCTCTGAAACTATGATATACATTGAAAAATATATACAGTGCTAAGAAAAAAGAATCATTTAAAATAATTTCCTCATCCAGATAGGTTTTTGGTGCATTTTTTAAAATTTTCAAGGAAATACTTATTTCTGCTAACTCATATATGGATACTATATTCATCACTGTCTACTATGTTGGAAACGTAATAAGTTCTCAGACGTTATTTGTTAAATGAGTTATAAATTTGTTACAAATTTTTTAAATTTGTTATAAATAAATATTATATTTCAGAACTTAAATAGATATGGAAAGAAATAATGATCCAGTTTATAAAGTTACTAAAATCCATGGGCTAAAACCTAATAAAAGAAATACCAAAAAAGAAAATTAAAGACCTATTTTATTTATAAACAGATGCAAAACCTGAAGTATGTGATCAGCAAACAAAGGATAAGCATGCAGTGTTTCCCCTGGAATTTAAAGGTAGTGTGATGGTGGGAAACACATTACTACTTTTACTAGTAGTAAGAGAGTAAGTAGAAAAGTAAAAATCACCTCAAGCTGCCTGAAAGGCATTTGATAAATTTATTAACATCTCTGATTTTAAAATGCAGAATAATACAATGCAAAATCCCTACACATTGTGTATATGTTTGAAATATCTTTTGAAACTAACAATCAAGGTCATTTTTATTTTGATCAACTTCAGCTTACCATAGTGAGATAAAGAGTTGGACCACAATAATACTTAACATTATTATTATTTAATACTGTCATGAGGGTAAAATCAATGCCATAATCTGATCTAAAAGATGTAAACAAGTAGGAGGATTAAAAATGAAGGAATGCAGGGTACTCAGGACTTTGCCAGATGGCCATATACCCCTTTCAATATTCCTGATTACTTATGAGTCTATTTACCTCAAGCAGTGGACAAAATATAAAGTAATATATTACTGTTAACTTATAAGATTTAGAGGACCAAAACTTATTTGTTTGGTCTGTGTGTACTCCCCTTCTACTATCTAAAGTTTTAAATTGTGATTAAGAATTTGTTAAATTGATATTAATTATTTATGTGCTATTTTGCTCATTTTTGCTTTGTAAAAATCATATTGGCCTGAATATTGCATTGAAAAGCAAGTATTCAAAGACCAAAGCATTCAAAGTTTCACACAAATTAATTTTTAAATTGTGCCCTAAATAATAATGATTATATAGAGAGTGAAATCTAGAAAATCAATAAAAGTATCCTTAAAATTTGGAAAACTGATTGAATATTAGATGCATTAAATTTGATAGGGTTTCTTATGTAACAGTAATAATCAGTTTATAAATGTATTGAGAAAAATCTTATACTTTGAAAGTAACAAAACACAAAATATTAGATATGGTTCTAAAAAGAAATATGTGAAACCTGTATGTAAAATCACAAAATTAAAATGTTAGTTAGAAATGTATATTAGACTAAGTGGAGAGAGATCTTAAAGCAGCAGTATAGGTATTCGAGAGAGCGTGAAAAGCAAATGTAAAGCAAGGGGTCTCATTGAAGAATTTGAAACAGAATTGGCATGGATAGATTTTTAATTCTTAAAATGATTACTCTAAACGCTGTATGAAGAATTCATTGAAAAGTACACAGCTGGAGGCAGAGATCAATTATGATGTTCTTCCAATTGTTAAAGAGAAAAATGATAAGGATTTTGATTCCAGACTGACAGTGGAAACTGAGGAAAGTGGACATTTAGAAAATATTTTGGTGATAGAATCTATAGGAATTGGTAGTTGCCTGGTGAAAGAGAAGGAATCATGAGAATGACTCCCATTATTGTGCCTTGACTATTTGGAAGTGGCTTTGTGGAATGAAATGAGGAATGCTGGAAGAAAATTTTTGAGGAGAGTTTAAAAAAGCTGTTCCATTTGGATATGCTATTCTTAGGATATTTGGAAAAGGTGATTGAAGAGTTGAGTAAGCAATTAGATATATTTTGGCAATCTGGTCTGAAATACAAATTTCTGAATTAACAAGAATAGATAATATTTGGATTCACAGGAGTAGTCTTTCTTTCCCACAGGCATAATACAATTAAAAAGAAGGAATACCAATTGTCCAATCCTGAACACCACTGTATGGAAGACAGGAAGATAAGCCAGGACAAGAGCCCAAGAATGGAGAACCAATGAGACAGGAGGAAAACCAGAAACACATGGATGGCCTGACAGAAGCCAAGGGTTGAGAATGTTTCAGAAAGAAGACAGGGACCAATTCTGAGTAATATTGTTGAGTTATCAAGTTAGATTAGAAATTTAAACAGTCTGTTACATAGTGCAGTCTGGTAATCATTGATTATCAAAAAGGGCAGTTTGGGTAGAATGGTAGGAATAAATACCAAGTTTAAGTGGTTTGAGGTATAAGTAGGTAGTATGAAAATGGGTAGAGGATTCTTGAGACAATAGGGGGGCATTTTTAAATAGAATTTAAAAGATATTGTGAGCCAAAAGAGAAGAGATAATGGAGCATTTATGGTTGCAATAAAAGCAGTAACATCTGGAGTCTCAGAAGAAAAAGCTTTAGTTATGTTGAATATCACAAAGAGAACTTACAATATATTGAAATACATTATAAATTTACAATTAAAATTCTGTGACACAAACCCAAGATGCAAGTTTTTCTTGAAACATACCTTATTACATGAAAGAATTTAAAATATTCTAGAAGAAAATAAATACCAATGGGAAAGTCTAGGTGTCATATTTTCAAGAAATATTGATTTACAACCTACTGTGGGCTAGACACCCTTCTTTTTTTTTTTTTTTTAAGATTTTATTTATTTATTTGTCAGGGAGAGAGAGAGAGCACAGACAGAGTGGCAGAGGGAGAAGCAGGCTCCTTGCGGAGAAGGGAGCCCGATGTGGGACTTGATCCCAGGATGCTGGGATCATGACCTGAGACGAAGGCAGCCACTTAACCAACTGAGCCACCCAGGCATCCCTAGACACCCTTCTAAGAACTGAGAATACCCTACTGAACCAAGTTGAAAATGCTGTCTTGTAGTTTACGTTTTAGTAGAAAAGACATCTTACAAACAAGACTATTAAGTACTAAATGACTAAGACTATCATTTGTTAAGCTATGGAGAAAAATAAAGCAGGAATGAAAGATGAAGAGTACTGGGGGAGTGGAGATGTTGAATAAATAGCCAGAGAAAACTTTTGAAAAGGTGAATTTTGAGAAATACCTAAAATTATTGCACGAACGAGCCACGGGAGTATTTGAGAATGGTGAAAAAAAAAAAAGTATCCTGGTATGTCAACATGTCCAGAGTGTTTGAAGAAGATAAGAAGACCAATATAGCTGGAACAGAGTGAGCAAGGGGAGCATGTACCACATGAGGTCAGAGTTGAGAATGAGTGGTTTAGGTAGATACAGATTAAGCAGAGCTGCATCAGACCATTGTAATTATGTTATCTTGTTGCTGGTAAGAGGGCAAGTGTTGACAAAATAGTCAGATTCTGGGTATATGTGGAAATTTCAAAGCAGAGCTAGCAATATTTGTTGCAAGATTTCATGTTAAGGGTTAGGGTGAGTAAAAGAGTATTCCTGGGTTTAGAAGCCAGAAACACAGAGGTTCATTATCCCAGAAGGTGAACTGTCAACATTTGTATTTCTAGCTCAATCACCAGTATGGCCTTGGGCAAGTAATTTTTTTTTCTTAACGCCTCAGTTTCTTCATCTGTGAAATGGGGACATAATCATACTTCTCTCACAGAGTTGTTATGATGTTTTCAAAATACTTTGATCAGGGTTTGGCATACAAGAACAACAGAGGTTGCATTTGGAAGGATTATACTGAGGAATGATTAGAAGGTAAATTTCGCATACCTTAAGTTGATTCACTACTGGACATGTTCGTAGAGATGTCTTGAAGGCAGTTAGAAACACAACTGTTGAGACTTAGAATACAAGGGAAATACCCAGACTAGAAATTTAATTTGTAACACCTCAATGTAGAGATGGCATTTTAAGTTGAATGTACAGAAAGAAAAACCTGAGTCACTAGACGAAGATCTGAGGGTATCTTAAAATTTAGAGGACTAAAAGATGAGGAAAAAATGGCAAGGGAGCTCATGGAGGCACAAAAGAACATCCAGGAAGGTGTGGTGCCCTGTGGGGTCTACTAAATTAAATGCTATTGATATTCTAGGAAGAAAAGGACAAAAAAACTTCCACTGGATTTAGCAATGCATGAATCATTGATGTTATTGATAAAAGCTACTGAAATATTGTTCTGGAGCAAAAGTATGAGTGGAGTAGGCTCAAAAGAGAATAGGCATAGAGAAATCGAAGAGGTTGAATATGGACTTTAAAAAAAAAAATTTATTTATTTATTTGACAGAGAGCGATCACAAGTAGGCAGAGAGGCAGGCAGAGAGAGAGGGAGAAGCAGGCTCCCCACCAAGCAGAGAGCCCAACTTAGGGTTTTGACCCCAGGACCCTGAGACCATGACCTGAGCCAAAGGTAGAGGCTTAACCCACTGAGCCACCCAGGTGCCCCAAATATAGCCTTTTGTAAAAGAAGATTTGTTGTAAAGGGAAGGCAAGAATATGCAGTAACTGGAGAAAGAAATTAGTCATGAGATGATGTCTTTTAGTTTTCAGGTTTTTTTTATGAGATAAGTCACAACAACTTTGTAGATTTATGTGAGAATTTTCAATAAAAAGGGGAAAATGATTATGCAAGAAACAGAAAGGAGAATTTCCAGAGCAAGGTTCTGGGGAAGCAAGAAGGGATAAGATTTGATGGCAGGTTTGGGTTTTGCTAGGCTCATGCATAATTCATCCTTGATAGTAGAAAAGAAGGTACAGATTCAAGTGAGTGGAGGAACAGTAATGGAAGCAAATAAAAATTAACTTCTAATTAATTCCATTTTCTAAGTGAATTGAGAAGCAAGGTAAAGAGCTGAGCATGAGAATGGGGGAGAAGTTATTGAAAGAAGGAAGAACAGGTAGAAATTATTGGCTAGGCACATTGACTGAGAAATACCAATTGATTTCCAAACAGCATGATGGCTACTTTAAGTTTGGTTATCGTGAGTTCAAAATAAGAACCATCAGCATATTTGTGTGCTTTTATCTCCAGCCATGTTCAAGTAGGGGATGTGTGAATGCAACAAGTACAAGACTGTGGTTTAGCTGAGTGAAAAGAAAAAAGAAAAAAAAAAGGCAAGAGTTGGGGATGAGGACAAGGAAGTAATTTTATAGATTGACCTTGCAATTTGAACTGGATTAGAATGTAGTTGAGACATGGGGGAGGTGTCTGACAATGGGATCCATGGATTGTAGGTCTTGTTAGACTCAAAGTGCTTTCAGAAGCAGAATAATTAAAGATATGAGCTATAAAGATACTGGCACAGTAAGATCCTTAAAATTGAGATTTTACACAGGGATTGTAATCATTGGCAATAAGAATTAGAAAAGGATCATGGGAACAGGTAGCTGAGGTAAGACTGAGGACGAAACTGATGGACAAGTAGAGATTAGGGACTGAAAAACTATGACATTAGAATATGAATTCTAGAATCGACAAGAATTCCAAGAGGCCTAGTATTGGAAAGTTTGATAATGAGCCAACTGTTAAACCTTGAAGCAGTTAAAGGGAGTAACTCAGAGTTCTACAGGTGTTTGGAAAAAAAAAGAGGATTATGGGTAAGGCAGACTAATGACATAAATAAAATTCAGGTTGGAAGTCTTCACAGAGAGAAGAGAATGATCTGAAAGCAGTATTAAGGATCAAGAAGAGCTATACATCTGAGATGTTTGAGAAGAAGACATTAACTCTTGACAGGTTTTGGCAGTATCTTCAGGGGACAACACATTTATTTTAGAGCAAAATGGTCAAAAGGCTTTTATGAAAGAAGCTGAATGGTTATTTAATGACAAATTTAGAAACTTTGACAACTTGGGAAAAAATTTAGTTAAATATCTACTTTTGGGGCGCCTGGGTGGCTCAGTGGGTTAAAGCCTCTGCCTTCAGTTCAGGTCATGAACCCAGGGTCCTGGGATCGAGCCCCGCATTAGGCTCTCTGCTCGGCAGGGAGCCTGCTTCCTCCTCTCTCTCTGCCTGCCTCTATGCCTACTTGTGATCTTTGTCTGTCAAATAAAGAAATTTAAAAAAAAAATCTACTTTTACTAAACAGGCAAATCAATTCTACAGGAACAAAATAGTTGAATGAAAAAAACCCAAAATACATAAATATGGGTAAATGTGTAAGGAATTTTTGAATGGGTAAGAACTTTTCTAGCACAAAAACAAGGAAATAACCTTATGAAAAAGATTCATTATATACTTATACTAAAAAACCTGGAACCAATATTTACCATTCATATAGCAATAGCTTAATAGCTATATATATATATATATATATATATATATATATATGCATATATCTATAAATATACATTTTTACATTACATATAAAATATGTAACTCTCATAAGTTATTAAGGAAAAACTCTCATTGAAAATAATATACATAAAATTCAAATAATTTTCCAAAGACAATTAAGTTTTTGTTTTTTAAGTAGAGACATGATGGCATGGTGGCTAAGAGCTTGATTTTGGAATCAAAACTCTTATGGGAACAAGTACCAATTTTGCTAGTTACCTGCTTAGTGACTTTGGGAAACTTACAACTTCCTTAAGCTCCAATTGCTTCATTGTAAAGGGGTGAAAATAATTCAGTACTATTTAACTCATATGGATATGCTACTTTTTTTTTTTTTTTTAAAGATTTTATTTATTTATTTGACAGAGAGAGAGATCACAAGTAGGCAGAGAGTCAGGCAGAGAGAGGAGGAAGCAGGCTCTCCGCTGAGCAGAGAGCCGGATGCGGGGCTCGATCCCAGGACACTGAGATCATGACCTGAGCCGAAGGCAGCGGCTTAACCCACTGAGCCACCCAGGCGCCCCTGGATATGCTACGTTTAAATAAGATAAAGGTTCTGGTTCTTATTATGGTGGTTGTTGATGTTATCATTACTATTACTAATAATAGTATCGATACTAGATCTCTAAATATCTTATTCATCTACTGTTTTATAAAATGTTTTACAGATGTAGTCAACAGTAAAGTTTTGTTAACTGAATAAATTGATGTTTAAATTGTCAAGAACAGTACATTAAACAACATCATAATCAAACTCTATTCATTGCTTACTCAGAGATGGATGGACTCTAACCTAAACTATGTGTAATTGTGGCCAAAGTGCAGTAGAATGAGGGCCTCTGAAACTGATAGCAGAAGTCAGACAAAGTTAAAACAATAGGGCAATTATACACCAATCACATAACAGCCATACAGAAATAGGAGTCAATTAGAAATGTAACATCCTGGCTGTCTATTAGTTAAATCCCCAAAAAACAGAACCCCTCCAGAATTTACTCCCACAAACAAATTTAAGAAAGGAGCACCTACAAATGTGCCAACATTGAAGGAGTAGAGAAGAGATAAGGAGGCACTGCTAGGTTGACAGGAGAAAGAAGCTACCCTCTCTTTAAGGCTAAGGAGACAAGGGAGGTTCCCAGATCCCAGTGAGAGTTGAGCCATTAAGAATTATCATTGTTGGTCAGTATTTCCCATTGGCTGAAACTAACTAGAAACTATCAAGATTAGCCTCCTTGGGCATAGAACAGGATGATAGCCGGTGGAAAATGGATCTGGGAGTATGTATGTGGGTAGCTGGAACATGGGTGGAGAAGCCACATGAGGCCTAAAATATATTGTATATCCTCTATGGGTTTTAAGTTTTCCTTATAACTCTCATTTATATAATTGTCACAGGGCATGGTGTGTATGTTGTTATTCTAGAGCAGTGGAGTTAAGTTGAAATGTCAGTAAATTGTGTCACTGGCCACAATGAGTGGACTCATAAAAGTTCTCATTTATTTCAAATTTGAGGTGCCTGGAATTTTGTTGACCTTGTTTTTCAAGCTCCTAAATAATAATTTTGAATCTAGTCATGGTAGTAATAATGTATTCATGTCTGACATAGAAAATCCTTTCTGTAAGTCATATCGCTTCAGTGTCTAATCTCCTTGAATGCATCTAAAGTGTTAGCATGCATAGAAAGCCAACATCAGATTCATTAACCTTTGTGCTTAGACATATTCTTATTTTTTCTGCTTCTAACTTTCCAGGATAGACAATAAAAGGACTGGACATAGACTGAGTATTTATACCATCACTTTATTCTTTTGGAATATATGTAGGCAAATTGACCCAGAACTATAAAGGTTCTGGGCCTGCCTCAATGAAAGAGAGAGAGAGAGAGACTTGTGTGTGTTTTAAAATGTTTTTTATTTCCTATTCTTGGATATATTCAAGGATATTTTATATTCTTGACTAAAGTGGGTAATGACTATTCAATCCACACACCACTGTCTAATATATGTTTAATTAATATTGCATAAAAGGCTTGCTGTGGTTTTTTATGCAAATAGGACCATAAGTATATCTGTAGATTTTCTTTCCTTTCCTACTTCTCTCTTTTGGAGTTTTGCTCTCCTGAGGTACAAAACTGAGCAACAAAATTACCTTAAAGAGGGTTTATGAATCACAAAAGAGAATTCTTTATGTACCTTGTTTCCATATGAAAGTAGCAACGTTTGTGCATAAATGGCTTGCATCATTTTTTTATGAATTGGGCCTTAAGTGCTCATGATTGTCCTTGGTATTCAGTTTTTAGTCATTAAGTAGCGTTGAAACAACAGGAGGAGAAAAAAGGAAACATTTTGTACCTGTGGTACACATTTGGACAACACAGCTTTAAGAAAATAGCTACACTCTTATCCTTTTATATGTATAAATTATTCAGGGACAAAGACAAGTGTGAATTGATGAAAAGGCAAATAATATATTTCTGAAACATTAATAGTCAAAGCCATACTCAGGATAAAAAAAAATTGCATTGATTTTCTTATTTGATTCACATGCACTCTCATATTTTGCCAATCTATATGGCTCCGTTGACAGAATTAGGTTGCTCCAGATGAAGAAAGGAATAACTCTCTTTCTAACTCTAGGTAATATGTCACTTCTCTTACCACATTACCTAATAATCACCCCCAATGACTGAGGAAGAGGGGCATGACATATAGATTTTTTTAAAGGTTGGTTTTTAGTGTTTTATTATTTTATACTGCACACAAAGGTAAAAGGTTCAAGACAAGAGAAATCTTTCTTTTGGACATTTGAAAAAATATATAAGAGAAAAATGGAAAGATTTCTCTCTATTGTAGGCTGAATTGGATCCTTCCAAATTCATATGTTGAAGCCCTAACCCCAGGACCTCAGAATGTGACTGTATTTGGAGATAGGGCCTCTAAAGAGGTGGTTAAGTTAAAATGGGGTCATATGAGTGGAACCTAATCCAGTATAATCATGTCCTTATAAGAAGAGCTTAGGACACAGAGACACACAGAAGGAAGATGATTTGAAGATAGTGGCAGAAGACAGCTATCCTCAAGCCAAGGATAAAGGTCTCAGAAAAAAACCAACCCTGCTGACATGTTGTTTTCAGATTTCTAGTCTCCACATTTGTGAGAAAATAAGTTTCTATTGTTTAAGCCACTGAGTCTATGGTATGTTATGACAGCCCTAGCAAACTAATATAGTCTCCAATTCCAGGTTATGAGTGTGACAGCTATAAATGAGCAAACATTTCCTCTGATCCCCTGAGGATAATAGAGGAGAATGAGCCATGTGGTAGAACCTTGTACCACTGGTCTCTATTGAACGCAGAACACATTTCTTTCTAGAACTTCCTGAACTTTCAGTTTCTATGTTACAGATTCATAAAGTACTTACTCAAACCATGATCACTAATAATCATATTTAGATATATGGTCTGAGGTAAGCTTATTTCTATTTTTAGAGGTAGTGAAGCAAAGGTCCAAATATCCTCTCTGAATTTAGTTAAAGCAGAGACCACCATGTTTGATAAAACCCCCTCCCCCAGCCCACACAGATCCCATTGCTTCCTTCATTGCCTAAAACATATTTCAGGAGTTGATTAAGTCCCTACACCTCCCAGGAGCCTGACTGAAGTCTTTGCTGGAGGTTGAAAAACTGTAACTGATATGTGTTACATACTCAATAGCTATTTGAAGAACTAACAAATAAATGTTTCCTCTATCAAGAAGCTCTGAAATAATCAGAATGGAAGACACTTTTAAGAGTATATGGTGCCCATTTTCAACGATTACTAAAACATAATTCCATGTCCTGAAAAAAAAATATTTCTCCTTTGCAGTATGAAGTGACTTAACTTAGATTTTTTTATTCTATCTCCACTCATAGTTACTGTTTCAATTTTATCATTTCTCTATATTACCATCAAAAAGTATGTACAACCAATTCTCTATTATACTCTTTTCAATTCCTGATATCATTTTAAAATTTTCCTCTGAGATTATGCTGAGTGAAATAAGTCAAGCAGAGAGAGTCAATCATCATATGGTTTCACTTATTTGTGGAACAGAAGAAATAACACGGAGGACATGGGGAGATGGAGAGGAGAAGGGAGTTGAGGGAAATTGGAGAGGGAGATGAACCATGAGAGACTATGGACTCTGAAAAACAATCTGAGGGTTTTGAAGGGGCGGGGGATGGGAAGTTGGGTGAGCCTGGTGGTGGGTATTATGGAGGGCACGTATTGCATGGAGCACTGGATGTGGTGCATAAACAATGAATTCTGGTACACTGAAAAGAAATTTAAAAAATAAAAAATTTTTAAAAAAATTTTCCTCTGAATTCATTCAAGCAGAGAAGTAGGTGGTAAGAAACTAATGTCTTACTCTCTCAGCTGCATATATTACAGAAGTCTCCCAGAATTATGTCACATTATCTAGCAATGGAAAATCTAATGGTAGGATTTCAGTATTATAGGAAACCTGTAGAGGAGTCTTTCAACTTAAACTGCGGAGTTGGTTGACAGTCTATGACATTTGGGGAGGAGCCACTGTGAACACACAGTGGACTATATAGTATTGAAATTGTTGTTAAATTATGCCAGATTTAAAAAGTAAGAAAAGAAAAATGCACAAGCCAGGGGAAATAAACTATATGAAAACGAACATCTCGATTTTAATGATCCGATTAAAATTTAATAAGACTCATCAAAAAAGGGTGGACTTTCACCACAATCTTGGCAACTCAGGGCACGAGAAATAGAAAACTGGAGGTAAGACAATATCCTGGGGGTAGCAAAGATGAAAAGACATTAAAGATTCTATAATGCATCTTTCACACATGTCTTAAATAATAGCTCACACACTGAAACTGAGTTTTGTTCTATTATGAAATCATTCAGAAAGGTGAGATCTGAAGCCAGTGTTTCAGCTCTAGCTTACACCTAATAATATTTTAGCATTTTTATTTTGTATTCACAATCTGGCTTCATCGCACACTAAATTGAATACTAATCTCGCATACTATCTTTATACTTTCAAACAACTGAGGGACCTGAGACCAGAACAATAATAAGAATAATAATAACAATGAAAAGAAAAAGCTACAGTCATTTACCTTTACAGATAATTTACTGTGGACCAAATGCTGTGCAAATTCTTCCAAATACATTGTCTCTTTGAATTTTCATAAACCTATAAAACTTATTAATATCCTTGCCTTATGTATGAGCACAACTGAGGATCAGAGAAGGAATTTCTTAAAGTCATGCAAATAATAAGCAGAACCATGGTTTCAAACTAGATTATTTAATCCTAAATATAATGCATTTTCTCATTGCATGGAATGAGCCAATAGAATAGGTTTGGGGAAAGCATGGTACATGGCAAAAGCATTGGCTTATAAAATTAATGAAATAAATTAGTCATAACATTGATAACAATACCAGTTAATTAATCCAAATGTTCTGTGTAATTAGCTGATGAAGATTGAGGGCCTATGCTGAATTTCCCACACCTTATGTTGCTATCAAACTCAGCTCCATTTTGTTCTTTCAGGTTGACAACAAATAGATCTGCTCAACTTCAAACAGTAATTGTTTTAGGAGGAGTCTTTCTTTGTAGATAATTTTAATTGATATGCTTTCTATTAAAATGCCAATTAGACTTGATTTTTATCCTTTATTATTTAAAATAGGTACCGAATAATTTTGTTGCAGATATAAAACCGCAAACCTTTAATGAGGTAAATTGCTTACGGAGTTGCTGCTTAATTAGTTCAGTCTCTAGCTGTCATTCCTAATTAGATAACTAAATTTCTTACATTTAGAAAATATCACATTTAGTATAAACTTAACACTGACAGGCATTAGTTTAATATCCCATGGCTACGTTTATGGATTCACTTATGAAAACTTGGCTTTGCATTTGTTTCACTTATATTTTTATTTCGACACATGTGATATGATTACTTTCATCTTTCTCTGTCCATTTATAGCTTATTCAAAATAATCTTTTGATATGATTGTTTTAAAAATGAAATAAAATTGATTGTTAGTGATTAAGTTTCTTTTGTTTTTGTTTTTTGGTTTTGTTTATCATGTAATCAAAAGTCTTATAAAAATCTCTTTTTTTTTTTTTTTTTTTTTGGTAAGAAGTGCAAAAAAGACTGCAGAGATGAATGTAGCCCACATTCTAGGTCTAAATGCAAAAGAGCTACATTAGGTTAAAAGCAGCTCATACTAGGAAATTGGGAAAAGGGATGCCCAGGTGGCTCAGTCATTAAAGGTCTGCCTTCAGCTCAGATCATGATCTCTGGGTCCTGGAATCCAGCCCCACATCAGGATTCTTGCTCAGCAGGGAGCCTGCTTCTCCCTCTGCCTGCTGCTCCCCCTGCCTGTGTACTCTCTCTCGCTTTCTCTCTCTCTCTGATAAATAAATAAAAAATCTGTGAAAAAAAAAATATATATGAAAGGTAAAGTTTAAACGAACTTGAACAATTGTATTTATTTATGGTTTCCCAAAGGCACATACGTTGGGCAATTTCACAGTACATGCTGTACATATTAAGGAATATTCAAAGACCACAGGAAAAATAAAACATTAAGGTGATTGCTTCAGCAGATTCTGCATTTACTACTTCTCTAGGCGTGTGGCCAGACTACATTTCCCAAACTCCCTGGCATCTAAGAGGAGCCAAGTAGCCAGTCCTCCTGAATGGGTTTAGGTGGCGGCAGTGACTTGTATCATTTCCTGCCTGACATGGTTAATATCCATTCTCCTAGTTCTCGCTCTCCTCCTGATGCAGAAGATTCAGAAAGAGCCATGACAGTTCAGAAAATGGCAAGAGGTGAATTTCTGCATGACTTTCTTATGTGAAAAATGAACCCCCTGCCACTTCCACGGTCCCACTCCCACTGACTTCATTGATTGTGATAGGAGGGAGAAATCCACCTTTATTTAAGTGTGAGATTGACTTATTGGAGCTGTTAGCCGATCCTGAGTTACAATAACAAATTTATAGGAAGAATATTGCAAAGACCAGTCAGTAACAAACAGACCATATCGACCATTCAGGTTAAATGAAGCAACTCTCCAGAAAATTGAAAAAACGAAACGAAACAAAGGCCTGAAGTAAACATCACAATGAGAAACTATAAACCATGTCACCAGTGTATGCTGTCTCTTGAAAGACACCTGCAGATAGTGTCTTAGAGATGATGTCAAAAGCTAAAATCAATTACGCCAAATCCACTGTAAAAGTTACACATTTAAGGATCTCACATGAAGGAAGACATGTAAATTCCACAGGCCTTCCTTTTTTACTATTCCTAACAAGTGTATACTAATGCTACAGAGCCCAAAATAAATGGGTATATTTAAGTTCAGATTACAGTAAAAAACACCTTCTTTGCTACTCACCTGCTTACTGCCATCCCTTTTCTTCATCAATTTCCCAGATAAAATTAGTAATGAAAAAATTTTATGGTGGAAAATCCTGCAACATTATGAGAAAAATAGAATCATGGGAATAGGAAGAGGAGGAAAAATTTTAAGCCATATTTTTATGCTCATATAAATAAAGCAGGTCACATTTTGGGTATGCCTCCAGTATACCTGCACGTCTGATATTAGGACTAACCAGTGCAGTAGGAATTTCACCTCTGTGTCCTCTTCAGGATCTTCAGTTCCATGCTTCAACAAGACCCTCTGGATGTGTTGGTTTTATTTTAGTTAATACTCTTTGTCCCCTTTTTCCCTGTATGGTTTTCTGTAAAAATCATCAGTGTCTTTCTCATGATCTGACACATTTCCTCCTGCTTCCCATTTCCACCCAGTGTCCTCGTATGCAGATAACTCAAATGTTTGAGACGGAGTGCTATAGAGGCAGACACCATCCTGGGTAGTCTTCATTTCTAAACCCCATTTCATCAAACACATGGTTTTAACTTGCCTATAATAAATTTGCACCTCCCTTCCTTCTTACAGAGTGCCCAAAAACATATTGAAAGTCTAGACTTTCTTTCCTCCATCTTTCTTTATGCATTTCGAGGATATTTGCTTTACTTAAGGTTTCTCTTGGACTCTAGACTTAAGCTCTACACTCTTAACCCTCATAACTGAAAATGAAAAACTTAATACTGATTAAAGAATAAAAACATATATGAGGTTGAGTTGTGTTAGTATCTATGAGAGCACACAATATCTGGAGGGGTAATGATTGTACACTAAGTAAGTATTTATTTTAAATTAAGATATGCTAAATTAATATGTTTATGCCTTTTTATTCTTTCATGGGTTTTTTATTACAAAAATAATTTGTCATAATTTAAGATAAATTACACATTCGTTAAAGATTTTTCTTACAAAAATTATGAACAATTAATAAAATATTAGTGAGTCTCTTTGACATTTTCTTTATGTTAAGAATCTCCCACCAAATGTAAATATACCTTTAAATGGGAGCAGGAAATTTTTACCTAACATTGTGTTTGTACCCAGCAGTCAAAGCTGTCAGAATAAAATATGGTAGAATGTTCTATTGGCCAATTGTGAACAAAGATAACATTGAAATAACTGGACCTATCATAGTGCGAAATAGCAAGCCATGTCAAAAAGCAAAACCAAACCAAATCAGAGCATTCTTCCTGGCCACTATTTTATTTTGTGATCTGAAAACATTATTCCTACTTACCATAGACTTTAAAAAATTAAAAATGTAATCACTTAATTTTTCCATCTTTGCTTCCCTGTCACTTATCTACCTACAGAAACAAATGTTTGCCTATCCTATATTGGTATGGAGATATAATTAAGAATGGATAAGATCTGCAAGATGTGTTGTAATGCATAGCTTATAAATTAAACAGTAATTTTGTTTAAGGATTTTAAATATGAGTCCTTTGATTTCAGATTGCATAGTATCCATATTTAATCTGTTTAAGGGGAAAGAGTATAGTAAAGTTTTCTTTCAAGGTTAAGATTGAAAGTCTCCAGAGGAAGAAGTTTTATATACTCTTGTAGTCCTCATTCTATAATATCATAATAACTAAAATTAATATGTAACCAAAATTAGATTAAAGTGAGAGAAAAGAGAAAGAAAATATAATACAAAGCCAGATGATGTAATAAAACACTAGATAAAGCAAAGATGTTTTTCCTCCTGAATTACTTTAGCTATTTAACTCTCACCTTTCACTTGTCCTTAAAGTAAATATAGAAATATTCTTAATATAATGGAAATTTATGTCATTTATTTTTCTTAATCCAATTCCAAACTGAAGGAAATTTTCAAAATTCTTTGGCATGCATTGTTTTGCAATGAAGATGCATAAAGTCAAAACCAGAATTTAACTCTGCTTTTTCTGATAAAGCAATGTCTTTGGTAACCTTTGCATACTGCCTTTGTTCCTGAGGACTTCATTCTTAATAATCAATCCTTTTGTGAAACTGGCTCCCTTCAGCAATCACTTCAGGATGAACACCCTCTATACCACTCTGAGACATCTTTAGATTCAGAATGATAGATTATGCCCAGGAAATATATTCATCATGTCCATGCCAATCATTAGTACAACGAAAGGACGAACATCTCTAACTCAGAAAGTAAAGTGTTTATCATAAAAATAACAGATATATAGTTATATTTTCCCCCCAAATTACTAAATAAATAAAGTCAGGATTATTTAGTAAACATTCAAAGAAATGAGTTATATTCTCAAATTGACTTTTTTATGGACAATAACAAACCAAATTACAGTTGTAAAAAAGAGGAAAAAATAAACGTGATTGAGAAAGGAAAAATATTTTGATTATTTAAATTAACAGCATTTGCTTTACCAGAAATTTGAGATTTTTTAAAAAATAAGAAAATAACAGTTCTTAGAATTTCATACACATCATCTTTATAGTAACATTTACTTTAAAATTTTGTGTGAAACTACCGCAATTTGGCATCATGACCACTGCTTGTCAGAGTCTATTCCAAGACCAACCACTTACACCTGGTTCACAAGAGAAAATAGATCAATCTTGGGTGTTTCTTCCCGCTGGTATTGTGTTTCCTTTTCTTAAAGATGGATCTCCAACTCAGTAAGTAGATTGACTTTATTGAAACAATGAGTATCCAGTGGACCTTAGATTTTCATACAAGCATTGAAAGTCAAAACGTATATTACAAACAACTAAAATCATCTGATGATTTTAAGATCAAATTTCTTTAAGAGAGAACTAAACAAAAACATACAGCTCTTTCATTTTTAATAATTATCACAATAATAATTTCCTCACATGTCTGGATGACTTTTTTCAAGAACTTTATGAAATCTATGTGCAAAAGGCAACAACACAAGTTAGACTATGGTTTACATGAAAATACCTACATAATGTACATAAAAATACCTAAAGTGTTTCTTAAAAAGGTAATGCTAGTGCAACTTACTGATAGTTGGTTAATACATAATAAAAATAACCAAGTCCTAATGCACTGGTATCAGACTTTTTTATTATATTCCCTACTAGATGAGCATGACTAACTACCAAATTTTCAACTTCCAAAGACCACATAGGATTAAAGGGCTGCAAATTAATTGACTCATTGCAATTTACAGTTTCACTTTTTTTTAAACTTTCAGTTTTATTTATTTTTAAAACATTGGCATTCTTACATTTTTCGGAAAACACTGTATAATTAAAATTTTCACATTTCAAAAGGAGAATAATTTTATTTATTAATAATCATTTTGCTAGGAACTAGCAAATAATTATTTTGCTAGGAACTATTTGGCAATTTTTTTTAAAGATTTTATTTATTCATTTGTCAGAGAGACAGGCACAGCGAGAGAGGGAACACAAGCAGGGGGAGTGAGAAGAGGGAGAAGCAGGCTTCCCGTGGAGCAAGTAGCCCGATGTGAGACTGGATCCCAGGACACTGGGACCATGACCTGAGCTGAAGGCAGACACTTAAGGACTGAGCCACCCAGGAGCCCCTAATTTGGCAATTTTTGCAAAAAAAAAAAGGTTATCAGGTGAGTAATGAATATTTGTGACAATTTACTAGCTATTTTTCTTCTGTACAATTTTTTTTAAAAAGAAGTATACATTTGACAGTGTCAAAATACCCGTGTATGTTTAATGTGTGTAAACAACTTTTTATATATATGTGTAACATATATGCTCCATATTAAAAATCTTGCCATTTCAGTTAAATGTGAAAAAAAAAAGTGCATTGTTACTTTGAAAAGAAACTGTGCATGAAAACAAGCTACAAAACGATATATGCCATGTTGAGAGTCATTAGATGGGGGCCATGTGATTGTGGAAAATACTTGTTTTCATCTTTGCTTCTTTGTATTTCAGTGTCAGTGTTTCTTGTATTTTGAGAACAGGTCCTGGAGAAACATTAAACACAGCACATCAGGATGCTGAAAGAGTGTTTAAAAGGTGATGAGTAATATTTTGACAACATATGGGTGAGAAGCAGGTGACTTTTCCAGGGCAATCAGGCCTCTTTTGCCCATGAACTGCAGGAAGTAAGCTGGGCAGTACGCTAAAGAGAAGATAGAGTCAGGGCACATTTTTAGTGAGAAAGCAGCAGTTGGGAATGGGCTCCCTTGAGATAAACTATGAGGTTTTACATGGATAACTTATGAGGTAACAGGGTTTGGTCTAAAGGGCTATGAATAATATACCATAGTGGAAATGTTTAATAACATTGTACTTTCACCTTGGGAGGCTATAACTTGAGGATTTTTATTGTAGTTGGGATAATGATTGTTTCGTCCTCTTTTATGGATATTATTTATCTGTTTCCCCCTGTGTGTGGTCAAAAGCCTGTACAGGAATGTATCACACTTGAACCTATACATATTCTTAATGGGGTTAAATGTGATGGGTCAAGAATGGCAAGGTGAAATACACTTTTTGGTTTCTTAAATTACTTAAATGAATATTTGATAGAGCAATTCCACAAAATCACAGCTTTGAATTACAGACCAAGTTTCTTAATTTTGACAAAAATTTTATAGAGATATTCTATAAAATAAAAATTAGAAGGTGAAAAAATAATAGTAATGTCCCATATTTCTATAACATGTTATTTTGTTTTCCATAACAAAATCTAACTTAAGAAGTTAATAGTATCTGTAAGGTATTTATAAAATGAACTCTTTATGCTCTGATGAAAACTCTTTTCTTCCATCTTTGGTTTTAGAGGAATAATTGAGAAATTAGTGCAAAAAAATACTGTAAAATGTGCACATATTATGTATATTTAAAATGTTGTCAGCTCTGTGTAAACCACTGCAACATAAAATGACCATGACAAAACTTAAGGTAAATTGTTGGTCTGGAGTAAAGGCTATTTTGAGTTCTGCAAATATGTACCGTGTGTCTGAGCTCAACTTTTGATCTACTTTTTCTATACAAGTTGTATTTAACATCTTTGATCTCCACGTTAGTGATCTAATCCGCTGTATAACTTAGTTTTTATTGATCTGTTCTCATGCTAAGCAAATCAAGTCTCACTTTTATGGGGTAGATTGAAAAAGATAGTAAAACTGCCTCTGAGACAGCAGTTTAAATCTGTGCAATAACAGTGAAAGCAAGAGATAAGACTTTTATTACACCGCCAAACTTCACATGAACTCCAAATGTCATTAAATAGGTATGTGTCATTTGCCACAGATATTTATTTTACTGGAGAGCACGGTTACCACCCATTTGGAAGCAATGTGGTGTATTTTCTACTGACATAGACTATATTGCTTGTCCAGGTACCTACGTTTATACTGACTTTTGGTGCATAACTTAGCATCCTTTCTGAATGAATTATTTATTCTGATTGAGCACTGTCTGCATTTCCTGGTTTTTCTTTCCTTTTAATGTAATATCAAGCGCAACAGTGATGAGGTTTATGTTGGGTTGCCTTTGTAATGTTTGATTTTTAAAAACAGGTTCAAGGGAACAAAAAGCCAATAATATAAATTGACTACCTTCAGTTGTCCCTGTAATATTGCTGCTGTTCCAAGTGATAGCTTATCAAAAACTGGAAGAAGGTGATGCAAATGTTGAAGATCAATGAACTATTATTGACAGATTGTCATTTGCACTCTAAAGGACACTTTATGTTAGAGCTGGAACTAAGAATTCAGAATATGAGAGCAGAAATAATGGTAGTTTGAAGATAGGGTGGACTTCAATAATTAAAACAAAGATTTATTTGAATAGCATTTTATGACCCTATTTATGAGTATACTCTAAAAAATTATAATACTGTATTAACAAATATATTACACCATCATAAAGTGGTACCTGTTATTACATGGTATATAGAATACACAAAAAATTGCCGAAAAGAGTATAACTTCTACCACAATTCCAAAATTCTGAGAAAATCACCTTTACAAATTTAATGTTTCAATTTCTGTTAATTTCCTACAGATTTTTAAAATTAAAATTATTAAATTAGTAAAATGTTAAAAATTGTTTCAGTTTTTCAGTTTAATATTTACTTCTTTAGACATGCATTTAAGGCTTTCTGATATCCTATCATACAGACACTATAATTTGCTTTATTGCTTACTTAATGTTGACCATTATCTTTTGTTTCAAGAGAAATACTGTTATAAACATTATTGTGCCAACCCTAACTTTCCTTCAAGTTTTTTTTTTTTACCTTAGCTCAGATTTTTTAAATGAAATTACCGTACTGAAAAGCATATACAAGTATGCACATTTTGATACATTTTACCAAATTGCTTTTTAGAAAAGTGATGTTAATACCTTTAGTCTTTTGCCCACCTGAATCTACCTTCCCAGTATTCCACATAATTGATTAAGCCTCTCTTGACCTGATAAACAGAGGGAAGTAATTTATTTTCAAGTTCACATTTTTTCGTTAATATCAAGCTGAATATTTTTCAAATGCTCATTAGTTACTTTTATTTTTGTGTGGGAATTTTTTTGTTATCTACTAAAATCTCAGTGTCATAACACCTTTTGTAGTTACATTTATTTTAAGAATTTTTGTTGTAGGGGCGCCTGTGTGGCTAAGTCGGTTAAACATCTGCTTTTGGCTCAGATTATATTCCCAGGGTCTTGGCATACAGCGGCGCATCAAGCTCCCTGCTCAGTAGGGAGCCTGCTTCTCCCTCTCCCTCTGATGCTCTTGTTGCTTGTGCTTTCTCGCTCTCTCTCTCTTTCCGGCTCTCTGTCAAATAAATAAATAAAATCTTTGAAAAAAAAATTTTTAATGTATTCTCTAATATATTTCAATTATGTTTTACATTTTTATGCTTGCCATTAATTTGTCATGTTTATACTTGATGACCAGAAGTTTAAATATCCATATTTGTAATGAACAATATGATGTTTCCTTTTGTTTTAACATTCAAGCTCAGCAAGTGCTTTTACATCCTAAAAGCAATGGATGTTATATTTTTCTAGATTTTATGCTTTGTTTTTTCCCCTTAAGTTATCTGTGACTCCAGTTTATTTTGTTATATTGTATGAGGTGTGCATTCAAACTACTTTGGATATTCAAAGAGCTGACTAATTTCTTGGTTCTATTTATTAAATAAGAGTGTTAACAGCAACTTAATTATAACTATGGTCAACATATCATTTGTACATCAATTTTCTATTTATTATTACATAATATAATTTCCATTACTTATGGTCTTCAAAACCATCTTTGTTTAAATTTTTTTAAAGATTTTATTTCCATATTTGAGAAAGAGGGAGAGCATGAGCAGGGGGAAAAGGAGAAGCAGAATCCCCACAGAGTAGGGAACCCAAGGTGGGGCTCGATCCCAGGACGCTCAGTTCATGACCTGAACCCAAGGCAGACACTTAACCGACTGAACCACCCAGGTACCCAAGCTCTTAGAGATTTTTATTTTTTATGTCTTTTTAATTATATATTTTATGTAATTATTTATATAAGTTAGCTACTAATTTGGATTGTAATAAGTATTGTATATATTTTTCTTATCTTGATTATTCATATAGATATATATTCATATATTCATTTATTCATATATTCATTTTTGCAATGCCAAATGTATTCACCATTCTTTTAAATGGACTATGTCATATCTGCCAAAAGAGTTTTGATAGATATGTACTTTTGTTTTCTACCTATATTTTATAGCGTGGATTTTTATTTTAAAATATTTTTACTGCTGTTAAAAATAAAAGTCAGTTCTGAAACAAATTTTTGATGACTAAGTTTTAAAATTTTACAAGTTCTTTGATATGAAAATAATAATTTTGGGCGCCTGGGTGGCTCAGTTGGTTGAGCGACTGCCTTCAGCTCAGGTCATGATCCTGGAGTCCCGGGATCGAGTCCCGCATCAGGCTCCCAGCTCCACGGGGAGTCTGCTTCTCCCTCTGACCTTCTCCTCGTTCATGCTCTCTCTCACTGTCTCTCTCTCTCTCAAATAAATAAAATGTTTAAAAAAAAAAGAAAATAATAATTTTATTTAATCTTTGTTATTAGTTTGATGGCAACAAGTCTGAGAACTCTAATTCAGGAAAACTGGTTTTACTTAAAAACTATGTTATATCCAACTCAGTGTAGCTTAAAATTTTTAAAAATTAATTTATAGCTCACATAGCTAAACAGTCTAAAGGAATGAACTTGGACCCGTAGCTGAATCCAACATTTAAATAAGGTTAATGTCTAGCTTTTGCAGGACCTCTGGGCTCTGATATCCTCTTTTTTTTTTTTTTTTTTTAAGTTTTTTTTTTTTTTTTTGACAGAGAGAGATCACAAGTAGGCAGAGAGGCAGGCAGAGAGAGAGAGAGAGAGAGGGAAGCAGGCTCCCCGCTGAGCAGAGAGCCCGATGTGGGACTCGATCCCAGGACCCTGAGATCATGACCTGAGCCAAAGGCAGTGGCTTAACCCACTGAGCCACCCAGGTGCCCCTCTGATATCCTCTTGCTATATTCCCAAGCCACTTAGTCACTCTACACTGATGATTAGCTCAAGAGGAAGTAGTGCTCCTACTGGGAAGCCTGAGTAGAAGTGCCTACCCCTGTCCTACAGAAGACAGATCACCCAATCCTAGCCTCATAGGGGTGGGGCAGTTCCAATAAGGAAGAGATATAGAATCCACAAAATGAAGAATGTCTGCTTCTATCCAATGGCATTTCTACAAGAGTCTTTGAGGTAAATATTTTTTTTTTTTGTCTCAGGTTGGTGACAAAATCATTGGATAAGTTCTACCACACTGATGTATCACAGGAAATAAAATTCAAATTCAAGATTCAGGGGTCCCTGGGTGGCTAATTGGGTTAAGCCTCTGCCTTTGGCTCAGGTCATGATCTCAGGGTCCTGGGATTGAGCCCCACATCAGGCTCTCTGTTCAGCAGGGAGCCTGCTTCCCCCTCTCTCTCTCTGACTGCCTCTCTACCTGCTTGTGATATCTGTCAAATAAATAAATAAAATCTTAAAAAAAAAATTCAAGAGTCAATTTTAAGATTGAGCAGAAGTCAACTTCAAAATTTTGTGGTGTTTCTACTTATATGACATTTCTGCTTGCCAATAAATTGGTAGAGCTTTACTATGTCAGAAATACTTTATTCTGCATAGGAAGTTCAAGAGAAGAAGCGTCTGCTGAATAACTTGTAGTTTCTCAGTAATGTCTATGATGTTATGTATAGGGTCATAAGGTCTTGAAATTTTTTTATATTCAAAAATATCTGCAAAGTAAGCTAACCTAAATAATTTCTCCCTATTGAAGAAAGACTTCTTTGTTCTGAAAAAAAAAACTTCACACTTAATCAAAATAATTTTATACTTATTTTTTGTGAAGAAAATGATCTGCTATTAATATAAAATAATTGTAAAAATTGAAATTCTTATTTGGTTAACCTAGCATATATATAACCAAGGAAAATGGGGAGCTGGTCAAACAGAAGAATAGCACTTGTTGATGAGAAATGGAATTGCAGTCAATTACCCCATAACCTTCCTGCTTCAAAATATGGAAAGTGTTGGAAATGCTAGAAGTAGATGGTGCCACTTGACAGAGGTATTTCTTTGGTATTATTGCTGATTGTAAAAAATAATCCATAATTCTCACTACTTTCATAAAGAAACAAAATCCATTTTTCCATTCCCTGAATCTGGATCCGCCAAGAGACTCGTTTTGGCCAAAGGGATTAGCTAAGCAAACAGAGGTTTGAAAAGCATCTGTCCATTGGGACCTTTGCTTTTGCTCTTCAAACCCTGCTGCCGCTATGTGCATGAGTTCTGGCTAGCCTGCTGGAGCATGAGAGATATGTGGCCCAGTTACGCCTATCACCCAAGCCAGCAGCTGGACTGCTTCCAGACATATGTAAGTAAGTAAGGCCATCTTGGATTATCCAAGTACTAGCTGAGCTGCCAGCAGACAGTAGACATATGAGAAAGCCCAGCTGAGATGAGCTTAGTACAGCCCTGATCAGCACAACCACCCAGTTATCTTACAGATGCACAAGCAACAAATGTTAGAAGTTTCAGGTCACTAAGTTATGAATGATTGTTTTTATGCACTATTAGATAACTGATAGAACTCACCTTGTTTTAAGTAGCAAACCAGAGAGATTGTTTCAAGGGGAAATGAGATGATTTTTTTCAATCATGAACTACTTTTTCTCAATTACTGAATAAGCCACCTTGCAACAAAACTCTAGGACAAGAGCCTTTTAATGGAATAAATTCCATTTCAGCCTCCATTAGAAAAGTCTTCTTGGCCGCATAAATAATCCACACTTTCTCATGGGCAGAATTTAATCACTCTTTCTTCTGAATTTCCAAATGTTACTTGCCTTACAAAGCATCATTGAGAATTTTGGTTCTTTTGTGTCTAGCAATGCAAGTTAAGGACATAAGAATTTAGTCTTATCTTTTCTTTGACATTTTCCGATTTAAGTTAGGTGACTTTAAACAAATACTAGAGGTTGATAATTATTGATAAGTTAGATCTTCTTTTATTCTTATAATAGAAAAGTATTCTAAAATATCAAAGCAGAGACAGCGGTCGGTTGCATGATATATACGATGTGTCTCATGCCACCTTATATTTCTTTGAAAGAAAACAGTAAAACTTTTTTTTGTATAATGTGACATGAATTGTTTTTAAAAGACAATTTTCTAAGTAAACAAGAAGTGAATTTAAGAAAAAAAGGATTCTCCCTTCACTTTTAATTTTTAACAGCCAGTTCATAGATGCCATGACATTCAGCCATTGGTCACAGTTAATAAACCTATACTCAAGACTTACTATTAAATAAAATGTTAATAGTAAATTTAAAATACTTCCTATCATAAAAAATCAGGGGTAATTGAATTTAATATCAGTTGTCCTTTAGAAATCTTGTAAGAGGATAATATAGTATCTCATATATTATGTTTTTTTAAAATTACTGTATTTCCAAGTAGCCAACCATGCTTAAAAATCTGGAATTGGATTTCCTGACTTATGGCAAAATATGTTTTGAAATATTCAGATGACATTAGAAATATTTTAATTATTTTCCTATATGATAATTTCAAGTTAGAAACACACACATATGTATATAAGTGTACCTATGTAGGCATGTGTGTGTATATATGAATATGTACATATACATACAGATATATACTAGATACGTATATAGCTATCTTAACACCTTTATATGCTCAGGCAATATTTGCTCAGTGAAATGAATCAGTTTTTCTTCATTTCCTACTGGCTGGAAAAAATTTTAAGCATTGCAATTATCTGGGGTTTTTTTTTTTGGTTTTTTTTTTTTCACTTCACAAGTGGCACCATTTAGAAATAATTGCAGATGCATTTTTCCAATTGTTCTATCAATGGCAACGATGGAATGCATTTATTTTTATACAATTATTGAAGTTTTTTAATAAAGTTTTTTATTTTTTTATTATGTTATGTTAGTCACCATACAGTAGTACATCATTAGTTTTTGACATAGTGTTCCATGATTCATTGTTTACATATGCTCTATGCAATACCTGCCCTCCTTAATACCCATCACTAGGCTCATCCATCCCCCATCCTCTCCCCTGTAAAACCCTTAGTTTGATTCCCGGAGTCCATAGTCTCTCATGGTTCATCTCCCTCTCTGATTTGCTCCCCTCATTTTCCCCTTCCTTCTCCTAATGTCCTCCATGCTATTCCTCATGTTCCACAAATAAGTGAAACCATATGATAATTGTTTTTCTCTGTTTGACTTATTGCGTTTAGCATAATCCCTTCCAGTTCCATCCATGTTTATGCAAATGTTGGGTATTCATCCTTTCTGACAGCTGAGTAATATTCCATTGTATGCCACGGCCACTTTGGAAAGCAGTGTGAAGTTTCCTCAAAAAGTTAAAAATAGAGCTACCCTGTGACACAGCAATTGCATTACTGGGTATTTACCTCAAAGATACAGATATAGTGAAAAGAAGGGCCATATGTACTTCAATGTTCAAAGCAGCAATGGCCACAATAGTCAAACCGTGGAAGGAGCCAAGGTGCCCTTCGACAGATGAGTGGATAAAGAAGATATGGTCCACAGTTATTGAAGTTTTAAAATTTATCAGCATATATTTTCCAAGACTAGAGAATTTTCTAATATTTATCACTGCATTATAAATATTACATTTTCTCTCATATCTAATTTATTTTAAAATTTAAGTTAGTTACAGGTTTCTCTAATTCTATGTGTGTAAATTTGTATCTACAGATATTTCAGATATTTTTATGTTACTTGCCTATCATTCTATGTATTTATTGGTTTAAGTTTATATTCATTTATTCTGCTAGAATTCCCCTCCCTACTTTTCCACTCTTTTTTTTTCCCTGTAGATGTCTTTTTTCTTTATAATTCCTTTGTTCTTATTCTAACAGCTTAAGTTCAATACTTCAGTTCATTATTTTCTCTTTTTCCAGTAGTGAAAACATTGTTGTCTGTGACTTTACCACTTCTGAAAGGACAACACACTAGAAAGAATCAACCCATCTGCTGTGCTTAGTGCATTTCCCCCCTTGTAAGAAATATTATTAGCCTTTTGTTTTTAAATCACAGTATTTGTTTTAGATTTTCAAACATCTAAAAACATTTTCTTGACTTACTTATACTCTTCAGTATTTGAGTCATTCCTTTATTTTAGGATACATTCTGCATTTTTTCCTATTATAAACAATAAAATTACATGAGCTAGAATAATAGCAACATTATCATACACTATCATCTTGACCTGTATTGGGTAATTAATAACTGCAGTCTTATAAGGTAGGGAGCAGAAACTTGAAAGAATGGGAAAGAAGATAGGTAAATTTTGGAGAGGTTAAGAAAATGATATATAGAAGTTTGTTACACACATTACATGCCTATGAAATATACAGAGGAAAGAGACTTTTATACCTAATAAGTGAAAAAAAAAAAAAACTAGAAAAGCAGTGTGTATACGAATGAGTAAGTTCACTCATTTTACAATTTTGTATATTTTGCAAGCCAATAAACCTGTGTTTTAGGTTATGCTGTAAGGGGATGGTGATGTGACAATGGCCTTCCAACTGTAGAACATCTTACTGCAGTCTGAGGCCGTAAAAGGATAGATAAAATATTAATGGATTAGTAGATTAATACACTTATCAAGTATTTATTTTATGATTTACCCACTCATTTATTCTCATAACAAAACCATACATTAAAATGGTCAATAAAGTTTTACGTATCTCAAGAGTAAGATTACTGAAAGTGACTTATCTAGGTATCCACAGTGTAAAGGAAAACCTTCCCAACAGTTGAATGCACAAATTATTCTTTGTTTCTTCTGCCACTATTGGATCACCAATAAAAGTGTGTGGCAACACTAGGTCTAGTTACTTTTATTAATCAATCCTAAAGCACTTCCAGTGTTTCTGAAACTTGACAAAGCACTTACAAGTCACAAAATTAATTGGCTTTCATGCTTTTTAAAGCAAATATTGCGTACCTTTTTTCTTAAAGATTTATTTATTTATGAGAGAGAGAGCATACTGAGAGGGAGGAGGAACAGAGGAAAAGGGAGACAAAGATGACAAGATGAGCCAGGAGCCCGACATGGGGCTCGATCCCAGGACCCTGAGATCATGACCTGAGCTGAAATCAGGAGTTGGATGCTCAACCAGCTGAGCCACCCAGTGGCTTAATGTGTAAAGATACACATTAAGATAATGTGTATCTTAATCCCCTACAAGCAGTCTGTCTCCTGTAATTACTAGAATAACCAATGTGCAGTTGTGGCAAAACAGACGGCAGAAATTAAGAGAAAAATGAAAATATTTTATTTCAATAGTGAAATGGAGTTTCATTTCAAGCTTATAAAGGCTAATGCAAGTGGCAGGTTTTAGTTTATAATAATGCTTTGGTTAGATCAATATAGCAATTTTAATTTTAAGGACACTTTAAGGGCTTTAATGAATTAATTTCAAATCCGTCCTGAGAAGATAGAAGTCTCATCTCTATTTCAAAGAGGGTGATAGAATATAATCATTTCTGAATCAGACTTAACTGTGGGATTTTCTCAAAATTCAGTATATTCATTTATTTCTCTATAAAACTACTTAGGGATTTTTTTCCCATCATCTCCAGAAAAGAGTTATGCCAAGAATTATGGGATTCAGCACAGTCTGCTTGTCCCTCTCCCTCTGCTCCTCCTTCTGCTTATGCCCCTTCCCTCTCTCTCAAATAAATAAATAAAATCTTTTAAAAAATAAAATAAAATTAGTCTTCTACATGTTGAAACAGTAAATATCAAGTCATTATTGAGCAAATATCAAGGCAATCTCTCCAGCATTTGCCTCATTTGTGGGTAAATTGCCAATAATTTTGGCTGAATGATTTCATTCTGATAATAGCATATTTTTATATTCGACGGTCAAAGATCCTATTCACAGAGTTGTATATGTTTTCTCCCTTTCCTTAAATGTAAACTCCATGAGAACTGACTCCATATGTTCAGTCAGCTGCTAGGTTTTCAGTACCTTGACCACTGTCTGGCACTTAATAGGTATTCAGTAAATAGTGAATGCATGTGCAAATGCATGAAGATATTTCTCAATTTTCATAGACATACTTTGTTTTTAAATTTTTATTTCTGAAGGGGTTTTTTGAAAAGAGTAATAATAACTCAAAACTTAAGTGCCATTCTGAGAATTGCTTTGTTGAAAACAGGAGTAAGAACATCAAGTAGAGGAAATCCATACTTTTTATGTTTTACAAACCTGATAGTAAGTGGTAAACATATTTTGATAACTTTGTTTTATTGGGACAATTAGAAAGTATCTCAATTCCTTTAATATCTGCTGTTTTAGTCTAGATTACATTAGATAGTATTCCTGTATTAATATTTAGAAAGTAGAATTGTTTATCCCTTAATGGCATTTCTGTAACTTCCAAATCATGAAGATATGCATATGCATTATGTGTATGTGTGTGTATGTGTATATATAAATGAAACTGCTGAGGGACTTTAATAAAAATCATTTTCAATTACAAAGTCAGGGAAAATTTATATTACATCATTTTCCAGAAATGACACTGATTTAGCTGTGTATTCTCTTGAAAGCAACACATACTATTTAAATATTAAAGAGGAAAAACCAGAAGAGAAAAAAAATGGACTCAATAGTTGCATGGAAGAAAAATCATCACATTTAATATGTAGGTATATTTATTTCATCACTACAAATGTTAACATTTACAGGAAGGGTTTGTGTATTTTTCAAAATTTTGCTCAGCCTAACTCCTATAAATCAAAGGGGAATTAACAGCAGGACATGATAAAGCAGCCAAGATAAAACTGAAATTACTATAGCCTATACTTTACATTTCACCACCATGGTCCCATTTTATGAGTCTCATCTAGATCAAGGAAATGAGAAGCTTTGAAAGGACTTTTGAGATGACTTAGCTTTACCCTTAAAATACTTTTTTAAATGAGATTACTTAAGCCCAGAGTTCATGTAACATGTCAAAGTAACAAAGTTAGTTAGGATCTTCTGACTTTATTCAGCATTTTCAGTTTATATTAAATTATATCATGAATGTATATATATTCCTATATAAATATATACCTATACATATATATATCCTAAAGTCAAAATATTATTTTAAAATAAATAAGTCTAAATACATATTAAAACATACAAAATGGATTTGCTGATGAACAAAAATGATAAATCAATAAATACTTGAAATATTTTTCTTTCAACATGCCAGATCTGAATAAAATGATCTCTACCATAAGTGGTTGACCTCTTTTCAGTAGACTCATTAAAATAATTGTTTATTCTATGGCAATAGAGGGAAGAGAAGAAGACACGGATCTAGAATAGCAAAAGGGCTCTGGGAAAAGTCCATTTGCTGAAAAAAAATCCTCCTTTAAATACTCTAATCATATTGATAACCTCCTCGATTTCATTACAGGAACCCTAAAAAACATAAACCAATCTGCAATCTCTACGTGAAGGAAAATCTTATTTATTTACTTATTTATTTAGCCAAGAACCTAATCTCCTTTGGGGAGGGACAGTGTGGAAAGTGAACTAGAAGAGTGGAAGGGAAGGATCATTTAAGGCAAAGAGTTATCCTCCCCGTGGGAGCAGAATCGAATAGTGCACCCCAGTTGGGTACTTGAAAGTGACACGCAAAGGCAAGTCTCAGGGTTTGGGAGAGGTTGTTTACAGCTGTATTTAATTCAGAGACTTCATGAACAGGTAGCTGAGATGATTTTGCTTGGCCTCCAGAGGAAAGCCCTCCATAAAGTCCACCAACCTTGGGAAGCAACGTGCTGGGAGGCTTCTCAGAGAAATAATATTTTTCATGAAGCGATATGATAAGGCTCTCTTAAAAATTCTGACCAATTTGTAACCAAGAGATAATTACTTCTGCCACTTTGAATTCCTGATTTTACTGAATCGGGATTTGTATTGTCTAGTATACACCATTCAAGGGTGTTACCTAGAGAAATCTATCCTGATTTTCTATCACTAGCATCCAGAAATTATTTATTCCCTTCAAGATGGCATAGTATTTGATTTAAACATCCATCATGTCATGTAGCTTTAAAAGGACTCCCAAAGAGCATAGATAGGAACTCAGACTTCAGACTTTATTTAGGATATTGAGAGTAATAGTCCAAATGAATAAACTTCATCAACTCATTCATAAATACCAAGTGATTACTACATGGTATATGCCAGTACTATAGGTTTTGTGGGAAGTGTTATAAAGCATCTAAGATATACTCTCTAAAGACTCTCACAATCTAGTTTAGACAAAAGGACATGCAATCCCAGTAACATGTATACACTAATGTAATCTAAATATCTTAACATGTGGTCTCCAGCTAACTCATGTGCTAGTGAAGCATGTGGAATTTGGTCAGAGAGAAACAGGTTAATGTTGTTTCAATTCTATTCTCTAAGCCACACTGCACATTCGTCGGTGACAACCCTCTGATGGGATGTTCCAACCTCAGTACACACAAAACAACTCTGATTCCTGCTGGCTAGATTGGAGTGCTTCATGGAGCTTCACGCTTTGCCTGGGTAAGGGAATTCTATCTGTCTTTCTTTTCTTTTCTTTTCTTTTAAAAAAATGTGTGGGTTCCAGGGATAAAGTTAAAAAGGGAAAGGTCAGAGTGGGACTGGAATTTAGGGTCATTTAAAACAGTCCAAGAGAATCTTGATCTTCAGAAAGATGGGGGCAAAGCGGAGAAGAGGCAAGACTTTTGAAATAAGATCCTGAAAAGTAGATCTAAACACAGCATGATTATTGCCTAATATTCCAAAATTAATTTTACAAAACAAAGTATTTTAGCTAGCAAAGACATACTGCTTATCAATTGAGAAATGTGAGCTGTTACTGAGTTTGATCCAAAGTTTGAGATGAATTAAGAAGGTTAATATTTCCTGAAGGAGCTTTTAGTTCTTCTGTTTAACTCCTTGTTTATAATGTCTATCTTTGTTACTTGAAATTCTCATTCTCTTTTCTTTTCCTTTTCCCTTTTTTCCTTCCTTTCCTTCTTTTTTTTTTTTCCATCTTCCTTTCCTTCTTTCTTTCTTGCCGTAAGATCGTATCTCTGCACTCTGAATCTGGTAAATAGTTCCTGAAGTACTAGTTAAAATACCCTTGATCCCACTCTGAAACAGCCCTGAAGACTTAAATGAATGGTATTTGGTGATCTCAGTTCAGTCCCCAGTAAATGTCCACATCACAAAACCACATCACTTAATTTTAGGTGATTGATTATATCTGCTTAGCTTAAACTCAGGCTTGAGTCAGCCAGAAGACTTTATTACCCTCCATTCCTGTGAGGGTGGTCCAGCCAGGTCAAAGTCGAGGTCAATAAGAGGGCAAGAAGGTACTGGCTTTGCCAGTAAGCAGACCTAGTCTCAACCAGAACAAAGAACTTCACTTCTCAGAGATGCTGTTTGTGTAAACAGACATAGTCACGACTAATACTAAAAGGCTACAGTGAGCTCAAGTAGCATATTTGACCATATTTGTTTAGAACATATTTATTTAGAACTTAATCTAGGAAACAAAATATTTAAAATAATTAATTTATTAGATACTTCAAAAGCAGTAAGATTACATGAATCAATTCCTCAATGAAAATATCTATTTAAATATGAAAATTGAAGATACAATTTTAAAAGTAACTTCTAATAGAAAAACATTTCATTATAAATAATAGACTCAAATTTAAATTTGTACGCTAACTTGTACACTGTGAAACATTATAAATAGGTTAATAGTTTGTTCCCAAAAGGAATCTTGTATTTATGTTTAAATGCAAAATGAAAATATCTACACATTTTTATGTTAAAAGTCATACTTTAAAGTAGAAGTAAATATTACTCATGGTAGGGGATTTGATTGTACAGTTACAGCAAAATAAGATAACCCATTAGCACCAAACATATATAATTATTTTATATGATTGTAATGGAAAATTATGACAAGAGAAATATGATTTTAATGGTAACATTAAAAACCAGACACTAAAATATGTCATACAAGAAAATTATCCAAAAAAGTTAATTCGGCCCTTAAGTACTATTAATTTTCAACTTTCCCATGAATTAGCCCATTAAAATATGAAGAGAAAGTGTTTTAGTATATTTTTGAACTAGAAGCCATATTTTAAATAAAGCAAATTAAGCCGAATTATATAAAAATGAGGATAATAATAAGTCAATGGAGAAACATATTATAAAGCTTTAGTGGGCAACCAAATAGACCTTCATATAAACACTACCACTGTTTCTTATTGAATGTGGCCTTGGAGAAGTGATTAAATCTCTGAATGAATATTCCCCATTAGGTGGTAAATTGGGACAGAGGCTTTATGGGGAATAACTTGTACCACACAACTTTGTTGTAAAGAATCAAATTTTTAATATAGATAAAAACATATGACATATATTAGGTATATCTTTGTGGGATTTTTTCCATATAAAAAACTCATAAAGATGGCTTTAAGAAAAATAGCTATAAAGACTGTAAGTCAAAACTCAGTGATTGTTTTCTAAATTTTATAATCCCATTTGCTCTGCAGTGGTCTATTTTGTAGGTAAATTCCGAGTAAACGTAATCTTAAATTCATGTCATTTGTAAATTAGAAAATTAGTTATAATAACTTAAATTGGGCAGCAAGCAATAGAAATTCCCTCTTGTTGCCATGATAGCAGGTAGTGTGTCCATGTCCACACGGACTGAATAAACCACCTTGCCTGTCCCTTCATTCGTCTTAACGTGTTAACACTCAGTGCAGGGGCGTCTGGGTAACTCAGTAGGTTAACTATCTGAACTTTGGCTCAGGTCCTAATCTTAGGTTCTGAAATCGAGTCCCACATGGAGTTCCCTGCTTGGTGGACTCTCTTCTTCTCTCTAATAAATAAGATCTTCAAAAAAAATTTTAAAAATCAGTGCAGACTACTGCAAATACAGGTCAGCAGAGACAGTCAGTATGTATCATGTGACATACTTGTGACAGTATGCATCATCTTGTGACAACCAAAATAGATCAACCATGTCCTGATTCTTTTAAAAGACCTACAAGAATGCACATTTTTTTTTAAGATTTTATTTATTTATTTGACAGAGAAAGATCACAAGTAGACGGAGAGGCAGGCAGAGAGAGAGAGAGAGAGAGAGAGGGAAGCAGGCTCCCTGCTGAGCAGAGAGCCCGATGCGGGACTTGATCCCAGGACCCTGAGATCATGACCTGAGCCGAAGGCAGCGGCTTAACCCACTGAGCCACCCAGGCGCCCCAAGAATGCACATTTTTTAAAAAGTTTATTTGTTTAAAAAAAGTTACTTCCTATAAGAGGTTTTCCAAACCCCATTTGATATATAACTCTACTAGATATAAGAAACAAACAAACAAAAGACTTTTTTTACTTTTTGTCTAGTTTTGTATTTTTAGAAACAGAAGCAACACACAGAGTAATTGGATAAAGAAACCACAGAAGGCAGAAAATAAGAAATGAGTGTCCTATAACCAATGATCCTATTTTCCTGGGATAAGCATTATAAGATACTTATTTACTGTTTATCCCTTCAGAGATTTAGGTACATACAAAAATATATCCTTACATATTTTAAACAAAATTAGGAGCTTATACATGTGTGTAGGTATGTATATGCATATATGGGTATGTATAACGGACTTTACCATGTTCTGGGCAGTTCATTAGAAACTAATAGCTTGGGCCAAAATCAAGTTTCTGCTTTGCAATTTTAATTAGGTTATTCAACCTGTGTCTCAGTTTACACAATATTCAAGTAGAATTATAATGATAATTATCCTCAGATAGTTGCAAACTTTCTATGTACTCAGTAATGTTAGCTATTTTTACTATTTCATATTGGTATATATAATCTCTATCATTTTTAAGCTGCATATTATTGAATATGCCATGTTTATTTAACCAATTTCCTATTGACTTTCAAATTATATTTAATTTTTTGTTATATATAAAGTATATTAAATGAACTTAAGGATAATTCTTTGTGTACTGCAATGAAAGTGTCATAAATGATTTCCTAGAATTAAAATTGGAGATTAAGCAATGTAGGCATTAACAATTTTGGTAGATAGTCTCAAACCATCCTTTCAAAAAGACAATGTGTCAGAATACCATGAACTATGTAAAATACCTATTTTATCACACTATTTACAACACTAGCTAGTATCAATAATTTTAATCTTCACAAGTTTGATGAAATTGAATGAGATAACGACTTCCATATCTATTTTACTCTTATTTATGTCAGATATGTGTTCATGAACTTAATAGAATAAAGAGGTATTTGCCTAGTTTTTTCTGTAATCCATTCAAATCCTTTGTACCATCCTCCCAAGATTTTCATCTTCGTATTTTTTTTTAACTTTCTAGAAAAAATATAGAATGCTTCACAAATTTGACAAATTCGTGTGTCATCCTTACACAGGGGCCTTGCTAAGCATTTCTGTATCTCTCTAATTTTAGTATATGTGCTGCTGAAGTGAGCACTTCATCTTTGTATTCTTATTCATTAAAGCTCTTTACATGTTAAATGCATTAACCATTCTTTGTATCAGAAAATATAAGCAATCTTGGCAATAATCTCAGTTATTGCTTCCCCTAATAATTTTTAATCAATAGAGATAAATTTGAGGCCCTTAATTTTGAAATGGTCCATATACACAGATTTGCATATAATTAAAAACTTATGGTTGCTCATTCAAAAAAATTTTTTTAGAAATAATTCATCATTTACTTGGTCTCTTTTAGAAAATCCAAATGTCATGATCACTTTTGCAAAGATGAAAACTCTCCTGTATATCATGGAAGATCTAAAGATCCATAATAGTCTAATTTACATTATTGGCACTTTTATTTAGGTTTACTTAAATTTCTATGTTTAGGTTCCATAAAAGTGATACTTTATCTTATATTTTAAGCACTTGGTTTCTCTCTGCTTTAAAAGAAAATTAGCATACTGCAGTCAGAGAAATCTTTTATTTTATATTTTTAAATTTTTTATTTAAATTCAATTTAAGTAACACATAGTGTATTATTAGTTTCAGAGATAGAATTTAGTGATTCATCAATTTCATATAACACCCTGTTCTCATTCCATCACATGGCCTCCTTAATGTCCTTCACCCAGTTACCCCATCCCCCCATCCACCTCCCCTCTGGCAACCCTCAGTTTGTTTCCTGTAGTTAACAGAGTGATCTTTAAAAACCACCATATGATTTTGTTTAATTCTTTTAATAACTCTCATTTGCAAATTTTAAGATGGCTTTTAGCAGTGCTATTGTAAAGTGTTGTATAAAGAGGGGCAGTATCGCACATCTTCACCACCTGTGACCTTATTAGAAATGCATATTCTCAGGCTCTATCCCATACTTACTGAATCAGAATTGATGCTGAAGTATGAGAAGCACCAAACAGGAGCTTGGAGGAGGAGTGGAAAACCCAGTCTTTCTACCCATGTTCTTCCAGTCTCCCTATCTTTTTGATCACTGTATCCCACACTGGCTTTTTTTTTTTTTTTTTTTTGGCTACACATTCCTTTCAACACCCTTTCCTTTTGCTTGGAATATTTCTTCCCTCCTTTTGTTCTACTAAATCTTACACAATTTAAATGCTACTTCTTTGAGGAAGTCTTCCTGCACCATCAAACTATGCTCTTCCTTATTTTATATTTTAATATTTCCTTATGCTTTTTATCAGTACATGTTTTGGGGATTCTTAAATCCTTCAATCCTCACACCATTACTATTTCTAATCATAAGAAACACTTGAATCCTTAGATCCTATCATGGTGCTTGATACATACTGAGATTGAAGTAAATATTACTTGGAAGAATGAATAAATGCATCAATGACTAAAATCCTCCCCAAAGTGCTTCCTCACTAATTTGAGGATCAAACCTAAACTCAATGATCACTTTATGACTGAAGACTCTTCTGGTTTTCTCCTCTTCTTCAGGATGCCCTGTGCCTCTTTTTCTGTGCCCTTTTGCATTCCCTGCTCTGACATTTCCTTTGATTTATATTTTGACCAGTTGTCAAATCCCCTTGCTTTTCTGCTTCTCCTTGAGGTTAGGGATGGCATCTTTCTCTCTTGCTTTCTCCAGGCCATTTCTTTCTGTCTTTTATTTTAGCCTTGGTGACAGGAGCATAGCAGACTCTCCAGTGAGCTTTGTGAATTAAATTAAATGTTAAGACAGACTTTCCTGCAAGTTTGTTTTGAAACCCAGGGCCAGATGGTTACTTTCTTTACATTTCAGTTTGCTCGCTTATAAAAGGACAGCAACTTAAAGGAACTTTTTGGAAGATGATCTATATTTCGATTGTGATAGTCATTACTCAGTGATACAAGATGAGTAACTTATCAAACTGTGCTTTTAACATGGGTGGATTTCATTTGTGTAAATTACAACTCAGTGAACTTAGAATAAAACTGAAGGCAGAAAACTAAATCATGACATGGTGGTCCAGTAGGTTATTTTTGAGTTGAACTTAGAATGAGTTTCATTTTTTTTTTTAACTTATTTTAAGTGAACCTCTAAGCCCAGCCCTCAATTCCATCTTTCACAGACCCATCTCTGTGATGACATTGCATGAGGGTTGATTCTCCCATTTTTATTAATCTCCCCCAATAGAAGCCCCTTTCCCAGTCTCTTTTGGAACTAAATTTCTTCAGTTTTCCTCATAAACATTAGATCACATTCAAGGGTCATTGCTGAATATGATACCCACTTGAGGATGATGTAAATCCTTAATTACCCAATTAAGTGACTTCCCTAAGGGCATATATCACCCAAGTTTTGCTTGTGTTTAGTCAATGTGGTTCAAATGAAACTTGGAATGAATTTATTTTAAGATTTAAATGCATCTTCACATTACTTTTCTACCTTATAGGAAGATCATGAAGAGTTTCTTCTTGTGATGATTAAAGCATAGTATCTTATCAGACCAAGAGTATCTTATGGAGTAATATATAAAAAATATATTACTCTATAATATGTAATACAATGTATACTATATAACACATATAATAAAATATAAAATAGTATATATTATATATATACATATATATGTATATAAAATTCGCAAACACATACAAACCTATGGCATTCTTAACACAATTTAATGTTTATTTTCCGTTCCTATTAATCTTTCACTGTTACTATAAGGAGCTGTTTCACATCTAATGTGCTGTTAGAAAAGTGTCATTATTTAGAACCTCAGAGACACCTGCCTCGCTTTGCTGGTGGGTTACTTCAAATTTTATTATGGCAGGAAATTGTTTTTCCTTCCCATGTGTTTGCCCTCTTATCACTCATCCCATCTCACACTTCCAAACCCATCCTGACTCTAATAGGCTAAGATGCTCAATCATCCTAGAAGCTGACATGTATAACGGAGCAATAAGGAAAAGAGAAAACAAAGGTGGTCTAACTGCTGCACAACCACCTGTGATAAACATGAGAAATGGGAACCTCACATTTTAAATTGCAAAAAGAAGAACTTTGTTGTAATCTTATAAAAGGATATTTCTACCCTTATTTTATATTTCTTAAAAATCACTCTCATGCATAATCTGGGACTACATGGATGAAAATATATTGTATAATTATAGATTTTTAAAAAACCATAATACAAATAATTGATTAATTTGTCCTGTTTTCCTTCACAGAAGAGTGAAACAATAATTTCTGTGGTTTATAATATAAAAGATTCATTTCACATTTAAAAATAGTGTTTTTCTTTTTCTCTCTCTTTTTATAGAGGATCTTATTTATTCATTTTCGAGAGTGAGAGAGAGTGAGTAGGAGAAGGAGCAGAGGGAGAGGGATAAACAGGTTTCACACCCAGCATGGAGCCCCATGTGGGGCTTGATCCCATGGCCAGAGCTGAAATCAAGAGTCAGAGGCTTAACTGACTGAATGAGTGACCGACTGACTGAACCAAGAAACACAAGAGAAGCCGAGTAGAGAGCAGAGACAAGGAAAGTGCGGGAAGATGGAAAACAATGGTAGAAATGCATAGGAACTGCAGCACAGAGAAAATAGGTAAAGAAAGAGGAATTTAGATAAAATTAAAAAGAAAAATCCAGAAAGTAAGAGAAGCTTAAAGGGCTGTTTGTTGTTTTGTTTTGTTTTGTTCTTGGTGATGGTGGTGGCAGGTTTGGTCAACTAGTTGCTGACATCTCCCTACCTTAAACTAATATGGGGCCACATGGCTAAGACAGGCCCAATCCTGAATTCGTTGTGTCTGTGAAAACCTCTGTCTCTATGAGTTAAAGGGACACCTGGGCCAGACCTTACAAAAGCTCTAAGTGGAACATCATGAAACCCTACAGATGGAGTCATTTGCTAATGAAGAGCAGATCCATGTAATGCTACTACTTATACTGAAACACTGATACAAGTCTTTTTCTACTATAACGAGAGCTCTTAATTATTGGGTCCTAAAAGTAGGCCTAGAGCTATACTAAATATATTTCAGTTTTTAATCAAGTTGCTTCGCAGTATAGCTGTTATGACTTCCATTTTAAAGATATGGAAACTGAGGTCCAATGCACAGACACTTGCCCAAGTCAGGTAGCTAGAAGGTAACAGAGTCAAAATTCGAACTAAGGTCTGACTTCATAGTCTGTGCTCATTTCACACATTAAACTCTTTCTGACAAAGATATCTCAAAAGCTAAAATGCTTACCAACATACTCAGGTTACAAGAGTTTGCTATTTTGTGTTGACATGATATGACAAAGCTAGATATAGTTTGTGATCCAGACTTAAATTATTTACCAAGTTATTTTACTAAATTATCTAAATTATTTTACTAAATTACTAAAACTCAGTGTAAGGATAAGAGGAATGCTTGTCAATTTCCAGCCTGACAGATGGTGGGGACTGAATCCTAGGTTTAAACACAGCTAGAACACAATTGCTTTTTTGTCTATTTGTTTACTGTGTGCTTATACCATTGTTTCACAGAGAAAGAAAGCACAGGGTGCCTGGGTGGCTCAGAAATTCAGCGTCTGCCTTCGGTGGCTCAGGTCATGATCCTGGGGTCTTGGGATGGAGTCTTCCATCGAGCTCCCTGCCAGGCTCCTTGCCAGGCTCCCTGTCTGGCTCCCTGCTCGGCAGGAAGCCTGCTTTCTCCCTGTCCCACTCCGCCTGCTTGTGTTCCCTCTCTTGCTATATCTTTTGCTCTCAAATAAATAAAATCTTAAAAAAAAAAAAAAAAAAAAGAAAAGAAAGAAAGAAAGAAAGCTCAATTAGTTAGGAAATGTTAAAATGCAAAAGCCTTCAAAAATCTCACACATCTATCTTTTGTTTTAACATAAAATGCACTTTTTTTTTTTTTTCCCAGTTGGCCAGTACTATCATCTTTTAAATCCTAAAAAAGAAAGGATCTTTGATCTTTGAGTCTAGAAAAAGTTTCCTATTGCTAAGCAATTGTAGATCTCACCCTGAGGAAACAAGACTAAATTGAAAACTACTTTTACTACCTTTATGTGAACTCCAGTTCATATCAGTTATCTTGCTGAATCAACTTATAAAGTTATTAATCAAAATATTAGGTGTTATTACAGAAAAAAATTATGAGAGAGTAGCTTCAGCCCTTGAGGTACTGAAGACAAAATTTTGAGGGTTGTTAATGATACAATCTCTGATTTGAAACAAAAACCCAACAACCATGTAAGACTCCATGTCTTTAGGAATAGATTCCATCTATAATTGATACTATAAGAGAAATATAATATATATTATATATTATAATACATAATATAATATAAATATGTCTCAATATGTGTTAGGCTTCCTAAATAAATGTTTTTGAAATAATGGTTTTGAGTAATATGGCTACAAATTCATTATCATAGCTGTTTACTGGTATAATATCTATCTAAAATAATCTATGTAGGAAGGATGATGATATTTTATTCAGGTAATTAATACTATTACAGTCTAATGATGGAGCTGGGTGGAGGGACCAATTTCAACCATGATAGTCAGGGAAGGCCTCCCTGAAAGGTAACACATGAATGAAACTTGGGAGAAGGTGAGAGAGCAAATCATAGGTTGGAAGGAAGTTCTAATACAGGGAGCTATTTCAATGATTTTAAACTTACTGGTAGATACACTAAAAGTTGCAGAAGTTAAAATACATGTCTTTCTTTCTTTACAAAGACCCATATATTGTATGAAAAAATTTCTTTTTTTAATAAATTTTTTCACCTCCACACTTTTTTCTATATAAATTATATTTTCGAAGGAATAACTTGTACACAAAAAATGTTTACTAAATATTAATACAATTCCATTTCTAAAACACAAAATAAAAGCGATTGAAATATTTATTTTCAAATATTTATATTTCAAATAGTTTGATGGGGAAAAAATGCTCACACTGATTTTCACTTTTATTTACTCTCCTTGAAATATTTTAAAATATTACATAGCCTGGAGGCTATGTAATCATTCAGACCTGGACCAGCATGTAAACATTTGTATATTTGTTCAACCTCAGAAATCTAGGCTTGTATGTCTAATGATTTAAGACTTCTTTTTAACCTCTGACTCTTAATAGCATCTGAAAGTCCTCTGTAAACCAAGAATCTACTATAAAAAAGGGATTACATTGGGCTTTCAAGTAACAAATGAAAGAGAGAGGTGAGGAAGATCAAATCGTCTGTTTTTCATTCTAAACTTTAATCTTTATTTGAAAACTTTTTTCTTCTCCTTGGCAGTTCTGAAAATCTGGCAAGTCTGGCCAATACTTCTTTGAATACAAACAAAAATGGAGACCTGCAAGATTTTATATTCTTGGAAGAGGCTATTTTAATTGCATTCTCAAAGAAACTCTGAATTTCTAAGAATTGAAACAATTGGTGTAAAGAACAGAGAAGGTCAAACCTATTATATTGCCCCTTGTTTACATGGCCTGGTATTGGCTTTTTCTCTTTTCTAAAGACACAATTAGACAGAGTGACACTCTGGCAAGTAGAGAACTTGTGTTCCTATTTCCCTTTTTCTCCTGTGTTGGAGAAGGCTGGGGTGAGCATTTCCTCTGAAAAAAATCACACATGTGAAACTGTAGAACAGACTGGAAAAGTTCCCAGCCCCTCTTCACTTTTATTCAGCTCTGTTTGGGCAATGTGGCTTTCCACGCTGTAGTTAGAGGGTGGTGGGCAGAGGAAGGAAGAGCCCTCAGGCAAAGACTCAAACACTGGAGACTTCAAGTCCAGGAAAGTACACTGCATTCTCCAGGGACATTCTCCAGCCCTACTGAGGGCTAAACGAATACCCTTTTTTTGCAGACATAATTTCTTATACATTTTTTGTTTCATTACTCCTGGCAAACCAGTGAACTAAGTCACTATTCCTATTTTATAGATGAGAAAACTGCCAGTTTGGAAAGGTTAGTAATTTGCTGTATTAGTTTGTTAGGGCTGCTATAACCTAGTGCCACAAAGGGGGTGAATTAAATAACAGAAATTTCTTGTCTCAGTCCTGGAGGCTAGAAGTCCAAAATCAAGGTGTTGGCAGGGTGGGTTCTTTCTGAGGGCTGTCAGAACATATCTGCTCTGGACGTCTCGCTCCTTGGATTATATATGATGATCTTCTCTCTGCGTCCTCACATTGTATTTCTCTATCCATATCTGTCTCCTAATTTCTTCTTCCTATGAAGACACCAGTCATAATGGATCAGGACCAATACTAATGACTTCATTTTAACTTCATTACCTCTGTAAAGATCTTATCTCCAATAAAGTGACATTCTGAGGTATGGGGTTAGGACTTTAACATGCAAGTTTTAGGTGGTCACAATTCAACCCATAATACTTGTCAAAGGTGCCTTAGTAAATGAGTAAAGAAACTGGGGTTTCAAACATGTGAATGCATAATTCCAAAGCATTTGGTCTTCAACAGAGCACTGTCTTCTTATGTAAAGTATGCTACATTTGGTAGATAGTTACACAGCAAAAAAATTAAACCTACTTTCTCATATTACATAACTTTATAGGGAAGAGGCTACTAAGGGCAGGCTATCATTTACCAGTCTTAGTGCTTAGAGCTTCCTTCCCCATCAAGGGAGTCCATTGCATAAGTGTCTTGTGATATGATTTACAAGGACTAGGGATGGCTGTCTTCTCCCATAGGTCAATTCAAATGCTACCTTCATTTGTATGGACTTTTCTAATTCTTTTATTATAAGTTATAAATATTTTTAAGTATTTTTCTCTACTTTGAAGCATTATTATTTTTTCATGTTTGACTACCAACAAATTATAAGCCCCTGGGGGATTGGTCTTCTCATAAAATGAAAATAAAATTAAAACTGGAGAATAAAGAATTAAATCCAAGGGAGCTGTACATTAGAACAATCATGTCATAGTACTACCCATTAGAATGGTTAACATTAAAAAATACCGAGAATTCCAACTGAAATTCTCATACACTGCTGGTGGGAGCAGGAAGTTTTATAGTCCCTCTGGAGAACAGTTTGGCAGTTTCTTATAAAGTTAAACATACACTTACCATACAACCCAGAACTTCAACTTCTGGGCATTTATCCTATGAAAAGGAAAACTTAACGTTCACACTACAATTTGTATACAAATGCTTATAGCAGCTTTATTTAGAATAGTCAAAAACTAGAAACAACCCCGACTGTTCTTTAATAGGTGAATGGAAAAACGAACTGTGAGACTCGCATACAATGGAAAACTACTTAGCAGTAAAAAGAATGAACAACTGATATATGCAGCAACTTGGACAAAGCTGAGTAAATAAAATAAGTCTGTTACAAAAGATTGTTTGTTGTGTGATTTCTAGTACATGACATACCTAGGGGTGGGGGGAAACCAATGAAATGATAGAGAACAGATTCATGTTTTCCAGGCTTTATGAATGGTTGGGGAACATCACCCGTAAAAAGATGGATCAGGGAGTTTTTTGGGTGATGGAAATATTCTGTATCTTGATTGTGGTGGTTGTTATGAGTCTACATGTGTATTAAAATTCATAAAATCACACACCAGAATTAAGTCAATTTTACTTTATTAAAAATAAAATTTAAATGTCCCTCTCCCAAAGAAAAACATTAAGGGATCAAAGAAATACTAATAAAGCTCATTTCTTCCATTTTCATTGTGAGTCATATTTTCTGCAAATATTTTTATATTTTCTGCATATATTCTGGCTCCTCAGTGAGGAGGGATGTAGGGACATTTGCTGAAGGAGGGGCATAAGTGGACAAAATAAGATTCGATTCCTTGGGGGCACCTGGGTGTCTCAGTTAAGCATCTGTCTTTGGCTCAGATCATGATTCCAGGGTTCTGGGATCGAGCCCCGCATCTGGCTCCCTGCTCAGTGGGGAGCCTGCTTCTCCCTCTCCCCTGCTGTTCTTCCTGCTTGTGCTATCTTTCTCTCTCAGTCAAATAAATAATTAAAATCTTAAAAAAAAAAAAAAGATTATATTCCTCAAGTTAAAAATGCATCTCTTTCTTTAATTAGGAAAAAATTTTTAGACATTATCTCTTCCAACTGTTCCTCTCCCACATTCTTCTTTTGTTTTTCTTTCCTTTAAAAGATTTTTTTTTTAATTCCCACAACTTATTTTTAGGCCCCAAATCCTTTGACAGACTGTAAGCTTTCCCATTTCTTTTTACCACTAATGCATAGACTTTTCTAGTAGCTGGGACTAAGGAGCACTTCAAGGCTTCAGAGTCTATGTAAGAGCCCACTTAGAACTATTTCAATATTCAAACTGTGGCTCTGTTTACTCATTGTGTATGGTCATTGGAACCTGAAGTTTTAGTGGCTAGACTTTGGGCCTCTGTCTAGACCAATTTCAATGGGCTATTAAAGTTTCAACCTTCTCTTTACTACTCTGGCTTTGATATCTCTCAATTTTCAAGATCTGTATATTTTTATTCATTACTTAGAACCTAGTAATTTATAACTTTTTATTTGACTTGATTCAATGTTTCTTTCTTTCTTTCTTTTTTTCTTTAGAGCTTTTATTTAGTCATTAGAGAGAGAAAGAAATGAGAGAGCACACATAGAGGCAGAGGGAGGCTCCCTACAAAGCAGGGAGCCTGATGCAGGGCTCAATCCTAGGACCCCGGGATCATGACCTGAGCCAAAGGGAGACACTTAACTGACTGAGCCAGCCAGACACCCCAGATCCAATCTTTCTATATGCCCATGTGTGTAGGAGTGTGTGTGCTGGAAAAAGAGGCTTTGATGGCATATCTATTTTAGCTCATCCTATCATGATAGAGGGCATCTCACTTACTAAAGACTGCGAATAACCTTAGAAAAAAAAGTTGTCTGTAGATCCACAAAGGATAGGATAAGATCATATATTTCATTTTATTTCCCATTGCCACTATCCACATATAAACATAAACACAATGTTATTACAGTTATATAAGAACTTATGCTAGGAGGTGCTTAGTATATCATTGTTTAATGAATGACTGTGAATGAAAAATGTCTAGGACATTATACATGGATATGTAAAGCAGGGGTCTTCTCAAAAGTTTCTCAACATTTGTTTATGGCAAATAATTAATTATTTATCTAACAGATACATTTAATCCTTTATATTTGCCAAAATATCACTAACTTCCAAAGTTTATTATGTTTGTTGGCCAATTGTTCTACCAAATGAAGCATGCATGTTAAAACCCAGGGATGTAGCATCATTATGGAAACAATAAAAATATCCCTGACCTTGTCAGAGAACATTAGTGAAGGCTTTCCATAGGCAACTGCATTTGAACTGAGACTCAATAGATGAATAGAAAGGATATAGGACAGGCAATAGGAATATAGGCAATAAGGAAGGCCATCCTCAGCTAAGTGAATAATAGCAAATGCAAAGGCATCAAGAATTGAATGAGGATATGATGAGGATAAGAGAACTTATCCTCTCCTAATATGATTGGAGAAATGCATATTTGAATTAGGGTGGCACAGGGGCTAAGAAGGCATGAGAATTAAATTTAGAAACATTGGCAGAGTGAGATCATGAAAAGTCTTGCTATGCCATTTTAAGAGCTGTGAATTTTATAGTTCAGGAAACCTTGTGTCACTGAGGGATTTTAAGAGGGAAATTATATGATCAAATTAGGGATTTATTTATCTATTTAAAGATTTATTGTAATTATTTTAGAGAGAGAAAACAAGCATGCGTTTGCGCATGCACGTTCGTTAGCATGAGTGGTGGGGAGGGGCGGAAGGAGGGAATCTTCAAGCAGACTCCCTGCTTAGTGTGGAGTACAGCCTGGGCTTGACTTGAAGCTGGACCTCATGACCTGTGAGATCAAGACCCAAGCCAAAACCCAGTTGGTCGCTCAGCAGACTGAGGCACCTAGATACCCCTCAGAGTAGGGATTTATAAGGCACTGCTTAGAGCAGTGTGGAGACGATTTGGAAATGAAGACCACTAGTTAAGTGCTTGGTAAGAAATTATAAGGCTCTCACCTAAGGTAGTAGAAGAGTGAGATAGAGAAATAACTAGGTGTTCAAATCCACAAGGCTTAGTAAAACCTGGAATATGTGAATGGGCTGGAAAATAGACTTCAATCCACTAGGAGTATTCAGCCCATGTAAACTATTATTCAATTTGAATGGCATCTAAAAATTTGGATTGATTTTCTGACACGAAGGACAGACATTATTTGTCCAAGAAGCTCTTTGGGTCCATAGCTAATACGTTTGTCAAAACTGTCTCTAAATTATCCAAAAGTGGTCGTACAGGGATGACTCTGACAAAAAAAAAAAAAAAAAAAAAAAAGTCTGCATAGCTAAATTTGTCCCTCATCAAAATACTTCCTTCCTCCTGTAGTTTTAAAATTGCAGCCCAAATATGAATTGTGAACACATCTGCTTTCACCAAATTCAGGCAACCTCAATTATAGCAGCAGCATCTGCAGACAATGTATAATTGCTTCTTCTTTTCAATGTAACCAAAACTACCCAGCATAACTTTTCTTTTTTCCAAAGAAAGAGCCAAAAGCATAAAGATGGAGTTTTAAAGTGCAGCTTTTGTAGTAACAGTTTGAACAATCTCTAGAAGTTGAAAAATGCTGATTAGTTGCCTAGAGGGTTATGCTAAGGAAAACAAGACAGAAATCCAAGCCCTAGAATTCATGAAAACCTTTGTCATGGCAAACAATAGTGAAACCCAACATTGCCTGGAAGGGGAAATTTGAGTCTGCAATCTGTTAGACTTTATGCACTGATAAGCGATAAGATTCTGTGCTGCATTTGGAAAGGAATACAGTAAACACAATTCCTGACAGATCTGCCTCAGGCTTAACATGACACTTAATTGCTCTGTAAGCGAAAAGAAAAGGCAATTCAGGACACATTACAAACTGCTTTTATTTTCTAGCATTGAAGCTAAAATGTCAAGTAATATCTATTAACAGGAAAAAAGTCCTCTTTACCGTGTTTTATCTGGTCTATAAAAACATTGATGTGGAGGGAGAAGATAATTATTATTTTACATAGGAATATATGTGAATGTTTGGAAAATTCTATCCCAGAGGCACTTTAGATTTTAAATATGTTCCCATTCCAAAACAAGCCTAATGCAAAGTACAGTAGAAGTAAATACTTATAAGTAAATCTGAATCGAAATTCATTCTCTACAGTAGAAAATAGTAACTAAAGACTATAATCATTAGCTACAACAGCAATACGTCTTTGACGCATAGCTTTCCTGTGGAAACCCACACCACCAGGCAGCACCACCACCACCAGTATATTTAATTATGATGGGTCAAATATTTGATGACTTGAGATAGAAATTACTTACATTTCCAAAAGCAAAGTATTTGACCAATACCTTGAAACCAAGTTATCTGTGGAACTGTACAGAGACATCTTTAAAATGTCCCCCCTTATTTAAAAATTATAAAAGAAAAAACTTAAATGACTTATGAACATTTACTAAGGGAAAGTGTTCTTCACTGTTACAACATGTTAGTTTCTATGAAAAAGTTGAATGGCATTTGTCTTAAAATTGTGGAGGGGATTTTTGGCTGGAGAACAAAACTCATTTTCTAAAATTTGATATTGAGAAAAAGTTTTTCCCTTCTAATAATCAAAAGTAAGTGGAATTATCCATATAGTTTACAATTTTATGTACACAATATGAATAAGATGAACAGGAGTTGGACAACTATGTGGGTTGAATTTTAGATATTCAGAGACATAGTTTGTCTTTTATCATCATGAATCATCTGTTTTACCTCATATTTTCTGCATTATATTGGCTGTAAAGGCACAGTTTCTAATTATTAAGGGACTTGCATTTGTTCTTGGACATTTGTAAATATAAGACTAATAAATCTATAACAAAATATTATAATATATTAAACGTTATTTGAATTTCTTTTTTTAAGATTTACTTATTTACTAATTGGAGAGAGAGAGAGAATGAGCAGGAGGGGCAGAGGGAGAGGGAGAGAGAAACTTAATCAGATTCCACACTGAGCATGGAACCCAGCTCAGGGCTTGATCACAGGACCCTGAGATCATGACCTGAGCCTAAACCAAAAGTCAAACTCTTAACCAACTGCACCACCCAGGCGCCCTGAGTTTCTTTTTTAATTTAAAATATTCTCTACTGGGGCACCCAGGTGACTCAGTGGGTTAAAGCCTCTGCCTTCGGCTCGGGTCGTGCTCCCATGGTCCTGGGATCAAGCCCCACATCGGGGTCTCTGCTCAGCGGGGAGCCTGCTACCCGCCCCCTGCCTGCCTCTCTGCATACGTGTGATGTCTGTCTGTCAAATGAATAAATAAAATCTTTAAAAAAATATTCTCTACATAATTTTCACATTGTTATAATTACATAAATTGATTAGATAATTTAATATCATGATATTACATACATCATTTCCCTTTTCATCATAATTTTTTATATATATCTTTTCCCTGAAAGCAAAGCCAGAACTGAGAAAAAAGTCATACTTAATTTATAAAAACTTAGAGCAATGACTTTTCCTGCTACTATTCTATTCTACTATTCTACTATTTGCACTGTTCTAGGAAAAATTGTGCAGTATACTTGAAAGAGCAAGAAAGACTTGAGATTGTATCTAAGTTCTACTACCATAGCTTTTTGCTCTGGGAAAATTAATTAATATTCAAATAAATAAAAAATTTAATAAATCTCATTTTCCTTGTCAACTTTAAAAATAAAATAGCCAGTTAGTTAGCCAGCAAAATTAGTTTATTCAGGAATAGAGGAGGAATTGCAATTCAGGACATGGAAGCCATAAGCAAGAACAATTTTGTTCCCTAGAACAAAAGAGTAGAGCATTATTTTGTGCAGGAAAAGAGGCAGTTGAAAGGAGCTGTGTGGAATCAAAGTTCATTGGAGGAGAGCAAGAGTTCAGGGTTGTACAGACTTCTCATCAGCTGAGTTGTGGTAGTGCTCATTGGTTGGGTTGTTGCTGGGCAAGGAGAAAATCTGTGATGAGTGGTACATACTCAGGACTTACTGACTCATTTTGAATGAGGTTTTCCTTTACTCATTTTCACATTTCCCAGTTTTGATCAAGATCTCTCCTCAAAAGCAACACTGATCAAGGGTCAGGTTTTCTATATTTAATGCCAGTGCCAGGAAGGAACTTTCTTGGATGTCATGTGCCATGTTAGAGGGAAAGTGTACAGATTGGAAACTGAGACCCCATTTGAGGAACAAGGAAGGTTAGGAAGAAGAATTCTCAGGCATTTCCCACCAAAATCTTTATCTTATCAGGGTCATAAGTATTGGAGAGCATCTCAATGAACTGGGTTAGCATCAGCCTAATGGTCACAATGTCTCTGTAAAGGTTAGATAAGCCACAGGTAGGAAGCTTAAACATGATTATACAAAGTAATAGGAGGAGCAGAATAATCACCCCAATTTCTATAATAATTCTAAACAAGGAGCCTAGACCTGAAGGTAACCATTTAAGCAGATAAAGGGATCATGGATCATTAGGTGAAATTTTTTATTGCCAATGTTTTTCTTCCCTAATCTTATGTAATTGGGTTTCCACTTCTCCAGAGGAATTTATCTATGCACAGAAGGGGTGTCCATGCACACAAATACCTCCTTGCTCAGCAAGTAGGTAAGCAACGGCCATGTAATTGTCCAAAACTATATTAGCCAGCAAGTCAAGTGCTCATTGTTGAGCTGCAGCTGCCTTGGGCGTGGAAATGGCTAGCTCCCCTAATGAAGAGATTTCTGATCAAGCTTCATTGACACTAACTCTGGCCGAAAGAAGAAAGTATATCTCCATGGAGGAAAGCTCAGAGTAATGTGTGCCTTCTGGAAGTTCCCTTTTAAGAAGGCCTTGGATACTCAATGGGGTGAACCAAAGGAAAGATCTATGGGAGGCTTCTGATTTGTTATGAATATTGACAGGGATAACTGAATGTCCCAATGAGCATTAGCCTTCAGTTCACCAGCTATCTAAACATGAATATGCCCATGGGAAATGCCATCCCTTACAGACAAAAAGGAAACAGGGTGGGGTGCCGAGGTCTCCAGTTAGTCTGGTTATTGATAGATCCACTAGAATTTCTTGATACTTTCAAGCCAGAGATCAGAGGAATTGGATTGCCATTCTGTGAAGTGCCACCCCACCCTAAAGAGTTCTTCTCTAAAAGCCTTGGGAAAAGGAGTTACACTATTTTTATTTCCCTTGGATGCAGGGGATAGATCATATTTAAATAAGAAAAACATGGTGGGGTTGATCATACAATTGGCAAAAATGGAGGTATCTAGCTGATCTAGTACAGTTATGACTAGGGAAAGTTTGAAACAAGGGATGAGAATGCCTGGGTATAACAGCCTATCCCAGTAGGTAACATCCATACACGTGCCAGCCTACTCAACAGTGGCATTGGGATAAAGGAGACATTAGTTATAGATAAGATGATTAGAGTATCTGACATCACAGCATTATCTGACATCATGTTTGGAGTTTCTGTTGATAAATCCATCAGTTAGAAAGATTTTTCTTGTTTTGCAATATATTGGGAAATGCAGATAAAAGCATTGCCTTTCCAAGAAAAGGGGAAAGTAGGACAAGAAGCAATGGCAAGAAAAGATATACAGGTCTGATCCCAATGTCTTGGGAAGGCTGTTTCCTTCAGCTGTTGTCTATGTCAATTCCTATAAATGCTTATTTTCAAATCACCAGTTAGTACGAATGTCCAATGTTTGGTGCTTTCTTTCAGGTATGACATGTGGATCCAAGAGTCTATTCCCTGGAGTTTGGTGGCACAAAGAATTCACTAACAGAACCTGATAGGCACCTTTCCAATGACATTGAAGAGTCTTTCTGGAGATGTCTTTTCCAATACATGAAATCTCTGGGTTATGAGTGATGGTTGAGGTCTTCATCTCCTGACACCAGGCTGTGAAAATTCTCCCTACTAAAGCATGACTATTTTCAGTAGATTTTGTTAGACTTTTGCAACATTAAAGTGTATTTCCTTTTATCAGTTGTGGATCAAAAGAAGCAGGGACTAAATACATCAGGCACTTGGTAATTATTTTGAAAAGTAAATGTTTATGGGCCACAAAAAGATAAACCTGAGGTTTAGAAGGACTGAAGGCAATCCTTTTGGGTAGAGTTTTTGAAGGGTCTCTATAAATTTTGTCAGTTGAGTTTTACTGATGCCATTAGTGCATTCAACTAGCCCTGAGAATTGAAGCTGATAAGCACAGTGAAACCAGCCAAATAACACAAACTTGCCAAAGTGCTTGACCAGTAAAGTGAATTCCTGGTACTATGAAGTTCAAAGCAGGAGGGCTATCACCAGGTAGAAGTGATCCTTTCTGATGAGATTTTAGCCACAGAGGAAGCAGAAGCCAGTCTATAAGGAGAAAGTTTCTTACTTAATTTATGCAAACAACTAATGACATTGCCATGAGAATAAAGTACTCAAAAGTTTTTAAATTCTGGTAGGATCAGGATGGGGAAAAAAGTAATTGTTTCATCTTTGTTTACAAAGATTTTACCAAATTACTTTAAATCATAGAGAGTTTAAGAGAAGACATTTCCCTAAATCCAATTCAGTGGTATGATCTTAAATCCATCAGAGACCTATATTCTACAGTACTTGTCGTGAGTGCTTTTCATGAATTTCTCTGAAGATGAAACACGTTTGCAAAAACATCAGAATAAAACAATTACTGTCTGTAAATGACAACAGTCTTAAAAATGTCCATTATTAAGGATCTGATTAAAGTTAATTATAATGGAATTAACTAGGGGATTTGCTTATTTCTGTGACATACATTTTAAAATTATGACTGATAATATTATATCAGGATGCAATAGATTTCAGAAATTTCATATAGGTTTTGGAACACTTATATTAACTTATACCTATACAAATATAAGGTGAAGAAGGTTTAGTATAGCTTTTATTTGACATGATTCCCATGTAATTTAATGTACCATTTAAACCTAATTTTGTCTAACATTTCCTTTTTTATAAAGAAAGAATGAATCCTTTGAGATGTTCTAGATATCTTTTAGAAAAACCTAAAGTTAGTTCAAAGTTTAAAAGACTTCACCCAGAATTTGATTTTGGAGAAGGTTGTCAAAAAAGGACAAAAGTTTTTGGACACTTGACCAAATAGGATCACAGATAATTATGAAATAAGATTTAATTAAACATTTAACCAAAGTGACAAAAAATTTTTATTTTTATTTATTTTTTAATTTTTAAATTAACATATTATTTGTTTCAGGGGTACAGTTCTGTGATTCATCAGTCTTACACAATTCACAGCACTCACCATAGCACATATCCTCCCCAATGTCCATCCCCCAGCCACCCCATCCCTCCCACCCCCTCCACTGAGCAACCCTCCATTTGTTTCCTGAGATTAAGAGTCTTTTATGGTTTGTCTTCCTCATTGGTTTCATCTTGTTTCATTTTTTTCTCTCTTCCCCTATGATCCTCTGCCTTGTTTCTCAAATTCCACATACCAGTGAGATCATATGATAACTGCCTTTCTCTGATTGACTTATTTTGCTTAACATAATACCCTCTAGTTCCATCCATGTCATTGCAAATGGCAAGTTTTCATTTTTGATGGCTGCATAATATTCTGTTGTATGTATATACCACATCTTCTTTATCCATTCATCTGTCAATGGACATCTAGGCTCTTTCCATAGTTTGGCTATTGTGGATGCATGTGCCCCTTCAGAACACTACATTTGTATCTTTGGGATAAATATCCAGTAGTGCAATTGCTGGGTTGTAGGATAGCTCTATTTTCAACTTTTTGAAGAACCTCTATATTCTTTTTTAGAGTGGCTGCACCAGCTTGCATTCCCACCAACAGTGTAGAAGAGTTCCCCTTTCTCCACATCCTCACCAGCATCTGTCATTTCCTGACTTGTTGATTTTAGCCATTCTGACTGGTGTGAGGTATAGCTCACTACAGTTTTGATTTGTATTTCCTTGATGCTGAGTGGTGTTGAACACTTTTTCATGTGTCTTTTGGCCATTTGGATGTCTTCTTTGCAGAAATGTCTGTTTATGTCTTCTGCTCATTTCTTGATTGGATTATTTGTTCTTTGGGTGTTGAGTTTGCTAAGTTCTTTATAGATTTTGGATACTAGCCCTTTATCTGTTACTTTATTTGCAAATATCTTCTCCCATTCTGTCAGTTGTCTTTTGGTTTTGTTGACTATTTCCTTTGCTGTGCAAAAGCTTTTGATTTTCATGAAGTCCCAATAGTTCATCTTTGCCCTTGCTTCCCTTGCCTTTAGTGATATGTCTAGGAAGAAATTGCTGCAGCTGAGGTTGAGGAGATTGCTACTTATGTTCTCCCCAAGGATTTTGATAGAGTCTTGTCTCACATTGAGGTCTTTCCTCCATTTTGAGTCTACTTTTGTGTATGGTGTAAGGAAATGGTCCTGTTTCATTCTTCTGCACGTGGTTGTCCAATTTTCCCAACATCATTTGTTAAAGAGACTGTCTTTTTTTCATTGGACACTCTTTCCTACTCTGTCAAAGATTAGTTGGCCATAGAGTTGAGGATCCATTTCTGGGCACTCTATTCTGTTCCACTGATCTATATATCTGTTTTTGTACCATTACCATACTGTCTTTATGTTGACAGCTCTGTAATAGAGCTTGAAGTCCGGAATTGTGATGCCACCAGCTTTGCTTTTCTTTTTCAACATTCCTCTTACTATTCAGGTCTTTTCTGGTTTCATACAAATTTTAGGATTATTTGTTCCATTTCTGTGAAAAAAAGGTGATGGTATTTTGATAGGAATTGCATTAAATGTGTAGATTGTAGATTGCTCTAGGTAGCATAGACATTTTCACAGTATTTGTTCTTCCAGTCCATGAGCATGGAACGTTTTTCCATTTCTTTGTTTCTTCCTCAATTTCTTTCATGAATGTTCTATAGTTTTCTGAGTACAGATTCTTTTCCTCTTTGGTTAGATTTATTCCTAGATTTATTCTTATGGTTTGGGGGGGCAATTATAAATGGCATTGGTTCCTTAATTTCTCTTTCTTCTGTCTTGTTGATGTATAGATATGCAACTGATTTCTGTGCATTTATTTTATATCCTGCCACTTTGCTGAATTTCCGTTCTAGCAATTTTGGGATGGAATCTTTTGGGTTTTCCATATAAAGTATCATATCATCTGCAAAGAGTGAGAGTTTGACTTCTTCTTTGCCAATTCAGATGCCTTCTATTTCTTTTTATTGTTTGATTTCTGAGGCCAGGACTTCTAATACTATGTTGAATAGCAGTGGTGATAGGGGACATCCCTGCCATGTTCCTGACCTTAGGGAAAAGCTTTCAGTTTTTCCCCATTAAGAATGATATTTACTGTGGGTTTTTCATAGGTGGCTTTTATGATATTGAGGTGTATACCCTCTATCCCTACACTGTGAAGAGTTTTAATCAAGAAAGGATCCTGTACTTTGTCAAATGATTTTTCTGTATCTATTGATAGTATCATATGGTTCTTATTCTTTTATTAATGTAGTGTATCACATTGATTTGTGGATGTTATACCAAACTTGCAGCCCAGGAATAAATCCCACTTGGTCATAGTGAATAATCCTTTTAATGTATTGTTGGATCCTATTGGCTAGTATTTTGGTGAGAATTTTCACATCTGTGTTTGTCAAGGATATTGGTCTGTAATTCTCCTTTTTGATGGGGTCTTTGGTTTTGGGATCAAGATAATGCTGGCCTCATAAAATGAGTTTGGAAATTTCCCCTCCATTTCTACTTTTGGAACAGTTTCAGAAGAATAAGTATTAATTCTTCTTTAAATGTTTGGTAGAATTCCCTTGGAAAGCCATCTGGCCCTGGGCTTTTGTTTGTTGAGAGATGTTTGATTTTGTATCAATTTCCTTGCTAGTTTTGGGTCTGTTCAGGTTTTCTATTTATTCTGGTTCAGTTTTGGTAGTTTATACAGCTCTAAGAATGCATTCGTTTCTTCCAGATTGTTTAATTTGTTGCCATATAGTTGTGCAAAATATGTTCTTATAATTGTTTGTATTTATTTGGTGTTGGTTGTGATCTCTCTTTTTCATTCATGATTTTTATTTATTTGGGTACTTTCTCTTTACTTTTTGGTAAGTCTGGCCAGCGGTTTATCAATCTTATTAATTCTTTCAAAGAACAAGCTCCTAGTTTCATTGATCTTTTCCACTGTTCTTTTGGTTTCTATTTCATTGATTTCTGCTCTGATCTTTATTATTTCTCTCCTCCTGCTGGGTTTAGGCTTTATTTGCTATTTTTCCTCCAGTTCCTTTAGGTATATGGTTAGGTTGTATATTTGGGAAATTTTTGTTTCCTGAGAAAGGCTTGCATTGCTATATACTTTCCTAGTTAGGACCATCTTTGCTGCATCCCAACGATTTTGAACAGTTGGGTCTTCATTTTCATTTGTTTCCATGAATTTTTTAAATTTTTCTTTAATTTCCTGGCTGACCCATTCATTCTTTAGTATGGTGTTCTTTAGCCTCCATGTATTTTAGTTCTTTCCAATTTTCCTCATATGATTGAGTTTGAGTTTCAAGGCATTGTGATCTGAAAATATGCAGGTAATGATCCCGATCTTTTGGTACCAGTTGAGACCTGATTTGTGACCCAGGATATGAACTATTCTGGAGAATGTTCTATGTGCACTAGAGAAGAATGTGTATTTTGTTGCTTTGGGATGGAATTCCAGTTCTGAATATATCTGTGAAGTCCATCTGGTCCAGTGTGTCATTTAAAGCCCTTATTTCTTTGTTGGTCTTTTGCATAGATAATCTGTCCATTTCAGAGAGGAAGGTGTTAAAGTCCCCTACTATTATTATATTATTGTTGATGTATTTCTTTGATTTTGTTATTAATTGGCTTATATAATTGGCTGCTCCCATATTAGGGGCATATATATTTACAATTGTTATATCTTCTTGCAGAGTAGAACCTTTAAATATGATATAGTGTCCTTCCTCATCTTTCATTATAATCTGGTTTAAAATCTAATTTGTCTGATATAAAGATAGCCACTCCAGCTTTCTTTTTATATCTGTTAGCATGGTAAATGGGTTTTCAACCTAAAATGACAAAAACATTTTAAAGGCAAATATAGAAATTTATGTAGTTGCAGAAAGCCTTGGTTTATTTTATTTATTTATTTTTAAGATTTTTATTTATTTATTTGACAGACAGAGATCACAAGTAGGCTGAGAGGCAGGCAGAGAGAGAGAGGTGGAAGCTGGCTCCCCACTGAGCAGAGAGCCTGATGCGGGGCTCGATCCCAGGACCCTGGGATCATGACCTGAGCCGAAGGCAGAGGCTTTAACCCACTGAGCCACCCAGGCGCCCCAAGCCTTGGTTTATTTTTAATAAAGACAGTTTTTCTAAGTAATCAAACTTGATAAAGACAGAACACAGAATAAAATCTTTATTTCCTGGGCAGATTACATTAAAGGTAAATTTGTTTATAATTTCTTATTAAGAGCAGACCAATAATCTAAAAAAAAAAAAAAAAAGCTTTATCCTTTACAAATATAAAACTTTATCCTTTACAGAGATAAAAAACAAACTCTAATTTTCCACCAGTATACTTTTAATGTTAAAATGCTTTTTTAAATTTAAATAAAGCCATTCTGATCTTGGCTTGACAAGACATAGAAATCCTTTCTCAAGATTTCTTTTACATAGACCTTCTGTAATTTGATATATCATTTCAGCTTCTGTTCCATCTTTTTCCTTTCTTATGCTGGCAATAATTTTTCTTTAGGACAAAACTACTTTTTCTTTCCTCAACAAAGTTATTTTTCCATTCTTCACACCTTTTCTTATTGAAAACACATATCCTGTTTCCCTTGCCTTCCTTCATATTCAATCATTTTCTTTCATCCTATTGCTTCATATATACATGTATGTTATGTATATATATGTATTTAATTTTTTTTTATTTTTAAGTAATCTCTATACCCAATGTGGGGCTTGAACTCATAACCCAGTGATCGAGTGTTGTACACTCCACTCACTGAATCAGCCAGAAGCTCCTATTTTTACATATATTAATTAGAAATCTTACCCTTAGGATTCTTAATTCTTAGTGAAAACTAAGAAGGAAGTAATTGTGGACTGGCAAACTTATAAATACATTTTATAATTTCTAGAAACATAATGTTTTTTTACCTAATGCAATCCTTCAATGTGGCACCAGACATGGTTACTAACAGACCTAAATATATCTTTCTCTGCAACTGGAAATCAGAAGTAGATAAACCTATTTTCAGTAATAAATGCTTCAGTATTTTATCTTGTTTGGAAAATGATCTCAATGAAAATCTATCATTTAATTTAACTTAACAAACCTCTAACATTTCTAATTACCAAAAAGAATTAGGGAAGCCATTTTTTTAGCATACATACTATAAAACATACATATATATACATATATATATATATATATAGTATATATACATACTATAAAACATAACTATTGTACCTAAAAACTCTTAACCTATTTACTTCTATCTAAGTTACTTGTTTCCAAAAATTATGTTTATATTATTCATAAAAACTTCATGAGACCTTTCCCTGCTAACAAATTTTGAAGACATACCTGTTTTTATTAAACCAACAAATGAAACTAGATCTCAAATAATGTAAACTTGAAAAATATTTGTGTCAGTTTACTTAATTTTTATAAGCTCTTATTTTTCTTTAAACTGATTAAATAAAGCTCTTTACAAATTAATTTTGGCTATGCCATCTGAAGATAGAAAAAAACCACATATTATAAAACACATATATAACATACAGACAAACATGGAGATCTTAGAGCTTTTGTTTTAAAAATTTTAGACAAGTCTCGGGTACAAATTCAAAAGAATAGTTGGATCCAAATTGTATTTATAGCAGATGGACTAATTTAAAGTTCTCTGCTCAAGTTTTTTAGCAAAGTTTTTTGTTTTTTGTTTTTATTTAAGTTTTTGTTATTGTTTTGTTTAGTTTTGCATACCATTGTATGTATGCAAAACATTAGAGTTGTTTTTGGAGCCCTTTGTCTTTTAGAAGCTTCTGCATACCAATCAAAGAATGCATGCCATTGAAAGGCCTAAAATCATCTCTTTTAAGAATCTGTCTTAATTTATTTTAAATTTATCTAAAACAAGTCCTCCTCAGAATGGCATTACAATTCCCAATTACCTAGAGTTCACATATTTCCAGAAAGACAAAATCCTCGTTCAAGGACCAGATGAAACTCATCTTGCCTTTGGACTCCATAAAGCCTCTAATATGAGGGGCTTTGTTTTCCAATAGCTGTTGGGAAACACTGGGAGTCACACATTTTACAACTTGGATGGGTGGCTTACCAAAAAGCTTCAACAGAAGAGAAGAGACTAAACAAACAGAAGTAGAAAACAAGCGTCACAATAAAGTTTGACAACTCAAAGCATAGAGTGAAGAACCAGAAGTTTAGAAAACAAGAGTACTCACCAGGAATGGCAATGCCTTCATAAAAGCAGATCCTGAATGAAGTCAGAAAGTTTGACCAAAAGCAGGGAGCGCAAATCCAAGAATAGACTTACTGAATAAGAAAAGAGAAAGACGACTCAGAAATGGAGAGTGTGCGGTGCTCAAGTGAGTAGTGCACATGATTCTAGGGTTCTTTTGTTCCTCCTGGTTTGTCTCCTTTGGATCCCACTTCCAATAATGTGTAATGTCAACCTTAAAAATAAAATAGCTAATTTGTGTACTGGCAAAATGAGTTTATTTGGGAATAGTAGAGGAATTAGAATCTGGGACATGGAAACTATGGCAAACCATAGATAAGACCAGAGAACAAAGGAGTGGAATACTATGCTATAGAGGAAGGAGGATGGTGGGCTGTTTGGAATGAAAGTTCATTGCAGTAAAATAAGAGTTCAGGGTTGTGGTGACTTCTCACTGGTTGAGTTGTGGTGAATCTCATTGGTTGGGTTATTCTGCCCAAGAAGAAATTTTCCCTTCCTTCTGCTGGGGTAGTCAAGTAAGCTTCTTATCAGGAGATGCAAATTAAGATGCAACAAATGGTACATAAGTGAGAACTCCCCCTTTAAGACTCCCTGATACCATTCCAAATGACATTTTCGCTCATTCAATTTCACATCCTCAAATACAAAATGAAACTAATAATAAGAAAAAGAATAGTGGGGCGCCTGAGTGGCTCAGTGGGTTAAGCCTCTGCCTTCGGCTTGGGTCATGGTCTCAGGGTCCTGGGATCGAGCCCTGCATCGGGCTTTCTGCTGGGTGGGGAGCCTGCTTCCACCTCTCTCTCTCTCTCTCTCTGCCTGCTTCTGATCTCTCTCTCTGTCAAATAAATAAAAAAAATAAATCTTTAAAAAAAAAAAGAAAGAAAAAGAATAGTGGGGCACTTGGGTGGCTCAGTTTGTTAAGCATCTGCCTTCAGCTCAGGTCAAGATCCCAACATTCTGGGATCAAGCCCCACATGGGTCTCCCTGCTCACCGGAGAACCAGCTTCTCCTCTACCTGCCCCTCCCCCTGCTTGTGTGCTCTGTCTCATCCTCTCTCTCTCTCTGTCAAATAAAATCTTTTAAAAAAGAAAAGAAAAAGAATAGCAACAATTTTGGAAGATTCCTTTAAGATTCAAAGATGATATGTGTAAAGAAATGATCAAGGGAGTCAACATACAGTAAGTTTTCAAAATATAACAAAAGAAGTAAAAGTAATAGTCATTAGTAAGGGTGTGTAAGTAATACTATAGGTGAGTGTAAAATCATCTTTTTTAATATCCTAAATTAGTAGAATTATTTTAAAAGGATTTATTTATAGACAAATATCTTTAAATTACTTCACATTCTTCTTAAATCCATTTTGACAATATTTCCCTTATTTATGACAGTTTATCCTCATTGAAGATAATGCTATGCCAAGTCATATTCATTGTCAAGACACACTGCATCAGACACCACACAAAATGATAGAGACACAAAGGTGAAAAGTCTTTAAGAAAGCTACAGTGAAGTCTATTTAAAGAAATGACTATGCTTATGAATCATTATTATAGAAAATGTCAGAATTACAGAAATATCAAAGATATTTTTCAAGTACAAGGGGCACCATTTGTAAAGTGGGTCTTCAAAGAGAAGGTAATACTTGAGAAAAGTTAAAAAAATAGAAATGAAATGGCAGGCAACCCAGTGTGAGAGTTTATAGTAAGAAAGCTTTTCATATCAGAAGCCAAAAATCTGTGAAGTTATTTGGAATTTTGAGGAACGGCCCTGACAATGGTATTGTAATATTTAATAAGAATAAAGATGCTGGACAAATATGACTGAGAAGAAACATAGGGCCAGATTTGCCATGCTAAGAATTTGAGATGCTTTCTTTTCCTTAAAGGTGATGGAGAATCAATGATGAGTTAGCCAAGGAATGGGATGCTCAAATTTTCACTAAAAATAAACAAACAAATAAATAAATTGTGGTTTGGAGGAAAAAGACAAACGCTAAGGATATAAGCTTCAGAATATAAGCAAAGGGCCTAGATTTAGGTAAGGCACAACAAAGACACGTTTAGAGATTATAGAGTGAAACATCAGGAGAGAAAATGTATTTCATCTCAATTTGCCAAAATCAGTATTTAATATCATTATTCTCTCTGCCATTCAACATTTCTTTACAATTAGAACAAAAATATCAGCAATGTTTGAAACAATCTATGGTTTTTCAGGTTAAGCAGTCAAATTGTAAGTACTTAACATAATTTTCTCAACTAACCATTCTTTAGCTCCTTACATTGTAATTGGCAGATATGTTTCCAATTATGAAAGTGTTATTTTTTTATTATTTTTTTAATTCTAGTATAAGTAATATACAGTGTTATATATATTAGTTTCAGGTGTATAATATAGTGATTCCACAAGTCTATACATTACTCAGTGTTCATCGTAAGTGCACTCTTAACCCCCTTCACCTGTTTCACACATCCTCCTCCCACCACCTCCTCTCTAGCAACCATCAGTTTGGTCTCTGTATTTAAGAGTGTTTTGGGGGCATCTGGGTGGTTCGGCTAGTTAAGCATCTGTTTCTTGATTTCGGCTCAGGTTATGGTCTCAGGATCATGAGATCATGGGGCATTCCTGGGCATGGAGCCTGCTTGAGATTCTCTCTCTCCCTTTCCCTCTGTCCCTCTCCCAACCCCCACTGGAGGGCCTTCTCTCTCTCTCTCTAAAAAGAAAAAGAAGCCTGTTTTTTTGTTTGTCTCTTTTTTCTTTGTTTGTAAAATGTATATGTACATATACATACAAAAAATGGGTTTACTAGGGAATATGGAAACATTCATTAAAGTAAGTTAAATGAAGAAAATAGAAATCTTCAGCAATCTAATCATAGAGAAATAATCATTGTTTCTAATTTGGTGTGTTTCCACATAAATTTGGTTCATAGCTACAAAAGACATCATGTTGTTGAAATTTAAAGTATTTAAGCAATTCCTACTGACAATGCAATGAAATTCATTTTGATATTTTAAAATTATTCATAATAATATGGTAAGCATCATTGAAAACATCTCTGATACTTTAAATTCTACATCAATGGATAATGTCATTTTTAAGTCTCTTGATATGTTCAAAGCTGCCCAAAGGAAAGGCTGTGTCATTTTCATTGCTTAGTTTTTTAAAAGATTTTATTTATTTATTTGACAGACAGAGATCACAAGTAGGTGGGGGTGGGGGGGTAGGGCGGGGAGCAGGCTCCCCACTGAGCAGAGAGCCCGATGTGGTCCGGCTTGATGAGCTCGATCCCAGGACCCTGGGATCATGACCCACGCTGAAGGCAGAGGCTTTAAACCTATTTCTAAATTTTAGAAATACAAATTTAGGATTGAATCAAACTTGTACACACTGTTCAAAATATATGCATTGGTTCAAAAATTGAATTTCGATCTTATATATTGTGTTGAGAAATTAACACAATTGTCTGCACTTGGTCAATCAGTTTGTAGAAAATTGATAACAATATTTAAATTTCAAACACAGAGGAAATAAAGAAAGTAAAATTTAAGCTCTTAAGGAATTTGTGGGCAGTCACTGTGTCATTATAGCTACTATTTAAGGATAGGCCTAAAGATGTTAGATTAATTCTAAAATGTTGAATGTGTCATTTATTAATAGCAAATAAGGATGTACTAGGGAATTACAGTATGCTTAGAGTAATTTTCACATCTACAAGCCTTCTAAAGTTATGCACTTAATTAATTTGTATTTATCAACAGAACAAAGGAGCAGCATTCCATTCCTTTTGTGGTTCCTGCCATCAAACTTTGAATTGATAGAATTAAAGAAGAAATTTTTATAATTTCTGCCCCTGAACAAGGCTAGATTTAAACAGACTGTCTTTCATTAATAGCGGTTCAGAAAATGTTCTTTGAACAGAACTGAATTTAAAGGCTTTTTATTTTGTTCTGAAAGTCCAAGCTTGTATTTTCTACTGTAACTGGGGAAATTCAGGGCCAGTTTGGTTGCATATTCCCAGCATTTAGATGAACCCTAGGATATACCATTAGTATTACAGAGATATGATTGTTCTACTCTATTAAATCTTTATAGAAAAGATAACTTTAAAAAAAAAGAGTCAAATAATAATTGCCACCATCTGTATGTTAACAATAGAAAAATGACTGAGGAACATATGAATTACCCACTTAATTAATTAACAAGCTTTATAAAATGCTTATTTTAATACAACCTTAATGCAATACCTAGCTTCAAAAAAAAAAAAAAAAAAAAAAAAAACCAACCCAAACCAGAACAAAACAAAACAAAAACCACCAGAAGCTTCAGGGAATTTTAAAACTGTCCTTGTTATCAGCTTATCCTTGTAAGCTTCAGTTTATCTTATCAAAGTAAGACATCACTTTTGCTTCCTTCTGCTAATAAGGTCTGGAACAGAGCTTTTCTCTAGCAGTTCACTAATTCCTTTTGCAGACAGAAGTGCTCAGTCTGCTGGCTCTCCCTCCATTTATCTCTCCTCTTCAGTATTGCTCCCCCACAGAGAAATTAGAGATCCAAATCCACTTTCCTCCATTGCTCGAATTTAAAGATTCTACAGAATATAAAGTCCTTTTTTATCTTGAAAACCTCAATTCTAAGTAGATTTTGGTTTTCTGGATGTCTAAATGTTTCTGTAAGAATGTAGATTCTGGGGATTCTGGGGTAAGTCATGAATAATAACTGAATCATGCTTAAATCAGGCATAACCATATTTCTGGCACTTTTGTCCAAGCCAGTGGTAAAACTAACAGTCAGTACCTCAGCTCCCTTTTCTGTAATCTGGTGATGAAAACTAATAATTCACAAAATAATTGCAAAGATAATGAATTAATATGAGCATGACATAATGGTATGTTTTGTTATTGCTACTACTACTATTACATTAACTGAGATAATCTATATAAAATATCTGATATGGTTATTGTTATTTTTGTTGTTATTGTATATTAGCTCGTTATCCTGGTTAAAGAGTAATTATCAATTTACAAATGGCAGCTTTGAAAAAAGGATTTCTAATTCATTACTTCAGTAAATTTGAAAGACACTCAGATGTAGACAGATCACAGCTTCATCAAGACAAGGTTAAATTAGAACAGTTGAGGAAGATGGCAGTGGAAGAGGGAGGAAGAACTGATTGATCGTATTTGGGAACAAAGGCAAAAAAGTGAGTGTATGAAGAAGAAACCAAGTACAGTCAGTCAACAGTGTCGGCTTCACAGTTGGAAAGGCAAAGTTAATGTTGATACAAAATGAAGGACATAGTATGTAAGAACTATGAGGTAATCCTCCTAATGAATGGACAACTTGTCAAACCCTTCCTGGGATTCTGTATCATGTAGAAGACTCCCAATCTTAAAAGGAATGCAAAAACTTGGAGAGGGTTCAGAGGACAGCCACAAAGATAATGAATTGGTTGTAAAGTAAGACCTACAAGAAAAGGTTAAAAGATCTGGAATTATTCAACTTGGAGGCAAGAACTTAGAAGTTATTTAAATCCTCAAGTTAAAAATATACGGTGCCTATCTCAAGCTTCTCCATGAATTAAAAGGAAAAAATCAGTTTAAATCTCAGGATGGAAAATTTATGGAATTTATACAACAATTTAGCAAACAGATTCATTACACATCATTAAGGATTCCTGAGAGTGGTTTACAAAATGTATATGCCCCTTTAAGTTGTATAATTTATTTACATATTTATTTTAGTTAGCTGTGAAGGTGCGTCTTTGATGAAGAAGAGAAATGGCCTAGATGACCCAGCAGGGTTCTTCAGAGTCTTAAATTTCACCGAAATCCAAAGTTAAGTATTAATAGTCCACTAAATCACTGCCATGCTTCTAGCCTTGTCTCTCACTCATTTGTTTTAGGACTGTGGGAGTGAGAAGGAAATTGAGGTGATTTGTACCAAGGTGAGTCTGGGCAAAAGGGACAGAGGTGGGGTGTGGAAAGGAGGGAAATGGAGCAGTTGGGAGAATGGCATTCCAAGCTGAGAGAAAAGCAGTTCAAAGGCACAAAAGTGAGAGACAGTGCAATGGGGTGTAACTTGGGGGTTGTTGAAACAGCATGCATTGAGAGAATGGTAGGAGATGGAAGCTATTGGAAAAACTAGGTGACATGAAACCATGTGTGTGTTTTAGATTCATGATGATGCTAGTCTTTATTTCTTAAGTGTGAAGATTTAAAGGGTATTTAAAAGAGGAATGGTGTGATTCTGTTTTGGGAAAATCACACTGAAAACAATGTGAATGATGGATTTTGGAGGGGATATTGGAAGCATGAAGAGCTTGTAGATCTATATCCAGTCAGACCATCTGAGAGATAATAAGGATCCAAACTAAGCTTTAGTGGCAATAGGTAAGGAGAACAAAGCCAAGAGATATTTAGGAGGTAAAATGTGTCCATCTGAGAGTCAGTGTGGGAATGAGAGGGTTAGGTGGGGATAATTTTTAGTTTGATACCTTTGGCATATAGAAGAAAAATAATAATTTATCAAAGAGACTATTCAAGGATACATAGCTTTGACTAAATAATTCACTTATCAATTTATTCAACAAAAGAGTAGTCATTAGGAATCAGGCATTATATCGGGTATGAAGGATACCAGGATGTTTATCAGTGGGTAAATATGCCCTGGTTTGCTTGCAAAAGTCTTGGCTGACCCTTGCTATACTCATCCATCAACAGGCAAATGGACAAACACAAGTGGTGTATACCTAAAATGTAATATTATTCAGCCTTAAATAGAAAGGAGGTTCTGACAGGTGCTACAACAGAGATGAACCTTGAAGATATTATGCTAAGTGAACTAAGCCAGTCATAAAAAGAAAATACTGTATGATTCCACTTATAAGGCCATCAAACTCATAAAGACAAAGAGTAGAATGGCAGTTGCCAGGGGATGGGGGAAGGAAAAAATGGGGACTTACTGTTTAATGGATACGGAGTTTCAGTTTCACATGATGAAAGGGTTTTGAAATGGGCCTGTACAACAATAAGAATATACGTAGCACTTCTGAACAATACACTTTAAAATGGTTAAGATGAGGGGCGCCTGGGTGGCTCAGTCCATTACGCATCCAACTCTTGGTTTTCGGCTAAGGTTGTGATCTCAGGGTCTTGATATCAAGCTCTTTGTCAGGCTTCATGCTCAGAGCAGTCTGCTTGGGCGTCTCCCTCTCCCTCTGCCCCTCTTCCCCTTCACTAAAATAAATAAATAAATCTTTAAAAAGTAAATAAATAAAATGGCTAAGGTAAATTTTATGTGGTTGGTTTGTTTTTGTTTTTGTTTTTGTTTTTACCACAAGTACAAAATTTTAAAGTTTAGGTTAATTCATTTTGTTATAACTCAAAATTTCCTTTTAATTCTTTGAGATAAAAAATATATTGGGACTTGTCAATTTCCTTAATTTTTTTTTTTTCCTACAGTGTTTGTGGTTAGCAACACCCATAATTTTCTTTTGGGGTAATGAGTTTTACTATACAGTGAGGAGCAAAGGTAATTTTATATTGGCATCATTTTCTGTAAGTCAGTTCTCTAAGCCAAAGGCCATGCAGTTGTTCCCATGGTTTACCTTTGGGAACAGCTACTCAAAGCTGCTAATGGAAGCTTAGATATAGCACATCAAATCTCTACAATATTTAGTAATACCAGCCTGCCTACAATATTTAGCCATACTAGCTTATTAAATAGAAACATCAAGGAGAGTAGTCAGGTATCAAGACCCATGGGCTATCTGGACCTCAAGTCATGTGGGCATAGTCCATTAGTTCCATTAGGGTACACCTGATGGCCATGAGAACTAATGGCAAAGATTTTGGTCATGACAACTAAAATTCCTCAGATAATTTTGTCTTTTTCCACTTTTATGTGCCATTCATTCATTCTGTTTTAATTGACGATTGTAAAGGAGGTCAAGCTTTGGGGTTACAAACTTCCTTAATTATCCTCTCTGTCAAATGAGTACCACTATACTAGATATATATGAGAGTTTTCCCCAAGTGGGAAAGGTAAAGTCTAAAATTTCTTGGCCTATCAGAGCAGTTGTTTTATTGTTAGAGAGTCTATAGAAAGAAATATAGGAGCATGAAGAGGCTTCTAGCCACCCATGAAACAGACAATATTAAACATACTCATAAACATTCCAGAAGGGGCTGGAACCAACATTATTTGAAGATATTCAAACATGCTTAAATTTTAGCCTATATTCTTAGCCAGTACTTTTTCCACTTGTAAGTTTTCTTAGTATTGTAGGCTTGAACAATAGAAAAAAAGAGACATTCTGGACAATTCCATCGCAGTTTCACAACAAAGGGCATTTAGGATGGTTGTTAAGTTTTTCTATCTGTTGTGGTGTATAACTATAGCATTTTTGATAAGACTCCGTTTCAATTTATTTGGGCCGACTATCTTAGTGCCACTAGAGACTGAGTGGAACAAATAATCTAATCTTTACTAAAGTGCCTTTTTTCTTTTTCTTTTTTCCAAAATAGGTGCCTAAAACTGGCATTAAATCAAGACTTGATGACATCAATCAGGATTTTGTTTTGGCTTTGATTTTTAAACTCGTTGTATAGGCTAGATGTGTTTTAAAACAGTTCATTTAGCATTATAATCTGCTAAAGCATTGCTTTTTGCTTTTTGAACCTGCTTTTAAACTGTGCTTTAATCTTAATTATTACCAATTGCTCTGTAAGAAGCAAGTCAATTAATTGGGTTTTGATATGGTTGGCATATTTAATTGCAGTTCCACCTCCAGATAAGAACTCTTGTTGCTTCCAAAGCACCAAAATCATTAAGGACTCAAAAAGATAACTGCTATCTGTATAGACATTTCTTTCCCATCTGTACATAGTTGACAGGGCTCAGTAACCCCAGCATCAACTAGAAATGAAATATTTTGTTCTTGCCATTGTGTGAGAATTTCTCCCTCTTTTGTGAAGGGTAAATTTTGGTCAAACAGGAGTCATCATTCAATCAAACAAAGTTTGTTCTTTATCTCTTTAGATTTTATCTTGTAAGATAAGACACAGTAATTGTTCTTTAAATGTCCCTGCCTTTCCTATACTGACAGGTATGTGAGGTTTTATTGTTGCTCTTGTTGATTTGTTTTGTTTTCTGAGTAGTCCCAGAGATGCCCTGTTTTAAGATTACTTAATCGTTAAATTTAAAGAGTTATTATGGAGGTCTAGACCTTTTTGTTTGAGTCAAATTATCTTCAAAATGCCCAGCTAGGTCTTATAGATCAGGGAAGAAGAAGTCTATTTGTATTCTTTTTTTTTTTTCCTCTTTAACATATAATGTATTATTTGTTTCAGGGGTACTGTTCTGTCATTCATCAGCCTTACACAATTCGCAGCACTCACCATAGCACATACCCTCCCCAATGTCCATCACCCAGCCACTCCATCCTTCCCACTCCCCTTCCCCTCCAGCAACCCCAGTTTGTTTCCTGAGATTAAGAATCTCTTATGGTTTGTCTCCCTCCCTGGCCCCATCTTGTTTCATTTTTCTCTCCCTTTCCCCCATGATCCCCCACCCCGACTCTCAAATTCTTCATATCAGAAAAATCATATGATAATTGTCATTCTCTGATTGACTTATTTCGCTTAGCATAATACCCTCTAGTTCCATCCATGTTCTTATGAAATCTACCATTGCAGATTTAAGACAGTCAACAACAAAGATGAATAAGACAGTGGTAGTATCTTCTCCCTGACTGAAACCAGAGTACTTTCTAAAAGTGTTAATGAGATGGTCTCTAATACCTGTGATGTATTTATTTTATTTTATTTTATTCAGAACTGAATTTTTGACCAATTTTTACAGGAAAGATCTCAGGGATATCTTCAACAGATCTTATGCAATTCTTATACTTTTTTATATACGTTTGGCCAAATTTTGATTCATAAACTTGATATCACTTTGGTAATCAATTCACTCTGATATTTCCCCATTTTAACATTCTCTGTCCCCAAGAGATGACTCCTGGACTAAATTTCACAACGGGACATACTAAATCCTCCCATGGATTTTTGTCTTTACTTGAGAGGGTTAGAGACGTCTTTAACTAGATAATGCAAATCTAACCTTAACTAAAGCTTAAAACCCTAAAGCCAGCAAGTGTAGTCATCATCTGAAACTATGAGATATTGTAAGTGGTTATTGACCAACAGAAGTAGGAAAGCTTAGTGGACAAAAAGGAAGAGTATAGAAGGAATATAGCAAGGGGTGGGCAGGTGTGGGGGTCACAGTAAAGGTGGAGGCCAGGGAAGTGTTCATTTTAGAATTGTATTTGGCAGAGGGGTCAGTTCAAGTTTAAATTTTAGTTCTTCCATGTAGGTATTTCTTTTATCAAAGTAGCACTTTTAGAATTTTTCTGGATTTTAAAAGCCTTTTTCTATAAATCACAATATAGCTGGCCACAGAGTATTTTAAGTCTTAGAATCCTTTCATTTCTAAGATGCCACATAGGTAAATTATTTTGTGTCTTAAGTTCCTCATGTAGATCACTGAATTTCTTTATGACCCTTAGTAAGATCCTGTAAGAGTTTCAAATATTTAGTCTTGTCTTTTCTTTCTTTCTCTTTCTTTCTTTCTCTTTCTTTCTTTCTTTCTTTCTTTCTTTCTTTCTTTCTTTCTTAACTATAATTCTCCTCTATGTATAACCCAATGACAGAGAGTTGCATAAAAACTGATGATTACTGTATCCAAATGATGAGAATAAATGAGAGGGAAAAAAATGAAAACACACTAGATCCCAAGAGTCATCTCATCCAGGAGAGCCCTGAAACAAATAAATCTAAATTTTCAGCACGAGAAATTAAAAGTGTGAATGGGGCTTCGATGATGCTCAGTATGAAGAAATGAGTAGGACTGATTCAGTGGCTCAGTGCCTGAGACTCCAAGGAGGGATGTCAATGGCCTCCTGCAAGCTCTACTCTTGTCAAAGTGGACTAGATTGAGAAGCAAGAGGAAATAGACTCATTCAAGTGACAGCGATTGCTTTTATAAGATCCCAAGGTAATTCTTGAATGGAGCTTCTCTACTTTTTTAACAATGGAATTAAATGCATTTTATTAGTTTATCAAACATAAAAATGTATTAATCATGTGATAGTTTAACTTTGCTATCATTGGTTTACAAGTGATTAATTTAAAGCTGCCTAAATGAAAGTGGACAGAATTTAACCATAGAGCTGTTTAGAGTGTCAGAAGAGTATAGCAGCTACTGATGTCCAATGTTAGCTATTGCCTTATGTTCTCTGTCAAATATACCCAAGAAAGGAAACAATCTAGTAGGATGAGAGAGATAAACATAGCTTAAAACACATATTTTTATGACTTTTTTTGGAAGAATAATATCTGAGACATTATTAGATTTTGTACTTTACCTATGAATTATTAAAATATCAAATTTTGATTTGTCTATAATATTAATTTCATATCTATGCATTAAAAAGCAAACTTATACATAAAATAAAAAATTGAATGTTCATTTTAAAATTTTAAGACAACTTTATAAACAAATATATGTTTATAATAAAATTTAAAGAAAGAAAATTTGATATAAATGATATTTTTCAAAAACTATCCCATTAACCATGTGAAAAAACCTGACCTATAATGCAAAAAGGTAATATAAATAATGTCCCTTAGATCCATCTATATTCAATACACACACTTCCCCAAGTCTGAAAGGAAACAATTGAGTATACATTTTTTCTTGATTTGGGGGAGAACATTCTTAAGTACAAAAGAAAAGGAATAGAACATGATATTTAATGAGGTCAATACCTTAATATAAAACAAGTTCCTACAAATTGGATAGAAATCTCTAACCCCCACACAGAGCAGTTAAAGAACACATAACAAAAGAGAAATACAAATGGTAATAGCATATAAACCTACATTCATTCTTACTATTAACCAATAAATGTGAAATACAACATTAAGTGAACCATTTTCTACTTACAAAATGGCCCAAGCATTGAAGGAGACAAGCTCTCTCAGTTCAAGTATATGCATTAGAAGCCACAAAAGATATCTCTTGTCTCTACAATCTGATAAAACCACTTTTAAGAATTTATCCAAAGAAAATAAATACAGAAAAATGATATTGTAGGAATTATCCACTCTAAAATAGAAAAAGTAAAGATGTTTTTGAAATATTTAAATACAAAGGACAATAAAAACTTTAAGAAAAAATTAAGAGACAAAACTATGTATTACAATATCTCAAATTTTCAAAAATACCTTAAGTAGTTTTATTTTTAATTTTAAAAAAATTGGTAATATATTATTTTTAAATTCTTATTTTAATTCTAGTTCATTAATATCCAGTGTAATATTAGCTTCAGGTGTACAATACAGTTATTGAACAGTTCCATATGACACCCAGTGCTCATCACAAGTGCCCTCCTCAATCCCATCCCTTATGTCATCCACCCCCTCCATTTCATCTCTGGTAACCATCAGTTTGTTCTCTAGAATTAAGAATATGTTTCTTGATTTGTCTCTCTCTGTCTTTTTTCCTCTTTGTCTCCCAGTATTTTAGTGGTTTAATATAATAGAAACTTGTTTCTTGCCCATATAATCCGCTGAGCCGTCAAGATGCTTTAGTTACCAAATCATCACATGAAGGAAAGCCATGCCTCTATCTGAACTTATGTAGTTTTAAACTACAAAGCATGATACTAAAAAATAGAAAAAGGTGATTTTTGTGTTGTCTTTCAGATTACTGGTGATTTAAATTTTTTATTCACACTTTTCTGAATTTCCTAAATTTTCTAAGCATGTCATGTATTAACTTCTTTAATTATAGAAATGAGAAAAAAACTACAAAACTCCATCTCTCTGTATGTTAATTAGGCATATTAGATGCAATACTGCAAATATATTTCCTCAAAATTTCATGCTTTTGTCAGCCTGATTTACACTTTAATATTTAAAAGACATAGTTACCTATATTACATATAAAATTCCATATATGTGTAGACATGTATTTCACATGTATACATATATGCATGTATATATATGTGCAAACATCTATATGCATAGATATATACACACATATTTACATTGGTGGCAAATGTCAAAATATTGTGACATCAGTATCTTAATAATTAAAAGTGGTTATTCTATCATTTGTATTTCAAAACTTCATTCAATGAAATCTAATTTCAAACTTCACAGACACACCATGGATTTGTAAATTCCAGCCAGATAAATGGAAACAAAACAAAACAAAACAAACCAACACATATGAAGCCAGCAAAAGGTCAACTGTATTTCAGTTTTTTAAAAAGTTGATAAATAAAACGGAAGTGTTATTTCAGGAAACCAGTGTGTAGTTCTTAACTTTTCTCTTGAAACAACGTATAAGCAAGGCTCAGTAGTAGAGTTGAAGTCAGAAAACCAGAACAGTCTGATGTCATCAAACCTTAGGAAAGTATAAAGTTCTATACTAATTAGCTAGTAATCTATTGAGTTTTATCTCCAACAAGGGGTAAAAACTTAAACAAGGTCTATTAGCAGTAAATAATTCTGCCAATATCTTTCCCAGTAGGGCAACTCCTCCAGCAATTTTCAGGATTAATTACCAGTGGCAAGCGTTTTCATAATCTGTTCTTAATTTTGCAATGTCTGAATGAACTTGGCTCTGACACATCCCTTATTATTTTCCTACTACCAGTAGGATGAACAACTTGTCCAGGTCATGCTGTGTGAAAGAAGTGCTAATGTGTTTATATAAATGCTGCAAAGAGCACCTGTTTTATACCCAATGTATTATTTTTTTTCAGCTACAGTAGAACACACACAGAATTTCTTGGTATAGGAATGTAAAAGGGAGAAAAGCACAAGCTGAAAATTTATAACGATAATAAAAATTAAATTGTTTTTGCTGAAGCCCAGTCAGTTATCATAACATTAAAACCAATTTCTTTTCCTCATCCACTGCTTTTCCTCATTTCCATTACTTATATAGGTAGAAATTTCAATTCGTTTGTTCTTTTCAAATGCTTTGAGACTTGTAATTGAACTCGTTTTCATTCTTTTCCTCAATATGTACATTGAAAGTGAAAATTAAATTAATATGGCATTTCTTTTGATATGTGTGCATATATATATTCTAGATTCTTATGTGTAAGATAATAATACTTATGAATCATCTCAAAGAAAAATGCATAATTATGGCTAAGCTTTGATAATATTTCTGACCCTCAAAATTATTTGTCTATGAACCAAAAACATTATTCACTCATATAGTTCATTTTCTTTCTGCATTATTTTGAAATGTAAAACAAATCTTTAAATAACTTATTTCAGTCTCAAATGTTGTATGAAAGAAAAACCCTCATTTTTAATTCCAGGGAACATATAGGACATCTTTAGTGTCCTTTGCTAGCTCTTAAAATAAGTCTAGTAGTCATAATTTCCAGATGAACATAAAATAAAATCCATTCCAATCAGTTACATAATTCTTCCACTTACACTAAAAAATTCAGCTAGGAAAATACTTTGTTTTCTAACAAATTATGAAATGTTATAATTTTGGTGAATTATGGAATAAAAAAATGGAAGATGGTAAATATATATAGGAAAATGAATCACTTTTTAAATGAGGGTTAAATTGATAAAGCTGGTTTAAACTGGTTACCTTTTATTCATATCTTATAAAAGACAAACAACTTTTATTGTGCGACTTGCGAAAACTCTAATTACATTGTGATGCTTTCTGTTGCCATTCACTCATTTTCTTAGGAGTTAGTACATATATGCTGAATGTTAGAGCCAACAAATTCCTTAAAATGCAATAAGAGAATTGGGATTGGATGAAATGCTATTTCCAGCACGAAGCAGGGTAAACTGAAGCCTAGCATGAACTCCGTGTATCCTAACTGCAGCTGAGTAACTTAGAAATGTTCAAAACATTTTCAAAATAATAACATAAATGAAATAGCTTTTTCTTGTATGCTTTGTTATATATGAGATAGATTGAGAGACCAAGACAAAGAGAGAAATGTACATAGGGCAGTGTACAACACTTGGTCATAGGCATATGCTTGAGGGCCAGGGCAGGGCCCAGAATAAGGGTTAAAGGGCCAGCATATGGAGCCTGAAGTCCTGGAGAGCCTGTTTCAATTCTAAGTGCTACCATGGGGCTCATAGTAACCTCCATTGTTGAGGAGTCACCAGCTGGATCAAGATTTGTAACCACATTAGAAGCAAGTTTTCTAGTTGTCAGTGCTTGGGGCAAAGATTGTAAGAAGTGAGCAGCTGTCTCCTGAGAGAAAAAGAGATCAGCTTTGGTGAATTCTGTGACAGTTCTGTCACTGACTGAGGGGCTTATCAAGTTCACACAGATGAGGATTTTAAAATACAGTTTCCAGATCAAAAGGGAAAAATGAAAGTAAATTTTTACTCTTCTAAGATTGTTACGTTAGAGGATACTAATGTAAAAATAATTCTTGCAATGTGTGTTGGAAGAAAAACAACGGCACACAATCTGATCACTCGGGGTATGGTGGCATGTGTAAGTTAAGTAGATCTCAGTCTTAGTTTCTAATGTGAGCAATCACTACTGTGAGCAATACATTTATTAATCTAACCTAAAAATTACAACCAAGGATTCTCTGTGCTATGTCAGAAATATTTGTAGTTCTACATAGTGTGAGGAACAATATTATAAAAATACAAGGTTCTAAAACCATATATTATAAATTCTATCCTATTTTCAATGACTCTCCCTACTGCTTACTCATTTCAAAGGATGGTTATTGATTTGGGATTAGGTCAACAGGCATATACCTTTTGGACAGCTAATGCCATATTAATCACATTTTTTTTTTCAGTATTGCCAAATTTGTGACCTAAAAGAAAAGCAGGAGAAAAGTTAGTGTATGTGAGCATAAGGCTTAAGTGTTCCTTTGGAGCAAATCAAAAATAATACATGAAAAATGGAGAATAAAGGAGAGAGACGGAAAGTGTGAGAGAGAGAGACAGAGACAGACAGACCCAGAGAAATGGAGTGTGTGTGCACAAGAGAAAAAAATGATTGAAGGAACTGAGATATGCTAAGAAAGAAAACAATATGAAAGATGCAGCCATTGAAAGTATTTTTATTGGTATTGCACTTGGTTTGGTTTTAGCCTGTAAGACATTCATTAGCAACACATATGCTATGGGAGACCTTCTTCAGCTACACCTTTTTGTCAGGTAGACACTATACATCACGTGCATTAAGCAGAGGTTATTTCCCATAACAAAATGCTTCCATCAGCACTGATGAGGTGCTCTGAGTATCCATGTTGTTGGCAGTCAATAAATGCTTAATAGTAGTAATAATACCACAGATAACATGTAGTTTAAAAAATAAAATTGGCCATCACATATTTGTCTCTTCCTCAAAGAATAAAATGTCTTCCCTGGCCCTTTTTCATGTGATGTGATGTGAACATTTTCCCATTAATGTGAGGGTAGCTCTACTTTGATGAATGCTTCTGCTGCACTCAGGAAGATAAAAGTAGGCCAGAGCATAATCACTTGAGTTGTGCTCATGGAAAGAAATGCTATAGGTTCTCAAAACATTTTACTCATCATATCTAATGTAGCTAGTTCAGTTGCATTGACTTTCTCTAAAATCTTTGATGCTGGATGGAGTATTTGTTATCCTGAATCATGTGGTTAATTTCAGATTGTAAGAGATAGACAGAAGAGAACAAATTGTTATGGAGTAGGATTATTATTTTAATGAACATATGTTATATTTAAGCCACAATCTGTATAAAAGTACTCTAATTGTTGCCAAATAGGCATCTCAGAAGCTGAACGCATTACATGTAAAAAAGAAACAGTAACAGGAGAAAAAAAGGAATACAAGAGGAAGTTTACACTTTTGTAAACTACATTTGAAACTTACATAGATACAAACAAATTGGTTATACAATAAGTATATAACATTATACGATATTTAAGGGTCTACTAAATTAACATGTGTAATTACTGAATCATATTATTTGAACATTTAGTGAAATAGGGTCAGATTCTTTGACAGTTTTGTAAGAGAATTTTATCTTAAATTACCATTACTATCATTACTAACCTCTAATGAGTTATAGAATATAATCTATGTGTATGTCTGATTTTTTTTCAAGGATCTGATACATTCTTATTGGTTATATTTTTATCTATTTGATTTCCTTTTCAGGATTCCTTGTCACTTCTGATTACTTGCTTGAATTTTCTAATTGGAAATGCCCAAGAACCCTACCCTGCTGGTATTCAAAACACTGTGATATGGAACAATGATTAAAGAAAAGGCTCCACTCCTGTTTCTGAGTACTCGGTGTCATCTAATGTTTTTGCAAATAAAGTTTTATGGAAATACAGCCTTGTTCATTCATTTATATATTGTCAGTGGCAGCTCTCTCACTTTAAGGGCAGAATTGTGTATGTGGGGCAGAGATCTTATAGTTTGCAAGCCTAAAATATTTTCTACCTGGCCCTTTGCATAAAAAGTTTCCTTACCTCTGAGTTATTATAATAAAGTAGCTAAATAGTTTTGAACCCTATTGCCCTCTTACCCCCAATCTCTTTTCTTCTCTCCCTCCTCATTAGAAAATACACAGATCTTACCCCCTTCTTACTACTCATTGACTGGCTACACGGGCTTCAAGTTTTCATGTGAGAGACATTTTTTAAAAAGTCTAAAATAATTCAGTTTGAATGACTTTCAGAGATAACTGAAACACTCTAAGACCAATTCATTTTAAATAATAATTTAAAATAATAATAGCAAATATGGATACAGCACTAAGTTCTGATCATGCTTATGAATATATAGCTTATATTAATTTATTTAATCCTCACCACAACAACTTGGAGAGAAATGTCATCCTTATCCCCTTTTGGAGAATAAAGAAATTTTGGTACAGAGCGTGTAAGTAATTTACCTAAAGTAACATAGCTAAGTGGAAGGCAGAAATGGAATTAGATTCCAGGACAACTGGATAATGACTAAACTCTGTGGCTTCAGTGTATATCTGTTGGCCACTTAAAGTGCTTTATATTTTAATCAACATCGTTACCCCCCAAAAGATCATTCTCTTGTTCTTATACATTATCCTAAGACTCTAATGTAAGCCAGGTGATACAATAACAATTTAAGGTTTTCATTTAATATATAGAGGTATCCCGGGACACCTGGGTGGCTCAGTGGATTAAGCCTCTGCCTTCAGCTCAGGTCATGATCTCAGGGTCCTGAGATCGAGTCCCGCGTCGGGCTCTCTGCTTGGCGGGGAGTCGACTTCCTCCTCTCTGTCTCTTTGCCTGCCTCTCTGCCTGCTTGTGATCTCTGTCTGTCAGATAAATAAATAAAATTTATATATGTATATATATATATATAGAGAGAGAGAGAGAGAGAGAGAGGGAGAGAGAGAGAGAGATATCCCATGTCTCTAACTCTCCAGTGCTTAGTGGTGCTCAGGAAACATTAAAATAGCCCCTAACAGAAGAGAAGAAGGGGAAGAGTGGTGCTACTTTGAGCTTTATGTGACATTGAACTGAAAGTAAAAATGAGATTAAATATTTTCAAAATAATGTAGAATTTCTTTATGAGAAAGAGATGGGGCATGTCCAGTTCTTCCATCACAAATCTTACTAGTAGATGTTAGAAATAAAATAATTTTACTATGACATGGAATTTTTATATGAAGACACAGATGAAGCACAGAAAAATAAGTGAGCATATAGAAATAAATAACAGACACAAATTTACCTGGATGGTGTCCACCAAATCAAATTAGAAAGAACAAATTTGCCCAGCAAATAAACCACCACTGAAAATAAACTTTCAGTTTATTATTTATAAACTTTTTATTTCATCACTGATGAAATAAACCATCACTGAAAAAAAATCCCTACAAATTAGAGAGAAATACATTGTTCAGGAAATACATTATTATTACTAATAGTACAATAAATGAAAAAGGGAAAGATAGCTTTGGGAAAATGACTCTAATTTCAAACCAAGCATTAATTACTCTAAGTAAAATAGGTGAGAAAAAATATGTGAGATCTAAATGTCAGTAGGATATCTTGAGAATTCTCTAGTTCATCAAGTTTTCTTTCTTTTGTAAAGAATATACCCAAGCTATTCAAACACAAAAAATTACCTCACCTTTAAACTCACATAATTATTTTTGATTTATGAGCCTGTCTTCATAATTCATTGTCTGAGAATATTCTCTTACTCAGTCTTTGATTCACAAAAATAAAATAACACAACTACTTTTTTTTCCAGAAAATTATGTAACATAGTAAATGGAGAGTGACAAAAAAATGTTTCCTCTTTAAACTCTGAAAGGAAATGAACTCCTATTGTGTGATATGGGTAGTGCCATATTATTTTATTCTATATGATTGCATAGTCATCTTAAAAATGAGAATTACTATCAATTCAAAACATTACTTTTTACATTTAATAAAACATAGTGGCTACTTAGATCAACTTTGAAACAAAAATAATTTTTATTGGATTAAAATTTTGTTACAATAACTGTTTTTATAACAACTCATTTGAAAATGCTAAAACATTCACTTCTGATGGAGGGATAAATCTGTTTAAAAGGGTTTAAGCACAACCACTCACAACTAAGCTGGCCTTTGTCAGCATGCACTTGACATCTGAATGAGTCTATTCTCTATGTAGTGAGGGTCAACACAATAAAATGACTGTCATTGAATCATCGAGTGGTTTTGGAGAATACTACCAAAATGCTGTCTAGGTATTCTGACACTAATCTGTGGAGAGGTCACTTTCACCTGAGTGACCTATGAAATCTCATGGTCAAGAAGACACAAACAATGCTTAACAAACCCAGAGACAGTAAATAGTTTTAAGCAGCTCTCCCTTGACCAAAGCTTTGTATTTAACTGGAGTCTTCTACAGGAGTATTGTAAGATCTGTTTTGGAACTATGGAGACAATGTGAACTTGACACCTTTGGATGGCTGGGAATTTTTCTATTCCAAATCCCATCCTGATTCAAACACAGTTATTTTAATACGTTACTTTGTTTTATTATTATTGCTGCTGTTGTTTAAAATGTTTAAAATATGTCTGATCTCCATTGAGGAAAGGGGTCAACTATTTAAAAGATTAGAAAGCCCCTGTGATGAAGAAATAAATCAGTTCCTGAGACTGTCTCAAAAAGTTATACACTAATTCAGTTTTTTAAATTACAAGATGGTTTGACACAAGATAACTCTATAAATAAACTATGTCTTCAAAAGTTTGTTTTAAAAATTAGGCAGAGTATGGTAAATTCAGAATTAGATATGTTACTGTGTTTTAAAAAGCTGTAATTGCTAAATTTAAAATTTTTGTAAAATGACTCAATACTATAATTAAGGAAAAAAGTGTATATTATAAACCCAGAGAAGTGTGTACTGTGACCCAAAGATACTAAAGAAAATTTAGAAAATTCTGAAGCAATATTGCATTATAAAATCTGTAGATAGCAAATGTTGCCCTGTTTTATCAAAAAGGTAGGTAGATTGATTGCAAGACTTATAAAGAGTGACTTGCAATTAATCTCTAATAAAAATCTTGAATTGCAAGAGTTTATAAATCAAATCAATGATCACTTAGAAGCCAGCACAGTTTCCATAGAGTGTCTCACATTTTTTTTCTAGCATGCCTTGATAGAGCTATTTAAGTATGAAGAGTCCCATATGGATGTCAGATTCTTAAAACTACTTCTGGCCTCTTTCTCAATCTAACTTCTTCCGTTGGCTTTGTAATCAACACAGCTCTGCTTTCATTCTTTTTTTTTTTTTTTTAAGTTTTTATTTAAATTCCCATTTGTTATCATAGAGTGTAATATGAGTTTTGGGTGTACAATATAGTGATTCAGCACTTCCATACTGCATTTATTCTTGAGTTCACTGGTGCTCATAATTATGATTAAAGAAATTCTCTCCTCACCACTTTTATTCTACCAAAACTTCACTGGCTAGGCTATAAAAGGAGGATATTTAGGTAATGTTTAAGAAATCAAAGTTTCATTTTTAAAAGTAGTTTAAACTCAAATATCAAGAAATTGTTTTAAACAGTGTTTTGGACACAGTACATCTTGAGCTCACCAGGGTGCTTGACATTTTGGTGGGTCTTCCAAATTAAATGTAATTTGCTAGAAGTTCAATTAAAGTAAATTAAATGTAGAGGGAAAGTTTTAGCAGCAAGCTATAGACTTGGTAATTGCGCCCTTGGTCACGATTTTTGGTAGAAATTAGACTGCATTAGTTCTTCCTATTCCTGCTTCCTCCCTTACTCCATTCATTGATTTTCCAGACATCATGGATTTGATATGCATCAGGCCCAAGGCTGATGCTGAGTGTCAAAGTGGTAAATTGGCCAGACTTGGCCCCTCTCTCATGGAGTTTATAGACTTATAAGATCTTTCAAGGCAGCAGATGTCTGGGTGGCTCAGTCGGTTAAGCGTCTGCCTTCAGCTCAAGTCAGGAACCCAGGGTCTAGTGATCAAGTCCTGTATCAGGCCTCCTTGCTCAATGGGGAGCCTGCTTCTCGCTCTGCCTGCCAGTGCCCCTGCTTATGCTCTTTCTCTCTCTGATAAATAAATAAACAAACAAATAAATAATAAAATCTTTAAAAAAAATAAAAAGATCTTTCAAGGCAGGAAATATGTCTTACTCATTTAATTGTATTATAAGTACATATAATATGTGCTTAGTAAGTATTTATGAATTCTGATTGAAAATTTATAAGGAATATATATCACATTTTCCAAATTTTGAATCCCACTGGAGATATACTCAATATATTGAATAAGTTACCAGAAGTTTAAATGATTTTAAAAATCTGAATTTTTCAATCTGGAATCACAATGAATATGATTAAATTTGTAGAGATGTGTTTAAAACAAAAACAAACCGCAAGGTAATGTAGAGCTATCAGGTGAGGTAGATATAACCTTAATGGAAGTGTCTATGAAAATAGCTTAACGGTTTAGTTTATCTTCAGTTCCTTGGTATAATTTGACTTCTGAAATAGTAAATAAAATTTTGGGTAGAACAATAGTGTTCCAATGAAAGGAAAGGGCAATCTCATTTGCCACAGTATAATCAAAGATAAGTTTTTCATTCTAAGATTCACATTGTGAGAGAAACTCAAGGGAATGCTGAAGGAGTTAGTGTCAGTTCTCTTGGTGAAGAGAGCCAGCTTTAAAAACACAAAGGAATGTCAAATAGAAGATGAAGTACATACTTTCTGTATGGTTCCAAATGGAAGAAAAAGAATTAGACACCAGGCTCCAAGGATGAGAATTCTAGGAAGATCAGATCCTAAGGTAAGCATCTTTCTAGTCTCTTGGTTCCTAGGATCAGAATCAAGAAAAGAGGCTCTAAAAATGGCAGGTCACACCTTACTTAGGAGGCCTATGAGGGAAGGGAAGACCTGAAGAATTGGAGATATCTTTACCCTATGAGATCTGAGAGTCTCAGTACCTCTTATCAAAAAGGGTGAGAAAATTATGAACAGAGATAAAGCTATGGGTCAGAAACCTGGGAAGTAGGACACAAAAGAGCTAAAATCAGAATAATTTGACCACAAATAATTGGGAGGTCTGGTAGAAATGGGTCACAGTTGGAAGAGGTTGAGAAGGCATGAGTTTTGAATGGAGAGAGAAGCCAGGTGAGAGAAATCATGTGGCTGTCATTTTCTAATGATGGCACTCCTTTATATGGGGTTCTTACTCCTTCTGTGCATCAGGTATGGGTTCCTAAAGGAACATCCTTCTGAGAGAAACTAAAACATAACTCAGTTTAAGTATATATGTTCTAAGAGGGAAGGTTGTTTAAAAGTACAATAAGATCCCCTATTTCCCATGACTGAACAAATTCTGAGGCAGGGTATATCCCTGAGTTTTTCAAGATGTAGGAATTTTTCTTAATTATTATCCTAGAAAAGTTATTTATCTCATACATTACACTTTAAAGTTGAAGTCTGATGAGAACCACAAAGTGTGGAATGAACTTTATTTTGTATGTTTGGAGTTAAGATATCAATAGCCAATCCACAGATGTATATATTGCATGCAAATTAACCTGGCCCTTGAACTTCTGACTGTTGGACTAAAAAGCAATTGCTTAACTTAATATGATGGTTGAAGTGCCTTTTATGCATTACATAAGAATATAAATTAGCAATTAGAAAAGTTCCAGGAGTCAAGAATTTCTTAAACTAAACACAGAATTAAGTAAAGGGACATAGTTTATAGCTTTTAAAGCTTTGAGACAATCTTTGAAACTGGGTTAACACCAATATTTTAAAAAGTACTGACAACCAACATCCTTAATGAATTTGAAGAAGTAAGTTGGTCCCTAATCACCATCTACATGTATATACCAACATGAACAACAAACAAAGATAAACACCAAGACAACTACCTCAGTAGTTCCGTCTGGTATATTTGCTCTAAACGTGCTTGTGTTTTGTTTTGGTTTTTGGTTTTTTGTTGTTTTATTTTTGCTTTCTGCTACTATTTTTTGTTTTGTTTCGATTTTTTTTTTCCCTTCCCCCTGAGAAAAAGGTAGAGTGGCAGGAGATGTGGAAATTCTCTGGGTTACAGGATAAATCCCGCTTGGCTGCCTCATTTAGCAGCTGGTAATTCTGTGCAGCAATGCTCAGCACTCACTCTTAACAGTCTTTTATGTAATATAATATATATTTTTAAAATTGATTGTAATTTTTTTTAGCACTTTGGGGGCTGCTGGTGGTCTCTTTTTCAGGCTAAATAGACCAACTGCTGTTGCTAAAAGAGTTTATTCGACCACCCACACTCAGAAGCACAACCTCCTTCTCCCCGTGTCCTCTGTAGTAGCAGTCGGCGAGGCCCGTGCGGTAATAACTGTGAGCAGCCTTCAGGCTCAGAAAAATGTCACAGCTTGATCCCCAGAGCCTCCAGTAACCCCCATTCAATCAGCGTTCAACTGCATGACGCACCCTGAAACTTAAAATGAAAGCCCTGGATTCATGGCCAAAAATACAAACTCCCCACTGGCTCCTCCTGTGGGAGTTATTGAAGTTCTCCCTCAGCTCGCAGACAGTTACCGACCCTTTCTTTCGGTCCCAGGCAGCAAGGGGAAAAAAAAAAAAGGCACAACTGTAACATTTTCTGCACAAAGGCCTTCACTGGGATGCGGAAAGACTTAAAAACAGCGGGCGGATACTTTTTAAAACAACATTTTGACAGATACAGTCAAGTGATAAAATAGAGTAAACTTATAATTACCTCAGCCGTTGGAGGCGAGCAAAGGAAGGGAGAGCGCAGAGGAAGGGAGTGCCAGCTAATCAAACTTCCTTTTGGTTTACTCTGAAATCAGAGAGTTTGACTGTGTGTGTGTGTGTGTGTGTGTGTGTGTGTGTGTGTGTGTGTGTGTCTAAATTATGGTAAGGGGTGATGAAAAGCAACAGTGGATAAAATTTTGTTGAAATAGTTCCTCACCCCTCCAGGCAAAAGGTGTATCTGGTTGTCCCTGCCTGCATCTCATTAGAGAAACCCCGTGCAAAGTGGACCTGAAGGTTTTGGCTGTAGGAAGATAGGGTAGGTAATAAACACATGTAGAAATGTACATCAATATAAGTAATTATTAGTACTAGCAGTCTCCTTGATACCTTATGATCCCTGCCCCCCTGACTCTTCTCATTTCTTGTATTTCTTTTTTTCGGTAAAATTGCGTTGTCTAAATTTTCTAACTTTGCTATTACTCTGATAGAAGAGTTTAGAAAGGAGTAAATAATTTCCTTTACTTGCTGCTGTATTTTAAAAGTACCTATTTTTTCTACAGTAAGAAACAACACATTTAATATAGAGACGTCAACAGAGATGTAGACAGAGATATATAATTTGTGTATATAAGTCTTGGTTCATATTATTGTTTGATAATTAAATTCTTTTTTAAGATTTTATTTATTTGACAGACAAGAGATCACAAGTAGGCAGAGAAGCAGGCAGAGAGATAGGAGGAAGCAGGCTCCCTGATGAGCAGAGAGCCCAATGTGGGGCTTGATCCCAGGACCCTGAGATCATGACCTGAGCTGAAGGCAGAGGCTTTAACCCACTGAGCCACCCAGGCGCCCCGATAATTAAATTTATTGTAATAGAATTTCAAAGGCAATGTCTGCTCTCTGTTCAATAAGTAATAAGACTCAATCATACAGCAAGTGGCAGATCCTTTTAATTTAGAAGCAAACTCAAAGCCTGTTTTTAATACAAGATATCTTGTCCAGTAATTCAGAACCATCCTACCTGAGTTTATTCTTACCTTTTAAAAATTTCTAATTTACTATTCTTTTTAAAATGTTTTCCGGAGAGGGAGGGAGGGGGAGAGAGAGCGAAAGAGAAGAGAGAGAAGAGGCAGAGGGAGAGGGAGAGGGAGAGAATCTTTTTTTTAAACCCTACCCCTAAATGTGATGGTATTAGGATATGGGATTTGTTTTGTAATTTCTTTATTTATTTGACAGAGAGAAATCACAAGTAGGCAGAGAGAGAAGCGGAAGCAGGCTCGCCACCGAGCAGAGAGCCCAATGTGGGGCTCGATCCCAGGACCCTGGGATCATGACCTGAGCCGAAGGCAGAGGCTTTAACCCACTGAGCCACCCAGGCGCCCCAGAGGGAGAGAATCTTAAGCTGACTTCACACCCAGCATGAGCCCAACACAGGGCTCTGTCTCAAGATCCTGAGATCATGACCTGATCCAAAATCAAGTCAGATGCTTAACAGACTGTGCCACCCAGGCACCCCTCTAATTTACCATTCTTTTGTAAAATAGGTTTTGTGCTTCATTAGGAAGGTTGACATAAATTCAGGGAATGTTAGGATCCACTGGTTATGTGTGCTTACCAGAGCCAAAGGAATTGGCATCCTGAGAAGAGAAGGGTTCCTGTAGCTAAAGAATCTTTATTCAGATAATTGAGCAGCGATGAGCTTGAAAAGGAATCCTGGTTAAATAAATGAGCCACTTTTCTCAAAATTATTTCAAATAAAATATTAAATTTTTAAAAGTAAATAATAGGATGGATCCTATTAACTCACATAAAAACATAGCTTTTTTATTAGGTCGACAATATCATTTAAGATGTTTATTTTAACTCTATTAACCTCATACAGTTGGGGGGAAAAGGATTGATTCTTACCTTTCTGGTACAAAACTGACAAAATGGTATATGGAAAAATCACCAAAGAAGGAAAAGAAGCCAATGCTCAGATTTTTTTTTTCTTTAAAGATTTAATTTATTTATTTGACAGACAGAGATCACAAGTAGGCAGAGAGGCAGGCAGAGAGAGAGAGGAGGAAGCAGGCTCCCCGCTGAGCAGAGAGCCTGACATGGGGCTCCATCCCAGGACCCTGGGATCATGACCTGAGCCAAAGGCAGAGGCTTTAACCCACTGAGCCACCCAGGCGCCCCCCAATGCTCAGATTTTTAATGAGGCTTTGTAGTATAAAATTTGATATAGGTTTTAACTATTTCTTCCCTTTCCTATTGATGTCATAAACCATTGTGTTTTCAAAAACAGTGAGTAACAGCATAGACCAAAAACTGTATAGTCCAGATGGTCTTCTTTTAATAAAATTTTGTAATATACCCCTTTTACCCCAGGGTTTAGGTATATATATATATATATATATATATATATATATATACACACACACACACACACACACACACACACACAGAAGGGGGGGGATGGGAGAAAGATGGAGAGAGAGAGAGACAGGAAGAGTGAGAGATATGTTTATACTTACAGCAGAGGTTGGCAAAAATGTTCTATAAAAGGCCATATAGTAAATATTTTAGGTTTTTGTAGGCTTTGTGGGCCAGAGGTCTCTATTACAACTATTCAGTCCTGTTGTAGCAGTGGGAAAGCAGCCATAGATGATATGTAAACAGATGAGAATGGCTGTGTTCCAACAACATTTTATTCAGGAAAGTAGGCCGGGGGAGTAACATCAGTGAATGGTAGAGGAAGGACCTCCAAGAATTCCCTCCTCCATAAAAGCAACAAAAACTGGTAAAATTGTCAGAATCAACTTTTTCAATACTCTGAAAATTAAAGGCTTGCAGCAATCCAGAGATTACATATTAAAAATAAATGGTTGAATCTTGGTAAGAACAGTGACCTTTATGGCAAATTATAACTTGACCTGTTCCCATTCCTCGCTTCAGTTCTGGACTGTGGTCTTAGAAATTGATATCCGGCAATCATAGTGAAAACCAGCAGCATGGCAGCCACCAGAGAGTACAGAATAAGGGTGGAGCATCTTTAAACTTCATTTCTAGAGAATTGTTATTATTTGACCTGTCAAGTATGTGTAGTAAAGAATTTGACCTTGTCCAAAGAGAGGTCTGGCATTTGCCCTCAGCTTCTGGGAGGTAATCAATGTCACACCTGATAGGAGTGTCTTTGTTTAGAGCAGAGGCTGGTCATACCAAATCTTAGGGTGAGGCTGCCCACAGCAGAAAATCAACCATGTGATTAAGGGAGGAAGGGTTAGGTCACATGACATCAGTTGACCTGAAGACTGAGTTCAACCAAGTGAGCAATCAATCAATCAGTCATGCATGTATAATGAAGTCCCAATAAGAATTCTGGACAGTAAATCTTTGGTAAACTTCCTTGGCTGGCAATAGTTCATATATATTGTCACACATGAATGCCAGGAAGACGATGTGTCTGGAACAGAATTTCATGTTTGGACTCCCCCTAGCCTCTGTCCTGTACATCTTTTCCCTTGGTTGATTTTAATTTGTATCCTTTCCTTATAATAAAATATAATTGTGTGTAAAATAGCTTTTAAACAGTTCTGTGAAGTTTTCTAGAAATCATCAAAATGTAAGGTGATTTTGGGGACCCCCAAATTGTCATTTGGTGTCAGAAGTCTTGGGAAGATTTGGAAGTCTGGGAAACTATTCTCTAAAAATTTGCAGTTTGACTTTGGGTATTTGGTAACAGGATTGGAAGTTCCCTAGAATGATATTGATTCACCAATACATGCTGTTTAGAAAGAGAATGCATAATAGGGTAGGAGATGAGGAAACTTTGAATGGTCATCTGGTCACTCGTGATATGGAACTGCAGCTGTGTTTTGATTAGCTAATGGAAGTAAAACTTATCAATGGAATTCAGAAATGATGGATCCATCTTCTGAAAAGTTGGTTCACCAGATACATAAAGAAATGTAAGGCAAGAAGATATGAGCTAAATATACAATCATTCAGCTATCTGTAACAGCTAACGTGAGCGCAAGGGAGAATGCTGGGCCAAATGTGGATTCTGGCACATCCAATTTACAGCCTCTAACCTCAGGTCCCATATCAATGGATAAAGTTAAAATAAAAATTAAAATGTGTGAAGGCAAATTCTGACTCTGGATCCTGACCAGACTGAGTTATAGTCTCTAGCCTCAGGGTAAAGTTAAAATAAAAGCAAAGCAAATACTTGGGTAGATCTTAATTAGGTAGATCAAAACTACTTCCCAAGGGAAAAAATTATCCTGAAAAAATAGATAGCAAAGAAGGTTAGAACGATTCATGAGAATCAGCAAAACAAAGGAAAGAAAAAGAAGAGAATCAAAGGATTCATCCTAACAAGGTGCAAATCTTTAAATAGTTATGAAGAAATAAAGTAAATAAAGCAGACATTGATGGGGTCCAAAGAAAGGTCTTAATCCAGCGCACCTCAGAGTTGGGTGGATCAGTGGAAGTCCCTGACCTGACATTTGAACACCGAAGAGTTAACATTGAAGCATGACTTCTGATTACTTGGAACAATGGTTATACAATGTATTTAAAACAATGACTGATCAAAGGGTCTGTGTCCCTTGGCCTGACTCCCAACTGTCAATCAAAGCCCACAGAAACATGAATGAATAAAATGGTCAGAGCCTGGAAAGAAAACATTTCAGGGACTGCTGGACATCGGAGTTCTGTGCAATGTGTTTCCAAAAGAAAGGAAAAATTAACATTGTCTCAAAGACATGGGCTACACTATCAAGTGTATCTACAAACACATAATGTGAGACCTCAGAAACAGAGAAAAGGAAAACAGTATTTTAAGAAATAATTTTTGAAGTCTTCCTAAATTTGATAGAAAACATTAATCTACACATCTAAGAATTTTGATGAATACTCAGTATAACATACTCAAAAAGATTGACACCTAGACACATCATAATAAAATGGTTGAAAGCCAAAGAGACAATCTTGAAGCTGCAAGTGAGAAGGAATTTAGAATTTACAAGGAATCCTCAATAAGATTAATAGCTAATTTCTCATCAGAAACCATGGAAATGAGAAGACAGGGACATGACATAATCAAAGTGTTAAAAGACAAAATTGCCAAACAAGAATTCGATACCAGCAAACTATTCTCCAAAGAGGAAGGAAAAAATAAGGCACTGAAATTAAAAAATAAAATAAAATAAAATAAAATAAACAAAACAGAAAAATAGAGAATTCTTTGCTAGCAAACCTGTCCTACTAGAAATATTAAAGGGAGTTGTTCAGGCTCAAATGAAAGAACATTAGACAATAATCTGAAACCACTAAAAAAATAATAAGCACTAGCAAAGGGAACTACACACACACACACACACACACACACACACACACACACACACACGTATATATACATATATAAAATAGTAAATATAAATAGTATATAAATATAAAAAATAGTATAAATATACTGCTTTTCTTGTAACTGGACTTTTCCCCTCCTGATTTAAAAGACAACTGAACAAAGCAATAGTTTAAAACTCCTGCTTGTGCCATTTAATTTTCCACATTTACCTTTATTTGCCTGGGAAGAATCCTCTCCATTAGAAAATCTGGAGACCTTTGCAAAGAAAAGATTTTGAATAGGTTTTCCTATTTCATCCTGTTGGAAATACACTTCATGTGTTTTTTCTCGGGGACTTTTTAAATTTTCTCAACTTTTTTTGTGAGCTGCTTCACAGTTCTGTTCTTTCTTATAATGTTTAATTGTAGTACTGTAATTATTGATTATATTTTGCTTTTATTTTAGTGGATCCCAAAGAGCCCCACAGCTGATATGTTGCATTTTTATGCTTCATAATAACTCAGTGGGAACAAATAGAAATCCAGAACACTGGGACACCTACCTGGGTGGCTCAGTTGGTTAAGCATCTGCCTTCAGCTCAGGTCATGATCCCAGGGTCCTGGGATGGAGCCCCACATTGCGCTCCCGGCTCAGTGAGGATCCTGCTTCTCCTTTTCCCTCTGCAGTTCCCCCTGCTTATGCTCTCTCACTGTCAAAAAAATAAATAAATAAAATCTCAAAAAAAAAAAAAAAAGAAAAAGAAAAAGAAAAAAGAAATCCAAAACACTGATAAGGAAATAAGGAACACCTTATGTGCCAGTCACTAAAAATAACTAAGAATTTGGTGAAGGGAGAAATTTCCTAGCTTGTGGAACTTGCTTCTACTATGCCATGCTGCACAAAGTACACACTGGTATATGTTCTCTTTAGTAATTGAAGAGTAAGTCTGACTTCTAGTCACTGTAAAATAAAACTTCCTTTGTAGTAATGATTTGGTTGTTATCTTTAGGCTAACACCAGACTTCTGGTATCTAATTTTAGTTCTGCTTTGAATGGTGTTAGTTGTTTTTGTTTTGTTTTGTTTTTCCCTCCGTACATCATTGCATGATTGAGATTGGACATTTGTGAAATGTATATAGTTACTACTCCACATTGGTATTCTGAAGTTGAATGAATGGTTTTTGTGAGACAGGGGAGAAGTCAAAACTTTAATTCAAATTTACAGATACAAGGTAGGTGTACTGAGAGCAGGCATACCTTGGTATATTGCCCTTCACAAACATTGTGTTTTTTACACATTGAAGGTTTGTGGTAACCTATGTTGAGTGAAATGGTCAGTACCAAAAATATTTTCTCCAAAAATATTTGCTCACTTCATGTCTCTGTCACATTTTGGTAATTCTCACAATATTTCAAACGTTCTCATTATTATTATTATGTCTGCCACGATGATCTGGGATCAGTGAGCTTTGAGGTTATGATTACAATTGTTCTGAGGTGCCATGGACTGTGCCCATGTAAGTTGTAATTGATAATGTGTGTGTTCTGATTGCTTTACCTACTAACTATTCTGTCTCTTTCCCTCTCTTCAGCCTTACTGTTCTCCAAGACAAAACAATATTGATATTAGGCCTGTTCATAACCTTACAATGGCCTCTAAGTGTTCAAGTGAAAGAAAGAGTCACATGTTTTTCACTTTAAATCAAAAGCTAGAAACAGTTAAGCTTAGTCAGGCAGGCACAGAGAAAGCTGAGATAGGCTGAAATCTAAGAGGCCCCTTACGATAGCCAAACAGTCAAGTTGTAAATGCAAAGGGAAGTTTTTGAAGGAAATTAAAAGTGCTACTACAGTAAACACACAAATGATAAGAAAGCAAAACAGTCTTATTGCTGATATGGAGAAAGTTTTAGTGTTCTGGAGAGAGTTCAAGCTACAACATTCCCTTAAGCTGAAGCCTAATCCAGAGCAAAGCCCTGACTCTTTTCAATTGAATGAGGCCTGAGAAAGGCAAGGAAGCTGCAGAAGAGTCTGAAGCCAGCAGAGGTTGGTTCATGAGGTTTAAGGGAAGAAGCCATCTCCAGAACATCAAAGTGCAAGGTGCAGCTGCAAATGCTGATGTGGAAGCCGCAGCAAGTTTGCCAGAAGATTTAGAGAAGTTCATTAACAGAGGTGGCTCCACTCAACAGCAGATTTTCCGTGTAGAGGAAACAATCTTCTATTTCAAGAAGATGCCTTCTAGGACTTTCCTATCTGGAGAGGGGAAGTCAATGTCTGGCTTCAAAGCTTCAGAGGACAAGCTGACCCTCTTGTTAGGGGCTGAAGCAGCTGGTGACTTCAGGTTGAAGCCAACACGCATTTACCATCTGAAAATCCTAGGGACCTTAAGAATTATGCTAAATTTACTCTGTCTGTGGTTATAAATGGAACAACAAAGCCTGGATGACAGCACATCTGTTTACATGGTTTACTGGGTATTTTAAGCCCCTGTTGAGAATTACTCCTCAGAAAACAAAGATTCTTTTCAAAATATCACTGCTCACTTACAGTGCACCTGGTCACCCAGGAGCTCTGATGGAGATGTACAAGATGAAGGTTGTCTTCATGCCTGCTAACACAACATCTATTCTTTAGCCCATGGATCAAGGAGTAATTTTAACCCTCAAGTCTTATTATTTAAGAAATATATTCTATAAGTCTACAGCAGTCACAGTGATTCCTTTGATGGATCTGGGCAAACTCAACTGAAAACCTTATGGAAAGGTTCGGCCAGTGTAGGTGCTATTAAGAACATTCATGATTCATGGGAAGCGGTCAAAATATCAACATAAATAGTTCAGAAGAATTTCATTCCAGCTCTCCTAGATGACGTCAAGGGGTTCAAGACTTCAATGGAAAAAGCAACTGTAGATTAGAAATATCAAAACAGTAGGAGAACTAGAATTAGAAGTTGAGCTTAACGATGTTAGTGAATTGTCACAATCTCATGATAAAACTTTCACAGATGAAGAGGTGCTTCTCATGAATGAGCAAAGAAAATGGTTTCTTGAGATGGAATCTACTCCTGTTACAGATGTTGTGAAGATTCCTAAAGTGATGCCAAAGCATGTAGAATACTGCATATACTTACTTGGTAAATCAGCAGCAGGGTTTGAGAAAAATTGAATCCAATTTTGAAAGAGGTTCTACCGTGAGTAAATGCTGTCAAACACCATCCCACACTTCAGAGAGAGTGTTCACAAAAGGAAGAATCAAAGTGGTGAACTTCATGGTTGTCTTATTTTAAACAATTGCCACAGCCACCCCAATGTTCAGGACCCACCACCTTGATCAGTCAGCAGCCATGGGCATTGAGGCAAGACCCTCTGCCAACAAAATGATCATGACTCACTGAAAATACAGATGATGCTTAATGTGTTTTAGCAACAAAGTATTTTTAAATTAAGGCATGTATTTTTTTAAGATATAATGCTTTTGCACACTTAAAAATGATAATATAACTTTTGTATAAAAACTGTAGTATAAAGACAACTTTAAATTATAACTGGTGAACCTAAAAACTCATTTGACTCGCTTTATTGTGGTATTCCCTTTATTGCAGTGGTCTGAAAGCAAGCCTGAAATATCTCCAAGGATGTCTGTACTGCAAAGTCATCTCTTTTCTTCACCACACTCTCATCTTTCCCCACTGTTATACCTTTCTTCCACTTTGTTTATACATTTTCTCAATTCCTCATTAAATTCCTCTTAGCTTGACTAAGAAGTAAATGATTCTGAGCTCAAACAGGAACTTTAGTCTTAAAGGAGCACCTCCTATCCTCCAGGATTCTATACTACTTCTATGTGTGCACTCCACTAAGCAATTTGCCGTTTCTGTACTGCTAAGTATAAAACAGCTTAAGCAACACTGCAGTTAAACAGTAAATAACTTTGACCTAGGGGCCTTTTTGTCCAAAGAATGACAGTGTTGTAAACTTAGACTTGGATCCCCGTGTGGTATACAAATAATCATCAGTATGAAGTAGCCACAGATCTCTTAGGCATCATCTTTCATATTTTGAAATCCTTTCTAGAATGTAGACATCTTTTAAAAATATATATTTATTTATTTATTTGACAGAGAGAAAGAGAGCACAAACAGGGAGAGCAGCAGAGGGAGAGGGAGAAGAAGGCTCCCCACAGAGCAGAGAGCCCAATATGGGACTCGATCCCAGGACCCTGGGATCATGACCTGAGCTGAAGGCAGATGCTTAACCAACTGAGCCACCCAGATGCCCTAGCATGTAAACATCTTAAGGGCAGGAGTGTTTTTATTTGTTTGCTCCTTTTAAAAATCGGTTTATTACATTATTCTCAATGGTTGACAGAGGGCACCGTTAAATAAAGACTGACTGAAAAATTAGTACCTCTCAGGGAATAACTGAACTAATCACAAATAGTATTTAATTCTAAATTTTCAATTCTAAATTTTCTACGGTTTTATAACTATATTTTACAACTAAAGGGATATAATAAGTATACATTTCCATATTATACAAGTAACACAGGAAGTAATGAAATGAAAGAAATACAACATTATTACTTGACTTACATGTCCTTTGGGTCAATTAATCCTGACTTTCCATCTCATGGCAATACTATCACACTATTAACTTAAAATTTCTATTTACAATCTCTACCAGCTGTGTTTTGAAATGACTCTATGCCTTTCCCAGATCCCACTCTAGGTAAAACGTCCTTTTAGCTAAAATCTAGTAAGAATTTTTTTTAACTGTTTTTCCATTTCTCTCAGAAGCTGTCAATGTCAATTCCATCAGGCTCATTTTATCAAAGAAGCTCCAAGTCTTTGGCTTAGTTATAAGAAAATAAAGCAAATTGATGCAAATGAAAATTGACTTCGTTACCCCCTGAAACAGAAGATGTCTAATACCCGAAGTGTCCACTCTCTGTGAAAAATTTTTCCCACACTGCTCGACGTCATTCCTGTAGAAACTTTAAGATTCTTTAAAAGTATCTACAAAATTAGGTGAAGGGTAAAATTATGAATTTCCCACTTGGAAGAATGTGGCTTAAATTCTATCCAATTATTTGCCATGACAACCAGCTAAACACAAAAGGGCTAGAATGGAGGCAGAGTACTGCCTCTATAATCATCACTGTATGTCCTTCAAATCATGGATATGCAGCACCACCATCCCCGGCTACTTCAGGGCCATAAGCCTACACGGTAATTACATGCTTTGGAACACTCCACTTAAGTGCATCAATAATATAGTGAGAGAACATGTTCTTTAATTCTGCACCTGTAAATGGAGGAAAAAATAAAGAAAATATCTCTATAAAAAATAATAAAAGGAAAAATAAACTAGACAGCCAAATTATGTGTAAGCTGCTTTGGGAGGTCTCCCTCTAAAACTCAGATGGTTAATAATTCAAAGTGTTCAATAAACATAATCAGATGATAAAGTATCTCTGCTTAAGAGGTTACAAAAAATTAGGACATAGGAAAATAAATGATGAAAAACAGAAACTCCCAGTGAAGCTTAGTATTTTACCTTTCATGTACCCATTTCAATTGTGCATTATAGCATCCCAGCTGACATTTTTTTTTCCCATTGCCACATCTCTATATAACTATTGTTAATGGGATTGGGAAGATAACACCTACTAACTACTCCATGATTTCCAACACAAAGGAAGAGTTAACACGTCATGCCATTACACAACAGTGTTTTCCTGCATGCTATTTATAATATATTTAATACATTTTAGAATGATGGGGGGGCGGTGTGTGCATGTGTATATACATGAGTGTATTTTTCATTTTATGGACTTGAAATCCGCATTTTTCTCAGGAATGGAAAGTTAATATAGTCAATATAATAGAGAAGATATAAGTCAAGATATAAGATATAAATCAACAGAACCACAGAGAGAATAAGTAGTTGGTCTAAAACTTTATATTCCAATATATCCAATAAACAATATATTCCAATAAAATAAATGGCTAATTTCTTAAAATAAAAAAGTTCTTCTGAAAGTAAAATATTTTTGAGTACTCATTTCCCATATTCTTAGGAAATCTTAAAGAATATGAAAATTAGACACATAAAATTTGTAATAAATTTAACACTCTTGGCATTCAGAACAAACCAAATTTTTTTGTTTGTTTGTTTTATTTTGAAGACTGATTTACTTAAGAGAGAGAGAGAGTGAACTGGGGGCACAAGGGGAGGGAGAGAGAATCGCAAACAGACTCCCCATTGAGTGCAGAACCCTATGTGGGGCTGGATCCCAGGATCCTGAGGTCATGACCTGAGCAGAAACCAAGAGTCAAATGCTTAACCATTTGAGCCACCCAGGTGCCCCACGAACAAACCGAATTTTTAAGTGGGTCCATCCTAAGATTTTTCACTTAAGAAATAAAAAACAAATGAATAAGGAAGTCTATATAGGTACCAGTGTTTTTATGCAAATTAGCCAATCTTTTTTAATGAAGATACTCAACGTGAAATTTGTCTCTGTATATTGATTTTAAATGAGTGCTATTTAAATAAGAAAAGCCTGCTATAATTTCAAGAAACCCAAAAACCTTAGTAAAATCAGATATGTAATGGTCCAAAATTCATAAAGGGAACAGAAAGGATGTACCGAATAAACTAGAATAGAGTGTTTAATTTCAAAAAAAAAATTGCTATTCCAGAATGAAGTTGAATTTGTTTTTCTTTGTCATTTTACATGTGTAAATTAATGGATGTGCATATGTTTTACTGAATTAATATTCAATACCTGGGTATGACCTTGTGTTCTCTTAATTTCTACATATTTGCTTCTTAGACATGACTGTATGTTTCAAATGTTGTTTTTACAATCAAGAACAATTTTTTTCTCCATGATATAATCAATATATAGTCTTTTTCTAATAACAAATAACTTTGATTGAAAAAAATGCAATTTAATTGACCAAGTGGTAATCTAATTAAAAGACAAAATCATTATTATATTTTTGAAGCTACACATAGAAGCTTACAAAGTTGTTTAAGTAACATTTACTAGAACTTAATTAACTGTATTAGAAATTATTAAACTGTATTTAATATTAACTGTTTCTTCATGATCTTGAACTTCTGGAGATTTTTTTATTGGTTCAGACAGTGGGTTTTGAAACTTGTGTGCAACTATTATCATACAGATACCCTGCTACTGAAATAGTATTGTATTATATGGGGAAACTACTATTATAAAGACTATGCCCAGGATATAAATTACATTAATTTGGCGATGAACCATCAGCATACTAAATCCAAAATAAAATATCAGTTGTTTTTTGAAGAAAATACTGATAATCATTTGAGATTTGAAACTTACTAATAGTTACAGTTTTTTGGGTTTTTTTTTCCCCTCTTGCTGACACAGACATCGGAGCAGGCCAATTGTTTGCAACCATGCAAAAATGAATATTGCTAGGACTTGGATTATAAAATGTAGACTGGAGAGAAGTATTACCTTTGAATTTCAGGTCCTTGAAGAGGTTTTATGACAGAGTACTGGCAGAAACTTTCCAAAATGACAGTAGCAGTAAGGACTCTCCTAGAACAGCTCATTGATAGTATATGTACAACAGGAAACAAAAGTGGAAATGTTTGAGGTTAGGTATCCAAATGACCCATACCCAACGATTTTGTTTTATTTCTGTTTCTATTGGATTTTAACTTTGTTTTCCTGCATAGATGGAAATTGACAATATTGAAGCAAGACAATTTGAAAAATTTAGATCACTTAATTGACTTAAATCTGTGATCTCAATGAAAATCTCAAGAATGTCACCTTTGAACAGGCAACTGAGTGTAAGATATTAATCAGACATATAGAAACTATCTCTTGGTGTCATCTAGTGGCTGTATTTCATCACTGCATAAAAGAAATACCTGACTGGTTTTCTGAGTAAAGATTGTTTTATTACATTTGTTTCTGATTGACTGGAGTAAAAGGAGCTGCCATTTTTAACAGACAAGAGAAGGTTAGTAGCAATCAAGCTACTGGGCTCTTCACCCTGGCCCTTCGCTGTGCCTTCTTATAAGGTCAAGACACATCGATGGAAAGCTCAGTTATCGTACACTAGTGTGAAGGTGTTGTGTGCTGCCCCATTTAGGCTGCATGACTGAGTGACTGGGTGTTGTTAAGGGACATCCACAGCCAATACACAAGGTATTTTCTCTTAGCTGGCCGAGCAGCACTCAGGGGAATCTGACAGACTGAGCTGACATGCTAACAATCTGATTTCCTATGGCAATGGTAGGAGCCTTCGAGTGAGAGAAGAGTCCCCTGACCCTCCTGTCATCTACTCACTCAATCTCTATCCTAGGATAGGAACACTGCACAACTATCACAGGGAAAGGTGACATAGTGAAAATAACTTATCCGCAAATGTGCTGAAATGTCATCTCTAATGTTATAGTTCCTTTAAGACGAACTATAATTTCTAATATAACTTTTCAGTTTTGAAAGGAAAGGGCACCAAGGCTGGGTTGACAGAAATAAATTATCCAGATAATTAAGGCTAACTACTCCACTTTCTCCTACTCCCTGGCCGACGCGCAGACAATAATAGGGCTCAATTATTCATAATTCAGGAATATTTTTTTCATTAAAAAAAGGATTTTCTGTAAAACTGGTGTTTGAATGGCTTACAAATATAATCATTAAGGAAGCAAATTATTAACAAATTATAGTCAGGAAATTTACAATTTTAATTCTTGTAGTTTCTGTTATGACCAATGTAACAAAGATGACTTTTTAAAAAGGAAAAATGTATGATACTTCATTCTTAATTTTCCATAATTAACCTGATATTTTGAGGTAAATTCGGTAGATTTTTTTTTTCCAAAGATTTTATTTATTTATTTGACAGACAGAGATCACAAGTAGGCAGAGAGGCAGGCAGAGAGAGAGGAGGAAGCAGGCTCCCTGCGGAGCAGAAAGCCCGATGTGGGGCTCGATCCCAGGATGCTGGGATCATGACCTGAGCCGAAGGCAGAGGCTTTAACCCACTGAGCCACCCAGGCGCCCCAAATTCGGTAGATTTTTAAAATGATCTTGATGGATTTGTCAATATCAAGCAAGATACTCTTCCACATACTTATATTTACTTACTTTATATTATTTGGTGAACATTTCTTATATTGATGAATTTGCTGTTATTTTTCACTGATATTTGCTTTTTCTTGTCTGTAAGTCTTTAATTTCCAGATATCTTACACACAAACACAAATTGAGAAAAATAATTGAATGAGAACATGAATCAATATAAATTTCCTGAAATTTTATCTGCCTTTGGTATAAAGGACTTTGCTACTGCTAGGATTCTTGACATGCAAAGGTATCAACCACAAAATGCAAATGTACATCTATGAGGCATATATGTGTGCATATATATATGTATGTATATATGTATATATATATATATATACATGTGTATATATACACACACATATATGGATATATATACACAGAGAAATATATTATTTTTATATTTTTGTTATTTTATATATAACAAAACAACACTCTGAATTCATATACACATTAATCCAAAATATATGGGACCAATTAATGTTCTGCATGTATCCCCAAAACATATTTTCTTTCTTCTAAACGACGCTACAAGACAAGATCATTTAATCTTCTATCTTATGTATGAGAGAATCAAGTTTGGTTTATAGCCACTCCAACTGTGATCATTATGCTATACATTATTTTAGCTTATAGAGCAAGTGATTGAGAATAATAAAATAGTTATGTAGGAGTGTTGTGTGTGTAGCATGTATAAATCTCTTGTCAGATTTTAATTCGACTTGCAGGAGCCATCCCAAGTCTGAATCATAAAGCCTACCATAATTTTAAGTCTATTAATACATTTCCAAAGCCTATTTTCTGGTCCTACAGCTAAAATCAGAGTGCAGAGAAAAGACTTCTTTGAAAAACAAAACAGATAATTTAAATATCTTGGATAAAGAAAGTAGGGCTCTGTCTTAATCCCCTCACCCTGATTTCATTTTGACTTCTTGGTAAACAAAATGTATATTATCTAATAAGGAAATAGATAAATATTTACCAGCTCTAGCAAAAAAGAAATTTATACCTCTTCCACATTAGCAGAACTGGTTTACTATATCCAAACGAGCAACTTAAGCAGCAGCTAAAATTGTTGGTTAATCATCAACAAAGTAAGTAAATGTCAATTTAACATAATTCATTTTTCTTAAAAGATATTCTTTGATATTTGAATTGACTATTCTAAGTGGCCTTATCTAATAGATTGTTTTACTCAGTTACATGGCCATACTTCTGGGAACCAATTCATTCCTGACAAGTCCATTGGAATTCCATTTTGTTTTCCTATAGTGTTTAGATAAATTGTGAACAAGATGGTAGATTAAAAACACATTCATTTATTTTTCTATCCATGATATTTATTGCAGTAATCTGTGGTTTCAATTACATATTTACCCAAATGCTGAAGCTGATGTAAAAGTCCTTATCTGATAAAGAAAAAAAAAATTACAATATTCCTAACTAACACAACCTCATGATCTACACTCCTTAGTAAGAGAAGGCAGCTACTACACTGTAGTGTAACATTTCATAACTGGCACCTCATCTCACATGCCTCTTTGTGTTGTTACTTAATCTCCCCCAACAATGCCTACACTTTAGAATAATTGCCTATATTTTACAGATTACAAAAACAAACTGATGCTCAGAGAAATTACTCCAGTCTTTCAATCTACATAGCAAATTGTGGGACTATAATTGGTTGCAAAGTCTGATCTTTTCCATAATTTGACAGCATATAGATCCTTCTTCCAAAAATATCCTAGAATAGACACAAGTTTATTGTAATCTAGCCCCTTAATATAGCTTTCATTTAAGAGAAACAATCTAGTAGCATGCTAGCTTTCTGTTTCTCTAGCTTATCAAAATCCTTCCTTTTCTCAACCACACATGTAGATAACATGGCTGGCAGAAAAATAATGGCCAGGAAAATAAAAGCACAAAGACTTCTTAAAGGGGAATGGATGTGCCCTTTCTTCTGCTCTTTCTTCCTTATACTTACAAGGAGATGTGATTGCTGGATTTCGAGCCACCATTTTATAGCATGAAGTGACAGGAAGAATGGCAAAGTCGTAGAGCTGCCTGTCTCCTGTTGAGTCAGATTAACATTGGTCCTGAACCATTCATCTTCAGGATACTTTTAGGTGAAAAAGAAATGAAATTATGTGTTTTTGCACTAGTTTTCTGTTGCTGCATAATGGATTTACCACAAACTTAGTGGTTTAAAAGAGAACCCATTTACTATGAGTAAATGCAGTAATGTAGGTATGGGTAAGCTGTGTCATCTGCTCAGAGTATCACAAGGCTGAAGGAAGGCATTGGCTGGGATTGCAATCTCACATAATGCTCTGAGGCCTCTTCCCAGCTCCCCGGTTGGCAGCATTCAGGTCATGGTGGTTGTAGCACTCAAGTTACATTTTCTTGCCAGTCATCAGCCAGGGATGGTTCTCAGATTTGGGGGACCATCCCAGCAGGAGGTTCTCTGCTGAGGCACCCCAAGTCCAGTTCTTTTTAAGGGTTCCCCTAAGTGGATCAGTCCTGCTCAGAATTATCTCCTTTTGATGATTCAAAGTCAATTGATTTGGTACTTTAATGGCATTTGCAAAATCCCATCACCTTGGTTATATTGTACAACTTAATCATGGAATTGAAAGCCATTATATTCCCAGACCCACACTCAAGCGGATAGAGTTATATAGAGAACATACATCAGGGAATGGGAATCTTGGAGATCATTTGAAAATGTTACGTACACTTGTTTAAGCTATCATTATTTGTTTTTTAATATACAGCAAACCTCTTTATAAATAAGGCATCACATGTAACATTTACCTTTTAAGTTTATGCAGGAATGTTTCTTTAGATAAATGTGTATCCTTCCTACCACAGAAAGAATAATTTACCAAGTTTCTTTCTTCCTTTCTTCCTTCCTCTTGAATTTTTGTTTTATATATCAAGACATTTGTTTCTAAATTTAGTGCACAAATACAGTATTCTAAATCAACTAGGATGATTATCTAACCCCTTATGTTCTATGTCTTTTCGCATTTTAATAACCCTATTCTACATTATATTAAGTTTTATGAATCACCTCAAATTGCTTTTAAAAGAAATAATACAAAAATAAGTGATAGATTTAAAACATGCTATATTTAAAATAAAGAGAGAAGGTGAGGCATATTTATTTCCTTCTAGTCATTGGCAATTTTCTATCCTTATGTATTTTTAATCTGTAATTTAAATAAATTTTTACTATAAAAGATTTACCTTTAGCTGTCTTTAGATTTCCATAGTGAATCTACATATTTTATTACATTTTCTGCATGATTACTATTTCTCATTAATTGCTTTCCTGAAAGTCGCCCTCACCAGAAGTTTACATCACAAGTTGAGTTTGTAAAACTTGGCTGTTATTGAGGAGACACATTAAATATTGCTTTATCTTTGCACTTCTTCCAAAGGGGTGGGGGAAGAAAGCTGACTTATGGGCGTGGTTTGTAAAACTAAGAGACTTTTACATGACCTCCATTAAAATATTTATCATCATTCTGTGACTACTCTTATGATTTAGGCATTATCTGGATAAATCAACTATCTTCTAATGGGATTCACAAATTCAAATGCTTACTGGCCTAGGCATAAATTACAAATAAGTTACATAACTAGGATATAAACAGAGAATAGAACTGGTGAGTGAGCTACCCTTTAAAGACACATCCCCACATAGCATCAGATGCTTCCCTCAAGGCACATTTAGCAGATTTTCCATTATACATAAGAAAATCATAATTCAGACTTCCTTTTGAAACAACAGAATTTTAAATGTTAATTTTACATTGAAAAATTTCTAAGGGGTATAGGCCAGGAAACATCACTAAGTGAAGAAGACCAATGGGCTGGCCGTGTGCAATTTCTTCCCCCCAACAATTCAATTGGTTAACAATAGTAAATGTTCTACTGTTGGCTGTGAATACATGTTAAAAGACCAATACATAATAAGTGCTCTTGAAATATAAGTAAATTAAATTTGATATTTCATAGAGTTATTCCCTCTTTTTTCACAATCTCTTTATTAAATGATATAATACAAAGATACCTAAAGGACCTTGTCTGAGATTTTTGTACCTCTAATTATCTTTAGTATAATGACAAAATCCTTATATCTTATTTTATAGATAAAGTCTGAGTTCTCTTTTGGATAACAAAAACTAGTTTTTTCCAAGTAGGTATAGGGTATTTTATAATCTGTATATTTATTTTATTACATATAATATTATATATTTAATAGGTAGGTTATAAAAGTTCTGAGATTTTTTTCTCTTTGTACTATATCTGGTCAGACAGGACTTCCATCTCCACAACCACGCTGAATTTCTGAAATATAAGAAAGATTATTTTACTTTTCATGTTGAAAGACAAAACATGCTACATACAGAGGACAAATGTATATTCCAAATGAATTATTTAGACTTGTTTCTGCATTTATAGCTCCTGTCATGACCAATTAATTATTTAATTTTAAACTCTACTTAGATATAATTGACCTTCAGGTCTCATGAATTCGGTAGATAGGATTTTCCCCACTCACAAATACATCAGAGTATTGATGATCTTTCCTGGGTTGTTATTTTGATGAAGCCAATTTACATCAAATTTTAATCTGGTAGCTGACCTGTGCTGAATTTGGGAGGGGAATCCCCATAAGCATCCAACTCTGGCATTACAGCCAGGCTATATTATTCTGCATTCTTTGTCTTTTCTTCGGTTCCCAAACGGCACACTGAGGCACTGAAGTAAACTCACGATGGTGTTCCAGGATATTAATTTTTTGTTTTTAATTTTAAAAGTTTAAAAGAAACACAGTGACCCTTTGTATCTACTGGAACTATATAAACTAAAAGTCCAAGTTCGTTCATAGTTCCTCTATTAGATGGTGCTAGAACATACAAAGTCATCATATCTTTAGGAAGCTGAGTTCTCAGTGGTTCCTGTAATATGAAAAAAAAGACTACATATAAATGTAATATAGCAAATGAGGGCAGTGGTGTCCAATCTGATTCCAACACTTGAGAACCTGCATGATGCCTAAGTCCTAAGTAATTGTAGTTATGCAAGAATGAATTTTTTCTTTGTTTATGTGTATTGTTTACATGCAATAAGTTGTTAGAACAAAAAAATTACCTATTAAGTGCTTTGGACTTCACTACTTATTAAATGGAATGTTGTGTACTTCTTTTTGTCTAGGAGCACCATGAAAAAACTCATTTAGGAAATACAAGGTCCATGAACAGAGAAAACTTGGAAACTTCGGGTGATGGTCATTTCTACTAATCTGTAAACTCCAAATAGTTAGGGACTATTTGTTTACTGTTCCATTCCCAGTGCTTACAGTAGTGCCTGGCATATCGTTACCAATCAAATATATGTGTTGAATTCTTTTATTCAGTAATCAAGTGACGTAAATGGTCCTGATAAGTAAGCCAACTACTACGGAAGGCATGGAAAGTGAGGGAAACTAAGTGTTCCCAGAAAGATATGTTCCTTAGTAAAAACTGAAGGTTTGGATAAATTTTAAGTGGAAAATCAATTTTGCCAGAGCCCTGCATTTATTATGTAAATGACTCCACATTTTGATCTTTTCAGAAATAAGAGAAACAATTTTTGAAATCCTTTTCCTGGTGTTTCTGCTAGTGCCAAAATGTTCAAGTGAGAAATAAAATTATTTGAAAGTCAAAAAGGTGGGTAAGTTCTTGCTTAAACATGGGCATACAAATTTTACCCTTAAAATCATGATTCATGTAAAATTCAACCTCTCTGTACATAAACTCTTCATGAAGTAACCAGTGATGGATATATCAGTAAAGGAAACCAACCAATTTTTCCAGGGACTAAATATTTTGGTTATCTATTGCCATCCAATAAAGCATCCCCAAATTTAGCAGCATAAAATAACAATTTACTCTTATCTCTCACAATTCTGCAGGTTGGCTGGCCTCAGCTGGTCAGTTCTTAGAGTCTCTCAGGAGTTTGAAATTGAGCAATGGCCCAGCTGGGTGTCTAGATGACCAAGAGGCTTCGTCACTCACATCAGGCATGTAGGCTGGGATGGCTGGAGGAGTGAGGGGTGGTTGAGGATCTCGCTCTTCGCAAGGCCTCTCCACGTGGTCACCTTACGTTTCCTTGTAACCTGGCAGTATCATGGTAGGGCAACATCTTACATGGGGGCTGGCTTCCTGAGCAAGCCTTCCAAGACTTCAAAGCAAAAACTTCTACTATGACTTTGACAGTCACACAGAGTCATTTTGGTTGCATTGCATTAGCTCTAAGCTTGTTACTGCATCAGCCAGCTTAAAGGAGAGGCACTGCAGAACACAAATACTGGCAGGCATGGTCAGTTGTGCAGACATCTTTGAAGATTGGTTATCACAATAAAACTTGTCTTAAAATTTTAAGAAGCTCATAGAGAAGAGGGATTATGGCTGGTAACACATGTTCCATACATATTAAAACTGGTCTGTTTTGAAGAAAACCTTGGTAAGTATCCATATGAAAGAGAACTGAGATTATTGAGTTAAGTTGCCAAAGACAGGACAATCTCTAGTAATACTCAACAATGTGGAAGTCTTTATGATTAAACAAATTTGGTCTCCAATGTTGTACAAAGGAGAAAAATATTCCTTTTTATATGGACCATATATTGAGACAATTGTTTTCTTAAATTTCTTCACCACTTGCTTCCATCTGCTAAATTGGATAAAACTGACAACTGAATGATTAAAATTATTGTTAAAATCTGATAATTATTTTTGCTTTTCCAGTAGGGAATATAATCACAAAGCTTATCTCAAAAAGATAAGGTATAGAGTAAAAATATAGCTATCTTCCAAATAAAATTGGACAATTTAATTAACTATCATGACAAAGAAGGGAAACAAGGTGACTGCACACAGAGGAATTCCTTTGGGATCTAGAAGTAAAAGCAAGAAACAGCATTTCTGGGTACTTTAGGTGTATTTACCATGTTTACTCCTCAGTATGGATATACTTTTAGGTTCTAATTAATGTCTTTTTCCTTAAAACTCCCAGATAGGAATTATTCCTTATCGTGCTTAACATAATGACTCTATTGCAGGGTCAAATTAATATTTTTCCAGACCAGCTTTGTTGAGCTTTCTGATAATCCTGAAGATGACTGAAGAAACCTAGTGGGTATCAGAGATAGTCCCAGAACTTCAAGCTCCAAATAACTGCCACATCATGCCCTTGGAGCCAATGTCAGAGACAGTAGACTGGATCAATTGCATGGTGACATTTTTAAAATTTTCATTAAATTAAATCTTGTAGAAATGCATATGTATGCTTTTCCTTATCACTTGTTACTTCTAGGCAGTAAAAAAAAATAATTCCTAAAATATGATAAGTATCAAACAAATGTAGGTTAAATGAATAATTTTTTTAAATTTTTTTTAAAAGATTTATTTATTTATTTATTTGACAGACAGAGATCACAAGTAGGCAGAGAGGCAGGCAGAGAGTGAGGGGGGAAAGCAGGCTCCCTGCTGAACAGAGAGCCCAATGTGGGGCTTGATCCCAGGACCCTGGGAACATGACCTGAGCTGAAGGCAGAGGCTTTAACCCACGGAGCCACCGAGGCACCCCACAAATGAATAATTTTTAAATTGTTTTGTATTTTTAATAAAGACAGGTATCCTATGAGTGTGTGGGGGGTGGAGAGTAGGGATGGGTATTAGGTTTTGCTTGTTGCATCCTTTGCCTAGAATCGTTTTGCTCCTCAACTATCAACTAGAGGAATGTTTCTTCATTTACTCTGTTACTACCTTACAGTCGTTATTGTCTCTTCACTAGCCCATTGGAACGGCAACATAACTGCTGTTTTTTATTTTACTGGTACGTTCTCTAACTGAAGACTCTCCGTGATCTCTCTCCTTGTCTTCCACTCTATTTCTCTTCATCATTTGTATTAGTTATCTATCCTGGCATAACAAATTACCACAAGCCTAGTAGCTTAAAACAACACAATTTATCATCCCACAGTTTTTCTGGGGAAAGAGTCTGGCACATCTGTTGCATTCTTGGCTAAGGACTGCACAAGGCTGCAATCAAATCATTTGCCAGGGATAGGGTCTCACCTGGTGGCTCCACCAGGGAAGGGATTCATTTCTAAGGCCGCTTAGGTTGGTCATGGATTCCATGTCCTTAGGGCTATAGGACTGAGGCATTCAGCTTCTGGCTGGCTGCTGGCTGGAGGCTACCCACAACTTCCAGATGTTGCCAACAATTCTCCTAGCATATCTGATACCAAAAAACATGTCTTATACAACGTAATGAAAACGCAGCAGTAGCAATCTATCACCTTTGCTACATTTTATTGGTTAAAAGAAAATCCCAGGTCCAACCCACCATTAAGGGGAGGTAATTCCACAAAGGTGTGAAGACCAGGAAGTAGGGGATCATGAGGACATAAGGACATGGACAGGGGTAGCTCAGAGTCTGTCTGCAACACCATGCTTAAGCTCCTTCTGTACTGGATACTAATGGTTCTGTATTGCTTTATATGTTGTACTTGTATATACTCTTCTCCTTTTTTGGAAAGTAGTGACTTTAATGGAACAGAACTGGGAATTGAGAAATAGCCCCACATATATACTTTCCTCTTTATTTTATTTATCATTTCCATACTTACTGATAGGCAAAATCTCACTTACCCCGCAAAATAAACTTCTATAACCCTTTTTGACCAGATTTTACTGAAATTTTATCTTTAAAAAAAAAAAGCATCATAATCCTTTGCTTCTCTTTTGTATCTTTTTTTTTCTTATCACTTATAATATACTGCACAAATTGCTTAGCTCTCTGTCTCTTTGTGACATTCTACAAAGATGGGGATCATATCCCAATTATATTTGTATTTTCAGTATTTAGCAAAGTGATTAACAACTAATAAGTTTGTTATATGAATTATTTAATGATTTCATAGAAGAAGAAAGCTTCCAAATAGCCCATGTATTGGCTGTGTATTTATTAAAGGGATAAAAACTAACCCACCTTAAACATGTCAGTTGACTCTCCACTGACAAAACAATAGATCTTGTTTGTATAGGGCATTCCTTGCCTCTACTTTTGTTCTAGAACCACAGGGTCACATTTCTCCCACGACCAAAACAGACTTCCTTAATCATCTTAAACAGTAACAGTTTTTCTTTTATTTTTAAAAATAGAGTAGAATGATGGTAAAGAAACAAAACAAAATAAAAAGCACAAAAAAATTTCCCTTAACACAACCTACCTACAAAAAAAAAAAAAAAAAAGTGAGGCATCAGATTCAGCTCTCTGGAAAAGCCCTTCAGTACAATATCATTATTAGCTTCATTTGCAAATATTCACAAGTAACAGAGGGCACATCTTTTCATACCAGTGTAGGATCTATTATAGCAACTGTTTTGAGATGTGAATATTTCAGTGAGATAATAGACACAAGATTCACATTCATTCTATTCAGGGTTTTTTTTAGGTTTTGTAGAAATATTTCCTGAGCATTCATTATGTTGTGATAATTGAACCACAGAAAAAAGAATCATGTGAGGGGCACCTGGGAGCCTCAGTCAATTAAGCATCTGACTCTTGATTTTGGCTCAGGTCATGATGTGAGGGTCATGACATGGTGCCTGCTTTGGTGCTCCAAGTGGAGCCCTGCCTTCAGCCCCTCATTGGGCTCCACACAGGGCATGGAGTCTGCTTAAGAGTCTCTCCCTCTCCTCCTTGCATGTGCAAATCTCTCTCTTGAGAAAAATCATGTGAAAAAGCATGAGACATACGTTTAAAGAATTAAATGTTTATTATCAGAAAATTTAAATATTCAGTAATAATAACCATAAAATCTATAGTTTCTCTTGTTTCCTTGTTAATGTTTCCAAATCTCCAATATTACACTTCTCTAATCAATAAGGATTAGCTTCTTTTAATGAATATCATAACCAAAATATTTAGTATTAAAATCACAAATAATGTAATTTTGGCTATTGAAAGATAAGAAAATTGATGATATTTAAGTATCATATTTTTTTCTGTTATTAAAAGCATGCAAACTTTAGCCAGCTATAGCTACTTTAAACTTAAAGGTTACAGACTCTTTTTATAAAGGTAGAGAAGATTTTTATTGCCCACAAATATTTGGCTAATAGAGTTAATCACCAAGTTAACCTTTTATTAATGATGCTGTATTTTAAATTAAACCTTTTGTTTTATGAATATTTATTAGCATCATGAAACTAATGAAAAATATCCTATTATAATATTACTTTTCAAAATTCACATATTATTTCATACTCATCATATATCATGGTCCCCACAGCATATGATCTTTTATTGTTTAAAAAAATAAGACAATTATGATGGGGAACAAGAATATCCATGATTGTGAACTTTTCTTTTAGACCAGCTTTTTATTATTCAATCAAGAGAAACTATAATAAGAATCTATGGTACTAGAAGGTATTTAATACTTTCATTATTTTTTCTATTGTAATGATTGCAATTATATTGTAGTATCATTATTTTGTGGAGGTACTGAGTTTATTCCTTTGGAATTTATTCAGTGCTTTGCATTTAGAAGATCTAAAGAAATGTATAGAGTATTACTTTAACTGAACACAGCAAATATTTCGGGTTGATATTCATGCTTGATAGGAAAAAAGACCAAGTGAATTTTACTTTCTTTTTTATTTATTTATTATTTTTAAAATGCTTTTGTTTATTTACTTGAGAGAGACAGAGACAGAGACAGTGAGAGAGTACAGGAACTGGGAGGAGAGGGAGAAGCAGATTCCACGCTGAGCAGGGAGACTGACTTTGGGCTAGAACCGATGACCCTGGGACCATGACCTGAGCTGAAGGCAGATGCTTAACTGACCGAGTCATCCAGGCACCCCTACTTTTTTTTTTATAATCAGTATTAATTGAGATTAATGTATTTTATTTCTGTGATAAAACTCCACAGTTGTTTTTTTTTGTTTTTTTTTTTTATTTTTTTGAGAGTAGTTTTTATTGGGTGATGGGTTACTTTCTATATTATGTATTTCCACGATGCTGAATGTGCATGACTATAATTTTTCACTTATAATAAGAATTTTTTAAAAAAAAATTAAAGTAAAACATGATTATATAATTAGACTTTTAAAAATAAACTATAAAACTCATGTAACTCAATATATAATTTAAATACTGGAGCTGCTAACTTTAAATGATAAAGATTGAAGAGAAAATAAGAAATTTCTATTAAAATTATTTCTATATTACCTACTGTTTTCACTTATTAGTAAATCATAAATATTTTTCTATATTAATAAAGATACTTGTACAATGTCAATTTTAATGGATCTGTGGTAAAGAATGACAATTTTTTTTTCATGGTGATACTTTTTTTTAATTTTTAATTTTTTAATGATTTTTTAAAATTTAATTTAATTTTTTTCAGCATTCCAAAATTCATTGTTCACGTACCACACCCAGTGCTCCATGCAATATGTGCCCTTTTTAATACCCACCACCTAATTTATTTGACATTTCTTGTTTCTTGTTAGTTATACTATCATAGTGTAACCCATTTTTTCTGGGAGTTTTGCTTTTTCTTTTTTTAACAATAAGAGGTCTTTGTATATTATTGGGAACAACATTTCATCTGTAAATCTTGCCATAAATAACTTTGACAGTTTATATTTGATTTTTTAATATATTCATGGTATATTTGGGAATGTAGATGTTTAAAATCATATAATCAAATCTGTATTTCATGGATTTTTATGCTTAAATAGATTTTCTGTGTAATTATTAAGAGTTCTACGTTTTATTTTAGGCCTTTTGTGATCACTCCCTCAGTCCTCTTTTTTGTGTTTAAAATGTTAACTCTGTATTTTGAAATAGATATATTCTCACAGAACCTGCAAAGCTTTGTACAGAAAGCCCCATGCACTTTTCAAAAACCTTTCTTCAATGGTTATATCTTATATAGCTACAATACAATATTAAGCCAGGAAACTGACATTTACACAGTACTGGTAACCACAGACATTCAGATTTTAGCAGTTTTTATATGCACTTGTGTGTGCATGTGTGTGTAATTCTAAGAAATTTCATCACATGTATGACACCATTACCACAGTCAAGACACAGAACTGTTCATCACCACAATGGGACTCTCCTATGCTACACCAATCCCGATGCTGCCATGCCTACTCCCTGGTAACCACTAACCTGTTATCCTTCTATAGTTTTGCCACTTAGAGAATAGTATTTAAAGGGAATCATGCATAACATAACATTTTGATTGGCTTTCTCACTAGCATAATGCCTGGATTTATTAAATGCATATATTTCTTTCACTGATTTCAATATCTCCATTTCTCTTCTTCTATTATTGTTGAATTTTATTACTTAAATTATTTTTATTAATCTATGCTGTTGACTATTGTGATTGACTGGGGTGGGGTTGGTGGACGCCTCCACCTCTTCGCCTATCCAAATCAAGTATTGATAGGACTACTTCACACTGCCCTAAAGCTGCATCCTGGCCTTCAGCTCCTCCAGTGTATCTCTTGGCAATTCCAACCCTGACTCTTCTAAGAAATCCTGTGATTGGGATACACAAGAGACACATAGCTTAACCCTCCCAACAACGGAAATCTCTGCAGCACTACTGAAAACTCGTAGTTCTTATACAAGTGCTCCAAAACTCATGGTCTCTGATATTAACAATGATCATATAAAACTACCTGTAATTTAGTAAATATCTGGTATATATTGAATGCTTTCATTCAATATCTAATTTAAGCCTTATAACCACGATATTAAGTAGGTATTGTACCCCTCTTGTATTGATGAAGGAACAAGTTAATATTAAAGTTCTTAACTAGCAAGTACAGAGGAAGATTATCAGGAAAGTCCATGGAACATTACAGCCCACATAATAAACCATTCTATCATTAATATCACCAAATTTTGGAGACCATATTAATAAAACCAAACAGTCAAGAGAAAGTATCTAAGAGGTTATACTTCTGGAAAAATTCCATTTTCTGCCCTTAACCATGGTGATAAATTAGGTGATGCTAAATGTTCTGATGGATTGACAGGACCACAGGCATTTCCCCTAAATAATGAGTCACACCATCACTTTTACAGCAGCCTGGTTTTACTTTACTGATTTTCAAGTTAGTTTACATTTCTACAAAAACAAAAAAAAAAAAATCAATGAGCATTTTATGGTGGTCCATTACCATATTATACAGTTACGGATTAATTGGCTAGAGTGAAAGCTGTTTGAACAATACTTTAAAAACAAACAAGGCTGTCAATTTGTCCTGACATTGTCTTGACATCTCTTAATATTTTGTATTCTGTACTGCTTATCAAGGTTCATCTGGTTATTAAGAACATAAGGAGAAAGGAAAGCCATCTTAACCTGAGGTAACCTTGGTCCCATCTGGGAAAGTCCTCAGGTGATGTCATTCAGCTGATGTTGATCTTTGCTGAAGCTTTCCTCATTCCCAACAAGGAACAGAACACTAACCACAATTTCCTGACGGGGAAGTTTGAAGAGCTCTACCCAGTCTTTCTTGGTGATAATCCTTGAGAATACTCTATCAAACAATCCCTTTTCCAATATAAGTGGACTGGCTCAGAAAACCCATAGATTTCTTTAGCCCTAAGAACCGTTTAGATGTAATCTACTTGGAACAATTGATTTAGTTTATAGGTTGCAGGAACAGTACCTTATAATAACCATACATAAAGCTATGGGTTAAAAAGCATTTTTTTTTTTTTTTTGCTTTCTCTAATGAATTGAAAGATTCTTTCAGTCATTAAGATCAATTGGTCTATTCTTCAATGAGCCCCTAAGTGATATTGATAGGGTTCACTTTTTCTGATACATTTAATATTACATGTTCATAAGATATTTACATTTCAGAATCATTTAACATATGCATAAGCATTCAGGGGTTAAAATATACCTACACTAATTAACCTCAACTTCAGGGATTCTTCTTTTTATTGTTTTTAAGATTTTATTTATTTATTTGACAGAGAGAGATCACAAGTAGGCAGAGAGGCAGGCAGGGAGAGAGGAGGAAGCTGGCTCTCCTCGGAGCAGAGAGCCTGACATGGGGCTTGATCCCAGGATCTTGGGAATCATGACCTGAGCTGAAGGCAGAGGCTTTAACCCACTGAGCCACCCAGGGACCCAAGGGATTCTTAAATACATGTTTCCTCTTAGATAATTTTCTAGCTGCTCCTCTTTCTTCTATAAGTTATTCTTCTAGTCACAGTTAATATTCATTTAAATGGTAAATTCTTCTATAGACTCATGTCAAGAATGGGCTTAACCATCTCAGTGGGTTAAGCCTCTGCCTTCGGCTCAGGTCATGATCTCAGGGTCCTGGGATCGAGCCCCGCATCGGGCTCTCTGCTCAGCAAGGAGCCTCCTTCCCCCTCTTTCTCTCTGCCTGCCTCTCTGCCTACTTGTGATCTCTCTCTCTCTGTCAAATAAATAAATAAAATCTTTAAAACTAACTAGATAAATAAATAAAATAAAAATAAAAGAATGGAGGTTTTGAAAGATGGTAAAATGTAGGATTTTGAGAGAATACACTAATTTTACTTCTTTCACATCTGTGTTCAAAACCAAATAAAGATTAATTCTAGTGAATCTGCAGATTAGAACATCAAAATAATTTCTTAAGTACTGATAAAAGTTGGAACGAACTCCATGGCTTAGGACAAGCACCAAAGGCACTTATTATCTTTTTCTCACCAGGTCTAGGAATTGAAAAATCTTCTCTTTTGAGCAGATGATTACCCAAGAAACGGTGAAGGAATAAAAAAACAAAATCCCCCAAGTCAGAATTTTTGATGGATTAGATTCACTCAGTTGAGAAGTTTGAGTCAGCGGCAGTCATTGACCAGTCAGATAATCTGGAAGATAAGTGAAAAGAGATCTATCTTCAGAGAAAGCAAGAAAGGAAGCAAGCAAGGAAGAAGGAAGGAAGGAAGGAAGGAAGGAAAGGAATTAATTGGAGAAAAGCACTTCTAACAGTGGAAGAAAATATTCTGGAGAAAACCTTACCTATATGTCTTTCCAAATTGATTGTACTTTCTTTAGCTAATCTCTGAAGGACTTAGATCTTCTAGTTCTGCCACTTGCTGGTTGTGAGACTTGGGGAAACTCTCTAAGTGTACCCCCTCTAAGTATCAATTTCTTTTAAGCAAAATGGTTATTATACTAGGACCTGCTTTATAAGTTTGTTATAAGGATTAAATGATGTAATTCATACCCAGTCCTCATCATACTGCCGGACACATGACAAGCATTCAATAAATAATAGGGGAAAGCAATGCCTCTATCATTTGCCAGATGATATCACAGGTAGCAGAAACTGGATGGCTTTGATCACTTCTATGCCAGATTGAACTCTTGGCCGAACTGTGTCTCAACTGACCAATATGTATGGTGGGCCTAGGAGGTTTCAGAATTAAGAATTAGGCTAACTGCATTGTTGACTCTTAGAATTTATGGCTCTTAATTTCTAGCAAAAAACAAATCTCACTCTTGGCCAAAAGAAAAATTACTGTAAGAATAGGAGTCACTTAGAATATCAAAGGAATATTGAAGAAGACAACTGTTGAGGCACCTAAGTGGTTCAGTTGGGTAAGTGTCTGCCTTTGGCTCAGGTCATGACCCCAGAGTACTGGGATGGAGGCCCCACATCAGGCTGCCTGCTCCTCAGGAGTCTGCTTCTCTCTTTCCTTCTGTCTACTGCTCCCGCTGCTTGTGCTGTCAAATAAATAAATAAAATCTTTTAAAAATATATATATAAAAATATATATTTCATATATTTTAATATATAATTTTTATATATAATATAAAATTTGTATATAATATATATACAAATTTTATATATATTTGTATATATTATATACAAATTTTATATTATATTTTATAATTTTATAATTATATTTTATAATTTTATATTATAGTATAATATATTATAATATTATTATATATTATATATATTCCTCATATATATATTCATATGTATATATATATATATATATATATATGAGAAAGCAGGCAACTGTCTAGGGTTAAAAAGCAGGAACTGATCTATAGCTGAAATGAAGAAACAAATGTTGACCATTTTTTCCTCTTTGTATTCCTTAGCCCTTGAGTGAAAAAAATCCATGTGGCTATACAGGTGGTGAGAGGTTCTAAAAGAAGTCTTCAAAAACCAGATTTCCCTGGAGAGAGGACCCAGCAGCTTGATTTGGCAACCTCCCAAAATTGAACACAGTGGAAGAGAAGTAATTTCTTACATGAAAACTGTGGGGTGTTTGAAAGGACTTACTGGTTGCAAGGAGCCTGAAAGCAACATGTAGCTACTGTGGTGACCTTTTACTAGTGAAAAACTGCTTCAAATCCTGATTCAGATGATCTAATGGAGAGATTCTCTTCTGAACTTCAACAAACATATTGCTGTCAACATAAGTAGTACTCTCAATAAAGATTCCATTTATTTTTTCCAGATAAATTCTTCCACTGAGCAGATTGGATCCTTTAGAGTTTATATTTATGGAATGAAAACTTCTTTTCTATCTGAACAGCCTAGACTTATCTAACTTCTAAGACATTCAATGAAGGAATTAATGCTCACTTTTGGGAAAATATTACAAAATTAATTTTTATGCCTTTTTCCATATACTGTTATTTAGCCTAACCTACATTTATTTATTTATTTACTTACTTATTGGGAATATTATATCCATTGGAGTAACAAGGGAGTTTTTAGTGGCTTTGGAAATAATTGAGAACTACTTTATTTTCTAAGTCTTAACTCTATCTGTCTCTATCATTTCTTGGAATATATTGGACTCAAGACAATTCCTCATTTTACCTTTTTGCTCTTTGATTTTTTTATTCCTTAAGGTACCTAAAACAGTAGTGTATTTAACATTTTCCTAAATTTTTTTTAAGATTTTTTTTTTTAAGCAATCTCTACACCCAATGTGTAGCCTGAACTCATGACCCTGAGATCGAGTCATACGCTCCACCGACTGAACCAGCCAGGCACCCCTTTCCTGAGAAAGAAGTTATTAATTAATTTCTTGGTTAAAAAGCTAGAATGATTGAGGAAACAAGATATATATCTTCTAATATTAATAGCTCACACATTTTAGTTTTTAGTAATGGCTTTTGATCACAGTCAAATTGGAATAAGTATAGCAACATTATTTTCTGAAATGTTACCTTAGGGAGTCATTCTTATACTGAGAAAAAGTAGAATTTATTCTAGTTTTACATTTACATTGCCAAAAATGAATATTTCTTTTTAGGTAAAATATTTAGTGTACTTAAAAAATCTCTATCGCTCTCAATTAAAAACCATGTCCAAAATGTCAGAATCCTTATCAAATGCTAAATAGTGTACAAGGAAAGGAATTTCTGAGAATCTAAAAGCCAGTCAAGAATTAAATAGCTCCCAACCATCAATTAATATACAGAACAAAATACCTTTGTTCTAATTCTTTTTTTTTTTTTTACTATTTCAGTGTTTAAAAGTTGGTTTACCTTTCCACTCACTTGTGGATATTCTTGTTTAAATCTCCGATGAAATAAAAACATTTAATGAAATAAATGTTTACCTTTACAATTTTTTGTCTTTACATTAACTCAGGTTGAGACAAAATTGCTATATTCTTAATGTCCACTAAAAAGCTTAAAAATGCAATGGATTAAAATGTAAATATTTTCTTTGGTACTTGTGATGCAAAAATATAAAAGTCTTTGAATTGCTCCACTGTTCAGGGTAAAGCAATGTCTGTACCACATCCAATATGATCTCACGTGTACTAGAAACTGGAGAGTTTAAAAGCCCTTCTATTCTTTCCCTTTCAGGAACTGCCTTCACCCTCCGGGGCCACACTTTTCATGTGCCAGACCCAGAGGAGCTGTGTTAACATTAGCACAATCCCCCTGAAAGAAAATCAGATCAATTGTAAGCCAGTTCTTTACTGAGGTAAACAGCTTTAAGGACTGACTGGAAACCCACTTTAACAAATATATATTTGTTACCTTAGCCTTGTTTATTTCTCATACCTGTTTTTTTAATAATATAAAGGAAACAAACTCTTAATATAATTATGAATGTAATTAAAAAAAAAGTGGTCTCTCACTTCACAAAATTAAATCTACTTAAGACTGGCTTTCAAAAAGACAAAAGGGAACTAATGTTTTCTTTTAATATTTATTTAAATCCCAGTTAGTTAACACACAGTGCAATATTGGTTTCAGGAGTAGAATTCAGTGATTCATCACTTACATACAACACCCAGTGCTCATCACAAGCGCCCTTCTTAATCCCCATCACACATCTAGGTCATCCCCTGCCCACCTCCCTCCATCAACCTTCTGTTTTCTATTGTTAGAAGTCTCTTATGCTTTGTTTTCCTCTCTCTCTTGTTTTCCTCCTCCCATATATTCACCTGTTTTGTTTCCTAAATTCCACGTATGAGTGAAATCATACCATATTTTTCTTTCTCTGACTGACTTACTTTGCTTAGCATAATACACTCAAGCTCCACCCACATCATTGTAAATGACAAAATTTCATTCTTTTTGATGGCTAAGTAATATTCCCAAAAGTGAACTATTTTGCTATGTGTGTCCTCTCCTTCATCTACTGGGCAACCCTGTGATGGCAATACTCTGCCTTTCCCATTTCATTGGTAAGTCATTTCTTCAAGGATTACACAAATATGTATTTCTATAAGTGGCACTTGTGAAACCATACTTTATCTCTCCTTTGCTTTCTGCAATAACCCAGTAATTGGTCCAATTTCACAGAGAAGGAAACAGAGGCACAGAGATTTTCAGGAATGTATTCCAGTTACTAAATGAAATAACTAGGCCTTAGCTTTTAGCTTAGCCCTATTTAAATGCAAAGTCAGCACCTTTCCATTTTTATACCTCATCTGTTGGATGTTTCTACTAGAAGCATGTGCATGTATGTGTGTGTTCTGACAAAAAACAATGATAATGTGTCAAGTACTAGTTAAGAGAATGTATTTTTCCAGTCTGAACAGTTTCTGATTTTAAAATACAATCTAATTTCTCTCATTAGACAAAAATGAACATATTTATGTGAATTTACTACATAGTTGAATAAAAAATAATAACACCTTACATTTTACACAACTTTACAATGTGTAAGCCACTTTCTTATTCAATAACCTCATCTTGTCTTTCAAACAACACTGAGTATAATTATTGTATGAATTTTCAAATCAGAGTAAGACTGGGAAACTTCAAGAGGCAGTACAGGGCTAGAGACTGGGGGGGGATATATATATATATGTTATATATATATATGGTCATATAATATATATATATATATATATATATATACATATATAATGGCTTAAAGCAAATTATAAGGACTGTTTTAGTAAACAAACAATAAAGCACCAAATTTGGAGTTCCAAAACTTTGTCGTTTTCCAGCTGGACAAGAATGAAGAGTAAAAATACCTTAGCCCTCATGACTCAAGTCCCCATTTCCTTCATCTTTAAAATAAGGGAATAATTAGAAATGATTCCCAAGGTTCCTAATGGCACTCAGCCTCTATTTTAGCATAGATATCTCTAGGTCTAGAGAATGCTGCCTCCCAATTTCTGGAAAATCACTCCTCTCCCTGGCCTGTATTCCCTTGGGCACCAGCTGTCTGCAGGCACCTCTCTGTGTATGCTGTTCCTGGTTTGCATTGTATCTTCCCAGGTGTGAGATTCTGCCTCTTGGCTGCCAGGAACAAAACAAGAGGTAAACCATGACCACACAGAAGTGTAACAGGTCCTGCTGAAGACGTGGAGGTCACAGGAGGAATCCCACGGTGCATAAACACACAAAACTTTCAATTTCACATTAGACATTCCTTTCCATGACAGTCATATTGGGCACCCTGCCAAGGGCAATTTGTCATTCATCCACCCACACTTAGCCTTCCTCCATGTATTAGTCTGCTCAGGCTCCCATGATAAGATTCTACAAACTGGGTGGCTTAAATGACAGAAATTTTTTTCACAGTTCTGAAGGCTAGGAGATCAAAGTGCTGGCAGGGCCAGTTTCTGAAGACAGCTCTCCACCTGGCTTGAGGCAGCGGCAATATTCTCACACCACCTTTGTGCAAATACAGAGTGCTGTCTGATGGCCCTTCCCCTTCTTATAAGGACGCCAGTCTCATTGGATTAGGGCCCCACCCTTACGACCGCATTTAACCTTAATTACCTCCTTAAAGACCCTATCTCCAAAGAGAATAACGTGAGGCGTTCTGGCTTTAACATGAATTTTTTTGGTGGGGGAAATACAATTCAGTTCACAACAGTCCAGTTATTCCAGTGTCACCCTCTTCTTCCTTCTTTTTTCTTTATGCTCTCATACCCACTCTGCTAATGCCCTGAAACATCCAAATTCTTCCGTCTCCAAAAGCCCTCTGGGTCCTAATTCTATGTACTCAGTTGGCTGGGGGTGGGGGGTGGGGAGAAAGTGAAGAAAACAGAAGGAAAGAAAGACAGCCTTTTTGTTAGGTCCCACCTTCTCGAAACAGTCACATACAAACGGCATTTTCTCTCTTGCACTGACTCTTCAAAGTACAAGGAAACAAGATAATTCAATTTTCCCAATTTAAATACACAAGTACTATTACCCGAACGTCATTTTGTAAAGTTTTAATGACACAGTGAAAGAGTATAAAGCCTTGTGAATTCTCAGAGAAGAACAGAACTATAAATGTACAAAGCGTACGTGTTTCAGTTAACCAGATAGAATTTTTACAACCTGGAGTACATCCTAATTTTGCAGTTACCTCCGTGCCTAGTATAGGGTAGGCACACATAGAAGGTAATTAAACAAGATTTGTGAAATGAATGAACTAGTTTTATCACCAAAAGCATGATTCTATGCCCTAAAGTTACTAGTTTTATTTTGGCACAGCGTATTCTAAAAGGCTGATTATATATATACACACGTATATGTCAGCTATAACCTGTTCTCTACCTTCCCTTCAATCGGGCCTTTGGTAAAATGCATGTTAATGCTTTGTTGATAGGCCGCAGTATAAATTAGCGGCATTATGGTTCAAAGGAGAGGAATTTACCTTCACTTTCCTTTGTGGAAGCCCTGCATGGATACATGGGTGTCCCCATTCATTTGCCCCACCTGGGCCTAACTTCAAATACGAGTTGGTGCTTTTCTCTCCGAATTGCATCCCGGCTGGGTAGATGGCAGACACTCCGTTCTCTCTCAAGTGGGGCAGGATTTAGGAAAGCTGGTCGGTTACCCTCCTGGCACAAAGAGCAGCAACACAGCTGAGGAGGATTGATGATTGTTAACAGCCAGCAAGAGACTTTCCCAGCATTTTTTTTTTTTTTCCTTCCATGAGATGCCTATGGAAAGCTGCCATACAGTGTCTTTTCGATCCTGACGGAAGCTTCTTTGGTGGCGCATAGAAGAGCTGTTCCTAGGCTGCAAACTGCAGTCCTTAGGAGCACAGGGTCTGGCATCCAATTCAGGTTCAAATCCTGCAGGCTCTGGCGCTCCCTACCCGGGTGTCCCTGGCTGATTTGCTTCACCTGGATAAGCCTCAGTTTCCTCATTTGGAAGACGGGGTGAAATTGGGCTAATTATACCCAACTCATAGCAGGTTGCAATGATTGCATAATTTATATATTGATGGCAAGCACAGTGCTCGATAAATGTGAGTAGTATCATAGTTATAGGCATGGCCTGGATTTGGTGATACCATAGAGCTACGGGTCATAACCCTGACTGCACATTAGAATCACCTGGGGAACTTTTAAGACACACCAGTGCCCAGGTTCACCCCTAGAGGTTAATTCAATTTAAAGCTCCCCAGGTAATTCTAATGTACAGTCAAGGTTGAGACCTACTGCCATAGAAGCTCCGATTTTCAAATCTATAAGGGCTTTTAGTGATCAATAAAACCAATGCTCTCATTTTACAAATGGGGATGGGGACCAATATAGTTCAGTGATTTGTCTAGGATTATTTTTAATAAGTAGCAAAAAATGTAAGCCTCCTCATTTCTAGCCCAGAGCACTTTCTCCTCTACAAAATAAATCAAAACCTGGCACATTTCTTCTGATCATTTTAGGGATCTTGCAATTTATTAAGTTAAACAGTAATGAAATTTAGCATTAAGGTGGCTAGAAGAGTTTGGTTGGTATACCATGGTCCTTTGATATGACAGTATTCCTTGAGTTTTATTGTGGTATGCCTCTTATTGGAAAGCCATGGCATATAAGGAAAAATAAGTTACTTTATTTGAAAAAGGAACTGTGACTGTTGGCACTCTGTATGTTTTCTTTGGAAAAATGACGACTCAGTTTCTCTGCTCATTTTTTAATCAGAGAGTTTGATTTTTGTCATTGTTGTTATTGAGTTCTATGGGCTCTTTATATATTTTGGATATTAATTCCTTATCAGATATATGGTTTGTAATTTTTTTTAATTTGCAACAACATAGATGGACTTTGAAGGCATGAACCTGAGTTAAATGTCAGACAGAGAAAGAGAATATATGATCTTACTTATATGTGGAATCTAAAAAACCTAAACTTGTATAATTAGAGAGAATGATGGCTACCATGGGTGGGAGTGAGGGAAAACAAAGAGATAATGATCAAAGGGTACATGCAAACTTCCATTTAGAACATGAATGTGTTCTGGGTATCTAATGCACAGCATGGTGACTATAGTTAAAAATAGCATATTATATACTTGAAAGTTGTTAAGAGAATAAATCTCAAATGTTCTCAACATACATGCACACACACACACACACACACACACACACACACATGAAATGGTAATTATGTGACCTGATGGAGGAATCAGCTAAGGCTATGGTGGTAATCATCTTGCAATACAACTGTATCAAATCAACACACTGTACATCTTACACTTGCACAATGTTATATGCCAATATATCTCAACAAAACTGAAATAAAAAAGGTGCTGTGTACATGCTCTCCAAAGTTTTGTTATTCTTTTGGGTTTTTCCCTAAGACAAAGAAGGAAAAGAATTTCTCCATCATACCCAGGTTTGTTTGTTTGTTTCTTTCTTTTCTTTTCTTTTTTTAAGATTTATTTATTTATTTGACAGAGAGGGAGACAATGAGAGAGGGAGCACAAGCAGGAGGAGAGGCAGAGGGAGAAGCAGGCTTTCCTCTGAGCAGGGATCCCGATGTGGGGTTCAATTCCAGGACCCTGGGATCATGACCCGAACTGAAGGCAGATGCTTAACATCTGAGCCACCCAGAAGCCCCCATACCCGGGTTTCTTAGGAACACAGTACAAGTACCTGACCGGCACCAACTGACATCTGTAATGTAGAGGGCTGGGGGCAGCGTCAGTACTGAGCACTTCTGGGGTTGCCTGCCTCCCTCATGGTGCCCCCCGTCACACAGTCACACAGCTGCCGGAGCAGCACCGCTAATTAGGTGATGTGGCTTTTTCCCCACCATCTGGACAACCCTGCCAAGATTCCTCCCAAGTCTCCTTTGAGGCTCTCTGTTCCCTTGTGGCTCATTGTATACCCTGCTCCTCCCCCTCGAAAGCATTTGGGGACTCTGCCCCTCACTTGGACTCCTTGTGAGATCAGCAGTGTGGCAAGTACCACACAGGACAGCGCCAGGGTCGGTTTACACAAGAGACTCTGAAGTGTCAAATAACCAAGAAAAGCACAATGAAGTTGAAATGCGTCCTGTGTGACTAAAAGTGGGATATCTTCTTAGGAGGCAGTTATAATTTAATTGTTTTACTATATTCTTAAGTCAAAATGTACGAAGCTTGCAAACATACATGTGAAATAGAGAGTTTACACATTAGGCTATGCCTTACCATTCATACAATAAAAAACTCCAATCTGCTTTCCTTACGTGGGTAGCATTCAGTCTTGGGTAGGAAAAAAGACTCCTGTAAATACATTAGAATGTTATTGTCAAGCTGTTCTGAATTTTTTTTTAATCGAAACTTCTTCATTTCATAATAGAGAGTATTCCATAACTATTCTAAGAACATGAATGCATACATATATATGCATAAATAAATATATAAGATAACATGTATTCTAATGTTTATTGTTTTAAGAAAATTCAGTTATACTGGAGTGCCTGGCAGGAACTGAAAACACATTGAATTTTTGTATGTGATACAAAGTTAAGGTATGTTTAATAATCTGTACAAACCATCACTCTTAAAGAAATTGAACTGCACCTAGACTAAAATTCCCAGATTCATCCTCCTTCTGCCAAATGTTATTAGTAGCAAGTTAAAAGTGGGCCTGCTGTCACTGTGACCCCAGCTGACCTCTTAATTTCTTGAGTTCAAGTCCAATTAACCTCTAGGAAGAGGCACAACTGTTCTAACCAGACAAGTCAATAGAATGCAATAGTAATCATTTCATTTTCTGCCTTGTCAAAGGGTGGCCCTCCCACCTAACCCATTTCACACAAAGGTGGTCATTTATCACCGTTTAGAGAACTGTACCGAGCTGTGTCCTAGCCCTGTCTGAAGTACATTCATCAACTTCACAGACAGGAGCTAGGGTGTGCCGTGCTTTGGAGGGCTTGGCAGAAGGTGCTGCTTGAAAACCCTCCTTGTCTGTCCAACCTGTTGGTGTCCTTCTCATAATGGCACCCAAAGTTTGGACCCAGACTGTAAGTGGTTAATGAGGAATCTATTTCTTTCAAAGAAAGCTATCCCTTTCCTAATGAATACATACAGCATTTCTTCCCAGGGAAGTCAGATATTGTTATGATTATTTTTTTAAATCACTTTGAAAGTAAATAGTGAAAAACACATTAAAAAAAATAGATACGTGCAACCAAATGTAATTCCCTCCTAGGCTGCTCCTGGCAAAGTGAGGGAAAGAACATTACCTGCATAGTTCATATACAATAAAGTTTACTTTAAACCAATTTTCTAGATGATATTCACAAATAATTTAAGGCGTTCAATGTGATACATGTATTTCCAGAAGTAGTTCTCTGAAATAAGCAATTTTTTTTTTCTGGAAATGACATTTTTTACTCTATTGTATTTTAGAAAGGATCTAAAAGCAAATTATGTTATATTTTCAGTGCCTTTAATAAAAGAAGAGTCAGTACAGAAATCTGGTATTTTATTTATATTCCCATGGCAAGGATATATATGCCAATTTTCTTATGCTTTAATTTTTGTCATTTAAATTATAAGAAAAATTATAAACACAAAACTGATTATTGAGAAAATATAATGTCTGTCTGTTCTGGCAGCCTTTAAAACGAACAAACAAAATTTCTTAATATAGCTTTTACTTCTATCTGGATCTTTTAAAGGCTCCGTAGATTTTTTTTCTCCTTAAAAAACAAAACAAAAAATAACCTCAACTAATAATGGTCAAAATCCTTTGGCATCACTAATACATTGGATCCTCACATCTTACTCATTTATGTTCTTCTATTTCCTTTTTCCATTCTATTTCGACTCTTCTCACAAAAAATCACGAATTGTAAGGAGTAGACAGAGATACAGAATTGACAGAATCAACAATTCAAGTTCCAGACTAAGTCACTCTTCAAAAGTGGGGCCATTAAAAATGTAATGGAACCTAAAGTATAAGGAATTGGTCCCTTGCTTTCTAGAATAACACTGTCCAACAGAACCTTCTAGAAAGATGGAAATGGTCTATAACTATGCTGTCTAATAGTAAACACTGCGGCCACATGTGGCTACTGGGCACTTACAGCAGGGCTGGTGCTTCTGAGGGACTGATAGCATAGTACCTAGAATTTCCTCCGTCTTCATCGGGTAGGACTCAGCAGGCAGACTACGTCCTCAAAAGTTGATAAACAACCTCACACTCTCAAATGTGCAATTAACCTTCAACTCTGTTTCTGCCTTTACATGCTCATTGAATCTGGGGCTTAAAAAAATATATACACATACATACACACACACATATACATATGTGTGTGTGTGTGTGTGTGTATAATTATATCATAATGCATACATGGGCAGGATATGCTGATCTTAATATCACATGAACAGGGCAGCATGGATAGTAATGGTTTAATGTGGGAATTAGAGTTATTTTCAATAAGAGCTAAAATATAAAACTTTATGTCATCTCACAGACTTCTAGGAGGGTGGTAACAAGGTTATCTGAGTTTGGTGTATATGAATCAATTGGTAAATGTGAAGGACTTAGGTTTTTTTGGACACAAGAAACCATTGCTCCTTATATTTCATGCATATAATCCCTAGAGTTAACAGGACGTCTGATGCAAATAGGTTGACATTAGATGGAAATAGGTTAAGCTCTACACAGGGATTGACATAAGTAAAACATTAGGCATTTTTTGAATTATTCTTAAAGATATACAAAATATTATTTCTGTGAAATAGCAAATGCTCCTCTAATGACTGTTCACATGTATGAGACAAAAAACAGCAGTGAAAAAACTCTCTCTAATTCAGTTGTTCAGTTTCCTACTGTCTTGTATTAAAAGCTACCTAATAGAATTTATAGTTGGAGAAACCTTTTAGGCAGCACTCTTTGTATTTTTTATTAAGTCCAAACTCAGAGAATCTACTTAATGTCAATTTTGTACAATGGTTATACTGCACAGCATATTTTATTTTAAATCTGCAGGACATGATGATAAATTGATAATTGACCCCAAGGCCATTATAAATAAAGAGGCCCTGTTTTTCATTAGTACAGTATTATTAGTCATAAGGGAAAGAGAACCAATGCTCATTTAGCTCTCTGAGAAGTGAGCAATCACAAGAACTCATGGTTTGAAAAACACACATTTAAAGAAAATAAATTTCTAGTTGTGAACAGTAGAAGAAAATGCAATTATAGGAGCATATGATTAAAAACATGCCTAAAAGAGTTTGCATTGTGTGCTGATAAATAGAATGTTCTTAATTGTGTTTACTTAAAAAAAGCCTAGCTGAGAAATAAACTAAATAATGTCTGGTAGTATAATTCCTGTTGGTGTTTTTGTTTAGGAATATCCAAGTATAATTGTCTTACCTTGACATTCCCACCCTAGGAGAGAGCATTTTCCATAAAAGTTCATTCATGTGAAGGAGTCACTTTAAACATGCTTCCCAGATTCACATACACTTACACCGACATATGTAGACTATCTGTCTTAGTTCTACTGGCTCTTGCTTTTTTAATAAATTAATAAAATGTGTTTTGATACTCTTGATATAAGCAAAGATATCAGGAAAAAAGCAAAGTCTATAAAACACAGTCACTGATCTTGAGAATCCCAATGTAAGGAGAATGAACATTTCTGGAAATGTAAATTTAGCAGATATTAATGCTCTGCCCATGGAAAAAAGTAAAGAGATAGCATGAATTTGAAAGAGCTAAAAAGACCATCAAAAAATAAAAAGAATTTAAAAATAGTCTTGAAGGATGAGTAGAATTTTAATAGATAAGATACAAGGGGGGGTTTGTGTTTCAAGGACACTACCAAGAAAGTGAAAAGACAACCCACAGAAAGAATGGGAGAAAATATTTACAAATCATTTATCTACTAATGGACTAGTATCTCTGCGGAAGATATACAAAGGACCAATAAGCACATGAAAATATGCTCAACATCTTAGTCTTTGAGAAATGCAAATCAAAACCACAATGAGATGCCGCTTCTTACCTGCTAGGATGGTTACAATAAAAAAGACAAACAATAATATGGTGGCAAAGATATAGAAAAATTGTTGGTGGACAATAAAATGGGGTAGCCACTTTGGAAAACAGTTGTCATTTACTCAAAAAGTTAAAAATAGAGTTACACTGTGACCCAGCATTCTACTCCTAAGAATATATCTAAGAGAACTGAATATGTTTACACAAAAACTCTTACACAAATGTTTATATTAACATTATTCACAATAGCCAAAAAAGTGGAAACAACTCAATGTCTATTAAGTGATGAATGGAAAAAAAAAATGATGCATATTTATACAATGGGATATTATTCAGCCATAAACAGGAATTAAATACTGATATACTCTACAATGTGGATGAACTCTGAAAACATGCTAAGTGAAAGAAACCAGGCACAAAAGGCCATGTACTGTATGATTCCATTTCTGTGACATATCATATCCAGAATAGGCAAATCCATAGAAATGGAAAGAAGATTTGTGATTTGTAGGGACTAGGAAGAGGGGAGTGGGGAGTGACTGCTAATGGGTACAGGGTTTCATTTTGAGATGATAAAAGTATTCTGGAATTGGATAGTAGTGAATGACTGCAAAGTGTTGTGAATATACTAAAAATCACTAATTTATACATTTAAAAGGGTGAATTTTATGGTCCATGAATTATATCTCACTTAAAAAAAAAAGATGCAGAGGTCCGTCTGGATAAAGTGAGTGGATGATATAAACAGCAAAGGGAAAAGATGAGAAGGAACTAGATATGTTTGAAAGAACATGAGTCATCTTATTGATTGTAGTCTAAGATGGAGACAAAATCAGTTTACATTTATATGTAAAATAGTGAGAGGTGGGAGACGAAGCTGAAATGTTGGATAAGGGAAAAATTAGGGAGGGCTTCAAAGCATTGGCTAAGGAGTTTGGCATTTATTTGTTGATATTAAGGAGTCAAATTAATTTGGCAGTCAAGTTATTTTATCTAATTTGGAAGAGAAAAAGCTTGAAGGGGGAAATCAGCTACCCGCAATGCACATCAGTTTCCTTGGTGGCTTAGGTGATGTGAAGAGAGAAGTCATGCGGTATGGGTAGAGGGGTCAGGAATAATAGAGAAGCAGTCTCCTCAAATCAAGAATTTTCCTATGACAGAATAAAAACTCCTGATTTCTAGCATATGTACCAAGTGAAATGAAATCTGTATCTTTGAAAATAGATGAGGAATTTTATATTTAACTTCAGAAATGTTGTTAAGCATGGGAAATAATGATCTCTTCTTCAGATGTTGCTAATAATTTTAACAAAACCTTTTATTCTTTATGGAAAAACAAAGTGACTCATCAACAGTAAGAAAGTGTACTGTTAATCAGAGTTAGAAATGTAGTTAAATTTGTAAAGGAACTAGAAGGTAGAATAAATCTGGAAGGAAGTGGAAAATGTCTATGGACAGAAGTATTTCAGGCATTGTATTAGGAGGTCAACTTCCTCTCACAAGAAAATTTTATCTATGCAAGATCTCATGGAGGAAATACATAGGATACACCCAAGAAAAATTGGCCAAATGGCATCCTTTCCTCTTGCTGGCTCAGTGGTGGGCCTGAACAGCAAATCATTCTCTGATATCTAATGCTGTCCATTACATTTTCCAAGATTTCACTGGTCCTGAATGTATTGTGATTTATAACAGTTTGCATGTACAGCAGTAGATAATTAAGTTCTGAATTATTTCTGCTTATATTTCAGAGCAGACAAAGGACTGGAGCAGTGAACGATGTTTGCCTAGAGCAGCTAAATTCATCTTAAATATTAAAGAGAACATATAGGTAAATATATTCCATGGCAGAAAAGGTACTAAAGATATTTTAGCAGGGAAATAAGTTAAGAACCAAGTTTAATGATATTTAGGATATCAAGGAAGGAAGTCAGGGTGCTACAGATGAACGAGATTCCTGAGAGCCTTAGTACCAGTGAAATTCCAGTTTATATGATGATTGATTTGCTGTGCAGACTCACCAGTGATCCCAGCAAGGGGCAATGATGCCCTTTTACCAGTTCAGGAACAGTAATAATGGAGAAGGGTTGAATTGAGTGGATAGTTTAAAGAAGCCATGAAATGTAGTTGATTCCAAAGTGTGGAAATATATTACGGACAACGTTGAATACCAGGAAGGCTATTTGATGTGATAAAGAGAGATAACAAGGTTGAGGGGCATGGAAGAAATGTTTGCTCATAGGCAACTGCACAGTTCTCTGCCTGGGTGACTAATAAAATGTTGGCAACACTAATAAAGGAAAGGAAAGTTTAGAAAGGAGGCACTGATACCATGTATCCATGATGCAACCAACACTTGCCCAGATTTTTCTCTATCCCTTGCATTTACATCAAGACTGCAGTAAAGAGAACAGTAAGGTCTCCACTGTTCAGGTACTCAGACTCTCTGGGAGATTCTCTGTTCTTGTAAAAAAAATTACAACAAAATGAGATAAGCACAAAGCTGGGAGTGATGAAAACATAGTGGAGGATGAGCCAGAGAAATTGTGACAGAAAGGGGTCTACTTGAGGTGTGTATTAAAAATTAATGGGAGGGGCACCTGGGTGGCTCAGTGGGTTAAGCCTCTGCCTTCGGCTCAGGTCATGATCTCAGGGCCCTGGAATCGAGCCCCACAATCGGGCTCTCTGCTCAGCGGGGAGCCTGCTTCCTTCCCACCCCTCTCTGCCTACTTGTCATCTCTCTCTCTCTCTCTCTCTCTGTCAAATAAATAAAATCTTAAAAAAAAAAAATTAATGGGAGCACACCTGCCCAGAAGAATCCAAAAAGGACTTTAAAGATCAAAGAATAATGTTTGCAGCCATTTGGGCTACCAAAAATAGGCAACATTCTGGATGTTGATGAGAAATGTGATGAGGTTGGATCCTTGGCAAGGAAAGAGAAGTCGTCAGAAGGTGTTAGTGATAATATAGACTTCAGATTTCATTACATTGGTAAGGGGGAGCCAGTGAAGGTTATAAACCAAGGAGAAAAAAAAACAAACAGGAACATACATTCTAGAAAGATTAATTTTGTGGTAGGATTTGAAAGTGAAAGGGTAAGGAAGCTGGCTAGGATTTTGCTCTTTTCCAGATGAGAGATAAAGAGGACCTCCTCTAGGGCTGGTAGAGGACATGAGGAAAAGAGAACAGATTCAGGAGCTATTTAGGAGGCTGTCAGAAGTAAGTGATGTGATAGAGGGAGAAAGTGAGAGGGAGTGCGAGCTATCAAGCAAGACTGCAAAGTTTCTGGTTTGTGTGACATAAAATGGATGTGTCGTTTACTGAGATATGCAAGACTAGAAGAGAAGCAGGTCTCAAGAGGAGGAGGGGGCAGACAATAAATTCATGTTGGTGTATGTTGAAATACAGTCTTTGGAGGAAAAAAAAAAAGCAGAGATGTGGTCTCTCTTCCTCTTCAGCTTGATGGGAAAAAGGCGATTAGCGTACACATCTCCTTGCATCCACGGTGAGAATATGATTCATTTTGTTCCACCAGGGGTTATCGGCATGATTTAATTGCTTTAGAGCCTCTCAGCTTTTGATTTAGACAAGGACTATTTGGATTCCCAAACCAGCCTGGCACGTTTTTGTGCTATGAGTTGTGATTCTTTTGCTCTTGTTTTTGAAACTAAGCTGGTTATTTACTGTTCTCTGTTGAAGGAGCCCACAAGGAGGAGAGACAAGCTGAGTATTTGAAATTCGGTATCTGGTTAATGATGTCTGCTCTGTGGGCCTAATAATATTTACAGATAAGCAACTCCAAAGAATATGAGGCTCGTATGACAGACCCTGGCTTTTCAGGAAATAGCCATAATCCAAATTAAACATCTGGCTTTTCCAGTGTGTATCTCCAAAGATTATGTGCCAATTTTTTTGTAAGCACAAGTAGTCTACTACGTGGTGAGATTTCATCCAGAAGATTTTCTTCCTCTCTCTTCCAAAAGCCTTTAGATGTGACCGTTTTTATTGGAAGCATGAAGTTATTTTGTGATACTTGTATTATGAGATAAGAAGATACAGTCTTTAATTATCTAAGACATGGATTTAAATTTTCGCTACGATGTGTTTGATTGAGAAGTCAGAGGGAGAAGTCCTCACGCCTGGGGTGCTTACAGGGGCAGAGAGTCAAGGAGAGGTCACTGGAGTAAGAATGCAACGGTGACCAGCCAAAGAGAAGCTTTTTTTCTATCTCAGCATTTCCAGTATCTCAGTCTGGGTCCCCAGAGTTTGTGTGTGTTTTTACGTATGAAGAGTTTAGGAAAAATAAAGAAGCTTCAAACTTAGTGGGAAGAGGTCAAGACTGAGAGTCGAACAATCCTGCTTCTGAAACTAACCAGTGAAACTGCCCCCACCTGAGTGTCTGCTCTTTGGCAAGTCTCCGAACTGAAGAAGATGGGGAACACCTATAGGAACTGCAGTGAGTGATAAAGATGAAGAAGGCGACAAGTATCACTGGGTGGATATATGAAATAGAAGCTTCTGGGGTTTTCAGATATCTTATGTGTGTCTTTGGAGAACTCCAAGTGCGAAAAGAATGGATCGGCTCTCTTGCTATTGAATTTTTAAGTAGATTATTGAATTAGACATTTAAAATAATCTGTATCACAAACCCGATACCTTACCAATAATCTGGACAAACAATGAAGGAAGGAAATAAAGATGGAAAAAAGGGAGGAAAGGAAGACAAGAAAAAAGGAGGAAGAAAAATGGAAGAAAAGAAGGAAGGAGAAAGAAAAAAATGATAATTTTTTAAAAAAGAGAATTTTTAATTTTTTTTAGCTCAAGGAGCCTGCAAGCAACTCATTAAGTAGGTGATGGAAATAGTAATTGAATTAAAATTATTGATTTGTATTAAGTAGCTCTTTAGTGAGACTATCTCCCACATTCATTTCTATCTTATCTCTACTAAGCTGTTGTCACCCAAATAAGTGTGAAATAAGCAAATACACACACATTTACTATAGCAAACAGGCTGCCTAGAATCTAATTAGACAAAACTCTGTCCATCTGCTCTGCATTATCATGGGGCCTGCCCAAATGGATGCTGTTTCATTACTAAAAGGCGGAGGGAAGCAAATTGAATTGAGCTGGACTTCCTCTCAGACAGAGACCAGGGCATGAAGTCAAACCCTTGCTGTGAACTGACAAAGCACCACTGGGAAAAAGTGGGATGAGAGGGGATTTCTTTTTCTAAGGCCACATGTCTAGTACTTAGTAGAGGCCATAAGGGAGTGTTCATCCCATTGTTCTGTAAAAGGCAACATGAGTCGCCACAATGTAAACCTTGTTCACTATGCAAATTGTTGATTTTGGTACTTAGTCCCTTGTGACAGATGCCCTTTTATTAGCTTTTATGTCACGGCATGTTGAAATGCATTTAACATGAGCAAGACAAAAACTAGCAGTCCTGACATGAGAGTTTATTTCACAAAGTTGGTAATATGCATGTAGTACATACTTGTAGAAAAGATTAATTAAAACATTTCAGTAAAACTGTTGCTCAACATACTGTCCCCGGTATGCAACATTTTGCAAAGCCCTTTTATGTGGTGTTCCTTCCCTGGTGGTTTTAAACTAGTTTTGACAATTTCTCTATTGGGGTAATTAATTGCTGATGTTCTCAGAAAGATTGAAAAAACCCTTTGGCTTTAAAAAGTTGTAGATTTAGAGTGTCTAAAAAGCTAATATATTGTATGAAAAGTTCTACATTTTGATCTTGGAAATAGGCTTTGAAATGACATTTTTCTCCATATGACGAATTTGTGCCATTTTCTTCAGTAAAAGCTATTTTCCTGCACAAATGGATGCATTTTATCCTGGATTCCATTCATGCTTATTTTTTAAAATGTTTATCTCTTTGTAGAAATGCATTCTAATAAGGATCCAGTCTTCCAAGCTTCAATAGGAGCAAAAAGAATTAGGTTTTATGTTAAATTTAAAGGTTTTTCCTGTAAGTATTTTTTCTGATAAAAGGTTACACTATATCAAAAGAGAACCCCTACAACTGGTAAAGTCTTAAAAACTAGATACCTATGGTGACAGATTCAATGTTGTTTCTTGTCCTTCCAATGAGAGGTAAGACTGAACTTTGTGTGTGGTGGGGGTGGAGGCAGTGGAGGGCAAGTTCTGTGCCCCAAACCTTCCCTGTCCATGCCTATTCTCCACTCAAAGAGTTTGATCCCAGTTGTCTCCAGATACTCAGATCTTCTCAGCCAGCAAAAGCCATCACTAGGCTCCTAGTGATGGAGCCTAGATCAGATCAACAGCTCCACGGTTCAAGAATAATTAGTGAGGATGATAGTGTTGTTTTTGTTACCCGTCTCCTAAAAGACTAAAATTTTGCTTTCTGTAGATTGGAGTCACTATTTCCAACTGGAAAGGAACACCCTTTAGTGTTGGGACAGCAGACATTTGTGTCTCAGGACATAGTCCAAAACTCATGATAGACATAATGATTGATCACAACAGTCCTGCCAACCTAGTACTCGAGGCATCCATTGCAATCACTACATTCTGATAAGATGAAGACTCTGTCATTCTTGCTCTGGTGTCTGAAAGATCAACCATCAACCTCAGATGAAAGTAGTTGTTGAAGCTCTAGAACAACAACTACACCCATTAGGTTGGTCTGCAAATCCAGAAAAGGGACTTCAGTGGATGTGGCACTGGCTTTCCTGTTTAGTTAGTCAGAATAAAGCACACACTACATGGTGTTCTGATCTGACAATCCCTTTTGCTTACATAGCTTCTTTGGACTCACACCCACATTTTGTAAACCTCTATATTGTGTTACCTGTGACCTCAACATCTAGGGCCAATACTGCATTTCAGATATCCCATTTGGCTTGTTCCTCACCTTTCATGCAAGGATGATCTGTCTGGACTCCATGTTTTAACTGTCTCTTTAGTTGGTACTCTCACTGTTCTTTCTCTGTTGTCACAGGTGCACACCACTCTCCTCACTTGTTCCAACAGTCCAGGTTTTTATTTTGTTTTTTGTTTAACATAGGTGGTTACATTTGCCTTTTCTTCCTTTGTTGTTGAGTATATAAACCTGTATCTAGTTACCTTGCATATATATGGCTCTACCTACTCATCTGCTCAGATTTGTCTGCATATGGACTGCTGTGTTTCCAAAAGTTTTCTCTACTAAATTTGTGTCTAAACCATAGTCCACTTTGTTTCTTTCTGACTCTGTCTACAGTTGATCAAGAGTCATTCTGACAACATATTATGCATTTAACTTTTGGCATAACAAAAGGCAGTGCTCATAAATCCCAGAAATGAAGTTTTATTTGTAGATGTTTAGGTATAAAATGATGAGGTGGATGAGCCTTTTAAGAGAAATAGCACCTCCCCACTGTCCTCAACATTGTAGGATACAAATAGCAGTCAATGCCCCTGGGAATGTCCCTTCCCTCAAGGAAGGAAAGATAGCAATGATTAAGTTTTAGGTAATATACCAAACAATGCACCCAGATCCAGAGATACTGCCTAACTAATTCTGTATCTTTATACTAAAGGAATTATGGAGATAAAGTCATTCACAAGTAGTTGATTAACAAAGCAGTTTTGATTCATGGAATATTTCAATTAACTAAATATTAATTTTGTTTCTAGCATATATTGAGTTTATTATAGATAATACTATCAATACATTTTAATTATAAAATAAGATACAATTAGACTTTTGATTAATTATATTATTAACAGATATATTTCTTCAGATCTGGGGATATTTGAACAAGAATTGGAATAGGGAGGAGTTAAGATGGTATTGTAGTAGAGTAGTAGGAGGATCCTAGTAGTAGGAGGGTAGGTTGTTCCTACCCTCCAACACAGCTAGGTAAATATCAAATCTTTCTAAACACCCAAGAAATTGATCTGAGGACTGAGAGAACAAACTGCACAACTAGAGGTAGACAAGAGGCCAAGTGGTGGAAGGTAGAATGTGTGGAGATGTGGTTTAGGGGAAAAAAGAGTCACAGTTGCTGTGGAAGAGAGGTAGCTTGGACCACAGAGAGAGGGAGAGAGAGAGAGAAAGAGAGAGCACGTACAGCACACAGTGGATTGCACAAGAAAAACACTTCCCCAAAAACATTGACTGGGAAAATGGGAAGGGTTGATTATTGTGAGTTTTTACAAGTAGTGGAACTCAAAGACCGAAGTTTAAGAAGTCTGAGCCCTGGGCAGGGTGAAGCTTGGTGGGCATAGCTATGCTCTTGTAGAGGAGGAGGGCAGAAGCCTGGGAGCAGACAGTCTAAGGATCCCCTGGGTTGCATTGAGAGGGACAGTTCCCTTTCTTGGAGTGCATTTGGGAGACCTGGCACTACCTCTCAGGGGACAAAAGACCCAGTGAGCACCATTGCACTGTCCCATTCATTAGCATATGGGCAGAGACACATATTGAGTGCAGCTAACCGGGATGTAGACTTTTTACTGCACTTCACTATGAAGTCCAAGCTTCTGTGTGTTCATGCAACTGCCCTTCTGGGACAAACCAGCACCAGCTACAGCACGGTGACACCCTCCCCTAGAGGATCAGTACAAGTCCAGACACACTGGGTCCCTAAAATTTGGAGTTTTGAAACCCAGTCTGGGTGCCTGAGAATAAACAGAGGAGCACTTGCCACTATGTGGGAAGATGGCTCAGGCACAGACATGGTAAAGTCAGAGATCTGAGGGATGCCTGGAATACACATGAGGAGATTTTTAATTTTTTGGTGCGGGTTTCTTTGATAGTGGCAGGCATGAACTCCCCACTTCAGAGACGAGAGAGCAGGCTGACATCATTTTTATCCCCTGCCCATCAGCACAGGTGGACTTCAGTGAGCTGCACAGTACACACAGTGGAGGCTTGAGCCACTTACACAAGCCCCACCCCCTGTGCTCTGTGTGTGCTTTTTTACTAGGGTAAGTGTGCCAGGGAGTCAGAGCAGCAGTAGACCCTTTCCCCAAAAGACCAGCACAAAGCCCACACACCCCTCAAGCCTACTGACCATAGCTTCAAAGCTTCACCTCTAGTGGAAACAGGATCTGGCTCCTTTTAACAAACAGACCAAGGCATACCTAGTTAAAACTCACTACACACTGGACAAGGTCCAAGCACTTCCCACTGTAGGCAAGGAGAAACTCCTCAGAGGACTGACCTAAGAGAAACAGCACCTGAAACACAATAATGGAATGCACACAGCATATACCAGAAACACTTCCTGAAATGACAGGTCCTGGACAATGTATGACCTCTTCTTTTTTTTTTTTTTTTTTTTTTAAGATTATTTATTTATTTATTTGAGAGAGAGAGAGCATGAGAGGGGAGAAGGTC